>NC_052083.1:11520000-12145000 GCF_015852505.1 Tachyglossus aculeatus | reverse complement strand
CTTACGAGGTGCCAAGCACTGTTCTAAGCACTGGGATAGATGCAAGGTAATCAGGTTGTCCCACGTGGGGCTCACGGTCTTAATCCCCATTTTCCAGATGAGGTAATTGAGGCACAGAGAAGTTAAGGTACTTGCCCAAAGTCACACAGCTGACAAGTGGCAGAGCGGGATTAGAACTCACAACCTCTGGCTCCGTGCTCTTTCCACTAAGCTGTTAAGTGACTTGCCCAAGGTCACACCACAGTCAATTGACAAAGTTGGGATCCCAGGCCCATGATGCTTCCCACGCTGCTTTTGTACAGGATTCACTTAAGCCTAGTAGTATAAAGTAGTAGAAATTCAACACTCAGCTTTATTTTCAGTCAGTAGTCCCATATTAATCTTAAGTAATTGCTGAGAGATTCTTGCATTAAATGATCTGTCAATTAGTCTTTCACTGAACCCTTCAACCATCCATCTTGAAACTGAGGGGAAAGAGCCGGGGCTTTGGAGTCAGAGGTCATGGGTTCAAATCCCAATTGTCAGCTGTGTGACTTTGGGCAAGTCACTTAACTTCTCTGGGCCTCAGTTACCTCAGCTGTAAAATGGGGATTAAGACTGTGAGCCCCCCGTGGGACAACCTGATCACCTTGTAACCTCCCCAGTGCTTAGAACAGTGCTTTACACATAGTGCTTAATAAATGCCATTAGTATTATTATTACCCTCAGCTTTCTCTGGGCTACCAATCAATCAGTGGTATTGATTGAACTTACTGTGTGCACAGCACTGTACTAGGTGCCTGGGAGAGTACAATACAACAGAGTTGGTAGACATGCTCCCTGCCCACAAGGATCTTATAGTCGAGAGGAGACAGGCATTAAAATAAATTTCAGATAGAGGAAATAGTAAAGCATAAAGCATAAAGAAGGCCTTCAGGAGGCCTTCCCAGACTGAGCCCCTTCCTTCCTCTCCCCCTCGTCCCCCTCTCCATACCCCCCATCTTACCTCCTTCCCTTCCCCACAGCACCTGTATATATGTTTGTACATATTATTACTCTATTTATTTTACTTGTACATATCTATTCTATTTTATTTTGTTAGTATGTTTGGTTTTGTTCTCTGTCTCCCCCTTTTAGACTGTGAGCCCACTGTTGGGTAGGGACTGTCTCTATATGTTGCCAACTTGTACTTCCCAAGCACTTAGTACAGTGCTCTGCACACAGTAAGCGCTCAATAAATACGATTGATTCCAAAGGGTTCCTCAGCAAAAAGAAAGTTCAATTACGCTGAGGTATTTCCCTGGGAAAAACAAACCACTGGTTTCTAATGGCAGTAGCCATTTAAAAATAAATCTCATCGGGCCTAATGTGCTTTTTGCCCTCCTGAATTTCTCGTTTTCCAACAAGTTCTATAGCAATGCACCGTGAGAAAACGACGGAGAGAATCAGCTAAGAACCACTTTAAAATTTCACCTTCAGAAAAGGAACTGGGTAAGAATTTAGTGGTTCAGGTTTGGATTGAAGTGGGGAGAGACAGGAGGATGGGAGGTCGGAGAGGAGGCTGCTGCAGTAATCCAGTCGGGATAGGATGAGAGATTGAACCAGCTGGGTAGCGGTTTGGATGGAGAGGAAAGGGCGGATCTTGGCGATGCTGCGGAGGTGAGACCGGCAGGTTTTGGTGACGGATTGGATGTGAGGGGTGAACGAGAGAGCGGAGTCGAGGATGACACCAAGGTTGCGGGCTTGTGAGACGGGGAGGATGGTAGTGCCGTCAACAGAGATGGGAAAGTCAGGGAGAGGGCAGGGTTTGGGAGGGGAGACAAGGAGCTCAGTCTTCGACATGTTGAGCTTTAGGTGGCGGGCGGACATCCAGATGGAGATGTCCTGAAGGCAGGAGGAGACGCGAGCCTGGAGGGAGGGGGAGAGAGCAGGGGCAGAGATGGAGATCTGGGTGTCATCAGCGTAGAGATGGTAGTTGAAGTTTATTAAGCGCTTACTATGTGCAAAGCACTGTTCTAAGCACTGGGGAGATTACAAGCTGATCAGGTTGTCCCACGGGGGCTCACAGTCTTCATCCCCATTTTACAGATGAGTTAACGGAGGCACAGAGAAGTTAAGTGACTTGCCCAAAGTCACACAGCTGACAATCTGTGAAGCCGGAATTTGAACCCATGTTCAAATTCCATTTTTTCTACCCCAGTGTTTAGTACAATGCTTGGCACATAGTAATGCTTAGCAAATACCACAATTCTTCTTCTTCTTCTTATTGTTATTGTTGTTGTTGTTATCCTGTGCATCCCCCCCCAACTCCCAGGCTGGCAGTCAAGTTGGCACTCAAGCTTTGCGGGGCAGGAGAGTCCTCGGATGTGTCTCCTGCAGGGGCACCTTGAGGATCGCACATTTTTTCTCTCCCAACGCTGTGCCCACCCCCAGAAGCCTTGCCACCTTGCTTCTTCGGAGTGAGAGAGGATGTGGGGAAGTGTGGGGAGGGCGTCCCAGCCATCCAGCGGGGCAGGGTTGGCAGGCAGGCTGGTTGGAAGGTTGGGCACCTCGAGGGTGGTGCATTTTGGGTCTCCCAGCACTGTGCCCACCCCAGAAGCCATACCACTTTGCTTCCTCGGAACAAGCACAGATGTGAGGAGAAGTGGGGAGGAGGTCCCAGCCATCCAGCGGGGCAAGGTTGGCAGGCAGGCTGGTTGGCAGGTTGGGCATCAGCAGGGGCACCTCTAGGATCCTGCATTTTGTCTCTCCCAGTGCTGTGCCTACCCAGAAGCCATGCCACCTTGCTTGCTTAGCGAGCGTGGATGCGGGGAGGCGTGGCGAGGGTGGTGCAGGGTTGGCAGGCGGGCTGGTTGGCAGGTTGGGCACCTCAAGGGTCGCACATTTTATCTCTCCCAACACCGTGCCCACCCCAAGAGCCGTGTCACCTTGCTTCCTCGGAACAAGCACAGACGTAGGGAGGCGTGGGGAGGGGGGCCTGGCCGTCCAGCGGGGTAGGGTTGGCAGGCTGGTTGACAGGCTGGGCATGTGTAGGGGCACCTCGAGGGGGGGTCTCCCACCCCAAGAGCCGTGCCACCTTGCATCCTTGGAAGAAGCACAGATGTGGGGAGGGGGTCCCGGCCGTCCAGTGTGGCAGGGTTGGCAGGCAGGCTGGTTGGCAGGTTGGGCATCTGCAGGGGCAACTTGATGGTGGCACATTTTGGGTCTCCCAGCACTGTGCACACCCAGAAGCCGTGCCACCTTGCTGCTTTGGAGTGAATGCGGATGTGGGGAGGGTGGGGCAGGGTTGGCAGGCAGGGCACCTTGAGGGTGGTGCATTATGGGTCTCCCAGCACTTTGCCCACCCCAGAAGCCATGCCACCTTCTTCCCTCAGAACAAGCACAAATGTGGGGAGGTGAGGGGAGGGGGTCCCGGCCGCCCAGCAGGGCAGGGTTGGCAGGCAGGCTGGGCATCTGCAGGGGCACCCCTAGGGTGGCACATTTTGGGTCTTCCAGTGCCGTGCCCACCCCAAGAGCCATGCCACCTTGCTTCCTTGGAGTGAGTGCAGATGTGGAGAGGCATGGGGAGGGTGGCATGCGGTTGGCAGGCTGGGCATCTGCAGGGGCACCTCGAGGGTTGTGCCTTTTGCTTCTCCCAGCGCTGTGCCCACCCGTAAAGCAGTGCCACCTTGCTTCCTTGGAGTGAGCGCGGGTGCGGGGAGGGTGACGCGAGGTTGGCAGGCTGGTTGTCAGGTTGGGCACCTCGAGGGTGGCACATTTTGGGTCTCCCAGCACTGTGCCCAGCCAGAAGCCGTGCCACCTTGCTTGAAGGGAGCGCGGGTGTGGGGAGGGTGGCGCTGGGTTGGCAGGCAGGCTGGTTGGCAGGTTGGGCACCTCGAGGGTGGCACATTTTGTGTCTCCTAGTGCTGTGCCCACCCCAGAAGCCATGCCACCTTGCTTCTTCAGAACAAGCGCAAATGTGGGGAGGGGGGTCCCGGCCGTCCAGCGGGACAGGCTGGGCATCTGCAGGGGCACATAGAGGGTGGCACATTTTGGGTCTCCCAGCACTGTGCCCATCCCAAGAGCCATGCCACCTGGCTTCCTTGGAGTGAGCGCAGATGTGGGGAGGTGTGGGGAGGGTGGTGCGGGGTTGGCAGGCAGGCTGGGCATCTACAGGGGCACCTCGAGGGTGGGGCATTTTGTGTCCCAGCGCTGTACCCATCCATAAGCAGTGCCACCTTGCTTGGAGTGAGTGCGGGTGTGGGGAGGGTGGCGCAGGGTTGGCAGGCAGGCTTGTTGGCAGGTTGGGCACCTCGAGGGTGGCACATTTTGTGTCTCCTAGTACTGTGCCCACCCCAGAAGCCATGCCACCTTGCTTCCCCAGAACAAGCACAAATGTGGGGAGGGGGTCTGGGGCGTCCAGTGGGGCAGGCTGGGCATCCGCAGGGGCACCTCGAGGGTGGCACATTTTGTTTCTCCCAGCGCTGTGCCCACCCCCAAGAGCCACGCCACCTTGCTTCCTTGGAGTGAGCGCGGATGTGGGGAGGGTGGCAGGCTGGGCATCCGCAGGGGCACCTCGTGGGGGGCACATTTTGGGTCTCCCAGCGCTGTGCCCACCCCCAAGAGCCACGCCACCTTGCTTCCTTGGAGTGAGCGCGGATGTGGGGAGGGTGGCAGGCTGGGCATCTGCAGGGGCACCTCGTGGGGGGCACATTTTGGGTCTCCCAGCGCTGTGCCCAGCCAGAAGGAGTGCCCCCTTGCTTCCCGGGAGGGAGTGCGGGGCGGGGAGGGGAGGGGAGGGGAGGGGAGGGCGTCCCGGCCGCCCAGCGGGCACCTGAGAGGGGCGGGTTTCCCGGGGGGCGGACCAGGACCTGCTCCCGGCCGCAGCGTTGGGCACAGGGTGGCGCGCGCTGCCCAGGGAGGAGGAGGAGGAGGAGGAGGAGGAGAGGGGAGCCCGCCCCGCCCCGCTCCGGGAAAAAGTTGGGCAGGGAGGAGCTGGAGGCGGAAAAGCAAAAGGGGGCGGGGAGAGCTGGGCCAGGGGGGCCGGAGCCCGGCGGCCGGGGGGCGCGGAGCGCAGCGCAGCGCACAGTGTGGGCAAGGACCGCACGGGCCCGGCAGCCATGGGGCCCCGGCTGCTGCCGCCGCCGCCGCCCTCCTCCTCCTCCTCTTCTTCTTTCTTCTGTCTGCTCCTGCTCGGGGGGCACCTGTGCCCGGCGGCAGCCCTGGAGGACAAGAGAGGTAGGCTGCCCCCCTAGCCTGCCCCCCCCCAGCCTGCCCCCCTAGCCTGCCCCCCCCAGCCTGCCCCCCTAGCCTGCCCCCCGGCCTGCCCTTCCCTGGCAGAGGGGGCTGCAGCACTGACTCTGCCACGCGTCGGCGGGGTGACCTTGGCCCGGTCACTTCCCTTCTCCGGACCCCGCTTCCCCCATCTGCCGAGTGGGGATGGCAAGTGGGAGCCCCGCGGGGGACCACCTCATCACCTTCAATCTCCACCCCCCACCTCCCCAGCGCTTAGAACGCTGCTTGGCACGTAGTGAGCGCTTCGATAGGTACATAGGGTTGTACATATTTATGGCTCTATTTATATCTTGTACATTTCTATCCTATTTATTTTATTTTGTTGGCTTGTTTGGCTCTGTTCTCTGTCTCCCCCTTTTAGACTGTGAGCCCGCTGTTGGGTAGGGGCTGTCTCTATGTGTTGCCAATTTGTACTTCCCAAGCGCTTAGTACAGTGCTCTGCACATAGTAAGCGCTCAATAAATACGATTGATTGATTGATTAACAAAATGCTATTATTATTACTATTATTATTATTATTGCCCGGCTTCCTTGGGTCCTGGGGCTGGGGCTGGCGGGGAGCAGAGACCCCGACGCGCCAAACTCCGCTCGCCCTGGTCCGGGTCCGGGAGGGGGATCCTGGAATCAATCAATCAATCGATCGTATTTATTGAGCGCTTACTGTGTGCAGAGCGCTGGACTAAGCGCTTGGGAAGGACAAGTTGGCAAGGGTCCTGGGGGTCCTGAGCGGGTTCCGGGAAGGTCCTGGGGGGATCCTGGAAGTGTGAAGGGGTCCTGAGGGTTGTGGGGGAGTCCTGGAAGGGTCCTGGGGGATCCTGGGGAGTCCTGGAAGTATGAGGGGGGTCCTGAGAGGATCCCGAGGGGTCTCGGAAGGGTCCTAAGGGGTTTCCTGGGGGGATCCTGGAGAGTCCTGGAACTATGAGGGGGTCTTGGGGGGTTCTGGAAGGGTCCTGGGGGTCTTAAATAGTTTTCTGGAAGCTCCTGCGGGGGGGTCCTGAGAGGGTCCTGAAAGATCCTGGGGGGTCTTGGGGAGTCCTGGAGGGCCTAAGGGGTTTCCTGGAAGGTGCTGAGGGGGTCCTGGGGGATCCTGGGGAGTCCTGGAGGGCCTAAGGGGTTTCCTGGAAGGTGCTGAGGGGGTCCTGGGGGATCCTGGGGAGTCCTGGAAGTACGAGGGGGATCCTGGGGGGTCTTGGGGGGAGTCCTGGAAGGGTCCTGGGGATCCTAAGGGGTTTTCGGGAAGGTCCTGGGGGATCTTGGGGGGAGTCCTGAGAGGGTCCTGGGGGGGTCCTGGAAGTGTGAGCGGTTCCTTGGCGGTCTTGGGGAGACCTGGAAGGGTCCTGGGGGTCCTAAGGGGTTTCCAGGAGGATCCTGACAGGGTCTTGGGATCCGGGAGGGTCCCGGAGGTGTGAGGGGGGGGTCCTGAAGGTCCTGGAAGGGTCCTGGGGGTGTGTGTGTGTGTGTGTGTGTGTGTGTGTGTGTCTGAAAGAGTTTTCTGGAAGGTCCTGGGGAGCCCTGAGAGGGTCCTGGGGGGATTCTGGAGGTGTGAGGGAGTCCTGGGGGGATCTGGGGGGGGTCCCCGGGCTGCGGTGATCCGGAGCGGGAGGCCCATCCAGCTCTCTGCCCGGCCTGCCCTGTCGGTCGGCCAAGCTGGAAGGGCAGAGGTCCCGTCCCGTCCCGTCCCCCGCCCAGGCCCCCGGAGCCCAGAGCCTTTTTGTCCCTCCGCGGCCCGGGGGGCGGCATCTCCTCATCCGGACCCCCGGGACCAGCCCAGCGGGGAGCATCATTCAGAACTCTGGGCAGCCCCACACTCTGGCTCATCGAAATGCCACTGGGTCTTTTCTTTTAATGGAATTTATTCAGTGCTTACTATGTGTCAAGTACTGTACTAAGCGCTGGGGTAGACACAGGTTTATCAGGTTGGACACAGTCCCTGTCCCCCATGGGACTCCCAGGCTAAGTAGGAGGGAGATTAGGTGGGTAAACCCCATTATACAGTTGAGGAAACTGAGGCACAGGCCCGCGCCAAGCACCGCCGCTGGGCAGACGGGCCAGCGTGGCTCAGTGGAAAGAGTCTGGGCTTGGGAGTCAGAGGTCGTGGGTTCTAATCCCGCCTCCGCCACTTGTCAGCTGTGGGACCTTGGGCAAGTCACTTCTCTGTGCCTCAGTTACCTCATCCGTAAAATGGGGATTAAGACTGTGAGCCCCCATGTGGGACAACCTGATGACCTTGTATATGTTGCCAACTTGTACTTCCCAAGCGCTTAATACGGTGCTCTGCACGCAGTAAGCGCTCAATAAATACGATTGATTGATCCCCCCCCCCCCAGCGCTTAGAACAGTGCTTGGCACATACTAAGTGCTTGACAAATGCCATCATTATTATTCCCTGGAGCCGCCTGAACCCCTCACCCCTGGACCTCTCCTTGGCAAGCCTCCCTGGGAACCCGAGCATCCCTCCCGCCCAACGTCTGAGGTTTTTAAATAGTAATAATAATAATGGTATTTGTTATGCACTTACTATGCGCCAAGTACTGTTCTAAGCGCTGGGGTACAAGGTAATCAGGTTGTCCCATGTGGGGCTCACAGTCTTAATCCCCTTTCTACAGATGAGGGAACTGAGGCCCAGAAGAGTGAAGTGACTTGCCCAGGGTCACACAGCAAGCATGTGGCACAGTCGGGATTAGAGCCCACATCCTCTGACTCCGAAGCCGGGGCTCTTTCCACTAAGCGCTTAGAATAGTGCTTTGCACATAGTAAGCGCTTAATCAATCAATCGTATTTGAGTGCTTACTGTGTGCAGAGCACTGTACTAAGCACTTGGGAAGTCCAAGTTGGCAACATGTAGAAGCGGTACCTACCCAACAGTGGGCTCACATAAATACTATTATTATTATTATTATTATTTAAGCCACGCTGCTTCTCACCCATGTGTGGGGCCGGGGGAGAACGAGGGGCTTCATTCATTCAATCGTATGTATTGAGCGCTGTGCGCAGAGCACTGTATTAAGCGCTTGGAAAGTACAATTCGGCAACAGATAATAATGGTATTTGTTAACCACTCATTATGTGCCAAGCACTGTTCTAAGCGCTGGGGTAGATACAAGGTTAACAATCCCTGCCCAACCACGGGCTAACAGTCTGGAAGAGGGTTTCTTTCTCAACCCAAATCAGGCAGGAACCTGTTTGCGTTTCGTGACTGCTGACAATAAACCCACTTGAAAGGAGAACAAGCCAATTGCACAATCCCCAACTCAAAGCACCGGAGCCCTGAATTGAGCAGGTTCTTACCTGTCGTTGGTGTAATTGGCTCAGGGGGGTTTGGACGGGCAACTCTTTTAGCAGCGATTGCCCTGCTGGGGCTCAAACCTATTTGGGAACCACCCGTTCCTCTTTTTCAGCCAAGAAGAGCAGGGTTAGTCGCTGCAAGGAGTTCCAGAACGGGAACCTTATCTATTAATTCTGTTGTACTTTCCCAAGTGCACAATATCGTGTTTTCACACTGCCGGTTCTCACTAGGTATCTGTTCACTGAAGGCCTGCTGGGTGAAATAATAATAATAACAATGATGGCATTTGTTAAGCGCTTACCATGTGCAGAGCACTGTTCTAAGCGCTGGGGGGATACAAGGTGATCAAGCTGTCCCACGTGGGGCTCACGGTCTTAATCCCCATTTTACAGATGAGGGAACTGAGGCTCAGAGAAGTTAAGTGACTTGCCCAAGGTCACACAGCAGACATGTGGCGGAGCCGGGATTCGAACCCATGAAATGTCACCTGTGTTCGTTAATGCTCTCTGGGATTTATACTCCTTCCTTTCTCTTAGACCCATCCTGAGGTCTCATTTTACTACTTTAATACAGATGTAGAAGTGATCATTTTCTACTCCCAGAACTTTTCGGGCCTTTCGCTTCTCGCTGAATGAGGTTTTATAAATAGGCTCCTCGCGCCTTCTAACTTCTTTGTACGCTTCCAAGCTCAACACGCGGGCACTCAATAAATGTGATTGATTTCAAAATTCTAAACGTTATCATCATCATCATCATCAATCGTATTTATTGAGCGCTTACTATGTGCAGGGCACTGTACTAAGCGCTTGGGAAGTACAAATTGGCAACATATAGAGACAGTCCCTACCCAACAGTGGGCTCACAGTCTAAAAGGGGGAGACAGAGAACAAAACCAAACATACTAACAAAATAAAATAAATAGAATAGATATGCACAAGTTAAATAGAGTAATAAATATGTACAAACATATATACATATATACAGGTGCTGTGGGGAAGGGAAGGAGGTTATTAGGTTTAAATGAGGCAGAATAGGGTCTATTTTAAAATGGAGCATCCATCGGTACATGGAGAATTGTATGTTAGCGCGTAAGAACTGGTTTTTGTTTTAATGTCTTTCCTGTTTAGAGAGAATCACTCTGGGAGGTTAAGGAGAGTGCAGATATCTCAATAATAATCACGGTCACTGGGGTATTTACAGGTTTTACAATTGGACACAACTGCTCTCCCACATGGGGGTCACGATCTGTATTATCCCTATTTTACAGGTGAGAAAGCTGAGACCTAAATTCATTCATTCGATGGTATTTATTGAGCGCTTACTGTGTGCAGAGCACTGCACTAAGCGCTTGGGAGAATACAATACAGTAATACACTCATATTCCCTGCTCACAGTGGGCTCACAGTCTAGGGGAGGGGAGGCAGACATCAATACAAATAAAATAACAGATTCATAAGTGACGTGGGGCTGGGATGGGGGAAAAGAGCAAAGGGAGCAAGTCAAGGCGAGCAGAAGGCAGTGGGAGATGAGGAAAAGTGGGGCTTAGTCTGGGAAGGCCTCTTGAATAAAATAGGCTTTCAATAAGACTTTGAAGTTGTGGGGAGAGTAATTGTTTGTCGGATTTGAGCAGGGAGGGCGTTACAGGCCAGACTAGGGGTTGGGGTGAGACAGGCGAGATGATAATAATAATAATAATAACAATGGCATTTATTAAGCTCTTACTATATGCAAAGCACTGCTCTAAGTGCTGGGGAGCTTGCAAGGTGATCAGGTTGCCCCACGGGGGGCCTCACAGTCTTAATCCCCATTTTACAGATGAGGGAACTGAGGAACAGAGAAGTGAAGTGACGCCCAAAGTCACACAGCTGACAGTTGGCGGAGCTGCATTTGAACCCATGACCTCTGACTCCAAAGCCCTTGCTCTTTCCACTGAGTCGCGCTGCTTCTCCAGAGGAGAAGCTTCTCTCTAGATGGAGGCACTAGAGGAGTGAAGTGTGCAGGCTGGGTTGTAAAAGGAGAGAAGTGAGGTGAGGTGGAAGGGGTGCAAGGTGGTGGACTGGTTTAAAGACAGTGGTGATGCATTTCTGATGTGGAGGTGGATGGTCAACCGCTACAGTTTTCCGAGGAGTGGGGTGACATGTCCTGAACGTTTCTGTAGACAGATGATCCGGGCAATAGAGTGAAGTATGGACTGGACATTATCAATCACTAAATGACTTGATCAAGCTCGCTGAGCAGGCCAGTGGCAGAGCTGGAACTCACGCTCTGGTCCCCTGTCTCCCCACCCCTTTTTCTTTCCATTAGGCGACCCTACCTCTCGGGTGCCAAATTCTGAATTTTAGCCTTTAGTTGAATTACAGTGAGGTGGTTCATTTAGATGTATTTCTTAATCTGAGTAGGTGCCAGTGGAGTGCATGTAGCTATAATTCTATTTATTCTGGCGGTTTTGACACCTGTCTACATGTTTTCTTTTGTTGTCTGTCTCCCCTTTCTAGGCTGTGAGCCCATTGTTGGGTAGGGACCGTCTCTATATGTTGCCGACTTGTACTTCCCAAGCGCTTAGTACAGTGCTCTGAGCCCACTGTTGGGTAGGGACCATCTCTGTATGTTGCCAGCTTGTACTTCCCAAGGACTTAGTACAGTGCTCTGCACACAATAAGCGCTCAATAAATACGATTGAATGAATGAATGCTCTGCACACAGTAAGTGCTCAGTAAATACAATTGAATGAATGAATGAGTAGGTAAGTAGGTACCTTCAGGTATCCGTGGGCATGTGAATTTGGTTATTATTTGCCTAGGAAAGGTAGAAGGAAGAGTTTGGGAAGGAAGGGGAATCCTCTGCAAAGAGGACTCCTGAATCCCACAGAAATGGCCCCAGGCTGCAGAAAACTTGCTTGAGTTTGCACACATGAGTACACACCTTTTGGGAAGGCAGGAGGCAGATCTCTCCCGGCTCTGTGATCCAGTCTGTGAAGACTGCATACATTTCCTAAATACACCAGTTCGAAATAATCGTCTCTCAACAAGGTAGCTTGGTCGGCTGGGAAAGAATGAACAAGTTGACTGGTTTGCACCCTTCCTCCCCCACAAACAATCTCCATCTCTGTGTAGTTCAAAACCGGGGCAATGTTGACCTGTGTTTGGAGAAGTTTGTGGCCCAGCTGAAAATCAATGGATGCGGACTAAATAAGGAAAGGTGTATCTTTCCGGATTTAGCTCAGTGTCCAGATCAGTATGGTAGAGAGGGATAAAACTTTTGGGGTGACCCTTGCCATCCAAAGCCAAAAAAGTCAAGTAAGTACCCGGTCCCGTTTTGGGGTCCTGAACTAAGAAACTGATAGCTCTCCCAAGCGCTTAATACAGTGTTCTGCACACAATAAGTGCTCAATAAATACGATTGATAGCCCAAATCTCCCATATAGTTAATGTGTTATTTGGGGAAGTAGCTAGAGGCATCCTTGGAGGGAGGCCCAGAAGACCAGAGTGTCTTTCACGTGCCTTACAGTCACCTAACATGCAAAGCAAATCCTGCCTTGATTTGGGATCAACAAATTCCGTTCTGCTGTAGTTTCTAGACTGTGAGCCCATTGTTAGGTAGGGACCGTCTCTATATGTTGCCAACTTGTACTTCCCAAGCGCTTAGTACAGTGCTCTGCACACGGTAAGCGCTCAATAAATATTGATTGATTGATTCTCAAGCATGGAGGTCTGGAGTCACTGAATGGACTAGGAAACATGTTTCATCTCTATTGCCACTTGCATTGACCCACCCCCCCGCCAGTGTTTAGAATAGTGCTTCGCACATAGTAAGCGCTTAACAAATACCATCATTATTATTATTGGTTAATCCTTGGACCGTCGGCAATTGCATTAATAATGATGATGATGGTATCTGTTAAGCGCTTACCATGCGCCAAGCCTTGTTCTAAGCGCTGGAGTAGATATAAGGTCTTCAGGTTGTCCCACAGTCTTAATCCCCATTTTACAGATGAGGGGACTGAGGCACAGAGAAATTAAGTGACTTGCCCAAGGTTACATAGCTGACAAGTGGTGGAGCCGGGATTAGAACCCGCATCCTCCGGCTGTCAAACCCGTGCCCTTTCCACTAAGCCATGCTGCTTCTTTATAATTATGGTATTTGTTAGGTGCTTACTATGTGCCAGGCACTAAGCGCTGGGGTAGATACAAGATAATTGGGTTGGACACAGTCCCTATCCCACACAGGGCTCTCAGTCTTTATCTCCATTTTACAGATGAGGGAACCGAGTCACAGAGAAGTGAAGTGACTTGCCCAAGGTCACGCAGCAGACAAGTGGCAGAGCTGGGATTAGAACCCATGACCTTCTGACTCTCAGGCCAGTGCTCTCTCCACTAAGCCATGCTGCTTCTCTAATATAGTAAAAATATAGTAGAAGCCTCTCATAAAACCTTCCCATATGGATTGCACCACAAACTATTGTATTGCCAATAATTAATATTGGACTCGCGTTGGAGCGTGTGGAAGCACACTCAATTTGCAGTTTCATCTTAAAATAATTTCCTTCAAGTTTTCAGGAGAAGGGTCCCTGAAAAAGCATCTTGATATTTTTATCGTGTCAACTAAGATTTTCCTTCCATTTCTCAAGTTCCTCCGCCTTTCCCCCCTCTGTATTGCAGGGAAGGAAAATGTACACATGTGGTATATATTCACGTGATGGTAATTTCTTCACTGGGTCGTAGATATAGGCAGCCCTATGGGAGCTTTTGCAAATCCACATGATGACCGTGAGTCCTGGATTTTGTATTTAGGAAGATGAAATCCATAAATGGCACACAGCTAGACCACTCCCCACTGATGAAGCATCTGTGAATTGAATTCATGACATCATATGTTGGGTAACCTAGCAGCTATTGACAGATATTCCTTCTTATGCTTAAAAAGGTTGTTTTTTGGGGGTCTTTTTGTTTGTTTTTTAAGTAGTACCTACTAATGAAGTTTCCCATGCCCATTGAGGGTGTGCTACATGGTCAGGTAGTGTGGCCAGCACTTAGAACAGTGCATGGCACATAGTAAGTGCTTAACAAATGCCATCATTACTATTATTATTATTACTGCGCACATGATCAAGAATCTTGATTTATTCTTCAGGTAGTAAGTTGGTGATGGACAAACCATTTGTCTTCCTTGTGCTTCACACCTACTGGGGCCCATAATAGAGTACTTGCTTTGTGCAGGGAGACTTTTGATGAGAAACTGTCTTAATTCATGCTAATGTCAGGAACAGACTTTTCTGTTTTGATCATTCAAAAGTGAGCCAAAGATGACTAATTAATGATGGTAATGGTAAAGTACTTTGCAAACATAAAGCACAATGGAAGTAATATTAATCTAGAGGAGAAACCTTTCTGATTTCTCTTCACTGTTTCCAACTTTTTATGTTCTGGGGTTAAGGGACTAATTTTTTTTTAAAGTGTCATTTCAGAGTCCAACTTTGTGTCTTTTTTTCCCCTCTATCTTCTTTCCTATCGTTTTAGTTTCTGCCTAAGCTGTCATTTTCCCAGTTGGAGTATGTGTCTACTCTCTCAGTTGTTTAGGTTTTGCAGTTGGCAGCTGGATTGCTATTTGTGGTTTGTTAAATAGCCACCAGGTGACTTTCAGGAAACTCACCAAACAAAGGGTCAGGCGGTTTATGATCGATGCAGTTGTGGAGTCAGGGATAATGTGATTAAATGAAATCTACAGATCATCCCCACAGCTCATTTAAACCGGCAGTTCTAATGGTCTTCTCCACTAAATAGTGTACCAGAATTGTTACTAGGGGCCATCCGTCTTGAGCTAACCTTCCTTTTCTTTTCCAGAATATTCTCTCTTCTCATATCATAGAAAAATGTTAGAGGGCAGGGGCTTGGCGCAAGATTGGGTGGAAATAAAATGTTACCCAGCCCGCAACTGGACAGTTAGTCCCTAAATGACCAAGAGAAGACTGCAGATCTAGATAAGACATGGCATTTTCTACCAATCTACTGAAAACACCGTCACTTCCACTTGGTGATATCACAGAGAAACTCTCAGAGAGATTTGTGCACAAATTAAGCATGTGCAAAAGCCTATTTATGGTGCTGTCCTGCTGAACTGTAATAAAGTGTGTTGTGTTCAAGGTTGATATTATTCTGTCCTTTCCTGTTTGGGTAAAATGTGAGGAGACTATAAAAAGAAACCCAAGCATAATGAGCTAATAATTAACATGCTATTTTAAGAATAGGTAGATGTGGATATTAGTGAATCATTCTTTATAATGGAGTGATTTTTTCCATGCCGTGTCTTTAGAGTTTTAAGGGGTTCAGGCATTCAGGAGATGACATTGAGACATTAAAGCATATTCAGTTAATGTAAAGCATCCAATTTGGTTTTGCATCATTTGTTTCGATGGCCACAGGGTAAAAGTGACTTTCCTTTATTGAAACTATTAATGGGGCCTACCCAGGAAGTCTTTGTTAACTTATGTCCCCTATGGACCCTTTGACATGTGGAGCTGAAGTTTTCTGGGCACATTTTAATTTTCGATTATTTTATTTGAATTTGAATACTCCCACATGCCCTAAGAAAGTGATATTTTGCCGAATACAAAGTAAGAATTCTTTGGTTCTAACTGAATTTATCAGATTACATTTTTGTTTTTCACGAGCGCTTGTTTCTGATACAGCTCTACTTGAAAACCGTTTGGTTTTTTAAGCATCATTATTTCCTATTTTGCTTAGTAATAAATCTGGACAACCCCTAACAAAAGCATCACCAGGAAGGATTGCTGGGCAAAGAACAGTACAGAGTTATCGTTATTATCATTATCCCCTGTAGACTGTAAGCTCCTTGTGGGCAAGGGATTGTATCTATCAACTCTAATGTATTGTACTTTCTCAAGCACTTAGTACATACAGTGCTTTGCATAAATTATGTGCTCAATAAATACCACTGATTGATCATTCCAATGATTTCACCCATTTTAAACAATGCATTATATTTTACTTTCTGTTGTGCTGCAAACTACTTTGGAGTCAGAGGTCATGGGTTAAAATGCCGGCTCCACCAATTGTCAGCTGTGTGACTTTTGAGCAAGTCACTTAACTTCTCTGTTCCTCAGTTCCCTCATCTATAAAATGGGGATTAAGACTGTGAGCCCCCCGTGGGACAACCCGATCACCTTGTATCCTCCCCAGTGCTTAGAACAGTGCTCTGCACATAGTAAGCGCTTAATAAATGCCATCATTACTACATTATAAATGTGTGCTTGTCAAAATAAATGAGGCAAGCAAACTTTGTTGTGTTAGAATTATGCCTTTGTTTTTTGCAATTTTATAATAGCCTTTCCATGAATTACCTCTTCATTAAGATGATTTATGAGGTTTTTACCATATGTTAGAAATCCAAGTGACTTTTCACTGTTTCTTAGCGACTTACCAGTGGGCAACCGTCTTCAAAGGGTGAAACCAAATTACTTTTCCACTTCACCTCTGGCTTGGCCTAGGAGAATGAGTGAAAGTGATACTTGCAGTATCAGCATACTGTAAGGAAATTTACTTCCAAAGAAAATATATTTCAGATTGGATGCTTTACATTAACTGAATATGGTTTAACGTCTCTTAATGTCATCTCCTCAGTGCTTGAACTCCTAAAACTATAAAGACTCGACATTGAAAAAGAATCCCCTTTTTCCTCTGTAATGGATCAGTAGAGAGAATAGATCCTATAAATATCCTATAGATACATGGATCTATAGATATATAGAAATATCCTATAGATATAGATATAAATAGATCCTATAGTGTAATCAGATTTAGCATTTGTTTCCTATATCATTGCTGCTATTATTTTATCACATTAGTAAAACTGTCACATGAAACTGTCAAGTTTTTCCTGAGTCTTGTCAGAAAAACCTCGAGATATTTTTTTTTGTTATCTGCCCTTTACTAATTTGCAGTGGATTAGCTTCAACAAAAACAGAAAACATTAAGAAAATGAGCAACCACAGTAACCCACCATAGTGATTTAAATGAAATGGCTAACTTGGCCCAATCGTAAATACTGTGCTTAAAGAGCATTTATGGTACTCTGCAGGTTAATACGTGTTGTGCGTTGCCTACACTGCAAATCTGTGCTAGCCTTTTTTTTAATTTAATTTTTAGTCAACTTTTTAATGTATTGTTTTCGTGGGAAGAGGAAACATTAAAATCTCCTTCCAAAACAAAAAAATATATAATAGATTTAAAGGCCTCAGGAGACTGAGAGAGAAACTTGGGCATATGTTTCACCTGCTATTTGAGGTCCATTTGTAAAATGGGGATTGAATACCTGTTCCCTACCTATTTGGACTGTGAGCTTTTTGTGGGGCGAGGACTGTGTCTGATTTGGTTATCTTGCATATTCCCCAGTGCTTAGAAGAGTGCTTGGCATATAGTAAGCACTTAATACAAACTACAATGATTATAAATAGGTCTCCTAGAAAAGCAAGGTGAAAGTTGTATTGCCTTGGTATTTGCCAACGAAACTAACTCCTCTGAGTCTTTGGCAGGAGGTACAATTCTGTTCAGTGGAAGGGTACCTATTTTCTCCCAGAAAAGCAAGGTGAAAGTTGTATTGCCTTGGTATTTGCCAACGAAACTAACTCCTCTGAGTCTTTGGCAGGAGGTACAATTCTGTTCAGTGGAAGGTTACCTATTTTCTATGACTCACGCTTACATTCTGGAATGCATACCAGCTCTATCTGTCATCAGAATTTGAGTGCTTCTGTGTGAAGCACTGAAACTGTGTACTCTGGGAATATTTCAGAAGTATAAGCCGTAGTCCCTGCCCTTTAGAAACTTATATTCTAATCTTTGATTTAGTCATCTATTTGGAAAGAAGGGGCTGGACTAGGTAAACCTACTCAAGGTCTTTTTCGTCTCAAATTATTTTACTCTACTTGTAGACCCGTAGCAATTGTCCCTGAATAGTTCTTTCCAGTTTCCTCTTCCTCCTTTCTCCCCGGACCTGCCCCTTTCTACCAAGAATTTCTGGAATGGTAATTAATTATTCATGAAAATGGATGTTGTGATTGCAGAATATTAACGGTGGTATTTGTTAAGCGCTTACTATGTGCCAAGCACTGTTCTAGGAATGGAGTGGAAATGTTCATTTTGGAGGGTAGAAGTATAAATTCTATAAAGGAGTCTTACCATAGATTCTTTAAGTTCCCCGGACTGATCAGAGACTGAAGAGGAAGGTAAGGGGAGAAAGCAGCTTGTTTTAGCAGTTTGGTCAGATATTTTTCAAATGCCTCCAGCAAAGTAGGATCATTCTCTTATACAAATCCGTGACTAGTCATCTCTTTGATTTAAATGAAAGCAGGCATTTAAGCTCATTAGGATGAGTAAACAGCTATTACTGAAAGGGACAATCTCAACAAATTGTGTAGTGCAAAGCATCCCATTTTGTTTACCCTACTCTCTTTTTAATGGAAGCCATTAGGTGGGGTTGCGATTGGGAGCATTGCCTTAACACAGAAACCACTGTGTACATCAGAACTAATTGTTACAATAATTATTTTGGAGCTCTCCTTCCTTTTTAACACACCCAATCAGTTCCTTTTTGAATTGGCAATTAACATAAAAAATGTAAAACTTTTCCTTTGGGGAACCTTGTCCCTTTCCAGAAATTTAGAACCCTTTTATCCTCTAGGATAAATTCTCGGTTCACGGTCCCCGGGCCCCAGTTCTTCTCCCATGGCACTTCACCTTGAGTCAAACTTGTTCTATTTAGCCTAGGCAAAGTTACTCATCTGGGAAATCTGAGTCATCCTTTTAGGTAACTGGGAACAACAATCCATTCAGAATCTTTCCGCTTGGCCCTTCAGAATTGCCATGGGATGTCAAGTGGTCGGTTTGGTTTGCTTTGAGGAAAGCTCTTCTCTGCAACTAATAATAATATGATAATAATAAAGGTATTAACATGCTTACTATGTGCCAAGCACTGTAATAAGTGCTGGGGTAGATGCAAGATAATCAGGTCCCACGTGGGACCCACGGTCTAAGTAGGAGGAAGAACAGGTTTTGAATCCCCATTTTGCAGATGAGGGAACTGAGACACAGAGTAGTCAAGACATTGCAAATGGAGGGAATAGTATAGTATCAGGATATTTACATAAGGAGATGGAACCTGCTTGGATTAGGAAAATTAGGTGGGCAAATGTGGGGGGGGAGCCTTGCAAAACTTGCAGACTGCACAGGTATTTTGCATAATTAATGACTTTAGACTTCTTCAATCAACCAATCGTATTCATTGAGTGCTTACTGTGTGCCGAGCACTGTACTAAGCGCCTGGGAGAGATCAGTACAATAGAGTTGGTAGTCATGTTCCCTGCCCACTGTAAGCTTACACAGGCTTATTTAATGACAGTCCTGTTATGATGTGTATCGCTTGTTCTAGTCGGAAAATGTACCGATGATGATTTGTCACCTCCAGAAGGCTAAAAAGAACACAGATCAGGTATGAGTAGTTTAAAAGGGGGAGATAATATTTAATTGACACCAGGTGACCTCCAAATGAGACAGCAAGGATGCCAACTTAATAGTGTCATCCTTGCCGAAGGTGGAGAAAGAGCTAATAGGTCATTAAGTCTGCTTTTCTGCCTGGGCAGGCAGCTTGAGCCTCCACGTTGAGGCTGTAATGGACATCCAAGAAAAACAAACTACGTCTAAAAACAAATTCCTCTTTCACAAGGAGACGTTCCATTCGAATTGCCTTCTCTGGGTATTGTTTCACTTGTACTGTGCCTTCAAAAAGTCTACGGCAATGAGAAACCTTAATATTTGATTAATTCCAGAATTTTGGTGGGAATATTAACGGCAAGAATAACAGATCTGATTACCTTTAGGCAAACTCGAGCGAGTGGGCCTTTGAACCAGAGATCTGTGGATCCCATGTTTTCTTAGCTGTCTAAGCTGGCTGTACAGCTGATGATGGCTTCATGACCACACTATGTTGTTGTTTTTGCAGCAGAGGTTCTTGATTGTTTGTACATACGCTAGTCCTCCCTTTTGCAGGGTGGTACTGTAAACTCTTTCTCCTTTGTACAGAATCTTTGACCACCCAGCACTTTCCTGGCCGAGATTCTAGGGAGTGTATGCCTTGGTGAATGCTAATAATTGTGATATTTGTTAAGTCTTTACTATGTGCCAAGCGCTATAGTAAGTGCTGGAGTAGACAGATACATGGGGCTCAGTATAAAAGGGAGGGAGAGTAGGCATTTAATCCCCATTTTATAGATGAGGAAACTGGAGCACAGAGAAGTTAGAGTTTCCCAAGGTCATGCAGCTGATAAGTGGCCAAGGCGGGATTAGAACTCGGGTCCTCTGTCTCGTAAACCCCCAGCTTTCTCCACTAGATCACGTGGCTGCTGCAGTTGCTGGACAGGGAAAGGATTCAGGGTCTCCTGCTGACTTCTCAGATCAGAAGTTGGGGGAACAGGATGAAAATAGAAGATGGAAGAAAGGATAACCAAGAGAGCAGTTAGTGTGTCCAACTGATGACCTTGTACTGTTACAGTGCTTGGCAAATAATAAGCAACCAACAAATACCTCACTTGCTATTATAAAGATCCTGATGCTTGTTGGCTGCCCAAAGCATTCAGAACAGAAGCATTGGTATTTATTGAAATTCCACTGGGTGTACAGATTATCTCCCCCTCTAGACTGTAAGCTTGTCGTGGGCAGAGGATGTGTCTGCTTATTGTTGTACTCTCCCAAGAATTCAGTATAGTGCTCTGCACATAGTAAGCACTCAATAAAAAGTGATTGAAGAAATGAATGATTTTCCAATCAGGAACGGCAGACGGTCCCTTTTTTGTTTGCTGGCTCCTCCTCTGTACCCCACAAGGATCTGTTCTGGGGCTCCCACTCTTCTCCCTACACACTCTTGCGGAGTTCATCTGCTTACATGGCTTTGCCTACTGTCTCTATGCAGATGACTCTCAGATCTACCTCTCTAACCTTGATAGTTCATCTGAGCTACCACCCCTCATTTCCTCTTGCTTCCAAGGTATTTCCACCTGACTGTCCCGCTGGCACCTCAAAGTCAATATGCCTAGGACAGAACTACTCTTCTTTTTTCCTCCGAACCCACGCCTCCCCTCTCTGATCTCAGTTGCCACTGTCTCAGGAGCTCACATCTTCGGTATCATCCTCAACTTCCATCTTGCCTCTCTGTTCTCTTCACCACTGCTCACCACCTCTCTCCCTCTCTGGTCTTCCTAAAATAATCTTGCTATTCTTTTAGACTGTATTCTTTTAGACTATGAGCCCACTGTTGGGTAGGGACTGTCTCTATATGTTGCCAATTTGTACTTCCCAAATGCTTAGTACAGTGCTCTGCACATAGTAAGTGCTCAATAAATACGATTGATTGATTGATTACTATGCTTCATCCTCAAGTCTTCCCCCTCCATCGTCTCACTCCCCAAGTTCTTTCAAAAAAAAAAAGTAAACTCTTAGCTATTCTCATCTCTGTTAAGGAAAGATAAAGCCAGTAGCCATTTCTTCGCCAATGGAAAACATTTCCCAGCCCACGCAAGCATCTTTTTTTAATGGGATATGTTAAGCACTTGGATCAAGAACTTTAATAAGTACTGGTGTAGTTACAAATCAATCGGGTTGGGCACAGATTGATTCCTGTGTTGGGTGGGGGGGAGTAAGTAGGAGGGAGAACAGGTATTGAATCTCCATTTTACAATTGAAGAAACCAAGGCACAGAGCAGTTAAATGACTTGCCTAGGGTCACGTAACAGGCAAGTGGTGGAGCCAGGATTAGAGCTCTTTCCACTAGGCCACACTGTCCAGGCTGTAAGGCCCCTTCCGTGTATACATACAAACCATGAACCTCAGTTTCCACGCTTTTGTTCCAGCCTTCCTGCCTATCCTCTAGGCAATTGCTCTTTCACCATGCATCTGTATTTATACCAATGTATGTTTTGTCATGGTCACACACAGCATAAATTCTACTTTATCTTTTAGAGATCTTTTATCTTTTAGGTCTTTTAGAGCCTCTCACAGAGTGAATGTACATATGCTAATGGAAAACCTGACTCTTTTAGCATGGAAAGCATCAAATAGGAAACCCGCTTTTCAAGGGGAAAATGTTTTGATTTTCTCAGGTTGTAAATTTGGTGCATTTCATTTATCCATCAGGAAGAGCAAACCTTAATTCAACTTACCGTACTTAGACAAGATTTTAGCAATCCACGTATTCATGCATTTATTAGACACTGTTAGATGCATTGACGTCATGTATAGTGGTGAAACAAGTTTTGAAATGTATTTACTCAGGAAAGTAGGTTTAATGCTAGCCTGTGTTTGCCAAGTTGCTTCATTTTATGAGAAGAACTTGGGTAACTGGGCAAAAAGCAATATTAAAATGTAATAGCTTGTCTAAACGCAGGCGTTCTTTTTTAGTCTGTCTATAGGAGTGAAGCACTGCCACTTAATAATAATTGTGGTGTTTGTTAAACACTTACTATGTGCCAAACACTGTACAAAGCGCTAGGGTAACTACAGATAAATCGGGTTGGACACAGTCCCTGTCCCACATGGGGCTCACAGTCTCAATCCCCATTTTGCAGATGAGGCAACTGAGGCATGGAGAAGTGAAGTGACTTGCCCAAGGTCATACAGCAGACAAGTGGCGGAGCTGGGATTAGAACCCATGACCTTCTGACCCCCAGGCCTGGGCTGTAACGACTACCCTGTGCTTTTCTTGTAGTGTTTGGCTCGTCCTCCCTCCTGGACCACAAGTATTAGGTGAAATGGAGAGAGAGCCCTTGGAAGAAAATGTGTCTAGTTCTCAAAATAGGTCATCCTTTAAGAAATAAAACTGAACAGCATCCAAACACAAAAACTTGCCATTTTAATTGGCCCATTTACCCTTCTGTTTACTAGATGTTTGGAGAGACAGGTAGCTTTGTTCAGGAATTGCCCTACTTCTTGGCACTTAA
This sequence comes from Tachyglossus aculeatus, assembly GCF_015852505.1. NCBI lineage: Eukaryota > Metazoa > Chordata > Mammalia > Monotremata > Tachyglossidae > Tachyglossus > Tachyglossus aculeatus. The sequence continues at coordinate 12,122,462 of NC_052083.1, read as the reverse complement.
ACTGCCTCTGATATGCCCAGCACCTCAAGGCAGCTGGCTCCATCTGAAGTCAAGTATGAGCACCATCACGAACATCTAACTTTGAGTGTCAGTTCTGGGAAAGAAAGCGGGAGAGAAGTTGGGTGAAGGGACTAGACTATCTGAAGCAACATAGAAGCCAAAAAAAAATGCAGAAAATTATAAATTCAATATGACAGTTTGAGTCGTTTGCAAAGGAGCCTTTTGTACTATTTAATGACCATTCCTTGCTATAGAATGTAATGGGGATTTTTCAGGTAGTTATTGTGGAATAAGACGACCCAGGTAAATTAGTAAATGTTTGAAACCACTCATGATTCCATCAGAATACAACTATTTCTGAGGCATCTTGCAGCAAGATTGATTTTTCTGTAGTAGTATATTTATGATGATCCCTAAAGGGAGCAGATGAAGGTGGCGAAGCTGTGGCACTACACAGTTTTCTGGACATTTTCCCAGATTTTGTTTCTTAATCCTTTAGCGACTATTAAAATAGCTCTGAGGCAATTGGTTATCTGCATATTAAAGTACTGTGTATTTTCAAAGAAAGCATACTGAAATGAGGTAGTATTGCCTGTCTGTATTAAAAGATGCCATGAAAGGACAATGATATTAAATCAGGAAATTAAAAAACATCATTGCCATGCAGCAAACAAAAAACTGAGCTAGCACAGGACTAGATTATTCCCCCAAACCCCTCCTCCTCCATATATTCCACTCTTCCCTACATCTCTTCCAAGAGACCTTCCCGAATTAAGCCTTCTTTTCCCCAGCTTCCTCTTCTGTGTTGACTATGAACTTGGGTCTGTACCCTTTGAACACTTGATATTCACTACCCCACCCTTAGATCCACAGCACTTGTGTACAAAACCATAATTTACTTACACTAATGTCTGTGTGTCTAGACTGTAAGTTTCTTGTAGGCAGGGAACATGTACACCAACTCTGTTGTCCTCTCCCAAGCACTTAGTATGGCACTGTGCATGCAATAAGCACTCATTAAATCAATCGATCACATGTTTTGAGCACTTACTGTGTGCAGAGCACTGTGTTAAGCTCTTGGGGGAGAGTACAGTATAACAAAGTCAGCAGACACATTTTCTGCCCACAATAAGTTTCAAGTAGCCTACGATCATTCATTGAAAGGGCAGGGGCAGTGCCCCTGAATAGCACCGAGTGATTTATATTTTGAAGGGCGAGGAAATTCATACCCATAAGTTTCAAAAGGACAGAAGTGGAGCAAAGCAGCATGGCTCAATGGAAAGAGCATGGGCTTGAGAGTCAGAGGTCATGGGTTCAAATCTCGGCTCTGCCAATTGTCAGCCATGTGACTTTGGGCAAGGCACTTAACATCTCTGTGCCTCAGTTACCTCATCTTTATAATGGGGTGAAGACTGCGAGCCCCATGTGGGACAATCTGATCACCTTGTATCCTCTCCAGCGCTTAGAAAAGTGCTTTGCACATAGTAAGCGCTTAACAAATGCCATCGTCATCATCCAAGTAGAATGCGGAGGTGATAAATGTGTTGACAGACTTGCCCCATTTCATCTCAGAGAGGCAGTGGATATGCATGTTCCAATGGGTACATTTTTTTCCAATACAATTAAGTGCTCAGTACAGTGTTCTGCACACAGAAATCGCTCAATAAATATGATTGATTTTTTTCATTGTGATTTGTTCTGTTTCATCACTTCCTCCTGCTTTTCTAACACTGCTTGGAGCCCAATTCAGTGAAATGTGGTGCTGACGCTGTTGTACCTTTTCAGTTGGGCCCAGGGTTCATGGGAGTCAGTAGTTAAGTTAATGCCTAACCATTTCTGAAGAGGTTGCCAGTTGACTGAAGTTATTCCATTTCAACCTTTTTGCTTAGGTCTAGTACATATGTTAAATAGCACAAACCCTTGGTTAGAAATATATGGATTTTCAGAAAATGAAAAACCTGTGAGTCAAATGTCATCTCTTGGAATAAGGAAATGAGTAAATCCTGCTTTTTCATTCTCTAACTAGTCAGTTTGGAATTTAGAAATCTTGGGCTATGGAAAGACTACTCTAGGCTGCTTTTCTTCAATTCCTCTACTTCTACTATGCTTCTCCTTGAGGAACTTTCTTCTCATTGAATATCCTGAAGCATGTCCTGGGAGAAAAGGCCAATTATCCCAGATAGATTCCTGAACCTCCAACAAGTTTGTTTAAACAAGTTACCAAATAAAGTGTATTAAATACTAGTGCACGGAGACTTCTAGGAGAGGAAAATGCTTTCATTTACAACTTTTACTCAGATACTACTTAGAAGCATTGAGCCACCAGAGGAGTGAAAGGGGAGGGTAGCCAGAGGTTCATTCACCCCAACAGGAGAGATGTTTGGGGCTAATGGAACAGGAGAAGATGGTGACAATGGCATTAAGCGCTTACTATGTGCCAAACAATGGGGTAGATACAAGATCATCAGGTCAGATGATCTTTGTGGGGCCCTTTATGCTCACAGCAGAGGGAGGGAGAACTGCCATTGAATCCCCATTTTGCAGATGAGGAAACCGGATGCGCAGAGAAGTCAAGTGATTTGCCCAAGGTCACACAGCAGGTCATTAACAGAGTCATTAGAACCCAGGTCCTCTAACTATCAGGCCCATGCTCTCTCCAGAAGGCCATTCTGCTCCCCTTTGGCAATACGATCAGCACCTGGTCTTCAAACTCAAATTTGTTTATGGTTTACATATACTTATTTGGACTGGGAAGTCTGATGTCAGGATTTGTCAGGTTAAAATTTTATTATTTCCTAATATCTCTTGTCAGCTCATCCTCACCCATACTTTCTCAATGACCCAGATAATCTTCATTTGACATGCACATCAGGGAAAGAGGGAGGTTTGAGTGTCCTGGGAAGATGGATGGTTTGGGTTAGGTGGGAAGAGGAGTCAGGGATGATTGTGACCAAAATCTACTCCTGGAACACAATAGGAAACCACAGTTGACCAAGAAGAGCCAAAGTGGAAAAACCTGGCATTTTCGCAAAGCCTGAATTTCATGTATTTGAAGACTGGACATGATGAATCGTACTTAGTGTAACTTAATGGAGCTATTTCAGGCTAGTGTTAATTCACTCCATAATTGATCATAATTTGCTCAAGGTTACTCCACCACTCCATTATCAAAAAGCATTATCTTTGGATTTCATACATTTCTTGAGGACTCTCAAATTTTAGTTTTCTTTAACTATCTCCTTTTCTTTGCCTAGAGCAGAGCTGAACGATGTTTGTTTGTAAAGTAACCTCGAAAGACTGTAATTTAGTGTTGGAAATCAGCAATAGCTGGAATAAATCAGCTCTTGGATAAACGTTTTCATTCCGGACAAGACTGCACCCATTTAGGGAACATGAAAGTTCTTCCTTAGTAGCATTCAGGCAGCTGACCTAGGGCAAGGGAGGAGAATTTCAATTTTCCGACAGCAATCAATCAATCAATGGTATTTATTGAGCACTTACTGCATGCAGAGCACTGTACTAAGTGCTTGGGAGAGTCTGGTACAACAGAGTTTGCTAAACAAGTTCCCTGCCCATAAAGAGTTTACAATCCAGAGGGAGGAGATGGTTAAATTGTTTTATAGATAGGGGTTAAAGAAACTTATTTTGCTGCGAATCACACAAATTTTAGGTGTTTAAATAGCTTTCTCCCACCCCATGGAGTAGTGACAGAGACAGATTGACTTAATATAGTGTCTTGCCCAAGGACACACCGCAGACAAATGGCAGCCAGGTCCTCTGACTCCCAAACCTGTGCTCTTTCCAAAAAGCCACACTGCTTTTAACTCTGAAATAGTTTTAAATGTGGCAGTGAGCCTCATAAAAGGGTCATGGAGTCTCTTCTTAATAGGGGGAGGTCCCTGTATCAGGAGAGATAGCTAACATTTCTTTTATGGAGGCTTACTGCATAGAAAAGTTTTTTATCTAAAGTTAACAGTACAGCAAGGTGCAGAGGTATTGAATGGTGATATTTAATGTAGTCAATATATAGTTATCTTTTGAATTAGAAGACACCATTAACATTAAAGTTCACCTATGAGTGCTTTAATCACACGATGTTCTGGAACCAGCCCTTTTTATAGGTTTTAGCATAAGCACAGAGGAGTTAGGGAAGAGATAAGATGTTGTATATTCATTGTACTTTTAAAACTTTAGTCTACAAGTTTGCACAACACGGAATAGACCAAAAAAGAGCTAAAAAATGCAGAGGTTAGATAGATTGTTGAGGACAACATACAAATCCCTCTCTGTGTTGTTATGGTGGTTTGTTTGTGTGGGTTTTCATCAGCCCAAACTTGAATTTGAATGGGGTGTGTGTTATTTTAACAACAGTTCATGTCCTAGGCGCCAACTTTTCATTTTGAGCACCGGAGCAGCCTTGGGACTGGGCTTCCAGTGATTGGGGAAGAAACAGGCCAAGACAAGGACACAACTTCACCCATACAATAAAGTTTCTTTCCACAGAGGCAAGCAATATCATTTTTCGGAAAGGACGCAATAGCATGTCTTCTGGTCCCAGCAGGCATGAAGAGGTGAAACTGAAGCCAAGAGTGGGAAAGGGAGCACCAGAACTTTGGGCTAAGAAGGTGTTTCATTTTTTCATACCCATTAGCTAAATTCCTTATGGCAAACAGCTGGCCAAGCTTTAATTTACATGTTAAGGGGCTGTGCTAGGTTGGGTGAGTTGCTGCATCTCTTATCCACCGCTCCCTTTGTGAGGCTTTCATTTCCCTGTGAACCTCCTTAATTGGTAAATGCAGAAGTGGATGACAGAAGAATTTCTTGGCGAGGGAGAAAAGAACAAGACACAGTGTGTAGATGGTTTGAGAGGCGTGAAGTAACCAGTACAGGGGAGAGCTCATTGAGGGCCTTAAAGCCAACAGTCAGGGGTTTCTGTTTGCTGTGGAGATGTCCGATATAGTTCAATCAGTCATATTTATTGAGCACTTACTGTGTTCAGAGCACTCTACTAAGCACTTGGGAGAGTACAATTCAACAGAGTTGGTAGACACATTCCCTGCCCACAGCAAACTCCCAATATGGGGAGTTTGACTGTAACATTAAGCAAGGTTCACCTCTCAGAAATATTACAGTGACCAGCGTGTCTTCCAAATGGAAAAAAAAGTCTCCAAGAAATTAGCTTATTGTGACAGATTGTAGTATTAAGACTGTCTTGTGATTCCATCCAGGTAGGGATCAAAATGGTGAATTTTCCCATGTGAATTAATGTTAAGCTCTTCTGAATAGATCAGTCACATTTATTGAACATTTACTGTGTGCAGAGCACTGTACCAAGCACTTGGGAGAGTACGGTATGATGATGGGGAACATCAGGGAGGGTGGGGAGAAGTGGAAGTAAAGTTTGGCCATTCACCAGGTTTCCTATCAGTCCGTTTTTCAAGCTGGTGTGACTCCTGTCCGTTATCGATACGCACCTGATGCTTTGATGTCCTGTGTTCTTATTTTTAAAATCCGGCCTCCTTCCTGTTGCTGAGTACTGTGACTCGGAAGCGGGGTCCATGGTTCCTGGATCCTCTAAGAGGAACATGACAGCCTTGGAGAAATGGAAGGGGTCAAGGGTCCCGGAAGAGGTGATGGAGAGCCTTAGATCCACTGGGAAGGAGGGACGCCGGAGATGTGATTGAGGGCAGGGAAGGGCAGTGTAAGTTCTCTGTTCTCTGGGAGGTTGGGGGAGAAGAGACAAGAGCCCGTGGCCTGGTCAGAAGAATCTGAGTTTTATTTCTGTCTCTGCCGCTTGTCTGCTACGTAACCTTAGACAAATCACTTACCTTTGTCTCAGTTACCTCATCTGTAAAATTGGGATTGAGGCTTTGAGCCCCATGTGGGACTGGAACTGTGTCAAACCAGATTTGCTTGTATCCTTCCCAGCGCTTAGAACAGTGCTTGGTACACAGTAAGCACTTAACAAATACCCCAATTATTGTTATTATAATTAAGAAGGTGTGGAAGGAAGCCACCATTGGGAGTTCAGGGAACTGCTTCAGTCCAGGGAGACTACCAAATATGAGGAGCCTTGAGAAGCCTTGGGGAGTTTCCCACTGTCTGAATTTTTCCAGCCCCTTTACTGTCTTTCCCCAAAGCTTTCCAGGTCAGTTTGCTCCTGGGGGTTCAGTACCATGATACCGATTGCTTAAAAACTCCTTTGCATATTCAGGGGTTTCCAGTTACCAGCCAACTCATTGCAATAACATCTTCTGCCTGTTTTTTGGGATACATTAAGGCTGTGTTTCCACAGCCAAAATGAAGGAGAGGATAGAGAGAATTTCTGGTTAATTCATGCAAAAAAGATGGCTTGAATGAATTGTGAAGCTGAATCTTTCCTCTATCATGGTTGAAAACCTGAATAGGGTATAGGAGATAGTTTGGATAAAGTACAAAAAAAAAATGTGAATTAGGAAGATTAACTTGTTTTTCTGCCATTGTCTTTATTCTGGAACCAGCTCATTTATTGAAAAGTTGGTATGTTAAATAGTCCCTTTAGGCCTTTTCTCTGAATCTAATAATAGGGTTCATGGATAACTAAAAATGAGCCCATTTTTATTTGGGTTTCTTGACGCTATTTGATGGGATTTTTTTTTTAAACATTGCATTCAAACTCACGATGTTTTTGTGATAACCTGAACTTCCTAGGGAATGGAATGCTAACATTTAAGAGGCATTGGATATGTTTATCTGAATGTTTAGGCATATGTGAAATTTTGTTAGTTGAAAGTGTATGCAAAGGTAAGAGATCTTTGGAGCTGTCAGACTTCACTTTAGAAAATTATGTTAGGTGAAACTCTTCACTCTGTTACAGGAGAGATTATCAACCTCTTCATATTCTAGAAACATATGCAGTACACTCACTTACATTTTATATTTATATGCATATATATATTATATTTATGGACAAAGCTACATTTCATGCCATATGCCAAGGAACCAGATTCAGGTCTTGTGAAAGATTTTCTTGAAAGGCAACATAACCCATGGACATTCATCAATGAAAGGCACAAATTTCAGTAACTGGGCAAGAGATGACCAGTTGATGAAGAGCTTTATCAAAACTCAGCCCCACGTGGCTTAATGGAAAGGGCACGGTCGTGGATGCTAATTCCAGCTCTGCCACTTGTCAGCTGTGTGACTTTGGGCAAGTCTCTTCACTTCTCTGTGCCTCAGTTACCTCATCTGTAAAATGGGGATTAAGACTGTGACCCACCTGAGACAACCTCATGATACAAGATGATGATACGTGATACAAGATACATGATCTTGTATCTAATCCAGCACTTAGAACAGTGCTTGGCACATAGTAAGTGCTTAACAAATACCATCATTATTATTCCAGCTTTCTTTACTCACAGTAAATAATGTTAGCATTTTCTCCCCAATTCTTTGGTTCGTTTTCCATATTTTGCTACAGGGACCTGAGAGAAGAGATGAAGGTTGGTTGATGAAAATGTGGTAAGTCTCCCTCTTTGTCTGAGTGAGACACTGGGGAATTCTTTCTGAAGTGTGAATTAGTATGTAACCAATGACAGCAATATAGGACCAGAGGAAAAATATGGGCAACAACATAGCCTTACTGGCAGAACTTTAGGCCTGGAGACTTCAATATTGCCCTTGGCCCAAGACTGAACGTGAGGTCTGAGCATGACGTCTCACCTCTTTTTCTGCTTCTTCGAATGAAAATAATAAAACTGGTTCACCCTTTTGAGATGCTAAATAGATCCCTAGGCTCACATGGGATAACTTTACACATACTAAGGACTCTCTTCTCTCTCCCCCCTCCCAACCATCTTCTTTCCCTCTTCTCCTCTTCCCTCCCTCTCTCTTCCTCTCCCCACCTACTCCACCTCTTATTTTTAAGCGTATTTGTTGAGCTCTATGTGCCAGACACGATGCAAAGTGCTAGCATATATTAAGTATAATCAGGTTGGACATAGACTATGTCCCACATGGGACTCACAGTCTTTAATCCCCATATTATAGATTAGGAAACTGAGGCACAGAGAAGTGACTTGCCCAGGGACACATAGCAGATGAGTGATGGAACCTAGGTCCTCTGATTCCCAGCCCCTGCTCTTTCCAGTAGGCCATGCTGCTTCTCTCCCCCTTCTCTCCCCCTCCCTCTTCTCTCTCCCTCCCTCTTCCTTCTCCCTTTCTTCTCCCCATCTCCCCTTTGTCCCCTCCTCCTTCCCTCTCCCCTCCCGCTTCTCTTCCCCTCCCTTTGTCTCTTCCACCCTCCTATCCCCGTCCCATTTCTTTCCCCCTTTTTAGACCACTTTCCATTTGGCCTAGCTCAATAGACTTCTGGTCTTGAAAGGACTTTAGTTCAGAGAATTCTCATCCTGTACATTTTGTGGGAACATTTTATGGGCGGGTACATTTTCAGGACATTCACACTCCGTCTCCACCTCTCCTGGTTGCACTCCATCCCGTTTCCAAGTGGAAAGATTGTCCTGACTTGGCTGTCCCCATTCCCTTGGAAGTGACACAAAAGCAAATAGCTCATTTCAAACAGTCTTGTAAATAAATTCAAAACATCTTACTGCCCACACAAAGTTCTTACCAGGGGCCCTCTTTCGAGGCTGTCAGCCTAAACATCCTGTCTCACTTGGCCTTCCCAAAGTGGTATCAGCCTCAGGTGAGAAGACCAGCACCTGTTTCCAAGGCTATTTTAAAGTAGAGCTTCTGGCCTGAATAATTCCACATATGCTGGGATGATTTAAAGCAGAAAAATCTGGTGTGTATCTGTCTAGACAGTGTAAGGTCTAGACAAAGAAAGGTTTCATGATGTCTCTTCTTTGTTCACTGTGGTTTTAAGCCATGTACCCTCCCTCTTAGAAAATGATAGCATTAAGGAATATGGCTTCTGTGTGTGGATGTGTGTATACACATCCATCCACACACACACACACACACACACACACACACACACACACACAAACCCCTTGTTCCCCACCACCACCTTTTTTTTTTTTTTTTTACTTTTTTTTGGCTTGCATGCTTTTTGCTTCTTGGTCAATCGTTTCTTTGAGCTTTTTCTGTGAACAGAGACGTTTTTCCCTGGCTAGCTTTCCACCTGCTAGCATTCAGATCTCATCTGCAGGAACTTGTTCAACTTGAAAACTTACCAAGTGACGGCAAGAGCCATTTTACAAATCCTTAATTATACCTCAGAACCTAGTTTAAAGGAATCACGAGTTTCTGGAACCCAGAAAGCTGGCGCCTCGGCACGTAGCAGGGACACCACACAGGGATGTGATAAAAGGCGGTGTATTTTCTTAATTTTCCAGCAATGCAGAGTCTCAATTGAATTTGGTAATTGTGGTGTAGGGGGTGCTTCATTTGGCAAAGCTCTTGGAAGCAACATGGCCTAGCGGAAAGCATATAGATCTGGGAGTCGGAAGACCTGGTTTCTATTCTCTACCACTTGCCTGGTATATGACCTTAAGTCACTTAACTTCCCTGGGCCTCAGTTTCCTCATCTGTACAATGGGGGTTCTGTACCTGTTTTCCCACCTACTTAGTCTTTGAGCTTCATCTTGTGCAGGGACTGTGCCTGATCTTATTGTCAGTACTTAGTACGGTGCCTAGCATATACTAAGCACGTAACAAATACCACAGTTCTTACTTGGTCATTTCAAATCAGTTTGTCAAAGTTTAGTAACGATTCTAAGACTACATTGAAAAAATCCTTAATCAACATCCATTTGTAAACTCATTCTCTTCAGGCTGAGCATCAGTCCTTTGCTGATTTTAAGATGTAGTTCATGTTTATATTCGTGTCTTTTGGCTGGGTTTCCAGAGCACAGTCCTCGTGTGTAGGAACTTCTATGTGAGTGATTCAAAGACTTTGGATTGTGTCCCCAGATTGTTGTTGAGTCTCCTTGAGGATTGAAATTGTATTCTGTCACCACTTTCCAAATTCCCTTTTGCCTCTTCAACCGTGTACATAGATAGGCCTGCTTTATTCCACTGGTGATAAGGAAAGGCTCGTATTTAGAATACTCCAGGCCATATCATCATGGAATAATCTTAAGATCTTGATAAACTTCAGGGCAACATCTTTCATGATTGTTAGAACCCAGGTCCACTGATGGTGTCAAATGAACCCCATATTCAGTTTTTGGTGCTTTGGGTCTCCTGTAGAGGATATACAGATCACATCCACTGTGACCCTTTGTGGGTTCAATCTCTTTAAGATTCTGGGATTGTTTAGGTCAGTGTGTTGTTCATAGATCATTCATTCTATCACATTGATTGAGCTCTTACTGTGTGCAGAGCACTGTACTAAGTGCTTGGGAAGTACAAGTTGGCAACATATAGAGACGGTCCCTACCCAAAAACGGGCTCACAGTCCAGAAGGGTAAGACTCTGACCAGACTCTTGCTGGCAGTGGGGAGCAGTGGGATGCCTTGTTCATTTCAATAATCAGCTCTCTCATCTGTATTCTTGAAGATGGAGATAATGGGAGCATCTTTGAGACCTTTTAGACTGTGAGCCCACTGTTGGGTAGGGACTGTCTCTATATGTTGCCAACTTGTACTTCCCAAGCGCTTAGTACAGTGCTCTGCAAACAGTAAGCACTCAATAAATACGATTGATTGATTGATTCCTCACACTGAGAAAGAAATTCTGCAGGCGTCTGAGTAGAACAGCCCCTCCCTGCTGCTCTTGTAGATCTTGGCTGCCTTACTATCAGACCTGAAAGCCCAGGCATTCTTCCTTGCTCTTGGTGACTTCATTTTGTGTTGGCACAAAAGCTGGGTCTATCCGTGTTGGCAGGTTCACTACTCTGCGCAGAGTATCATCCTCAAGGGTAGACGATGGATGAAGACCAATAAAATGTTCATGCTTTCCCACTTTATGATGAGGGTGTGGCCATTTTGACTCTTCTATGTTGGTAATGGGGTTGGATCCTTGTAATAATAATAATAATAATGATGATGATGACATGTGTTAAGCATTTACTATGTGCAAAGCACTGTTCTAAGCACTGAGGAGGTTACAAGGTGATCAGGTTGTCCCATGGGGGGCTCACAGTCTTAATCCCCACTTTACAGATGAGGTAACCGAGGCGCCGAGAAGTTAAGTGATTTGCCCAAAGTCACACAGCTGACAAGTGGCGGAGCTGGGATTTGAACCCATGACCTCTGACTCCAAAGCCCGTGCGCTTTCCACTTAGCCATGCTGCTCTTGAGGGATATAAAAAGTCCTTGATCTGCACTTGTTCTGTTTAGTCCTGACCTCACCTCTTCATTCAATCATATTTACTGAGCGCTTGCTGTGTGCAGAACACTGTACTAAACGCTTAGGAGAGTACAGTACAACCATAAACGGTCACATTCCCTGCTGTGTTGTCCCGCCCCTGCGTTTCATCTCTTTTTCTGCATTCCTTGTTATAGGTGGCGTGCCTTTTTATGGTATTTAAGTCCTTAGTGTGTGCCAAACACTATACTAAACGCTGGTGTCGATACAGGCTAATCAGGTTGGACCCAGTTCATGTTCCACATGGGGCTCACAGTCTTATTCCCCATTTTATAGATGAGATCACTGAGGCACAGGGAAGTGAAATGACTTGCCCAAAGTCACACAGCAGACAAGTGGTGGAGCTGGAGTTAGAACCCAGGACCTCCTAACTCCCAAGCCCATGTTCTTTCCACTAGGCCATGCTGCTTCTCACTTTTTCTTGCCCTGATGGGCCTGCATCAGTGTCTTACGTGTGTGGTCATTCCTAGGACTGAAACGTTTGGCCTTGTGAGTGTTTGGGCGGCGTTTTGCAATGTGCCAGTTTTATCGTGCATGAAAGTTTGTAAGCTACCAAAGTCACCTGAAAACTTGGTCTCGTATAGTAGCAGTACAGAAATAAGGGCTGTAAACCCCATGAAGGCAGGGATTGAGTCTAACAATGGTATTGCACTCTCCCAAATGCCTTGCACAAAATATGTTCTCAGTAGATACTGCTAATTGATAAAATGCCGCTCACCATTGAATGGCCATATAAACAATAAGGGCCCACTGAGAGGATCTTAGTTGAGTCCAAGGTACCTATTTTCATTCAGCAAAAAAATATATATTTTTATGACCTTCATTTTTTTAGAGGCCTTCCCCGACTAAGCTCACATCTCCCCTTCTCCCACTCCCTTCTAGGTCACTCTTGCACTTGGATTGGCCCACTTGATTCACACATCCCTTATGTACATATCTGTACTTATCATGGGTTCAGGTCCTGGCTCCACCAATTGTCAGCTGTGTGACTTTGGGCAAGTCACTTAACTTCACTGTGCCTCAGTTCCCTCATCTGTAAAATGGGGATTAAGACTGTGAGCCCCCTGTGGGACAACCTGATCACCTTGTAACCTCCCCAGCTCTTAGAACAGTGCTTTGCACATAGTAAGCAGTAACAGAAGCAGCGTGGCTCAGTGGAAAGAGCCCGGTCTTTGGAGTCAGAGGTCATGGGTTCAAATCCCAGTTCTGCCAATTGCCAGCTGTGTGACTTTGGGCAAGTCACTTAAGTTCTCTGTGCCTCAGTTCCCTCAGCTGTAAAATGGGGATTGACTGTGAGCTCCCTGTGGGACAACCTGATCACCCTGTAACCCCCAGCACTTAGAACAGTGCTTTGCACATAGTAAGCACTTAATAAATGCTATCATTATTATTATTAGTAGTAAGCACTTAATAAATGCCATCATTATTATTATTATCTCTCCTGCCCTGACCTCTTGTTCACATCCTCCCCTCTGCCTGAAACACATTCCCCTTGCACGTCTGACAGACCATAGCTCACCCCTTCAACAAAGCCCTTCTGAAATCCCATCTCCTCCAGGAAGCCTTCCTTGTGTAATTTCTAATCTCTTTAGAGCTCTCACAACCAGCTCTTTGACATCACCTAAGCACTTTGTCTCAGAACACCCCATAATACCTAGTACATATCTTATATTTTCTATTACTTTCTCCAGTCTGTCATGTTCTTTATCATCTGTGTCCCATGCTAGAGAATGTGTTCTTGAGGGCAGGGATAACGTTTACTAATTTACTGTTCTCTCCCAAGTGCTTAATGCAGTGCTCTCCACACGGGAAGCAGGGATAACATTTACTAATTTCCTGTTCTCTCCCAAGCAGCATGGCCTAGTGGATAGAGCAGAAGCCCGGGGGTCAGAAGGTCATGTGTTCCAATCTCAGCTCCACCACTTATCTGCCGTTTCACCTTGGACAAGTCACTTCACTTCTCTGTGCCTCAGTTACCTTATCTGTAAAATGGGGATTAAGACTCTGAGCCCAGTTTGGGGCAGGGACTGTGTCAACCTGATTTGCTCATGTTCCCCCAGCACTTAGTACAGTTGTTAGTAAGTGCTTAACAAATGCCATAATTGTTATTATTATAAAGTGCTCAGTAAATTTTCTGGATCGATTGACCCCATATTTGGCAAACTGCCCTGCAACAAGGTTATTCTCCTCATTGGCCAACCCATCCTCTCATTGCGTAGCATCATGATGTTCCATGCATGATGCAATTGTTCTTTTATTTGTCCTTGGTAGTCCTTGTTTGTATTTGCTTTTACATCACCAGGTTAAGATCCTGCGGTTATGGTCATCCGATGACCCTAGTTGGGGGAGGTCTCCCCTCTCAGTGTTTTCTGGTTAAATTATGAACAGTTAAGTTCCTAGAGCGTGCCTTGCCCCTTACGATATTGAAAGGTCTTTAAAATCTGAGTGACCAATGGCCCGGTGTCTAGGACTTTAGGTTTTTCCTAAAAGAAAAGGCAGCAATTCAGGCCAGTACCTTAAACTTCAGAAGACTGTTTCATGTAGCATGTCGTATTTTCAAAAAGGACTTAACAGTCTGTAAAAACAGTATCTGACGTGGGATTTTCCAAGCTTGACCGATCATCCCTCCTAAAAAGCAGTGGTGAGGCTAAGCATGGTTAGGTGTAGGGTGGGGCTGGGAGCAAAAGACTGGCTTTTAAACCAATCCAAAAATGTGACTTTTGATTCTTCCCTTCTGCCTCCTTCCCCTGCATGAATCCACATGCTTCTGATCTGTTTGCACTTAAATAATCAGGCATTAGGTGTCTTGGAAACCTTCTTAGGTTGCTTTATAATAACCTTTTGGCAAAGTGCAAAAGTAAACTTCCTTGAGGTGAAGTAAATTTGAGTTGTGTTGGAAACTCTAAACCCTTTGATGAGTGGATTCTGTGTTGGGAATGCTTTCTCCCATGTCCACTGGAGACTGCTCTCTGGTCATGTGCTGTATCTTTCCCTGCTCTTGCCTATGAGAGAGGAGTTGGTCAGTGGGCTTGATTTTTTTGAAATCATTTTACTGGTCACACACAGCATTTCTACATCAGATTCACTGCTGAGAGTTCCCAGAAAGCACCCTTTGGGTAAAGATGCGTTTGATTATGATAATATAATTTACAGACTGTAGCTGAAACCTTGGTGATAGGGACCTTTTGGAATTAGGGAGTGAAGCTGAATCAATAGGATAAAAAAACTACAATTAAACACAACTGAGAATGATTCAGAATTTTACTGATTTCCAGACTGCAGCTTCAATTAGGAAATCTGCAGAACTATTTGATAGAACAAGCAGGCAATTCCCACTCCTAGCTTGGGTTACAAACTTTTCCATACCTCTCTTGGTCCAGGGATTTTTTCTTCACAATTAATCCTTTCCCTTTCTGCCTGCTTATATCCATATGCACATTCTAGACTGTGAGCCCGCTGTTGGGTAGGTACCGTCTCTATATGTTGCCAACTTGTACCTCCCAAGCGCTCAGTACAGTGCTCTGCACATAGTAAGCGCTCAATAAATGCAATTGAATGAGTGAATGAATGACAGCACACTGACATGCTCCCGTGCCCATGAAGAAATGCTCCCATATATCCCTGCAAGCCCAGAAAAAATAAACCATTTCCAAAATGCTTCCACACATTCAAATCCACATGCTGCTACACATATGTGTGTTCCCTCTTGTCCATATTCACTACATCACTCGTGCTCAGACTGATATTGAATACAGGTACCCCCCTGCCACATAAACACATACGCATATATGTTATGATCAAGTCCCTCTCCCGTAGCCTTTTGTGAGGACTCAGTATCAGCATTCCCTTCCCCTTCAAATGATCTGGACTGTAGGACTTTAGGGGCTGGGAGTATTGGAGAAGAAGAGGAGGTGGATGGGGGCCGGGGCGTAGAGACACCTGGAAGTCCGGAGGACAAGTGTGACTGGGAAGCGAGTCAGCCTCTGCTGTGAGAGAGGGGAGATTCTGGGAAGATTGGCTCTAGCCGCAGACGCGACTACTGCTTCAACTTCTACCGAGGGGAAGGAAGGGATTCAACACTTCCTAGGTGACCCGGGAGACAAGGACTGGCGACTAAAGCCCCCTAACTATGGGAGTCAGTCAATTGTATTTATTGAGCGCTTACTGTGTGCAGAGAACTGTACTGTGCGCTAGGGAGAGTACAAAACAGCAGTAAACAGATTCCCTGCCCACAACGAGCTTACAGTCTAGGGGGCCCTCTGGGCCTCAAACCCATCTTCCTCACTGCATACATACGAGGGCTTCTCCTCCCATGTGAGCCTTCTGTATTTGGGTACTGCTGGAGTTCACACAGGCTGCTTTGGTTAAGCAAAGTGACTCAATCTAAGCCACTGGAGTACTGGTGACCCTGAGAGACCCTGTAGGAATTTACAAATAGACTGCTGGGGTTGTCTCTGCTTTTCCTAGAAATAGGAAGGGACTGACAGAGGGGAAACAGGGACACGGATCACGTTCGGCCGCAAACACAGGCACGCGTGCATAGACACGTGCGCGCACCCTTACACACTCGTCCAAGTTTATGTTCTCCGTGCAGAACATCAGGAGTAGGTAAGAAGAGGAACGACAGGTCACTGCCCCTGCACTTCTGCAGCCAAGGTCCAGTCCCATAGCATAGAAGGGAGCACAAGCTTCCTGCTCACTCTCACACTTCAATATCTAATCCTCCTTGACACACAGTAACTGTGGCAGTTGTTAACCGCTTACTATTCGCAAGGCAATGTACTAAACACTGGAGTAAATTACAAACAGATGAAGTCGGACACAGTCCCTGTCCAGCATGAGGCTCACATTCTTAATCCCCATTTTCTCTGAGGAACGGAGAAATGAAGCGACTTGCCTAAGGTCACACGGCAGAGAAGTGACAGAGCCAGGATTAGAACCCAGATCCTTCTGACTCTCACCCATGCTGTATCCACTAGGCCATGCTACTTCTCTAGGCCATGTGCGCTTTCCATCCTGGGATGGATCAAAGGAAATACTGTTGCTGTTTAATTTTTGGCTTATATAGGTCATAGGAAAAAAGGTTGCCATCGTAAGGGATGGCAAATAGCGCATATGTAAACAGACCAATTGAGAATCTTCTTTTTCTTCCCTTGCCAAGTTTTTAATTTCCAGTTGCATTTCTCTAGTGGGATCTGGTGTCTCCATGTTAAACCTGAAAGCAGGGTGGGATCTGAGTGGAATTCATTGTCCTCTAAATGCCAGGCCTCAGTGAGGTTGAAGGTTGTAAGAGAGTGGAGAAGCTTGAATTTGGTTTCTGCAAGAAGAAATCCTTTCAGCCTTCCTTGAGAAATACCACCACTGCCCTCTCTTTGCCTTTGCCACTCATGGGCATAGGTTTTCCTTCAGGGCAATAGAAACTTCCTCAAGGCACCGAAAAGTTTGTAGGGGTTTTTTTCTTTGTTTTTAAGAATTTCTTATCATCCCAAGTGACACTTAAAGAACAGGCTGTTGTAGCAATATCAAAATAAAAACGGGGAATACATGGAACCTGCAGATCTAAAACAATCAGTGAAGATGAGTAAAACCAGCTTGAAGATTTTTTTTTGATCCATTTGGAAAACACAGAAACAGTAATATAGGGAAAGTGTACGCCTTGTAAACCCTTAAGGAGGAGAAGCACTGGAGCAAATACCAAGATGTTTCTTAATTGCAGAAAGTCCATCAATTACTATGTTTACTAAGAGCAACTTGGACATGTCAGACCCTGCCTAGGCAAGACTTTCCTTTTCCTGTAATCAACAATTCCACAGTTTCCCATTGTGTTCATTGCCTCAGTTCCCTCATACTGAAACTACTTTCCCAGGTTTCAAATAACAAAACTGTGGTTGGTATCTATAGCCTAAGCAACCTGAAAGCAGCCCAAGATGATTCTTTGCTCAGTCTTCCTTCTCTAGCCACTCTATTCTTCTGGAAACTTAGATTATGAATGGGGGTGGGCAGATTTAGTAGCACTGAGATTTGGTCCGGTGCCCTTACCGCTTTTCCAAGCATTTGGAGTTTCGCAGTGCCCACAGAATAATTTTCCAACCACTGCCTCCCCCTCTGCCTCGTCCCCCCCCCCGCCCCAACACTCCCCACAGTGTTGAGGGAAATCAAATCTGTGTGTTCAGGATGATGTCTTGAAGATCTGGGAGCATTTCCTTTTTTTCTCCAAAGGGTTTTGCTCAAAGCAAACTAACACAAGGTTTGAATTTGACTGCTCACATGGATCAAGCAGCTATTCCAGGGGAAAGTTTCAGTTTCATGCTCCCTACAGAACCAGGAGCCCTGAAGGGACCAAAATCCTCAGGTTCAAGAATGGTGAATAACAGTCCATACCTGGCTCTTAACTTGATGTTCTTTTGGCCAAACCAGGCAGTACTACTTAATACAGAATAGTAATGGTACTTGTTGAGTACCTATTGAATGCACTTGAATGACAAAATAAAAACACAAGACCCAGAAACACAGAAGTAGACTAGGAGTCAAAGGGCCTGGGTTCTAATCTCAGTTCTGCCAGCCACCTACTCTGTGACCTTGGGCAAGTCACTCAGCCTCTCTGTGCCTCAGTTTTTTCATCTTTAAAATGAGGATTATGTACCAGTTGTCTCTCCCTTAGTCCCTGAGCCCCATGTGGGACAGAGATGGTGTCCAACCTGATTGATCAATCAATGGCATACTGTTGCTATTTAATTTAAGCACTGAAGGATTGCCGTATTTGATCCCCTGTCCGGTGCTGGATAAGTGACAACTTTTCTGGCCTTCATTTCCCCTCCTTTGAAGAGGATGGAAGAAGGAAAAATACGGAAACCTCTGGAGTTTGAAGGTGTTGGTGAGGTGAGAGCTGAAAAGAGAAGTGGTGTGTTTTAGCAGGATAGAGCACGGGCTTGGGAGTCAGAAGGACCTGGCTTCTGATCCCGGCTCTGCCACTTGTCTGCTGTGTGACGTTGGGCAAATCACTTCACTTCTCTGTGCCTCATTTACCTTATCTGTAAAATGGGGATTAGGACAGAGAGCCCTTTGTGGGACAGGGAATTTCTCCAACTTGATTACTTGTATCTACCCCAGTGCTTAGTAGAATATCTGGCACATAGTAAGTGCTTAACAAATACCAAAAAAACTCCCCCAAAACAACAGTTTTGAGCACTTTGTGCTGGGTAGAGAAATATGCCATCTGTGAATGATGTTAATTTGGTCTAGTTAAAATGAAGAGTCAGTATTGGCAGGTATTAAGTGTCACTCAGAACATAAGTAAAATTTGGGAATTGAGTGTCTATTTGGTGTGTCCCGACCCCTCCCCATGTTCCTTTTCTGGTGGGACTTTGTCCGTCACTAATAAGATAAATATTATTTCAGAATCAGTAAATGGTAAATGAAAGCATGATTGCTAAGTGACTCTTACTATGAGGCAGCTGGTTGTTAGGGACATCCGTCAGTGACCCTTTACTGTTTGCAGAGCACTTTACTAAGCACTTGGGAGAGTCCAACAGAGTTGGTAGACACGTTCCCTACCCGCAAGGAGCTTACAGTCTAAGAGCCTGTCTTCAACAGATTTGATTTTGTGCCTGTTCTGTTATCAGTTTTTATAGGACCTGAATGAACAGCTGCTATGTGTTGGGATGTCTAGTGGGTATCCCATGGAGGTCTGGGAATGGATGGGGTGCCACTGGAGTTGACTTCTTTTAGCTTTGAGATTTTGTGAAACTAGGACCAGGGAGCACTAAAATAGCTTGGTCATCCTCCCGGGCAACAGAACGTCCCCAGAGCCTTCTTATCAAATTCCTCCAGACCTGGATCGGAATAGGATATGGTGTAGAATTCACACTGCACTGAACTTCTACTCTGGAGGATGGCCTCTATGGGGCATTTTGGTGGGTTAAGTGGCTACATTTAGTTTGTTAGAAACCCTAAATGTCATCTCCAATTTAACATAATTTACTCCTGATGGAATGGTAGTCTATTTGATTGATGATACCTATTCAATCAATCAATCAATCATATTTATTGAGCGCTTACTGTGTGCAGAGCACTGTACTAAGCGCTTGGGAAGTACAAGCTGGCAACATATAGAGACAGTCCCTACCCAACAGTGGGCTCACAGTCTAGAAGGGGGAGACAGAGAGCAAAACCAAACATACTAACAAAATAAAATAGAATAGATAGGTACAAGTAAAATTAATAAATAGAGTAATAAAAATGTACAAACATATATACATCAATCAATCATATTTATTGAGCACTTACTGTGTGCAGAGCACTGTACTAAGCGCTTGGGAAGTACTAGCTGGCAACATATAGCGACAGTCCCTACCCAACAGTGGGCTCACAGTCTAGAAGGGGGAGACAGAGAACAAACCCAAACATACTAACAAAATAAAATAAATAGAATAGATAGGTACAAGTAAAATAAATAGAGTAATAAATATGTACAAACATATATACATCAATCAATCAATCGGCACTTACTATGTGCCAAGCACTGGGCTAAGTGGAGATACAAGATGCATCTGTTTATTGTTGTATTGTACTCTTCCAAGCACTCAGTACAGTGCTCTGCACAGAGAGTACTCAATAAATACGGTTGAATGAACGAATAATCAGATGAGACGCTGTCATTCATTCATTCAATCATATTTATTGAGCACTTACTGTGTGCAGAGCACTGTACAAAGTGCTTGGGAAGTACAAGTCAGCCACATATAGTCACGGTCCCTACCCAACAGTGGGCTCACAGTCTAGAAGGGGGAGACAGACAATGAAACAAAACATGTAGACAGGTGTCAAAATCATCAGAACAGTCCCTGTCCCACGTGGGACGCTCCTTGTGGGTGGATAATGTGCCTGTTTATTGTTATATGGTACTCTCCTAAGCACTTAGTACAGTGCTCTGCACACCAAAAGCACTCAATAAATATTGACTGGTACCTCAGCTCCTGCTTAAACCAGGATATTATGCATCTTAACCAAATTTGGAAAGCACCTTGTACTCATCAGTTCTGTTCAACTGCAACTTATTATTAGGGCTTGCAGACTCTGGAATTTTAGCCCTTTTTTTACGAATCCTATTTATTAAGACTCATTCTCTCCCCTCTGAACCACAGGAAAATCCCCACTGAAGAAAGAGCTTTGTTAATGGACCAGTTCTGATGTAGATATTATCCGGATATCTGCTGCTGTTGACCGTGACCTTCATTTTTTCATAGAGGTCCCACTAATAAGAACTTTAAAGTGACCCAAAATCCCATGGACGTATTTGAGGCTGAGAAAGGTTTACAGAGAGAAAGGTTGGGTCCCATTTCATTTGTAGGACTGGATTCAGGATCACTTATCAGAGTGATGGGTGAACGCGGGTATTAATCATACCTCTAATAATGGTATTTGTTAAGCTCTTGCTATGTGCCAGACACTGTACTAAGCTCTGGGGTGGATACAAGCGAATTAGGTTGGACATAGTCCCTGTCCCCAGTGGGCCTCACAGTTTCAATCCCCATTTTACAGATGAGGTAGCTGAGGCACAGAGCAGTGAAGTGATTTGCCCAAGGTCACAAAGCAAACAAGTGGTGGAGCTGGATTTAGAACCCATGACCTTCTGACCCAAAGGCCCGTGGTCTCTCCATTATGCTGTGCTGCTTCTCGTGAAACGCAGCTTCTGGAATATAAACTCTCCAAAAATATTCAATTTTAATGGATTGGAAGATTCTAAGCATTTTGGAAGAAAAGTTGTTACCAGAAGGGGATTCTCAAGAAGAGAAACTTTTTGTGAATTTCTATAGGCCCTCTCTCAAGGGAATTCCAAGCAATGCATAGACATTATCACAGTCTTCCCCACCAAAGTGTAACTAAGGGGGCAGAAATGGTTTGTTTGGTTTGATTTCCTAGAGACCATACACAGAACATCACGGTGTTTAGCCCAACACAGGGCGTTGGTGCCTTTCACATATGGTCTTAATGGAGGATGACCTTTTTAAACTCCTGAATGAACTT
This sequence comes from Tachyglossus aculeatus, assembly GCF_015852505.1. Classification (NCBI taxonomy): domain Eukaryota; kingdom Metazoa; phylum Chordata; class Mammalia; order Monotremata; family Tachyglossidae; genus Tachyglossus; species Tachyglossus aculeatus. Next base: position 12,101,123 of record NC_052083.1, on the reverse strand, counting down.
TAAATAACAAAGAAGACATTGTTGGTTAGGACAAAGTTTGCCCTTGCTAGTTTCAACTATATTTCCCTTCCGCCCTTGGATTCCATTTTTCGTATATTGGCTAGGTACCCCCCAACCCCCCCAGCTAGATTGTAAGGGCAATAGAGATGGCTGCATTTCATTTTTAACTTTTTTTTTAAGTAAGGGCTTACTATCTGCCAAGCACTGAGCTGAGTGCAGGGGTAGATATAGGATAATCTGTTCGGGCATAGTCCCTGTCTCTCATTGGGCACACAGTGTGAGGGAGAACAGATCTTTAATCTCTATTTTACAGATAAGGAAACTGAAGCACAGAGACAGAGATAGTGGATTCTAGTAATAATAATAATGATGGCATTTGTTAAGCACTTACTATGTGCAAAGCGCCGTTCCAAGCACTGGGGAGGTGTGGCTCACAGTCTTAATCCCCATTTTACAGATGAGGTAACTGAGGCTCAGAGAAGTTAAGTGACTTGCCCTAGGTCACACAGCCAACACTTGGTGGAGCCGGGATTAGAACCCACGACCTCTGACTCCCAAGCCTGTGCTCTTTCCACTGAGCCACACTGCTTCTCCAATGTAGAAGTGGACCTTGGCAGGGAAACTTGGGGAAACTTGGGGAGGCTTGGCATTCCATATGTTGCCAACTTGTACTTCCCAAGCGCTTAGTACAGTGCTCTGCACACAGTAAACGCTCAATAAATACGATTGATGATGATGATGATCCTAAGTGGGTAGGAAATGAAGGCAGAGAAGAGATTGTGGATTTCTTGGCCTGGGACAACCAACCATAGAGATCAATTTAGCAGCAGACTCTTTGTAATTATATTGATCTTGATTATCCTATAGAGTCACAGGGCCAAGAGGTCATAAACTAGAACCTAGTGGTGTTTTGAATGTGTTTACAATCCCCTTTATAATGTGCAATGTACCAAACACCTAGTTACACCACGTTTAAAATCACAGGATGGCTTTCGGTTTGCTTTTTAAAACGCTGTTGACGTTTTTTCAAATTGGTATTCCAGCAAACCCAAATCATTAGTAATCTCTAACAGAAGCCTCCTGTGCCTTTGGGCCGAAGGGCAAAAATGTTGCCCATCTAGTACTCTTGGGTAAGGCATTTAAAAAGTCATTTTTAGATTTATTTCCAGTATTAATAAGGGTCCCCTTCCTCTCCTACTAAATTCCTGCATGCCTGTTGATTATGTGACCTTTCAAATGGCGTATGGAGAAGTCAGGAGCACAACTTTGATTAGGATATTGTTTTCCATTTTTTTCAGTTTTGAAACCTGGAAAAATGAAACTCACTGTACATTCCTAAACAATTTAAGGCAGACGTTTTTTTAACGATTCCCAGGCTAATGTGTGCGGCATTTTTTAAAGGGCGTTTATGTGGTTTCCTAATGGACCACGGTGCAAAAACTGCATATTTCAGTAAATAAGACTTTATGGTCTGCTAGGAGTTTAGCAGATGAGCAGCAGAGTAAACGGCTATTTCCCAGAGCTCAACTAAGGTTTGGTCCTCCAGAATAATAGTACTAACAGTAATAATAATTGTGGTATTTGTTAAGTGCTTACTATGTGCCAAGCACTGTTCTGAGCACTGGGGAAGACACAAGGTAATCAGGTTGGACACAGTCCCTGTCCCACATGGGGTTCACAGTCTTAATCCCCATTTTAAAGATGTTAACTGAGACCCAGAGAAGTTAAGTGACTTGCCTAAGGTCACACAGCAGGAAAGTGGTGGAGTTGCGTTTAGAACCCATGTCCTCTGACTCCCAGGCTGTTCTTTTTCCGCTAGACCATGCTGATTTTTCCCTGGATGGAGCTGTGTACTCCCCCTCCCACCGTGAAGATCTGGCCCCTCTGCCTCCTTAGATTATAAACACCTTGAGGGCAGGGATCACGCCTTCTAATTCTGTGTTACTCTCCCAAGCATTTAATTCTATGTTACTCTCCCAGAGAAGCAGCATGGCTCGGTGGAAAGAGCCCGGGCTTTGGAGTCAGAGGTCATGGGTTCAAATCCCAGCTCCGCCACTTGTCAGCTGTTTGACCTTGGGCAAGTCACTTAACTTCTCTGGGCCTCAGTTCCCTCATCTGTAAAATGGGGATTAAGACTGTGAGCCCCACGTGGGACAACCTGATCACCTTGTATCCCCCCCAGCGCTTAGAACAGTGCTTTGCACATAGTAAGCACTTAACAAATACCATTATTATTATCATTTAGTATTGTGTTCTGAACCCAGAGGACACTCAATAATAACTACCGATTAATTGATTCCCAACTGAGCCTGAAAATTTACGAGAAGTTGGGTGTTCTCAGATATAATCCTTTGATTTAGATGACAATGCCTTTGACCAGGGAAGGCTTCTCCACCTAAACTGTAAACTCCCTGTGGACAGGGATCAATTGTATTGTACTCTTCAAGCACTTAGTACAGTACACTGCACATAGTAAGTACTCGAGAAAAACTCAGTAAGCACTTGAGAAGCAGCATGGTCTAATGGTTAGAGCATGGTCCTGGAAGTCATTCATTCATTCATTCAATCATATTCATTGAGCGCTTACTGTGTGGAGAGCACTGTACTAAGCGCTTGGGAAGTACAAATCGGCAATCAATACAGTCCCTACCCAACAACAGGCTTACAATCTAGAAGGGGGAGACAGCCAACAAAACAAGTAGACAGGTGACAATACCATCAAAATAAATAGAATTATAGCTATATACACATCATTAATAAAATAGAGTAATACATATGTACAAATATACACAAGCGCTGTGGGGAGGGGAAGGGGATAGGGCGGGGGGGTGATGGGGAGAAGAGGAGGAGAGGAAAAGTTGGGGGGCCGAGTCTGGGGGAGTGCTCAGTCTGAACAGCAGTCTGGCAAATTATGGCCATTTTTAATGAGAAATAACAGAATTCTAGCTTTTCCTAATCAAATGATTTCCAGTAATAATGTTTAATACCGAATACTTACATAGACACTTTCATCTAGGGATTTCAAAACAGTTCTACCAGTACATCTCTGCCACCTTCACACTTGACTTTGGAAACTGGAAGTTCAGAGGGGTTACAATGCTCTTGGTCAAAATCTGTTGGAGGCAGAGTTGAGGAAGAAACCTGGCATCCTACCCCTAATTATTTGTGGACTGCATTCCCTCTCTGAACTGCTCAGTGCCAATGTCGTCAAATTATACAGTTCACCCGTGACAGGAGAGACTGAAGAACTTAATCCCAGTTCCCCCACTTATCTGCTGTGTGAACTTGGGCAAGTCAATTCACTTCCCTGTGCCTCAGTTCCCTTATCTGTCAAATGGGGATTAAGACTGTGAGCCCCATGTGGGACACAGACCATGTCCAACCTGAATATCTTGTCTCTACACCAGCACTTAAGTACCCTGCCTGGCACACAGTAAGTGTTCAATCCCGTAAAACGGTACTACTGGTTGGTTAAAAGGACAGGACTCGGGTTCACAAAACTGAGGATTTTCTCTTGTCTCCGTCACAGATCACTCCTTGGGATTCGCAGTTCTGTGAGACATCTTTCAGGTCAGGGTGGAATTTTCAGGGCTGACAGGTCACTGGATTCAAAGCAGCCCTGCCCTGTGTTTTCCTTCAGTTCCCATAGGGACAGAATCCCCAGGTGATTACAGGACAGTACTCACTACGGTGAATAGGTTCAATTTACCCTGCTTTCCATTTAGAATCAAAACAACAAACCACAAACTAGAGGAGGGGAAGAGAGCCCTGGAAGAAGTCTAAAAATAGACTTCTCTAAAGTGCCACCACCAAACTGGGCAAGAGCCACTTAAGCCTTTATTTTTTCAGGCCGATTAATTAACTCCCGTGGATCACTGTTGCCCTTTACTTTTCTTCTTCCCACATGCTTTCTGGCCATTTAAAGCAGGGGGATACAAATCAGTCCATTTTACTTCTTGCTTGTTAGCTCTTCCCCCCAGGCTGTGGGCAGGGAATGTGTCTACCAACTCTGCTTTATTGTTATATTGTACTCTCCCAAGCACTTAGCACAGTGCTCTGGTCGCAGTAAGCTCTCAATAAATAAGATGGATTGGTTGATTGCTAAAAAAATTGTTGAGGAGGTTTCAATTCCTATTGTAAATAAGGTTTGAGGATAATCTAAGTCTTCTTCAGTCAATCCATCAGCGATATTTATTGAGTGCTTACTGTGTGCAGAGCACTGTAGTAGGTGAGTACAATGCAATAGAATGGGTAGACGAGTTGCCCACAGGGAATTCACAGCCAGTCTTCCAGACCATTGCATTCCCCACCCCTTATGGCCCTAGGTAATGGGGAGTGTCTCCTTGCAGCAAGTGTCTCCTTGATCTCTTCTCTGTTTCCATTTGTACAGAGGTGATGTGTCCCTCAGGTGACTCATGAGACTAAAACTTCTTACTTGGGCTCTTAACTACCGTTCAGAAGGGACTGCCTTATAATGGAGATTTTGCAATTGAACTAGAACCATCTTGGAGCATTAGAGTCATCCCCAGAGGATGATGAATAGTTGGTGATTTCTTTATCTGGGAAATCCAGTTTTCTGTTTCCACACTCAAACTTCGGAGGGAACTTACCTCTTCTTAGATAAATATTGTCCAAGGAACACTCTTTCTCTCTCTCTCTCCCTCTCTCTCTCCCTTTCTCTTTCCCTCTCTCTCCCTCTCTCTCCTCCCCCCTCCACCCCCCTCCACTTTCTTTCTTCTTTTGTTCAACCTAAAATTACCCCATTCTTAGTTTGGCAGCACAGCATTGATTGTGGTGTTCTCCACAAATCACTCAAAACAATTCCTCTCCTTTCCCCCAGGCCAAAATCTCCACCCTGAAGTGGGAACCTGACAATTCTAGCAGAGTCCTCCCACCTTTGAGCAATTGATAACCTGGGGGCTGCTTACTAGCTGTCCCTGGAGTGAGAAATTGCCAAACTCCCTCCCAGAACTGGGGTGTGGAGAGATGAGTTAATGGCTTCTGGAAAAATCTAGAGAGCAAGAAAAGCAGGATGCATACATTGTAGGGGGGTGGGGACGGGAGGTAACCTGGTGTCATATGTTGGAGCAGAGAGCGGCTCTGACTAATATCTATGGGGAGTTCCCAAACCAATGAGAAAGTCATTAATAATCAATCATATTTACTGATAACTTACTGTGTGCAAAGCACTGTACTAAGTGCTTGGGGGAATACATTTTAACAGCATTGGTAGATACCTTCCCTGCCCACAACAAGCTTAGAGTTAATATACTCTATTTAAAGTTTATGAGACCCATTAAGATTGAAACTCTCTTAATGACACCTTAGTTCTACATAAGAGCAGAAGTCGTGGTATGATAAAAGGAGTGCATGTTGGAAAAATTTCCATTGGTAGAGATTTAATTATCACTCATTCCAACGGGTTGAGTTTATTAGCATGACTTAAGTTTTCAAAGTGATTTATTCACCGACTTATATTCCATTCCCCAAATGAAAGGGGCACATTCCAGAAAGATGCTTCCATTGTTTTATAGTCTTTCAAATGTTTACAGTGTTTTTAGACCAGTTAATTGGCGCAATAGATGTGGAGTATTCCCGTGCAGCAATTGTTTCAGGTGGTCTATTTGATGAAATGCAGAGACGTGTGCACTATTTCTGTTGCCGATTTCTGCTTACACGTTTTGGGCAAATTCAGTATCTATATGAAATGTCATTCATGATAACTGGGGAAGCAGCGTGACTCAGTGGAAAGAGCACGGGCTTTGGAGTCAGAGGTTCAAACCCCGGCTCCGCCAATTGTCAGCTGTGTGACTTTGGGCAAGTCACTTAACTTCTCTGTGCCTCAGTTACCTCATCTGTAAAATGGGGATTAAGACTGTGAGCCCCCCGTGGGACAACCTGATCACCTTGTAACCTCCCCAGCGCCTAGAACAGTGCTTTGCACATAGTAAGCGCTTAATAAATTATTATTATAACTTTGAGGTGGGCCCTGGAGGGGTTTATGACCTGAATGTTGTGATTCGAACTACGGATAATGTGGATAATTGACAGGGGGGAAAAAAACAAATTTAAAGATGAAATTCCATCTGCCACTTTCTCTGTAGTGCCTTGGCTTACAGAGGATTTGTTCTCTGTCATGAGCCTTCAGAGTGGAGGGTGATCTCATGTGTCACGTGAGCTGTAACACAAAAGACTGAATTGAGCAAAAAAACTGGATTTCACCTGTAAAGGGCAGCAGCCAAGGTTCTGAGCAGTGAGCTTTCCAGCACGTGAATTCTAAGCAGTTCATTGACATTTTTCCAAGCTTTTGTCTCCCTCTATAATGGCAGCCTTGTGATGGGCAGCCCTCCCTCTGTGAGTCCTAACTAAGAGGGAGGACATGACCTCATTTCACTCCCTCACCTCCCAGCTCAGCAAGACAATAGGCCAAAGGTGAGAATGGGTGATGGTGGCTGGGTCTCTGTAGGTCCTGAATTTCTTTTGTCTTTATTTAATCTGATCTGTCTTTACTGGTCATAATAATAATAATAATGATGATGGCATTTATTAAGTGCTTACTATGTGCAAAGCACTGTTCTAAGCGCTGGGGAGGATACAAGGTGATCAGGTTGTCTCATGTGGGGTTTACAGTCTTAATCCCCATTTTACAGATGAGGTAACTGAGGCCCCGAGAAGTGAAGTGACTTGCCCAAAGTCACACAGCTGACAGTTGGCGGAGTCAGAATTTGAACCCATGACCTGTGACTCCAAAGCCTGGGCTTTTTCCAAATGTGGCTGAAAGAGACAGGAGAAGCCACCTGTCCTAGTGGCTAGAGCATGGGCCTGGAAATCAGAAGGACCTGGCTTCTAATTCTGGATCTGCCACTTGTCTCGTGTGTTCAGATCACTTCTGTGCCTCAGTTTCCTCAACTGCAAAAGGGGGATTAAGACTGTGAGCCCCCTGTGGGACAGGGACTGCGTCCAACCCGATTTGCTTGTATCCACCCCAGCACTTAGTATAGTGCCTGGTACATACGTAGTAAGCGCTTAACAAATGCCCCAATTATTATTATTATACTGCTGTTATTGTTATTATTATGGCATATTTCCTGGCTCTCCCCAAATTCCGAACAAAGATCTGGAGCCAGTGGCATTTGGTGTTCAGGGTGAGGCAGTGTCTTCAGCTTCCCACATTCGCTGGGACATTCATTTCTTGGAAACCTCAACCAGCATGTGACAGGTGACGTGGACAGATGGGTAGCTCCACTTAATGATGACATCCACGCATTCTGTCAGGGCAGGGTATCCCTGTTTAGGATGAAGGCTGACTGAGGAAGGGGAGAGACCCTGTTTTCTGGGGAGTAAACATTCATCTCGATTCAACCTGCTCTGAAACAGGCGAGGAGAATTTCAGACGTCACTGAGTCCGAGCCTTGATGGAGACCAGACCCACGATCTGATAGTGGGTAACCAGAATGCAAACTAATTCAATGCAGACAAAAAGGGATATGAATCTAAGAAAATGGTGGTGAAATCTCCTAAATGTTTGTCCCTTTCCATTAAAACTGTGGCCTTCTTTTCTTGAAAATCCCAGTTCATCCTTGAACCTGTTTCAGCAGTTTTTCTAATCGAGAAGGGATAGGTAGATGTTGGTGTGAATTAGCTTGAGTGTGCCAGTTTTTTGAAAGGGACATGAATTATGAAGGGCAAAGGTGGCCATAAATGAGGATTTAGCGTTTTTGTGAATGATTACTTCACTTTCACTGTATGTAGGCTAACAGATCCAAATATGCTTATCCTCCAAAATAGCTTAAAATTCTGGCTTTTTTTGGGGGGGTTTCTTTTTTCCTCCCAGGGCATCTTTCCAGAAGAACTACAAGACATATAATGTTGCCGTTTCATGGAACTTGTCAGAACTATCTCCCTTAATTTGCTTCAAGCTAGTATTGCTAGTAAGACTTTATAAATATTTTATAGTTTACCGGGCACTTCCAAATGAGTTCAGACTATGAACCTGGGGTCCTTTTGGAACTTTTGAGATGATTAAATCTGATTTGGTAGACTGAACTAATGTAGTGTTTTCAGATTCCTTGATCTTTTGTAGTAAGTGGCATGGAGAGTTCATTTTAGTCAATCCATCAGAACTTACTCTATGAAGAGCAGTGTACTATGGCATTTGGGAAAATTTAGGAGATTAGTAGATGTGACCCCTGCCCTCAAGGAGCTTACACTCTAGTGAGGGAGACAGATGCTAAAATAAATGTACGGGAAAGCAACAGAGTTATGTACATAAGTATTATGGGAGTGGGATGGAAGGCATATGGTGAGTGTCTAAGTGCTTATGGGGCAAGAAGTCAAGTGCTCAGGTCATGCAGAAGTGCTAAAGTGACGGAGAATAGGGAGGGGAGATGACATTAATCAGGGAATACCTCCTGGAGGAGATGCCATTTTGATAAGGCAATTATTCCTTTGTAATAGATTTAGGTTAGGCTATAATTAACAAATTCAGAAAGACCAAAGAGCTAGTATTCTGATGTTGTGTGCACTGTGGGAGAGCAAAGCTCTCATTTCAGGGGTTGTCAAAAAGAGAAGAATGCTTTTTCCCTTTCACTTGCGAGAATCCAGCTGTAAGGTAACACATTTGGAAAAGAAACTGTGCAACTTCCCTGAAAAAGTCTCTGTCTAAACGGTGCTAATGGAACATATATATGCTAATAGGACATCTTGAAATTGGCTTTGTGCCCTTCAGCTTATTAAAGAACAGACAACTGCTGCTGTATTTATCCCCCTTGGGGTATGAATGGAGAAGTGGAAACCAGCATTTCTGCAGTGACAAAGAGTTACTGAATCTGTTGCTGTTTTCATGGATTAATTGTGGTATTTGATAAGTGCTTATTATATGCCAGGCACTATACTAAGCACTGGGGTGCATACAAGCAAATTGCACTGGACACAGTCCCTGTCCCTCATGGAGTGCACAGACCTAATCCCCATTTTACAGATGAGCTAACTGAGGTACAGAGAAGCTAAGTGACTTGCCCAAGGTCAAACAGCAGACAAGTGGCAGAGCCCAGATTAGAACTTGGGACTTTTCCTCTAGCCCTCCAGAGTTCCCTCTCTAGCTCTCTGCTTTGGGCACAGTTATAAAGCACTCTTTGGTTAGTGTTTCAGAGCCGTTTTTCTCATAGCTGGGGCCACAACCATGTAGTGCATCTTCCCACCTTCCCTCTAGACAGTAAACCCTTTGTGGGCAAGGAATGTGTCTGTTTACTATATGAGCACACAGTAAAATACGATTAAATGAATGAATGAGTGAATATTGTACTCTCCCAAGTGTTTAATACAGTGCTCTGCACACAGTATGCGCTCAGTAAATACGATGGACTGACTGCTTTCCGTCACCAGAAAGGTGACCTGTTCTGCCGGTGTGGGTTGAGTAGAAGGTTGTCTTAATCATTATGGTCTTTATTAAGCACTTACTAGGTCCCACTGCATTGAGGAAGATGCAAGGTACTCAGAGAGCACACAGTCTCTGTGTCACTTGGGGCTCACAATCTAAGAGGCATGGTGAGCAGGTATAATAATAATAATGATAATTGTGGTATTTGTTAAGTGGTTACTACGTGCCCAAACCAAGTCGAGACCATAGGGCCCTCCAATTCAAATCTTTGCTCTGACAGAGTACTGCTGTATGACTGAGAAAGTTACTTTACCTCTCCGTGCCTGTTCTCTCATCGGTCTTCTCTTTGCCGTCGAGTCATTTCCGACCCTTAGCGACACCACGGACACATCTCTCCTAGAACACCCTGCTCACCATCTGCAATCGTTTTGGTAGTGTATCCATAGAGGTTTTTTTGGTAAAAATACAGAAGTGGTTCACCATTGCCACCTTCCATGCAGTAAACTCTAGTCTCCGCCCTCGACTCGTTCCCGTGCCCAGCACAGGTGAGTTTTGACTTGTAGCAGATTGTCTGACGCTCGCTAGCCTCTGCCCAAGCTAGGAATGGAAGGGGTAGGCCTCTGCTTGACTTTCCCTCCCATAGCCGAGACTGGAAGAGTACTGGAAACTCTCCAGGTGCAACCCTGAAAGGCTTCTCTCATCAGTAGCATAGGAAAAATAGTGATCACTCATTTCCAAAGTCCTTTAGATTGGAGCAGTTTTATAAATTAGCCAATCAGTCCTTAAAATTAATAATTTTCATCAGTTTTGATTATACTAATGCTATTAAGCATTTCCATTGCCATTTATGACTACAATGAGCCTGTGGTCTTCAGGTATCATCTTACTGGTAACAGTGCAGTTAAACTTCTTTTTTGCTTAAGAAAATGTATTTCCTCCTTACAATCAGGAAAACCCAAACCCTTTGAACAAATATACACACAGTAGCCGTGTGCCTGAATTTTCAGAGTTCATAGCTAATATTAGTGAGTGAAGTGAAGTTCTTAACCAAGTGGAGCATAATGTGTAACCATTTGGTTGTTCAGTAATAACAATTAAAAAACTCCATCTTCTTGAATAAGCTGCCATTCGTTTCATTTATGCGTTCCTCTTAGATTGTGAGCCCACTGAAGCACAAAGACTGTCTAATTCCCATTTGTGTATTCTTTCCCTGTGCTTGGTTCAATGCACTGTACACAATAAGCACTTAATAAATACTGTTATTTCTCCTATTTCTGCTACCTCAAGGATACTATTATATCATAGAAAATGGTAGCACATAGTTGATCTATGAAATTTTAACTGGAGGAAACAGGTTGCCATGCTTTCTTTTATTTGGTTCTCTAAATTATGCACTCTTTCAAATTCCACATTCTCTTAATCTCCTTGAAGTTGATGCTAAATTACCCACCAGCTGTGTACAAAATAACAGTTTTATTGAAAAAGACATTAGTTACACTGAAGCTTCAAATACGTTTTCAAACTACCATTGTTTGAACTCTTTGGAAAGAAATGGCGGGCCCAATCTCAGATTATATGCAGAAGCAAGATTCAATGAACTGGTTTTATAAACCCTGAAAATTAAGATGCTGGAGCTTAATGTGACGACATCTAGTTTTCCCATCCTCAAAACATTAGACTTCTTTTTTTTTTTTTAGTCAATCAAATTGTACTTATTGAGCTCAGATTACTGTACTAAGCACTTGGGAGAGTACAATATAGCAGAGTTGGTGGATATGTTCCCTGCCCACAATGAGCTTACAGTCTAGAGTAAACTAGACATCGGAACCCAAGTTGGAGGCGACCTAATAATAATAATCATAGCATTTATTAAGCTCTTACTATGTGCAAAGCACTGTTCTAAGTGCTGGGGGGGTTTCAAGGTGATGAGGTTGTCCCACCTTTGGTTTGTTTAGCTGGAGAGGAAAATCAAGTAGGCAACAGCTGGAGATGGTTGACGATGCTTGACATGGCTTTGAGGAGAGAATAGATCAGCTAAGTGTGAGTGAAATTCCTGAGTGTGTTTAAACACCACAATAAAGCCTTGGTAATAATGATAGTAATAATAACTGTGGTAATATTGTGTGGTAATTATTAATATCTTTAATAACAATACCAATTCCTGTGGTATCAAAGCACTTACTATGTGCCAAGCTCTGTTCTGAGCATTGTGGTAGGTAATCAGGTCAATTGCAGTCCCTGTCCCAAATGAGGCTCACAGTCTAACGGGGAGGGAGAAGAGGTATTTAATCCCCATTTTTACAGATCAGGAAACTGAGGCACAGAGGTGTTAAGTGTCTTGCCCATGGTTGCGCAGCAGGTAAGTGGCATAATTGGGATTAGAACCCAGTTACTCTGACTCCCAAGCCTGGCCTCTTTCCACTAGGCCACGCCACTCTGCCTCTTAGCGCAATAAATGCAAAAAAATTCCCAATTTCTTGCCAGGAAATCCCCTCTTCTCTCCTCATCTCTCCAACCACACACGCTCTCTCACTTTTGAAGTTATGTTGGGAAAGATTCTGGTTTAATATAAACAGTTTTCAGAACCTGTCAGTGGAACTATTATCTAGGCATCTCACAGAGAGAACTAAATGTGCTCTCATCTCTAGCGTATCTTTCTCTTTTACAGCAACAGCACAGCTCTTACCATGTAGTTCAACTCTGTGGGCAGAGAGTTAGCTATTTGTGCTATTTAATCATAGTACAAATCACAGCACACTAATGCACCAATGGGCCTTGTTGACAAGATAAATACTAGCAATTTTTCATATCGAATAAATGATACTGCCACATAAATTGCCTAAGGGGAAAAAATCAATTAAATTTATCTACCTTTAATAGCAATTTGCTAATGTCTTCATAGATCTATATATCTTTTTGTACAGGTAAATGTTCAGCATTTTAGAATATATTATATGTGTCCAGTTACTATTCAGGGACATCATATACTGGTAAAGTCGCTGGTCTAGAATAAATCTGATCCCTTCAGTAACAAAAGAGATTATCCAAATATGGACAGACATTTGTTGTCTGTTTATTATAGCTGTTTGTAATTAGCTCCAGTATAAATAATCAGCTCTATTCTCCCACATCCACAGTAGCTCTGTCCATAGTGTTTTATATATATATATATATATATATATATACACACTCTGCTTTATGTTTCAGTTTTGTATTAACTGTGTACTACAACCCATACTCTGAGGCTGTCATTTGAGAAGGAGATTCTTGTTTTGCATAAAAGAAAAGGGAATTTGGAATCCAGTCATGCTGTCGGTGTGAAATCACTACTAGCCTTGAGAGGTTGAGCTTCTGAATGATCATCGTGCTTGTAGAAATATACATTTTGTAGCTATATGTGTAATGTATCCTTTTCCATTTTGTGTGGTGGAAAAGGAAACAGGGATATGTTGCAAACTTGTACTGTATGTTGCAAACTTGTACTTCCCAAGCGCTTAGTACAGTGCTCTGCACACAGTAAGCGCTCAATAAATGCGATTGAATGAATGAATGTGGTTTAAAAAAAAAAAACCCTTAGCGAACAATAAGCCCTGGTCACCTTTTGACCTGATAGCTAGTTCCTAAGGACTAAGTTGCCATCAGAGAGAGACTCAGTTGCTGGGGGAAATAAAGCTGAGGCAAAGTATGGTGAATTTGCTGTTTACTCAATTTTTCACTTACCGTGCAAGTGGTCTATATATGCTGCTTCATCACAGGAAACAAAGGGAAATCTCTTTGGGTGGCCCATGTCTCGCGGCTGTCATTTACTCTCTGAGACACTTGGATGAGCTTTCCTTAAAGATCAGGAGGAAGCACTGCGGTCTAATTTAGGAATGAGCTGCTTTACACTCAAGGAAATCCTGACTAATCCTTCACTCTCTCATTGCCCAGGACCTTAAAAAATAATAATAATTGTGGTGGTTCATTAGTCATATTTATTGTGTGCTTACTGTGTGCAGATCACGGGGAAAGCACAATACAACAGTAAACAGGCAAATTCCTGTGCCAGGCACTGTACTAAGTGCTGGGGTGGATACAGGTAAATTGGGTTGGACACGGACCCTGTCCCATATGGGGCTCACAGTCTCAATCCCCATTTTACACATGAGGTAAATGAGGCACAGAGAAGTGAAGTGACTTGCCGAAGGTCATATAGCAGACAAGTGGGAGAGTCCCACCTCATCCCCAACGATGCCCTTACCTGTCTCCCCTGACCTTTACCACTGATTGATTGAGCATCTCCCTGGGAACAGAAGACTTTCTCAGGTTTGTTTAAAAGCTGCTGTTTAAAAAGCCCCCCAAATAAAGCCTGCCTAGTTAAACCATGTTGAGAGGGACAGATCAACATTCTTCAAGTTAATGTTTCCCCAGATCATTCAAGAGGTCTCTTGGAGAAGCAGTGTGGCCTAGTGGATAGAGTGTGGGCCTAGGAATCAGAAGGACCTGGATTCTAATCCTGGCTTTGTCAGTTGTCTGCTGTGTGACCTTGGGCAACTCACTTCACTCTTGAGCCACAGTTACCTCATTTGTAAAGTGGGGATTAAGAGTCTGAGCCTCATGTGGGTCAGGACCCGTGCCCAACCTGATGACCTTGTATCTATCCCAGTGCTTACCCAGTGTTTGGAACATAGGAAGTGCTTAACAAGAACCATAATTATTACTGTTTTTGTTACCGAGGATTTTCTGTTGAATGACAGGCGTATGAGTGATTTGAGGGGAGTGATACGTAATTATATTTAGCAGAACTATGTGTTTGCTTCAACCAGTTTTCACTCCCTTTGTCAATCATTTTTATAGAAGCTCTCAATCTCCTGGAGTTTAACATCTCTCTATCATCTTTCTCTTCATTAGGGGAGCACATATATTCTTTCCTCATACAAGACACCTGCATTTGAGTCAGTACAAAAGCAGACCTGGCAGGGCAGTTTGTTTTCTTTGTCCTGGAATGTCAGAAGTAGCAGCATCCGGACAAAAGCATAGATTGGATTTGGTGCAGCAAATTAGCTAGATTATATTTAATTCTGTGTACGAGTCTCTCCTGGAAGAGTTCTATCCCTGCCTGAACAATGTGGTTAGGGAACATAGCTGCCACTGCTCCTCTCTAGAGTCAAAGCAGGGATATTGGATTCCTCTAAAGTCTCGATATTATGTCTGTTTCTACAATGCCCACGTTTGCGCCTCATCTGTGAATCGAAGGAGTGATTTCGCCCAGCCTCTGTCTGTTATTAACACTGGAACCATGGCACGTTGAGACTTTGAACGTCCATAACGAGATGAATGCAGGATCTCCCTTGAACTGTTTGGCAGTGGATGCATTGCCATTTCCCACCGGTTTCTGACAAATATTAATGGAACTTGATTTTTATTCCCATCGGGTACCATAAGTGTGTGTAACACAGATCATATATATTGGGTGATTGAATATATATGTTCCCTTAGGGCTCTGCCCATTAGCTTTCTGATGAACATTTGCATGATTTTCATGGGTTTCTGCCATTTGTTTGGCTCTGCTCACCAGGCTTTGTTTTTCTAGTTTCCTATTTTAGCCACCAAACAAGTGTGATCATTTCCTTCAGAAATGGATGAAAAATAAACTTTCAGGTTAAGCTTCTACTCCCATTTTTCATTTTTATTCACAGAGGAGTATTTTTTTTTTTAAGTCAGCTGTCAGTTGTCTCCATTCCTTTCTCTATTCCTTCAGAAGCAGCTGGGACTTCTCTTATGACATTTGTGGAAAACTACTTTAAATGAAAAGTTGTGATTTCTTCCTCTGCGGCTCAAAGTGCTTTGGCTTCTTTCATACCCAACTCTTTAGGGAGACGTGCTACTTACCCAGGGCATAATATCCTTATTCAGGGGACAAAATGGAAAGAGCAGATGGAGTCAGGTTTCATACAAAGAGAAAAATTAAGAAATATATCAACAGGAAGCAATCACTATTGGCCTCATCATGTTGACTGCCTTTGGCTACTCTCATTTCCTTCTTTGCCTGTCTTTTGACAAGTTTTACCTCCCCCATAATTCCTCACTCCCTTTGTTTGCAGTACCTTCTCTGTTGAATTCATTAAGATGTATCCTTTAAGTTTACTCTGTTGGTTGTTCCAGGTGGAGCTATAATGTATGTGTGAATGGTGGTAACAGAGTGAATATCCTGTCATGACTAATTTTTATGTCCAAGTAACAAAGTTCAAGGAAGGAAAGATGATGGATAAACGATTAGGGAGGACAAAAGCTGATGCTAAACCTGTACTAAATGGAACAGGTTCCTTCCCAGAGGGCTGTCTCAAAGCTTTTTGGGGATTTTTTTTTTAGCCATCACATTCCTATAGCTCACTCCTGCTCCTGACATATAGCCATTTTGGAAGTTTCATTCCAACCATCTCTCGGTATTCAGGAACAGAATTGAAGGCTAATTTTGCTCAGAAACCTTTGTGGGAGTAAGTGAATAGAGGGGAAGAGGTGGACTGGGGAAGATTAAAGACATTCACTTAAGGAACAACTGACCTACCAAAACCTGGAACGCTAAATTCTTACACAGTTCCTTTTCTGAAGGTGAAATTTTAAAGTGGCTCTTAGCTGATTCTCTCCGTAGTTTTCTCACGGTGCATTGCTATAGAACTTGTTGGGAAATGAGAAATTCAGGAGGGCAAAAAGCACATTAAGCCTGATGAGATTTATTTTTAAATGGCTACTGCAATTAGAAACCAGTGGTTTGTTTTTCCCAGGGAAATACCTCAGTGTAATTGAACTTTCTTTTTGCTGAGGAACCCTTTGGAATATTACTGAGAAGCAAGGTTTCAGTCACTGAAGTAGAACAGCAAACTGTTGGGAGGTGATTATAACAGACATTACCAGGCTGGCAAGTAACAGTGAGGAATGGAGTTGTTCTCATTGAGCAAAAGTTTGGGGAAGACTTTGATGTGAAGAGACAGGTTCAACAATGAAAGGCATCAATTTAGCAAGGACTATGTACATCCAGTTTGGAATGGATAATTGGTCCTGCAAGCCTGGATAGGATCTCATTATCAGTAGCATCATCTTCAAATACGAAGGACGGCTATGTGCCCGGGCATGTATTTATTTTATTCATAATGCGTGTATCCAGCCACTCAAGTATGCAAATTTTATTTTAATTATGCTTGGAGGTACAATTTAATAACAGGCACTAAGCCACCTCATGCTCTTAAATAATAATCCCTGATACATGAATTTAGACTTTCCTGGCTATCCTTAAAAACAGAGCTATTTTAATTGAAGCAAATGTAAAGAAACAGATAATTCTTTCATTTTATTTGATTGCATAACTCCCATAGAGTACAGACTATATAAAGGCAGCCGCCCTCAACCTATTTAATAATTTGCCTATTTTAAATGTACAAATGTCACATTTTGAACTTTTGAACATAGACACTACATTACAGTGCTGTTCAGAAATATTGCTAATCAGGCTTTGTAAATACTCCTTGCATTCATATTTTCATCAGATCGCAACATTGGCATTTCATCAACTTAGCATGTGTACTTTTGTATTTTTAATTTGCTTATAATCATCTAGATCCTGGCATGAGAATAACCCTTTGAGACCCCCAAGATGGAACAGTGCTTTGCACACAGTAAGCGCTTAATAAATGCCATCATTACTTAGGAAATTATTGCTAAGGTGTCCTAAATGATATTCTGATGCTCTTTAGAAAACTCCCACTGATTCTCGGTAATTTACTCACTGTAGAGTTCTGGTTGGAGCCAGACCGTGGTGTGCTTTTGTATTTAAGAACAGGGCTAAATTTAAGTGCAGGGGATGAAAAGAAATGGAAGATTAGGGTGAGCTCCATGTTCTTGTGAGGTTCTGGTCACTTTCTTCTCCTTTATGGTACTTGTTAAGCACTAAATATGTGTCATTCACTGTTCTAAGTACTGGGATAGGTACAAGTTAATTAGGTTGGATACAGATCTTGTCCCACATGGAGTTCATAGTCTAAGTGAGCCCACTATTGGGTAGGAACTGTCTCTATATGTTGCCAACTTGTACTTCCCAAGCGCCTAGTACAGTGCTCTGCACACAGTAAGCGCTCAATAAATATGATTGATGATGATGATGAAGAGAGAACAGGTGTTTAGTCCCCTTTGAATAGTTGAGTAAACCAGGCCCCAGAAAAGTCAAGTGACTTACCCAAATGTCACACAGTAAACAAGTGGCAGAGCCCGGATTAGAACCCGTGCTCTTTCTCCTAGGCTAGACTGCATCTCCCTTTTTGAGGGTCAGTGAGCAGATTTAATCCTAGGGTCTCAGAGCCCATTGATGTGGCCAGGGACACTTTGCGGGCCTTCCAAAGAGGGATCACCAAAGCGCCCCGTTAGATTTGACCACCATCCAGTGTCTTTCAGTTTCTACCCCTTGCGTTCAGCTAAGCAGTTCGACCCTCTGTAGGCTGGCAGCTGAGCCTGAGAAGGAAAATCCCAGTGCCCCTCCTCTGCTCTTTTCCACTCTTTTTCTTGCTCCTGCTCCTTTGCCCAATTCCTCCTCTGGAGTTGGCAGTGCTCCAGCTGATGACATCAAGGGAGTGATTGACACTTTATGTAAAATAGCTTCCTCTTCAGAAGGGCTCGCTGAAGAGCAAGCAGTTGCCGGTTCCAAAGATTTCCAGAACTGTCTAGTTTTTCTCTGTGAAGGGCCCGGCCTCAACAGCCATCATAGTTCTATGTAGGAAATGAGAATCACTAAAAATTAGCTTGGGTTCATGGCACAGTGAATCATGGCATAGACACGTTGGCCGATGAGCCCGGGACTATTAATAAAGATAAGAGAAAGCAATCATTACCTCATGGAGGTCAGAATGTTGTTAATTGGAGCTTGGGGCCATTGGTCAAGGCAACTACATTGTTGTGATACGCACAAAATAAGTTCGAGGGTTGCGGGTATGCATGGTTTTATTCCCTTCCTAACCCCTCCCTATAAACACACCTTAGACGTAAACTGCAGCCTGTCCTGGAATTTTTCAGAGAACATGTCTACGTCTCAAGAAACACATTCGTAAAATGAAATTGGGTGGAGTAGCTTTTGGGTTGAACCACACTCTCCCTCTGACACAGAGACTTGCCCTGACTTCCTTCAAGGAAGGCCCGCCTATTACTGCCCTGTAACGAGCCTCATTCATAAATGAGGGCTTCAGAAAGAGGCTACTGCTTAATTTCCTAGCCCCTTTTTGTAGCGTCGCCAGTTCTTAGTAAAAAGCACTTTGCACACTTGAAATGCCATGAAATAATGTCATCCCTGAAAAGTCTTCTGTGGTTGACCAGGTTCTACTGTGTCTATAATTTCAAGTTTGTTGTTCAGACCCTTAATTTAGTCATTAACTTTCTTTTCCCTCTTAAAAAGAATATTCCTGGGTTTAGGGAATGCTGTAGCATATTCAAGTGGAATTTTACTAATGATCGTCTAGGATTTCATTCATTCTTTCAATCATATTTATTGAGCACTTACTGTGTGCAGAGCACTGTAACTAAGCACTTGGGAAGTACAAGTCAGCAACATATAGAGATGGTTCTTACTCAACAATGGGCTCCCAGTCTAGAAGGGGGAAACAGACAACAAAACAAAACATGTAGACAGGTGTCAAAATCGTCAGAACAAATACAATTAAAGCTATATGCACATCATTAACAAAATAAATAGAATAGTAAATATGTACAAGTAAAATAGAGTAACAAATCTGTACAAATATATATACAAGTGCCGTGGGGAGGGGAAGGAGGTAAGGTGGGAGGATGGGAAGGAGGAGAGGAAAAAAAGGGGCTCAGTCTGGGAAGGCCTCCTGGAGGAGGTGAGCTCTCAGTAGGGCTTTGAAGGGAGGAAGAGAGCTAGCTTGGTGGATGTATGGAGAGAGGGCATTCCAGGCCAGGGGAAGGACATGGGCCACGGGTCGACAGCGAGACAGGCGAGAACAAGGTACAGTGAGGAGATTAGCGGCAGAGGAGTGGAGGGCGTGGGCTGGGCTGTGGAAGGAGAGAAGGGAGGTGAGGTTGGAGGGGGCGAGGTGATTGAGAGTCTTGAAGCTGAGAGTTAGGAGTTTTGGCTTGATTTGTAGGTTAACAGGCAGCCACTGGAGATTTTTGAGGAGGGTGGTAACATGCCCATAGCATTTCTGCACAGAGATAATCCAGGCAGCAGAGTGATGAATAGACTGAAGTGGGGAGAGACAAGAGGATGGGAGATCAGAGAGGAGGCTGATGCAGTAATCCATTCGGGATAGGATGAGAGATTGAACCAGCAAAGTAGCGGTTTGGATGGAGAGGAAAGGGCGGATCTTGGCGATGTTGCGGAGGTGAGATGGGCAGGTTTTGGTGATGGATTAGATGTGTGGGGTAAATGAGAGAGTGGAATCGAGGTTGACACCAAGTTTGCAGGCTTGTGAGACGGGAAGGATGGTGGTGCTGTCTACAGTGATGGGAAAGTCAGGGAGAGGGCAGGGTTTGGGAGGGAAGGTAAGGAGTTCAATCTTGGACATATTGAGTTTTAGATGGCGGGCAGCCAACCAGATGGAGATGTCCTAAAGGCAGGAGGAGACACGAGCCTGGAGGGAGGAAGAGAGAGCAGGGGCGGAGATGTAGATTTGGGCGTCATCAGCATAGAGATGATAGTTGAAGCTGTGGAAGCGAATGAGTTCACCGAAGGAGTAAGTGTAGTTAGAGAACAGAAGGGGACCAAGAACTGACCCTTGAGGAACCCCTACAGTAAGGGGATGGGAGGGGGAGGAGGAGCCCGCAAAGAAGACTGAGAATGAAGGGCTGGAGAGATAAGAGGAGACCAGGAGAGGACAGTCAAGAGATAACTTCTGGAATGTACTGGTACTGGAAAAAACTTGCGCCTTAACTGTGTCCTTGTTTGATTTGATGGAGAATTAAGCCCTTAAACTAGTGATTATCACCACAACCTTTTAAGTGGTGTGCTAAGCTTTGCAAGGATTTGCCAGTTAAATACTTGAGGGTTTAACATGATTTTCACCCTTTCCAGTATAAAAGGCTCAGAAAAGAGCTAAAATTACTGCATTCTAACCTTGAAGTTGGGTGTGAGTCAACTCTGACTACTCTCATTAGAGCCTGGTTCTACTACAATAATTCATGAAAAGGTAAAACCACCCATTCTTAAAAAAATAAAAGTTCCTAGCATTTTGGTCATTTTGATCCTTTCCCAGAGCTCATTCCTGATCATTCTCTTCTCATTGCTCATAGGCAGTTGTAAGATTTCAAATCATGAACTGAAGAGACTATGTTCTTTTCATTCTGGGTGGGAAAGACTGATAAAACTCAATTTTGGTTTCTTTTGGGAAAAAACGTTTTCTGAAGAAAACTCAAGATGAGGGGGAGAAGACCTCTTGGGGCAAGTTCAAGGGTCTCTTTCTTCAAAAATCTCATTATACCATTTAACCAACAAAATGTGCCTCTGAACTCCTGGAGTTAAGAGCATTACATACTCTACGGTGTTATCTCTACTTTTAATTCTTCAAACCAAGAGTTAAGAATTGCTTTTAATCATGTCAGAGGGAGACACTGGAAAGAGAAAAATCAAGAAGCATGGTATCATTTTCTTAGGTTAACTATAGAGAACCCAAAGCATGGAAAGAAAACAGAAGAATGAGACCCACGTTGCAGCGTTCTACACACGTGTTTGTTGCCTACACAATGCGAGCCCCTTGAAGGTCAAAGCCTCTGCTGAATTCTCATCTTTAGCTTCTTCTGAGGCTCCATAGTACAGTGCTTTTTGTGAACAGTAGGTGCCTAATAAATATTACGACTGCCTAAAAATAAACTTAAGGACTCAATTGTCCAGATGTTTCAAGGGAAACAAACTTTTCCCTGAAACTTGAAAATGAGAGGCAAAAAAGAATTCTTTGGGCATGAAATTTTTCATGCCCAATATGTCTGGATTGGGTCCTGAATTATCAGTCACAATCAACACATGAGGTTTAGGGTGTTTCCCACTGCTGCTTCACTTCCAAGTTCAGGGCCCTCAGATGGTCACTCAGTGCTAGATGCAATTTCTCAAAAGAATGTCTGGGGTAGATGTTTATCAGAAAAAATTTTTACAGTCCAATGTGCTTGGGAGAGAAAGTAGGGGATAAAAGAAAGATAACTGTTTTCCTTAAGGGTCTAATACAATGTATTCCAAGAAACTCAGTACTAGAGGAGTTATTAATGATGAGTGCAAGCATTTAAGCAGGTACCTGCACAAACACGCAGGGATTTTATAAGCTCCTGAAAGATAAATCGCAGGGTGTTAAATACCTAAGTTGAGAGTGTCTGTTGCATCTTCATCCAAAGATGCAGTCATTTTGTCCAAAGGGGAAATTTTCCTACTATGAGCGAGTTGAATAGATAAATAGGTTTCCAGTGAAGAAATTCGAAGGTGTTATGAGCAGCAGGTAGGTAAAAGCTATGAGTTCCATGTTTGGACTGAAAAGATAATAATAATGATAGCATTTATTAAGTGCTTACTATGTGCAAAACACTGTTCTAAGCGCTGGACTTTCAAGATAAAGGCAGCTAAGTGAGTTCTAACTAAAATGCCTATAACCCCTCTCCCCCACCTCATTGTTAGGTTACCATTTTAACCATCAAGGCGACACTTTGAAAGGGGATATTTTTTCTCCATTTTTAAAATGTTGAGACCACTGATGCTTGTTCCAGGACCGAAAAGTTCTAGTCATTGTTTTTTTAATTTTTTTGGCAGGGCGGGGGGCCGGTGGGGGAATCCGAGGCCAAGGCAAAGCTGAACCCAAGTTAAAACTTGTTTATGGCAGCTCAGTAAATTGCCTCTGTCTGGCTGACTAATGAAGTCTGTCTCGCAGCTTGAATTTGAACTTCTAGTTTGTGGGTCCTGGCCTTGGTGGTTCATAATCTTGCTACTTTTCCCTTTCCCGAGTCCTTTCCAAATCCATCAGTTAGCTACAGCCCCTACCTATGTTGGTGTACACCCACCATCCCAGGACATTTCCAGCCTAATTGTGCAAATAACACACAACTGCAGTTGATCCTCTGAGACTCAGAAATGCTTGCAAGGAAGGCTCAAATCCATAATGCATCAAACCATCTCACAGGCCACTAGCCTACATTGAATTAAGACAGAAGTGCCTCTTTTACCTTGGCAGTAGAAGGAGGAAAATTTGGCAAAAGTCAGTCACAGGTAAAGTAGATGATGATGATCTTAATTGCAGTATTTGTTAAGCACTTACTATGTGCCAAGCCATGTACTGAGTGCTCAGCAAAGGATTAAATAGCCATTCTCCCTCCTTCATAGACCATGAGCCTCATGAGAGAGAAGGGATATATCCAATCTAATTATCTTGTATCTACCACAGTGTTTTGTAGAGCTCTTGGCACCTCATAAGTGCTTAACAAATGCCACAGTTGTTGCTATTATTAGGATAACTAGATATGGGAAATGGGAAATTGTAGTAGGTAGAATATAGGTTTGGAAGTCTTGCTGTCATCTGGCGTTAGTGGAGGATTTAGGGCACGACTCTTGCTTGGCTGCCTGTTTTCCTGGCTGTGAAATGGGTATAAAACGACGTGTCCAGTTGGATCATACATTTTCTGAAAGCAGTTTCAAAACTTCAGTTAAATTTTCAGGCAAGAGCAAAGGGGCTTTCTGATGAAGTGCCAGAGCCCATTTTAGAGAAGACAGAATGATCCAGTGCAGGCCTGAGTTTCTCCCTTATTTCAAATGAGTTAATTACCTTCTATTTTAGAAAGGGCCAGAAATTAAAATGGTTCCGGCAACTGGAAGAAGCTCAGTGAGTGGGTGTGTTTAGTTGAAGAAAAATTCTTACAGCTACTTCAGTTTTAATCACTGCTTGGCACTGTAGGCTAAATCCTTTGGGTTTGGCCACACACCCTGCTTGTAGTAGCGTATGCTTTTCTGTAAAGCAAGTGAACACAAGTGTATAATCTAGGCCTTTTTAAAAAATGCTTTTAATTCTTTGAAGAATAAAAACGCTAAATGCGGTCCCCAGGTTTTCCCTGAATGCTCACCTCATTCCTCCACATCCGCCCACAATTAATGAAAGAAGAATGGGGAAAAAAATTAATGAAAACTAAACTGACATTCCACCCTGGGCTTCTTCATTTCCTATTGGCTTTCCTTGCCTTTGGAGTTTAATGCCCTGTTCTTTTGAGGCTCACCCTGAAGACCCAAATCCTCCACATCCGTGCCGGCCAACAAATCTTACTTTGGAGTGCATGTGGCTGTATAAGCTCACACACACGTGTCTTGTGCTATGATGGCCTCTGCATTTCCCTTAACTCTTCAATTTTTGTGTTTTAATTGTGATTTCTGTGCTTGCAAGATTATTTCAAGTGAAACACCCTGTTTATATTTTATTTGTAGTGGGTAGCAATGTTCCATCGGCTGTGTCTGCAGTATTTAAAAGAAGCATGTGTAAATATTTTCCCAGTGGCTGTTTTCCCACTCTGAGCTCCTTATCCTGTTCTTAAAGAAGGAAAAGGGAAGTGAATGTCCCCATTTTCTTGGGAGAATCATTTAGATCCAGAGAGTTGTTACAGCATTTTGCTCTATTCCACTTTAATCTGTTCACCTGGACAAAACAGGCTATTTAACACTGAACAGGTAATGATTGTGCCAGAGACTAATAAAAAAAAAGGTAGAGAGATTGTTTGGAAGGAGGACAAAACATTGAGGATTTTCAGGAAGAAAAAGTTTGAGGAGGAAGGAGTAAATTGAATTGCATTAAGGATTATGCATTTCCTAAAAGAAACTCAGCATTTTCTATTCATTCTGCATTCCGAGTTTTCACAGAAGTTATCATAAGAGTTATTGTTATCATTTTTAAAGATCAGCATCAACTCTGAAAATGCCCATGGATTTTAAACGTGGAATATTTTCAATCATGGAGGAACCCTGTGATGGATCAAAGCCATAAGCTATGGTGTTATAAGTGAATTCCAGAATTCCATTATTTTTGTCCTTCTTTTGCCTATAATTCGGTTCAATCTGTGTCTGACCCTCCAGTTGGAGCAATTTACAAGTTTGGTCATTCACACCCCAAGCAGAGGACCCATCTATATGTACCCCAGCACTTAGAACAGTGCTTAGCATATACTAAATGCTTAACAAGTACCATAATAACAACGATAATAATAATAATAAGGTAGTAAGACTCTAAGGTTCTTGTGATTAGGGATCTTGTCTCTCAACTCTGTCATATGGTACTCTCCCAAGTCTTTAGAACAGGGCTCTGCATAAAGGAAGCATGCAATAAATGCTTTTGATCATGCAGGTAGAGATTTCTGTCTCCTCTAAAAGATGGTGGGATTCTGCCTGTCTTGTGATTAACCCAGGGGTAGGTCTGATTAGCTGTACCCCCTCCCCTCACACCCACTTTCTTTCACCTTCCACCACTCTGTCAGCCTGCTGGGATTCTGAAATCACCACAAGGCCACTAGGGTTGGCAGTGGCCTGAAGGAACAAGACTGGGACAGAACAAGGATGGAAAAGTCTAAAATGCAGTTTATCAGTTGGCTGGACTAGCCAAAGTTGGGCTTTCCTGGAATAGTAAATTATTGCCAATTCAAAACCTTTCCTCCTGTCTAAATGGAAGAATCCCTAGGAATCCTAATTTGGGACTCTCACCCTAGTCTGTAGAGGCTTAGGGTAAAGCATGATTGTTTTGAAAATGTGACCACTTGTGATTGTATCCAGATGTCAAATGGATTTTGTTTTTCAAATGGGAAAAATACTTGATTTCACAGAATAACAGCAGCCCATGCAGACAAGCATGTAAAGATATTCCATGGTGTTGTTTTTCACTTGAAAGGCAGATAACACCCACAGTTCCCTTGGCCTAGAAGTCAAAATAATTAGTAAAATAGCAACAGAGCAGACTCACTGAGCATTGGGCCCCAGTTTTCTGGACAAAACCAAATAATACTACAGAGACGGCAGTAATGGAGAGTGGTTGTGCATTGTCTCCATCTCCCTGCCCTGATTTTCATCTAGTTGGATGCAGCTTGTTCTCTGAATTAGTAGTAAAAAAAAGTGAGTAAATGTTTCATAGTATTCAAGTTCAATTATTTGTCATAATTTGAATGAACATAAACCTCTCTGTGTGCAATAAATTGAGATTGTCGTTAGAAAGTGGAAAGAGGAGAGCCCTGGAAGTTCAGTTTACGTACTTTGAAGTTTGAGGCTAAGGTTATGTTAGCAGCTTCACCTCCTTTTGGAGGTAAAATGTTTCCCTTGAGAACTCTGAAAAAAAGATGATATCCTCTTTCTTCCAGTTCATGATGGAAAAAATGTGATCCAATCATTTTGAATTGGAAGATGCTCCCTACATGCGTCCAAATCAATTCACTTTACCATGTTTAAGTGAACGCTGGCCAGTAGTTGTGGTGGTACAGACTTCTTTTCCCTCTCCTTGTTTCACTGAACGACGATGATTGTTTCTGTTGCTCTGGGCTGACTGGAAGGTCGGTTGGAGAGTTACCATAGGAGACTGTACAAATCATCTAGGCTTTTCCCTTCACAGCATTTATAAATATTATTTGTTTTCCTTTCTACTGTGTCAAGTAGTCTAGTTTTTAAATGTCTCCAGCTCTGCGACTTCTATCCCTTCCCTTGGGATATGACTCAATGGTTTATCTATCTGATGGGTTGGCTTTTTCCTGATCCTCAAGACCAAATTTCTTCACCTACTTGTTTTCATTAAAATCTTTTATTAGATGTGGGATACACCTGCTAGGCATCCCCGATCACCACAGAAAGCATAGTCGTGCTCTCCTTACCGATCTCCATAGTGTGCAATATCCACTCCACCTAGCCTGACCTTCAAATATGTTCATTCATTCATTCAATCATATTTATTGAGCACTTAATGTGTGCGAAGCACTGTACTAAGCACTTGGGAGAGCACAGCACAATAACATAATAGACACATTCCTTGCCCACAGTGAGTTTACAGTCTAAAGCAATTTCCGCTAGATTATCAGCTCCATGTGGGCAGGGAATGTGTCTACCAACTCTGCCAAACTGTACTCTCCCAAGTGCTTAGTACAATGATCTAGGCACAGTAAGTGCGCAGTAAATATCACTGAATGATTGATTGATTGCTCTTTCTGATCTCAGGATGTGACTGTCTTCTCAGGGGATGCTTACCGTATCTGACTGCTTGGATCTCTTTCTCAACCACGATAATGGGCAAATTGACAAGCAGAATGGTGTTTCTCCACCAGTTCATCCATGTTCAAATCTTGCTCTTTTTCCCAGGGATCTCACACATTCTTACTATTTGCAAACCCATGAGATCTGAATGGGCCCATCAAAGGAACCAGAGCCCGTGGGAATCCTGTAGCTTTGTGGTGCTATATTTAGTCCTTAGCCTCAAAGAAGCAAAAGACAAAGGGATCCAACAAATTAAGGAACATGATATTTTTATCTTGGCTAATTCTCAGTCTGGGAAAGAGCAGGTTTGCAATAGTAAATTGAATGGCTTTGATTCTAGTCACCACGAAGCTTTGAGTAAGGTTAGGAATCACTGATCATGTGGCTTATTGTTTGTGCAGTGATGGCTCCATGGGCTTCACAATGGCATTTTCACTTGTGCCAAATATTTGCTAACTGATGTAGAGTGAAATCATAGAATCAGAGGGCTGGAAAAGAGCAGGCCTCGGGGAAGGACTCAGGTCAAACTGTACCAAGCAGAGAGTTAGTTATTCATCCTTTCTCTGGAAAACCTTGGAGAGACTCTTCCCCTTCTTTATCTCCTTCCCTCCCTCCCTCCATCTCAAATTCCACCACACCAAGTAAGGAAAATGATTTATGGAGAGTATTTAAACATTTCCTATTCAGTAAATACTATGGATTCTAGAAGACTCGAGAGAAATTGAGTAATGCAATGATAATAGGTCCTTGGTAAATGCTTAGAGGAGAAATTAGACGTTAAATGCTACCTGAAGGTGAATGTTTGGGAGGGCAAGCCTTGCCCTGTAGCACTGTCAGAGATAGAATATTGGCACGGATGGATTAACCCAAAATGGAAATGTATATTGTCCTATATTGTTATGAGCTAACAGGGGTGATCCCAAGTAGGCAGGTAACAATGTCTAATGGAATTAGCTTAGAATGAGCATTCAGAGATTTGATTGATTCTCACTTGATGGCATTAATCATCTGTTTGGTATGGCTATTTAATATATCTGGGCCTCAGTTTCTCTAGATGTTGAATGAAGTTAATACTCCTTGTACACATTTGCGTGTTTCCAGCACACATCTATCTCCATGCCCCCTTCTCTCTCCAACTCTTACTCCTGTGTCCCATCCACTTGGTGTGGTGATCATAGTGCCTTGTGAAAGGGATTCAGTAGAGCTAGATAAGTAGAGCAGGATCTTTACACTTTCCTTTTTAGTTTGGAAAGGTACTGATGCTGTTCCACTAGGAGGCTGGAGTAGGAGATATGGCTTGAATTACTCCTCAAAAGTCATGACTCTGCCCCTTCCCTGCTGTGATACCTTGAGACAGTCACTTAACTTCTCTGTGCCTCAGTTTCCTCACCTGTATTATAGGGATTAAATACCTCTTCACCCTCCCCTCTAGATTTTGAGCCCCAGGTGTGACAGGGACAAAGCTTGATCTATTTGTATTCCACAGTGCTTAGTCTAGTTCTTAGTACATCATGATCATTTTGTGAATACCACAATTATTATTATTGTTATCAAAAAGGCAAACTTAATTACATCATTCTAGCATTGTACATTCAGAGGTTTAGGGAATTACAGGTGCACTTAGTATTAAAATTTCAGATTATGCTTGATTATATTTTAATTTCTTCTGGCCATATGAAAGATTTTTTAAAAAATTGTCTCTCATCAGTCTCATCTTCAGTGTCTCTTTCTACTGAATCAAATTAGTATGAGGACTCTCGTGTCAAAAATAGTCAGACCACTGGCCTCCTACATTTAACATCCATTACACAAGTGAACAATTTTCCTGCCAGACTTGGATTTCAGCACTGAAATACAACTAGCAAAGTAATTTTGAAATCCATAAAGAAAGTGGTGCCCAGTTTCAGTTTTTAACATTGATTGTGCATGCCGATTGCACTTTGTGACAGAGACTCTAAAGGCATGAGAGAGTACAGGTGCATTGATGTATTTCATATACATGAACCCCCTTCCCTCCTATATTTCTCCTTCTTTTCCCTCCTATTCTAAAATCTTCATTCTAGTTATAATCAGTTCTCTGTGATTACAACTGGATTAGAGGAAATGGTTTAGTATCTCTAGAGATGAGATTTTTGGCATTCCTGCTCATCATTTTAAACAAAATTAACATGGGTCAAAATGTGTCCATCTGTACTCTATTAGGGGTGGGTGGTCTCCGTAATGTCTCAGAGTAGCTTCTGGGATATTAGATTCCCTTAACCTATATGCATGTTTTTTCTATTCCCATCTTTCAATTCTCCTGGTGACCACAATTAAGATTTTCATGGCTATGTAGCCTGCAGAATTTAACTAGGATACTTCCACCCCTTACTCCTTTTAACCAAACAAGTTCATACACTCATTCTTAATTTTAAATCTTGTTCTCCTTATGCTCATTACAACTCTGTACACTAGCTGCCATACTTGGATATTTCAGGGATAAGGCATGCTGCTGCTTTTTGTACTTCAGCGATGGTCTGGGATAAGCAGGACCCAGTGCTTTTTGGGTTGAATTACATGTTTTTCAATGGACAAAATCAGATTTGTTATATCCTAGTTTTAAAACTAGGGTTGGATACTAGTGTGTGGGGGAAACCAAGCCCCCTTAAGTATGTGTTGGTAACTAGGAGTTGAGCCACTCCAGGAGTAGTAGTAGTAATAACAGCAGTAGTAGAATTAGTGGCAGTAGTAAATTAGTAATGTCAGTAGTAGAATTAGTAGTTGTAGTAGCAGAATTAGTAGTGACATTGGCAGTGGCATTAGTATTAATAATAATAATTATGATATTTAAGTGTTTACTATATGCCAGGCACTGCACTAAGCACTGGGGGAATACAAGCAAATCAGGTTGGACACAGTTCCTGTCCCACATTGGTTCTCAGTCTTAATCCCCACTTTGCAGATAAGGTAAGTGAGTCACAGAGAAGTGATTTGTCCAAGGTCACCCAACGGATAAGTGGTGGAGCCAGAATTAGAACCCAGGTTCTCTAATTCCCAGGCTACCTTCCTTCTCTGTTTCCTGTTGCTCTGTTCCCTTATACTTTTTACTAAAAGCTGGAACATGGCTCAGTAAACCTGAATGCATTTATGGTGGTAATTTATTGTGGGAATGAATTATATATGTATATATAAATATATATATATATATATATATATATATATACCCAAATATCTTTTGATGATATTGACGCCTGTCTGTCTCCCCCTTCTAGACTGAGCCCATTGTTGGGTAGGGATGGTCTCTATCTGTTGCTGAATTGTACTTTACAAGCACTTAGTACAGTGCTCTGCACACAGTAAGCGCTCAATAAATGTGATTGAATGAATGAATAAATGAATGAATGAATATCTGCAAGCATCCTGAAGCAACTAATTAGCAGGTTGCTGGCAACAGACAAGAGCGGTCTGTTGAAACCTGGCAAAATCTAAACACTATATCCAGATTTTGATTTCTATTTGGCCAACAGTGAAGCAGATTGGAAAAGCAAAACAAAAGGCATTGCCATTAGACTGTACGATCTTCAAAGGCAGGGACTGACAGCATCTTTTACTTTTTATCTAAATGCCAAATACAATGTTCTCTATGCACTAGGCATTCAGTAAGTGCTATTGGATGATTTCCCACTCACCCCCAAATATGTAACATTCAGAAATTATGGTCATTCTGAGCTAACCCAGACACTACCCTGGCCAGAGTAGATTGTCTAATTCTGGTGCTTGTATTTTTTTCCCAGACATTTTCTGACGGTGTAGATTTTCTCTGCTTTTAACAAGGGGTCTATATTCAAAAGCTACTTAAAGAACTTGAAGAGAAAAGTCACTCTTTTGTGACTATCCCAGATAAGATACTGATTAGGTTAGTTATTTATTAATCAGCTACCTTTTATTTCAATATCCTTTTGGCATCTTCCTCCCCCCACCCCCTGGCCTTCATTGGGCATAATCAAAAAATGTCAAAAGTAACAACAGATTTGGAATTTATCATGAGGTTGTGTATGTACACATTAGCGAGTAGACCCCATCAGAGTCACAAATGTGATTAAAAAAAAGTCCAATAAGATGCAGGCTTTGAAACTGTAAACATGGAAACATTTTCCTTGTCAGGGCAAAAAGAACATTGCACTCAGTCCCTGTCGATTAGTAGCTTTGATAGAGAAGCATGACAGCATTAGCAGTTATCAGTAGCATGAGCTATTCTGCAATGGCTTCTGGAGAGAGTAACATAATTTTAAAAGATAAGCCATAATTCTCTACTTTTATTGACCAGAAAGCCCCATAGCTCCATTTGTATGATAGGGTATTTATGCAAGTGACAGGGAAATATGCAGCCTTTTAAATGAAAAATAATTGAGTTAAAGTTCTGGGGAAACTCACAGATTTGAGAAATTTTAAAAGCTGGGTAAAAAAAGTTAGCATTCACATGGAATCTTTGCAATTCCTCCAGAAAATTTTAACTTGTTTCAAACACTCACAAGGAAAGAAAGAAAATGTTTGAAAATATCGCCTTTGACTATAAAAAAAGTAGTGCTGAAAAATGTAACTTTTAAAAAATCTTTCTGTTGTCAGATATGGACTCAATTTTCCCCTACGTATTTCCAAGTTCCATGGTTTCCTTCATCCTTTAATAACATTTTGAGATATAGTAGTTAATTTTCTGTAGAATCAGAGGGGTTAAACCTAGCCAAAGGCAACTAGGTGTTATAAGCAAATAAATACAAAGTGGGAGAGAGAAGGCTCTTTTAGATCTTATTAACTTAATGTCAGACTATTTGAGTGTAATAATAATAATGGCGTTTGTTAAGTGCTTACTGTGTGCCAAGCACTGTTCTAAGCTCTGGGGGGATACAAGGTAATCAGGTTGTCCCACATGGGGCTCACAGTCTTAATACCCATTTTACAGATGAGGGAACTGAGGCCCAGAGAAGTGAAGTGACTTGCCCAAGGTCACACAGCAGACAAGTGGCAGAGCCAGGATTTGAACCCATGACCTCTGACTCCAAAGCCCGGGCTCTTTCCACTGAGCCATGCTGACAGTCACTTGCTAGATACTTCATCTATGGATGGCAGTTTAAGAAATATAGATATAAGAAATTCCCTATATTCATTCATTCAATCATATTTATTGAGCGCTTTCTGTGTGCAGAGCACTGTACTAAGCGCTTGGGAAGTACAAGTTGGCAACATATAGAGACGGTCCCTACCCAACAGTGGGCTAGAAGTTTACCAACCAGAAGAACATTTCTCTAGCAAACAATGCTTCATTAGTTGCATGCTTACCCCCAGATTAACTTGTTTCGAATGGACATAATAACAGTAATGATGATAATGGTATCTATTCAGTGTTTACTATGTGCCAAGCTCCGGGCTAAGTCTTGGAGTTCTGAATGAGCACAGGGAGAGAGAACAAGTATTTTATCCCCACTTTACATTTGAGGATACTTAGGCCCAGAGAAGTTAAGTGACTTGCCCAAAGTCACACAGCAAGAAAGGTCTTCTGAATCCCAGTTCTGCGCTCTTTCCATTAGTATCCTTTCTCACACCTGCCACCAATCCCTACACCAGCCCTATTCATTTGGGGGACTTTCCTCCTGTTTTTCAGTGATACGCAGCCAACCTTGGGTAAATATTGAGAAGTGAAAATGCTGTTTCAGTCAGTGGAGCTGGTAATGTAAACAATTTGTATTAAATTTGGGATTTACACTTATCGAAAGGAAGATTTTGCAAATGAAGGGG
Organism: Tachyglossus aculeatus; assembly: GCF_015852505.1. NCBI lineage: Eukaryota > Metazoa > Chordata > Mammalia > Monotremata > Tachyglossidae > Tachyglossus > Tachyglossus aculeatus. The sequence continues at coordinate 12,068,760 of NC_052083.1, read as the reverse complement.
TTAGATCTCTCTTCTTTCAGAATTAACCTGATGAGTTGAATATTTCACTAATTTTAATGAAACTTGATGGCATGGCTAGTGATAGTCCCAATAATTGAGTTCCCCTCTAACTTTTTTTTACCTGAGAGTACAAGCGGCATGTCCTCGAGATGGCTTTCTGTCTATCTCTTGAAGGCTGTTCTATCCATAATCTATAAAATACCATTTGTGTCATGGGAGGCATGGTGAGTATGTTACGGGAAAACTGTACTTTGCGGCTCTTCAAATGATAACTCACGTACATTACAGCTGTCTCCCCTGGCATGCTTAGAGCTACATGATGTACTTTGGAATTGGAATCCTGATTTTTTCAGATGGTTGGTAAATAGGATTGAACAAAAATCCATGCAAATTCACTCTCGGAAGCAGAGCTTGCTGAGCTGAAAAGACTGCTAAATTAGGCATTCTCTCTCCTAATGGCAATAGCCTAATAGCAAGGCTCTGCACAATAACTCTTGCTCTGCACAATAATTCTTCCTCAAAAGACTGGCAAGCACTTTACATGCTATTCCCATTTAAACTGGAAATTTCCACTACTGTTTACTGCTGCTCGCATGCTCCACTTTTTTCTGCAGATAATTCTTCATTAATTGATTCATCTTCATTTGGGAATATACCAGGCAGCACTTTGGGTGTGAACCATTAGACAATTAGGAAATACTCTAAAAAAAAATCCGCCTGCTTATATCTTAGCTTTGCTACACAAAGGAGAATTTTCAAATCATGCTGGTTAAAATAAGACTCATAAGCTTTTTTTAAATTTACACTCACCACTTCTACCATTCTTCTAGACTGTGAGCCCACTGTTGGCTAGGGACCGTCTCTATATGTTGCCAACTTGTACTTCCCAAGCGCTTAGTACAATGCTCTGCACACAGGAAGCACTCAATAAATACGATTGAATGAATGAATTTGACATCCCAGTAATCCGTTAAATCCAGATGCTATGAGACCAAATTATATTGTGAAAAATGTATTTTTTTAATACTGAACTAGGAAAATCTTCAGTGTATAGGTTTTTCACCAATCTCTATTTCCTTTCTATATTTCATTGGTCAATCAGTGGTAGTTATTGAGTGCTTACTGTGTGCAGAGCTAAATCCTTCCCCTATACCTCTAGATATGACCCTTCTTCTTCCCCCATCTTCTTCACTGTGATCCAGATTCTCAGCATCTAGGCCATTCCAGTAGCTCCTATTCTGGTCTTCTTACCTCAAGCCTCTTCCCTTCTCAGTCACTGTCCTTTTGAAACTCTGTTAGGACTACATCTCTCCCATCCTCAGAAACCTCCAATGGCTACCCATTTTTTCTTGCATACAACAAAAACTCCTAAAGGTTGCCTAGGTGCTCTCTTCTCCTCACCCCCCATTCCCAGCTCACATGGTTGCTCCCCCCATGCTGTACTTCATTTGCTACTTTCCTACTAACGATCTTGCCTTTCTCCTACATGGAATTTCCTCCCTTCTTAAATCGATCAGACCACACCCTTCCCTGCCATCAAACCCTCCTTAAAATCCCTGCCTCAAAGAAGGATTGTGCGACGAATCCTCCACCTTCTTGATCTTGCCACCTGCCCTGGCCATTTTAATAGTCGGTGCATCATTTTATTTACCTAATTACTTTTGTTTTTATCATCTCCTTCCCTGATTGAGTTTCTAATTTATCCACTTCATTCATTCGTATTTATTTAGCACTTCCTGTGAGCAGAGCACTGTACTAAGCGCTTGGGGAGTACAAGTCTGCAACATATAGAGACGGTCCCTACCCAACAATGGGCTCATAGTCTAGAAGGGGGAAACAGACATCGAGACAAAATATGTAGACAGGTGTCAAAATCATTAGAACAAATAGAATTATAGCTGTAAGCACATCATTAACAAAATAAATAGAATAGTAAATATGTACATCTCCCCTGTCTGCTATTCCGGTCCATCTAAACACTTAAGAACTGACAATCCCTCTTCTCACAGCACTTACACATTTTTATACACTATTACTTCCTCCCATCTGCAAGTTTAGCGAGTGTCTCCACTGCTAGATTGTAAACTCCTTGAGGGAAGGGATCATGTGTACTAATTCTTTTTCTTTCATAAGCATTTACACAATGTGCTTCGTGCAATAAGGGCTCAATAAATTCTATTGACTATATCTAAACTTCTGCTTTTCCAACTCTCATATATTCAGCACATCATATCTCCAGTATTATATTTCAGGTTTCTCGAGGTTAATAACCTTGTCTTTTATTACTATAAGATAGTCCCAAACTCCTATTACAGAACACAGGAGGTGTTCAATTAATGGGGCTACTGCTGCTGATTTTTTATAATTATATGTGGGCTTGTTATCTTTGGATAAGCACATACCAAAGTTTTTAAATGGATGGTCATGGGATTAGAGTCTCAACACCTGGGACCTTCAGCTGTATGTAAAGTGGAGCTAAGGAGGCTGGCAGTTTGGAGATATTTAAGTTGAGATAATATGGATAGCTGCCACTTCCTTCAGTTACAGTCATTCATTCATTCAGTTGTATTTATTGAGTGCTTACTGTGTGCAGAGCACTGTACTAAGTGCTTGGAAAGTACAATTCAGTAACAAATAGAGACAATCTCTGCCCACAATGGGCTCACAGTCTAAAAGTGGGGGGGGGGGACAGACATCAAAACAAGTAAACAGGCATCAAGAGCATCAATATAGATATTTACACACCATTAATAAAACAATAGAATAATAAATATGTACAAGTATACACAAGTGCTATGGGGCGGGGAGAGGGGTAGAGCAGAGGGAGGGAGTTGAGGTGATGGGGAGGGGAGGAGGAGCAGAGGAAATGGGGGACTCAGTCTGGGAAGGCCTCCTGAGGAGGTGAGCTTTCAGTAGGGCTTTGAAGCGGGGAAGTGTACTAGTTTGGAGGATGTGAGGAAGGAGGACATTCCAGGGCAGAGGTAGGGTGTGGGCCAGGGGTTTGACGGTGGGACAGGCCAGAACGAGGCACAGTGAGGAGGTTAGCACCAGAGCAGCGGAGTGTAGGGGCTGGGCTGTAGAAGGCGAGAAGGGAGGTGAGGTAGGAGGGGGCAAGGGGATGAAGAGCTGTGAAGCCAATAGTGAGGCGTCAAGATGGTCCCCAAGTTCTGATGCCTCACCATGTGACACTGAATGGTATTCTCATTGGGCAGTCAACAGAGAAAGCAAATCTACTGAGCTTCTGACCAAGTCAGCGTTAAAGCCCTTTGGGACATCCTTTGTTACCCCTCTTTGTTCAGAACCTATTCCACCAGTTAATAGTCCATAGCTGGGATCTTTCATTATGCACAGATAGCAACTCCGACTCTAATGTTTTCTTCCCATGTAAAGCGGATGGCTTGGGGACAAAATTACAGCAATCTATAATTGGCATATTTTAAAGTACTCCTGGCTTATTTCCACCACCCAGCTCTCTCTTTTTTTTCTTCATCTCTCTCGGGAGCTTTGGCTATCAGGCATTTGGTCTAGACAGTTCAATACAGAATGGCAGTGAAATAACTGTCCAAAATAAACACCTTCATCTGTTTGTCAGTTGCCACATTTGATGGGGCTTCCAATCAAAGTGAATGTCATCAAGTGCCAACCAGCCATCAGAAGAAGAGCAGATTATCTCTTTCATCTTCCTAATCATGGTGTTGGGGTACATAGTGGATTGTGGCAAAGACACCTGAGGCAGGTATATAGATTCATTGATTTGAGATAGTCCTGCCTTGCTAGATAGTAGCTTCCTTGAGGTGAGGGATCAATGTCTGCTAACCTGAATGACTCTCTCAGGCACTTAGTGCAGTGCTCTGCCAGACTAAGCACTTATTAAATACTGTTGATTGATTCTGCCTTCTGAGGGGCAATTGTGAGGTTGCCTGCATTATTGAGGGTGTGACTTGCTCTCCCAGCATGAGAGCTTTATTTTTCTAAATGTCACCGTGTCACCTTTTATGTGGTAGCTGCATCTAATTAAAGATTGGTTTGTTCAGGATCCGGAGACGAGCCAAGAAGCAATAATAGGTCCAGATTCCCTTCCTTTGTAAACCAAGGGGAAGTCTGTCAACTGTGTTAGTGAAATAACACTCGGCAGTAAGCGTGATGTTCGAGGCTGCATAATTATTTACTAGTGATGAGTAAACATGCTAGAACTGTGAACAGTGAAATGGGTCTGAATTTGAGTTTGACTCGCCTGTTCTTCATCATGTCACTGTGAGGGATGAAGAAAGTTTGGCCATCTTTCAATTAATAAAACAAAATTGAATTTGAATTGTGCATGTGTGCGCATGCATTTTATTAATCTTTTCCAGAGTGGTTAGACTCTCAGTAATGAAATGAGGGAAGGAAGTGTTTGCTTCCTATTCAGGCTGACCTTGGGGCAGCTGTCCAAACTAAAAGACCGAGGTCTGCTGAAAAGGAGCGAGGACAAGATGAGGGTACAGAAGCCAAGCTGCCTTTTAGAGTATGCTGGGAATTCAAAAGAACTCTTTGGGTTGGAAGAGGAAGTGAGGCTCTGGAAGAGTCTGAGATGAAATTAGATGTTCTTTGAAAGTGACCCATTATCTCAGGGCATAAATTTGAGGGAATCTTATGGGACCAGTGTTTTCGGCATGGACCATTCAGTGAAAAATTCCTCGGCAACGCATCCCCTGTGTGGGTGGCCAATCTTTGACCGATCGATACTTGGCACACAGTAAGCGCTCAGTACAGTTGCTCGGTGTCAGGGAGTTGTAGGTTCCCTGCTCACTGGCCTGAAGGAGGGGTTCTGGAGCTGAGAGAGAGATGGGGCTGAAAATAAAAAAAACAGCCCGGATTCCTGGCCTCCAGCACACTATCTCTCCTCCCACCCCTCCATTGCTGTTTTCAGGGCTGCATCAGCAGATCAGGGCCCTGTCCTGGCTCTGTGGAGCTGGCTCGCCCAGTGGCTAGGGCAGCCCAAGTCAGCTGCCTGACCCTGATCCCAAAGGACATCACCTGCTCTCTTCTCCCTTTTGATAGCCAGCCCTTGCTCTCCCTCAGGCTGGCGGCAGTGACAGCCCTGATCCACGGCAGGGCCTGCTTCAGACACCTGGCTACCCTGAGGCTGGAAAAATTCACCACTCCCTCCTATACCGTGTGACAGCATTATATTATGCTGCTTGCATGGAGTCCCTTCCAAGTTCCAAACCTAGTATTTGAGAGGACCCTTGATTTTTCCCTGCCTGTCTTGCTTCAGAGTCCTGGTGTTACCTCCTAGATCTCTTTCCCACAGGTAGCGTTTCCAGCTTGGAATGGGAGACCACCCCCGCCCCCCTCCTGCTCTGGCATTGTATCCTGAGGCGACTTCCTCACTCAATTACAGTCTCAAGCCAGGCCTGCATCTATGGCCTTTTCTGACAGGATGCAGTGAAACAGGAGCCCAGCCCTAATCCTCCTCTTCCTCCGACACCCCCAAATGCCTCCTCATCTCTTCTTTACCTTCCTTCTCTCCTCTTCCCCTTTCCCCGCCCTGCCTCACCTCCTGTTGGAGTGGTGAAAAGATGGAAGAAAAGTTTGCCAGTGTGGGCACACCTCTCCCATCATCATCAATCCCATAATCACCCCTCCCGTCATCGTAGATGCACACCCATGTGACAGCCTTTTGTTTGTCTTTTACATGTGAATGGCATCTTTGGTTGGCTTTGGTTTTCTGGACATAAACTTGTCCCCAAACCTGTCAAGTAGCAACACCAACCCTTAAACCTTAGGACTGTCCTGCTCAAACTGGGACTCTCCTTTTAGTCTGCATAAACTGGGAATGTTCAATCAATCAATGGTATCTATTGATCTCTTACTATGTGCGGAGCATTGTACTAAGCTCTTGGGAGAGTAAAATAGAACAGAATTAGCAGACACGTTCCCTGCCTATAATGACCTTAAGGCCTAGAGGGACTGTTCCTTCCAGTTCCCATTCTCCAGCTTCTTCCTTCCTCTTCTCATCTCCATTCAATCACAGTCTCCATCACCATGTGGAACCAAGCCTCACCACCAAATAAACCCAGCAGGAGGGAAGAAATGACATTTTGCTTCTCAGTGCCATCTTTAGCCCAAACTCTGTTTTGGACACTGTGACTGGAAACCGGGATTTTAATTTCCTGGAATTCTATGACCTACTTACAGAAAAAGGGGAGCTTATAATCACAATCACTATAATGGTAATTTTTGACTTATAATCACAATCACTGCAATGATAATATTTGACTATCAGAATGCAATTAGATAATCCCTCAGTTGCTTAAATCTCAAAAGCTCTGACACAGGAAGGTGTTTTAGGGGGAACAGTCTATGGGCATAGCTTTTTGTCTCTTCCCTTCCCTGGAAAATCAGATTTAGTGACAGAAAACCTCATATATTGGGTCCTCTTTTCTGCTTGTAATGGAAAATGACACATTAGTAGTGAAGTGCCGTAAAAGGCTGTTTCCCAAAGTGAAATATTACTGCATTCTTGGTGAGCATGCCCTGCCTGTGACATTCCAGGAGGGTTGTTTTTGGTCTGCAGAAAAATGACAAAAATGCCTCCTTGCTGCCTTATCTGGGGGCATTTAAGTAGAGATTTTTCATGTATCTATCAGACTACAGATGTATACTACAAGAGATCTATGATAACTGTGGACTACAACGTGAACAGATATCAAGAGTGACTGGATTTAATGTCATTTGTTCTTGGTAGTGGGCCACTTGTAATACCAGGTGACTTGGGATTTTTAAATACAGGAGCCAACCCCACCCCACTTTAAGGGGGTGGAGGAGAAAAATAAATTTCATGAGGCAGACGATGATGTGCATATCATCCAGGACTTCGTTTGTTATTATTCATGCTTCTGGAATGAAGGAATCTTGTTTAGACTAGGTCTCCGTTGTTTTTATTCACCACAGCGTGTCTGCTATGTAAAGTGCAATGTCCCGAGAGAGAGACTTTGTGGACCGAGGGAGGGAAGGAGGGCCCAAAGCACCTGAAAGTTCACTCTGCACTGCTGCTGGCTGAGTGGATCTCTTACAGAACCCCCGGGAGACTCCTTCTTTTCTCCCATCAGATCAGACCAATCTATACCTTCCTCACAGCTAGCCAATCTAGGATGTATAATGATTTAAGTTGGATAAATGAGAAAGAATGCTGATGTCATTAATTTAACTTCCTGTCTGTCTTCCTCAGGGGAGGCTGGTAAATGCTGTGTTCTTGTTTGCAAAGCTGAATCTCATATGTTAGCGTCTGCCAAGTTTTGGAGGCGAGCGTTATTTTGGTAGTGCTTTGAGGAGCCAAGCATTTCCCAGTGCTTCTTCATTTATCCCAGTGTGCTGTGGCCATAGGTGCTCAAGCTGTTGGTTATACTCGAGCAAGTGTTTGGGGGAAGCCAGTTTTTTTCCAATGTAGTTATTCTTGGAATTTCAAATTGGATTTGGTGGTCTCTTCTGTTGACTGGCTCACTGCCTTGGGTTGATGGATTCTCATTCGTGCTGCACAGTTTGGACAAATCTTTTCCTCTTTAATCTGGAATATTGAATAATGCAAATATGCCACCGGAGTCATGTATACAATCGAGAAGTGAATTGCAGGGAATGTGCTCCTGGATTCTGATGTTCTCTCCCATGTGATCGTATGTGATCTAGAGTACAGCTACAGTCCCTGTAGACTCTAAGCTCATTGTGGGCAGGGCGTGTATCCACCAACTCTGTGTATTTTGCTCTCCCCAGGGCTTAGTACATAGTAAGTGCCCAATAAATATGATGGATTGATTTATCATGTGTAGTGCTCAGTAGATAATAATTACCATTCAAATCCATAAGCACCTTAGAGCTACTGTGAACCTCAGATATTTTATGTGTGCACCCTCAGAGTTAAACATTTAGTCTGTCAGGAAATATTCAGTGGGATTTTGCTACTCTGCATTTCAACTTTTCAGTAGATGTATATTTTATGGCTGTAGGGAGGCTTAATAATGGATGCTTACAGAAGTCACTCACCAAGAAACTCAGGTGTGTCCAAAAGAGAGTCTTTCTGTTGAATTTACACGTTATCACTAAAGGTATAGGTTCAACACATACTCCTGCCCTAATACTCTATAAAGGTCATTTAAATATTTTAAAGAAAATTCATTAGCACTCAACATTTTCCCCCTCCATAAGATTCTTTTGAAATTGGTTTTCATCTGAAAACCAAAAATAGAATGCCTGGATTCCCTAAATGCTTAATTTGCAAGGATTGAAAAGGATTTTTCTGCTCCTTTTGCCAAGATATTCATAAATCCACAAGTAAAAAAGGGGCCTGAAGCTTGGATGTCAGGGTTGGCTATCCCTAAACATACAAAAACCTGAAGACATGCCACAGCACTTCAGAGAGGCCGTCGTATCTTCAAGAAGAAGTGTGAGAGAATTGGAATATTTCATTTCTCTCCATTACAGACAAGATTTTAGCCCTACTCCTTCTGGTCAGGCTATTGGAGAATTTAAAATTAAGAAGCAACATGGCCTAGTGGATAGAGCACAGGCTTGAGAGTCAAAATGACCAGGTTTCTAATCCTGGCTCCTCCACACCTGCTGTGTGACCTTGGGCAAGCGACTTTACTTCTCTGTGCCTCGGTTACCTCATCTGCAAAATGAGGGTTAAGATTGTGAGCCCCATGTGGGACATGGACTGCGTCCAACCTGATTATTTTTATGTATGCTAGCACTTTGTACAGTGCCTGGCAAGTACTAAGTGCTTAACAAATACCATTAAAAAAATTAGTTAGCCATGGGTGACCTGAATAGCAATTCTACCCAACAGCCATCATCTTTTGCACTATGACAGATATAGGAGACATCCAGAAAACAACCCCAAGGCATCCATACTATATTCGTAGAACTCACCACAGCAACTGACACCATCAGTAAACCCAAACTCTAACAGAGATTAATTTGGTTGATCACAGAAGTCTGCCATGATCCTCAAATTATTCCATGACTGTTGGGTTGGTTCCCTCACTAGATTTTAAGATCCTTGAGGGGCAGGGTTAGTGGTTATGAACTCTATTGTAGTTTACTCTCCCAAATGTGTAGTACAGTGCTCTAAACTCAGTAAGTACTCAATAGTACCATTGATTGAGTCAGATTGAAATAATAATAATAATAATAATAATTGTGGTATTTGTTAAGCACTTACTCTGCTCCAGGCCCTGTACTAAGCATTGGGGTGGATACAAGCAAATTGTGTTGGGCACAGTCCCTGGACCATGTAGGGCTTACAGTCTCACTTCCCATTTTACAGATGAGTTAACTGAGGCACAGAGAAATGAATGTCATGCCCTAGGTCACACAGCAGATCCATGGCAGAATCTGTATTAGAACCAGGAAAATGTTCTTTTTTTGTAGCGCACCTCTAGCATTCCTCTCCTTGAACAGAAGTTTGGGAATGCTGGGTATCAAGAGTCAGTATTAAAAATAGAAACAAGTCTTGAAAGGGACTCTGTCCTTGATCCCCTCCAATCTGGCTTCCATCCCCTACATTCCATGGAAATTGCCCTCTCAAAGGTCACCAATGACCTCCTGCTTGCCAAATCCAATGGCTCCTACTCTATCCTAATCCTCCTCGACCTCTCAGCTGCCTTTGACACTGTGGACCACCCCCTTCTCCTCAACACGCTATCCAGCCTTGGCTTCACAGACTCTGTCCTCTCCCGGTTCTCCTCTTATCTCTCCGGCCATTCATTCTCAGTCTCTTTTGCGGGCTCCTCCTCCCCCTCCCAATAAATATGATTGAAAGAATGAATGACAAATGCTAGAAACTTTCTAGTATTCTAGTATTTCTTTCAGGCACTTGTTGCCTGTCTTTCATTGGACTGTTTGGCCACACTCACACCCCTTCAATACCAATCCAGTCAAAACTGAGAGCAGCTATATATTCTAATAAACGTTACTTCAGACCTGATTTATTTCATTCTTTTGACAAGAATTCATTTGATATTGGGTTTTCCATTTTTGCTGAATGGTTTTTTGGATTTGCTGAATTACTTTTCCCAAGAAGAACCACCTATATTTTTTATACTATCAATCAATCATATTAAGCACTTACTGGGTACAGAGCACACAGTACGAAGCTCTCGGGAGAGTACAATATAACAGAGTTGGTAGATATGTTCCCTGCCTACAGTGAGGTACAGTGAATGACCTCAGCACCAGCAATGAGGGCACCATTTCTATATTGCATACTTTTTCTCTGAAGTCTTTAGATTAATACACTGTAACGAAATACACCCCCAGTAGAACTACATGATGCTTTCTCCAGGAGGAAATAGAATTTGATTCAAGGAGGAAAATAAAAGCATTGTAGTTTTAACTCATCTTCCACCCTGCCCCCAACAAATTCACCATGAGATCAAGTTTACATCTATATTTGAAGCCAAAGAGATGTAGCAGTCACCAGTCAAATGTGTGTAGAGTCTGATGATAATAATAATAATGGTGGCATTTATTAAGCGCTTACTATGTGCAAAGCACTGTTCTAAGTGCTGGGGAGGTTACAAGGTTGATCAGGTTGTCCCATGTGGGGCTTACAGTCTTAATCCCCATTTTACAGATGAGGCAACTGAGGCACAGAGAAATGAAGTGACTTGCCCAAAGTCACACAGCTGACATCGAACTCATGACCTCTGACTCCAAAGCCTGGGCTATTTCCACTGAGCCACACTGCTTCTCTAAGCAGCTCTGATGCCAGAGTATTGTAACTGGAATCCCAGGGAGGAAGTAGGGGATGCAGTGATTTCCTAGAAAACTTTGGTTTCTATGTAGACTTGCTCGCCTACTGTCTGCAGAGGAAGCTAGTAACCATGGGAGAAGTTGACACTCTTTTCCTGCTCTCTGCTCTGCAAGCCTTATGTAATGTGAACGCCTATTAACTGCCTCATATGTATGTTCAGTCTCTCCTGGTATGTAAATAAAAAGTTCTGGGTACATCCCTGTCATCTTTAAGTAGGGCCTGCTTGTGCAGAGAAAGTGGTGTGAGCCTGTTGTGGGCAGGGATCGTCTCTCTTTGTTGCTGAATTGCACTTCCCAAGTACTTAGTACGGTGCTCTGCACACAGTAAACGCTCAATATATACGATTGAATGAATGGTGTGTGGGGTTGGGAGAGACAGAGATACAGTGCAGATTGAATGAGCCTTTTTCAAACTGTTTTGAAGGGCGTGAAGGAACAAGTAAGGCAGGCAACTATTTAGTATCGGAAACATTGAGTAAGTGCCTTAATGGAACCAAATGCCTGGTAAGGGAAATTAAAAGAAATAAGATACAATAATTGTTTTTAATGTGTGTAGTTGGCAGGCTGAAAGGATATAGACTGACTCTCGACCAGTGACCTTTATTCTCCCCCCCACCCCACCCCAAAAGAATGTTCCTTAAATTATCAATTTCCGGATTTGGGCCAAGTTGTGGAGCTAGAGCAGAGGAATAAGATTCCTCAATAATGTTGTTTATGTTGTTTCTGGAGATGCAAACTGGGATTTCTCAACGGCTGTTTGGTGGTGGTTACAGAAGGAGACTAGCTCTCCTTCCTCAACTTCAATTTTCCTTACTTCAGCATATGAGCTCCTGTCTGGCCTTTGGTATTTATCGAACATTTTCTATGTGTTTATCAACTCCCCTATTCCAAGAGGTATCACTACCAAAAATCTGAGCTCTTGACTGAGTTCCATTTAGCTTTGAATTTAATAAAAATTGTTGTGGAGGGGAAGGGAATGTGTGGCAAACTGAATGAAGAAGATTGGTTTTACTAAATCAAAACTGTGGTTTGGAAATTGGTGGACAATGGATTGGACTTCCCTCGTCCAGTTCCGATTAGTCTGGAATACAGGGTTTGTGGTGGATTTCTGTTGTTTTCAGTTTACGAGGCTTTGTCTCTTATGGATTCTTTTTTAGACTTTTTTTTCTTACTCCTTGAAGACCTTCCCTAGTTTTTCTACCATGAGATGCTTTTCTTGGCAGTGGTAATGATTACGATTGTCCACTTAGTTGATCGAAATCAATAAATAAAACTCAGAATTAGTGTGTCAGTTCTTGGGTCACTTCTGATTCTTGCGGGCCTTTTATGCTCAATCACTAAAATTCTGTTTGTCCTCCTTCAGATGGGGTGTGCAAATGTGTGTGTTTGTGTGTATGCATGCATGTGCACTTTCACAAGGACCCAAGGTTTGTTCAAAGGTCTCAAAGATCAGATGGGAAGAAAGGCATACGGACTTTGGAATCATGAATTATCGTCACTTCATTTGTAAATTTTATTTCCGTAGGACACTCAAGATTCAGTAGTAGGTTAAAAGCAGAAAAATTTCCCACGGTTCCCCCCTATCATGTAATCTTGTGGAGCTGACAAATTAACTCAGGGAAGTTTGTCTTTGGTTTAAGAGCTGGCTGACCACATGTCCTGAATTTTACGGACTGTCCAGGCAAATTTAGAAAAATACCCAAGCCTCCTGGAATTGGGCTAAACCAATCATCTTACCTTGCACCAACCTCCAGCTGCTTTTGCTCGCTATCAATCCTTTGACTTCAGTGCCCAGTTGAATGCAGACCAATTCATGACCCCTGGCATTTCAGGTTACGTAGTATACAATTCCCAAATCATGGAGCACCATGATTAGTACAGGCAGTTAGTATAGTGCCTTGCACACAGTAAGCTCTCAATAAATACATTTAATTGATTGATTCCACCCTGTACCAGTGGCTGATGAAAGCTGCCCTCTGAGAAGGGCCCTTTCTCATTGCTTGAGGCTTGGGAGAGTTAGCAGTAGTTCACGCTAGAACTGGTTTGTACCCCAACCAGACATATCCCTCAGAGATGAGTTCCTGATGTTTTTCAGAGCCATAGAGATTACTTTTCCTCAGCTCCTACACCATGCATAGTCCAGACACCAGACATCTATGCATGCATAGTAGAGAGAAGCTCGTCCTTACCTCAATCAAGGGGAAGACCCCACTGAGGATAACTTCAAAAAAGCATTTGTGCCAAGGTCCACAGGTTCAGCACTTTCATTCATTCAGTCAGTTGAACTTCCCATTTAGCAAGAAAAATGACTGTTCTATGTAGGTTATTGGATAACTAAAAAATAAATAGGAACAAAAAAGGAAAAGTGAGACCGAGATGTTTTTTTGGTTGATCTGAGAGACAGAAGTGATCGTTTCCCATTCTAATAGGCCTCAAGTTAATTTGAGCAGTGGGACCTCCTTTTTGATTTTTTTTTTTTTTTGGTTTGTTTTTCCCTTTCTTTCCCGCTAAAACCTGGTTAACTCTCAACCCGTTCTCAGATATGCTACTGGCCTGCTTACAACCAGCTGTTGTTATCGTTATGATGCTTTTTGCAGTCAACACAGACCCCAGATAGCTGGCTTGGAAGTAGCCATCCTCCTTCTGCATGGACAATCCTAGAACTGCCCTGGCAATCAGGCTGATGGAATGCATTCCCGTAGAGCTGGGGAATGTGTGGAAGCAGCTGTGCTGATGAGTCGGAGAGATGTGTGAAATGTGTGGGTTTAAGACCCCGCAGTAGAAACGGACTTCTTCTTTTTCTTCTGGGCTAAAGATACAGTGAGTGCATATGTGTGTGTGTTGTATGTGTGCACATGTGCCCAACTTTTTCAACCCGCCCCAATGCTGAAATCCCTAGATCTAGCTGCTTCCCTACTTGATACTCCTCCTGTGTTTCCTTTCTTTCTGACAAGAGTAGTCTGTTTTTCCAAGCCCATTCAGGAAGTTCTCCAACGTAATAATGGCTCCGTTATCTAGCGGTCAAAGTTTACTTAGGCTTTCACCACTTCCGCTGCCCACTTGAAACATCAGGAAAAAAATCTGGATGGCTGCTAGAGCCCTTTTTCGAGCTAGCTGCAGATCGGACTGGGGAGGGGGCGGGTGGCCCGGTCAGAATCTGCGTGGGTTTCCATGGAGAACTCACATTTTTGAGCATTAAAACAGCAATAGGCTGTCAAGCCTCCAGTTTATATGACATAACCTCGGGTCTGGGCAGAGGCTGCTCACCCGTTGGTCAGATTTATCTCACCCTGCAGAGAGCTGAGAGTCAGGCCCTTTTTTTCCCCTCAGATGAAGAATTACAGATTGCTAGAAAATGTTTTTGTCATAAAAACAAACAAGCAAGCAAACTGGAAAAGAAAAAAAAAACACCCTCCTTTCAAACCCCTACCTGTATGTGCAGGAAGTCAAGGCTGAAAGAATTTGATTGCAACCTAAATTGTAGTCAGACATGTTATCAGCAAGTGGATTAGACATAGATAAGAGAATAAATTATTTTCCCAGCAGCACCAACGACCTGTCCATGGCCTAGTGAACCTCTCCATCTTCCCTTTGTCTACTGCACACCGGCCTGATCCCATTTCAAGTGTGAGCAAAAGTGCTTTGTACCCTGTATATCATTATTGTTACAGTTGTTATTAGTGATAAAGATGATAATAATTGTGGTATTTGTTAAGCGTTTACTATATGTCTGGCATTGCTCTAAGCGCTGAGGTGGATGCAAGCAAATTGGGTTGGACACAGTCTCCCACATAGGGCTCCCAGTCTCAATCCTCGTTTCACAGATGAGGAACTGACGCATGGAGAAGTTAAGCGATTTGCCCAAGGTCACGCAGCAGACAAGTGGCAGAGCAGTCCTTCTGATTTCCAGGCCTGTGATAGAGCTCTGTCCACTAGGCCATGCTGCTTTAAAATATGAAAACATGTCCCACAGAGTTAACTTTGAGTTGCCGAAATGAGAGCAGCCCAGCCAGGACAATGGAAAGAGCACAGCACTGGAAGTCAGGAAGCTTGGTTTCTAATTCCTGCTCTGCCACATGCCCATTGTATGACTTTGGGCAAGTCCCTTCACTTCTCTGTGCCTCAGCTCCCTTATCTGTAAAATTGGAGATTAGATTGTGAGCCCCAGATGGAACTAAGCGACTGGGTTTGATGTGATTGTATTGTAACTCTCCTAGTACTTAACACATAGTAAGCACTTACCCAAATACTGCAGTTGTTGTTATATCCCTTTGTGATGGTGATGTTGTCTTGAAAAGTCACCAGTTTTGCCTAGGGAATCAACTTTACCCTCTAGCCGACAGCATGGGCTTCTTGCTACATGGAACTGGTATTGCATTTTTGAGCTGGCTTGGAATGTGGTTTAAACAGAAAAGCCTCCTGTTGCTCTCCAAAGACAAAAAAATCATCCACCCCACTTCATGTTGGCAGAATTGTGATAGAGATAAAGTGACTGATTTCTTCCATTTGCTCTAGCTCTTACCTAGCCAATGAGCTGAAGCTAAAGAGAACTCCTAACCACAGGAAGGCCCTGAGGAATAGGGAGGGGCTTCTCTCCCCTCAATAGAGTATAAGCTCCTTGTGGGCAGAGTGTCACTTCAATCAATCAATAGCATATATGTGCATACCTTTAAATAATACATTATTCAAATTAATTTTAATTGTTCATATTGATATATTATTCGTGCTGTTTATATTCTGTGTTGTTCATATTGTTTACACTGTATTATTCCTTTCATTTATATTATTCACCTATTCATATTTTTCACTTGTTCATATTAATGCCTGACTCCCCTGCTACACTGTAAGTTGTAAGTACTGTAAGGGCAGGGACTGTGTCTGCTAATTCTGTTGTATTAGACTCTCCCCAAGCACTTAATACACTGCTCTGCACATATTAAATGCTCAATAAATATAATTGATTGAGCATTTACCGCATGCAGAGTGCTGAACTGTGCACTTGGGTTAGGACAACAGAGTGGGCAAATGTGATCCATATCTGCAAGAAGCTTACAATCTGGTGGGGGAGATAGCCATTAAAATAAACTACAGCCAGGTACAATCACCAGATACTGTGCACTGCTCAAAGTGGATGCACTCAATGTCATACTATCACTACCAGTATGGTGCTTCATGTTGGGATTCTCATTTTCAACTAGATGTCAAGAATGGTCTTCTCTTGTGAGGTAACCTTCCTTCCCTTCCAGTTCTCTACTTGTGGATTCAGCCAGAGCCCCACGAAGGCTCTTCATGTCACACCCAGATAATTTTTGGACAATTTTCATGTCAACTACTAAGCATATGCACATACAAATTTAAATGGCATGTATATTATTCTGTTAAGGCAGTGACTCATTATAATACAGTTTAGAGTGGAACACCTGAAGGCATGTGACATTTACAGTAACAGCAAATTAATTCCTTGACCTAGGCCCTTCCCTGGGATTCCTAGATGAATTGACACTTAAATCCATCAGTAATCTGGCCCCTGAGAAGAGAGTCAAAAGGGAAGGAGTCTTAACAATATTAAATATTATTGCTCCTTTTAAATTGACACATTTGTTCCTTCTGGTTTTGCCAAAAATAAGCCTCAACAGTTAAAACTCTGCTCTCTTTTTTAAATGATGGCATTTATTAAGTGCTTAATATGTGCAAAGCACTGTTCTAAGCTCTCTTTCCTATCTCAAGTGAATTTGTGTTTTTCACTCTCTCCCTCACTCCTCACCTTTCTCTCTCATTTTAAAGTTTAGAGAACAGTTCTTTTGGGGTTTTGGTAAACAGGTGGGAATAGAATTTTCATGACCCTTATTATATTGTTTAATCTACATGTAAAAAAAATTGCACCAGGACAAACTGGAACATCAGCTTCAGGGAAATTTGACCAGCAAGTGATTCAATCTTAAACTGCAGATTTATCTCAGGAAGTAAATGCAAAATTTCAGTATTGGAAGAAATAAACCATAATATAGCAGCAATTAAAGCAGTAGGAAATGAAATTACATTTTAAGATAATCAACTTTAATTCATTCATTCAGTTGTATTTATTGAGCGCTTACTGTGTGCAGAGGACTGTACTAAGCACTTGGGAAGTACAAGTCGGCAACATAACTTTAATCCCCTTAATGAATCACCCTATCACTTTTGATATGGGAATCCATTGAATGGGCTTTGGGACAGAACTGTTTTTGAAGGATAATATTTTCCTGCCTTTTAAAAATCACTTCCTTTTTGTGGTTTAGTTTGAAGGTACTCACACACTACATACATTTCTTACCGTATCGACTGATTATGTAATGCTACATGACTGAAATAGGACAGGTTTTGAAGAAGCCAACCTTTCTACACAAGAGCTAAGATTAGCCTTGATGAACACCTGCCTGCTGATGTCAATTATCAGCATGCGTCAAATTAAAGGACTTGTAAGTGCTTTGCGGAGCCGTGGAGCATGGTTGCTGGCATTGCTGTCTGAAGGGAAGAATGAGAATGGCCTGTCCTCAGCTGACTGGCACGGGCCACAGAACTTTCTCAATCTTGTGGCAAAACAATCTGTGAAGAGGATCATATGTGCAGCTCCTCACTTTTGAAGTGGCAAAGGGACTTTAGTAGGAGGAATGCAGTAATTACAACATCCACACGACAACCAAGACAGGTGTCTGGAGGCAAACCACACGATCTGCGTAACGACAAGGAATTTGGGTCTCGGTTTACATCTGGTGTGAAAGGAGGGATTCATGTTTCCTCCAGATCAGCGTTCAAAGAAAAATCCTATCGTACTCTTTATTTAACCTTCTTGAGCCGCACACACCCCGGGGTTACGTTCAAGAAGCCCACCCGTGGCATGCACGGGTGCCTAGCATTCCTGAATTCTAGGGAAATTGGATTCCGGCAGAACAAATCAACCTTGTGACTCAGCAGGATGCAAATAGGAGGGAAGTTTGATGAGGCTACCTTTCTGCCTCCACCCAGGCCGGGCTGTGTGGTGAAGTCAACTCTGTAAAGTGGGGATTGTAAATAAGAATGATGGTATTTATTAAGCATTTACTATGTGCAAAGCACTGTTCTAAATCTTGTCACCTGCCTTATTTGCAGGATTGGCATGAGGATTATTTTGGGCTCTTCTGCTGGAGGAATATCACAGCCTTAAGGAGTTGTGATTAGGGGAATCCAGAGCTGGAAGTGACCTGGAAAGTTGTCTAATCCAGCCTCTGCTCCCAGCCTGTGGCTATCTTAAATAATAATAATAATAATGGCATTTATTAAGCACTTACTATGTGCAAAGCACTGTTCTAAGTGCTTGGGAGGTTACAAGGTGATCAGGTTGTCCCACGGAGGGCTCACAGTCTTAATCCCCATTTGACAGATGAGGTAACTGAGGCCCAGAGAAGCGAAGTGACTTGCCCGAAGTCACACAGCTGACAACTGGCGGACCTGGGATTTGAACCCATGACCTCTGACTCTAAAGCCCGTGCCCTGGCTCTTTCCACTGAGGCACGCTTCTTCTCAACACTAGGCCGTGTTGCTTTCCTATTCAGTGCTCCATGCGGCTCTGGGTATATTTTAAGTGACCTCTATGACAGCTTGTTGCCCTCACTGGAGAGGATTAATGTAGTTTATATATTCTGTATACCGTAGTTCAGAAAACTAAAATTGATTCCGAGAAAACCATGGTGATTGACTGAGGTACGGTGGTCGATTCATCTTCATAATAGGATTGGTGAAGTTAAATCCCGATTAAGATTAAAAGATCAGTGACTTGGGAATTGACTTTTTTTGAAGAGTGTTTCTGGGTTCACAAAGTACACCGTGTCTCAGAACTGGACAGTCCCAGAACCCTCTTAGGAAAAAAAAAACTACCAAGACCAAAATTGTGACCTAATTCAAATTGCACAAATGACTTTTGTTTTCCCTGGAAATACAGAGTAAGGGAAGAAAGCCCAGTGTTCACTTTTGAGGTTGTACCTTACTGATGATGCTATAGCCAACATAAAGGAGAATTTCATTTAAATATTGGTATCCAAAGATTTGTTTTAACCTCATGGTACTAAAACTTTCACTAGCATCCAAACATTACTTGAAGGTCTTGTAAACTTTGGCATTTTAATGAGTCCTCATTTCATGTTGTTTTTCATTTAAATGAGAACATTTAGGCCTGATTTTGTTCAATAACAAGTAGATCATTTTACAGATAATTTTAACAGCAGTCATCATGGTTCATCTCTGCAGGAGTATAAAATTCACATCATTTTTTTTAAGCCTTTTCCCAGCTCCCGAAGGGTTCCTTTGGTTTATTATCTTTCTCTGGTCTACCAGAAATAATTTGGTAGCTGTAGTATAACTGACTAACCTTTTGTCATCACTAGCAACTGGGACATATTTGTTTGGAAAATAAAGTTTACTTGTTCATTCAATCAGTCAGTAGTATTTATTGAGGGCTTACTGTGTGCAGACACTGTACTAAGCACTTGTGAGAGTACAGTATAGCAAAGTTTGTAGAATGTTCCCTCCCCACAGTGAGCTTACACTCTATAAGGGGAGAGAAACATAAATACAGATAAATAAATTACAGATATGGGGCTGTGGGAGGGGTGAATATAGGATGCAAATCCAAGTGCAAGGGTGAAGCAGAAGGGAGTAGGAGAAGAGGAAATGAGGGCTTAGTTGGGAAAGGCCTCCTTTCAATCTTTTAAAACTTGGTTTCCCAGTTTTCTTCAACAGATTTCTAGGTCCTTGTAGTCTACCAAGAGTCTCACGTATCGGCAGTACAAAACTATTTCAAGAACAGAAATAAACCTATGTTATGAAAATATTTTTGTTCATTTCATAAAACCACAAAGCATGGGCACTACCATAAAGACATGCAGAGCTTGCTTCTTCAGCTCCTGGCTAATTTGCTCCTGGCTGAGAGCTCTTTATCAGAAACAGCTGGTGAAACCACTTAGAGATCAAGTCCACCATTTTCTGAATCTGCCTAAGGGGGATTCTAGCTTCCTTTGTGGTGTGGATCAATTTTCTTTACTTTTCTGGCCACACATTTGCTCTGGGAGTTTAAGCAGCTTCAGTGGAGGTCAGTAGGCTTTCAGAAGGAATCCCTGCTCAGTACATAGACCTTTGGCAGGTTTTCCAGCTGGAGCTATTAGCGTAATGCCTCCCTCCATCTCTCTCTGCCGACCTATTCTCTGGGCAGCCAGTCGAATATAACCTGCCCCCCTGCTGCCTTTCCTCCATCCCTGCTCTCACCATAATGAACTGCGAGTGTCTACCAACACTGTTGAATTGTGTTCTCCCAATCGATTAGTTCAGTGGTCTACACTAAGTGCTCAATAAATACAGTTGAAGTATGACTGATTGGCTTGTCTTGTCCCAGTACTAACTTCTGCCCCAGATATCGAGTAGAGAGGAAGCAAAGAGAAGCAGATAGCGAGCACTGAGCTTCCTTGTCCTTGATTGTCTTTACCGGATGATGCCATGATAACCCGAACCAGGTCAGATGATTTAGTAGTGCTTCCCTTTTAAAAGTTGTGGACTACGCATAGAGAAGAAATTATGAAAAATACTGAAGAATTGACTGTGAGAATGGGATCAAGGTCATGCCCTTATTTTGTGCTAGTGTAGACTTTCCTTACTGATAGAAATGACTACGGAATTATAGAGAAGACCAAGTCATTATACTTTAGTAGTGAGTTGAAGTTTTCTGCCGTTCCAAACTGGACTGGTTATTTCAGATTTTATTTTGGCCATTCGGTCGCACTGCCAAACATTCAAATGTAATGTCATCTTGGAGAGCATTATGTGGTTCTTCCAGTCAAGCTCCAGCTGTTCCCAGTGCAAACTCAACTAACCGGAAAGACTGGGATCATGTGTGTCCAGACTGACGCTAAGCAGTTGGCTCTCATAGAGCCCTCTCGCAAATTAGAGCAAAACCATATGTGGGAGGAAAAGTGCCTCCACCAGGAACTTACAACACAGCAAATGTGAGGTTCCTGCAATAGGCAGAAAACGAAATCTAATGGAGAAAAAATGCAACCGATCACACACAACCTTCTGCCTTCTCAGTTGGAATGAAATTTTGCACATTGCAAGGGAAAAGTTTGTCCTCCAGGGAATTTCTGACAGGATGACATCTGGTGATAACATTTATTCATTTGGAACTGGTTAAGAAGAAGCCAGTTTCCATTGACTGAGGGAGAGAAAAATGTATGGTCCGTAGTTCAGCTTGTTGTCTTTGGGAATCATAAGTTTTATCCTGTCATGGGAGGTGATTATCTCAGTGATGCCTTCTGTGAAGAAGGCTGGATTCATGAGGTTCTCACTGTGTTGTGCACACTCAATTGCACAATAACTGGACCAGGCAAGTGGCTGCTTTATACATTGCTCTTGTTGAGCGATAGTTTTGCAGGGACTCCCCTCCATTAATGTTTAAAAACTCTGCCGGTGTGTCAATGCGAGGTTCAGTTTGTTGGTTAAATAATACGGTGAAGACAAGGCCTCTGAGATAGGTTTTTTCCAAGGAACTCAAGGATACCTCAAGGAGGTGCTAATTAATCGTATTTATTGAGCACTTACTATGTGCATAGCACTATACTAAACATGTGGGAGTACAGTATAACAGAATTCCCCACCCGCAAGGAGCTCACAGTCTAGAGCCGCAGTTAAGATGCAACCTGGGCCCCCATTCTGACTAGCTCTTTACAGAACAGTGCTTTGCACATAGTAAGCGCTTAATAAATGCCATCATTATTATTGTTATATGCCCTGGTGCATAAATCTGTCATTTGCTGTTGTGTAGTGTGAATCCTTGCTTGTCTTGTCCTCTGCTGTTAGACTGAGGCTTCTCAAGGACCTGAGAAATGCCTTCTTCTTCTGTCGTCCCTCATAATGTCTGAGGAATTATATATGTGTATATGCCTGTACATATATGTGCACACACACACACACACACGCATATCCTTCAGTCAGCCAATAATATTTATTGAGCCCCTACTGTGTGCAAAGCACTGTACTAAACACCTGGGCGAGTACAATATAACAATATAACAGACGCATTCCCTGCCCACAATTTGTTTACTTTGTACCAGTGCTTAGAACAGTGCTCGGGGCTTAAAACAATGCTTGGCACATAGTAAGTGCTTAACAAGTACCATCATTATTATTACTTGTGGACGTTTGATCCCTCTATACTCTAAGCTCCTCCGTGTCTGCCAACTCTAATTTTCCCAGGTGCTTAGTGCAGTGCTCTGCACATGGTCAATGCTCAATAGATATTACTGAATGAAAGTGTGATAATAATAATGATGGCATTTATTAAGCGCTTACTACGTGCAAAGCACTGTTCTAAGCACTGGGGAGGTTACAAGGTGATCAAATTGTCCCACGGGGGGCTCACAATCTTAATCCCCATTTTACAGATGAGGTAACTGAGGCCCAGAGAAGCTGACTTGCCCAAAGTCACACAGCTGACAATTAGCGGAGCTGGGATTTGAACCCATGACCTCTGACTCCAAAGCCCGTGCTCTTTCCACTGAACCACGCTGTGATCATATGACCAGTGCATTCCAACAGTGCTTTCTGTGTTGTGCGCTTGTAAGACTTTCTTTTACTGAAGGACAGGGACCATGTCTAATTCTCACCTGTCTATTCTTTCCCGGCACTGTAAGCCCTTTAATAAATGCTTACTACTACTACTACTACTGCACTGTTGCATTTCCTACTTGCAGAGCCAAGCACCATTTTCATTTCTTTGTAATTTGTATCATGATCTGTCTGAAGTGTCTGCTCCAATCATCAATCAGTTTCCGAGTGCCGTGTACTAGATTGGACTGCTTTCTGTTTCTCTTTACTGGTCATGGCTGTGCCATCCTGGGGAACTTTTCACTTCATTGTGACTTTGTAAAGTTTTTCCTGGGCACTCTGCTTATAGCTGCCCCATTTCAGCTTGTCAGAGATCAGTTGTTGAATACCCTGTTGTTGTTTATCCTCCTCACTTGTCCTGCCTAGTGAAGGTGCAATGGGACAAGCTTGTTTTGGTGATGGTGAACTGATCATTCCAGGCGTTCATTATTTGTAATCCTGCTTTGCCATTGATATAAGTGAAGCATGAAGGTAGGCTCTCAAAGTCAGATGTGAAACCTGTGGTAAATTAAAATCTCTGAGATGCAGAGGATTTGGACACTTCAGTTGCTCTGTAAATCCTCTGGTGCCTCTGTGTCTGCCAGTCCCTAAGGACCTCCTGATCTCCTCGATTTGGTTTTCAATGTCTCCATCCATCTTTGCATCATTGAGTATTGCCTCAATATTGCTCTGCACACAATGGGCTCCAATAAATATTACTGACTGGCTATCACCTGGCAACAAATGATCATTTCTAATGGGTTAAAATCATGGGTCACATCAGCTTTCTTTGACTCTGCAATAAGTGAACACATCAAAGACAGGTGTATCAATTGTCTTCTCCTATTTTGGTCTAGTCTCTGGGACTTTGCTTCTTAGAGGTTAAAAAGGATAGAGCAATATTTGTATTTTCTCCATTTGGGACGCTGCACTCTTTGTGGGGCGTCCTAAATGCCATCTTTTAATTTAATTTATTGATCGCCATAGTGATTTGGCTGTGTAACAAGCATGCTTGTTTCACTCACTATAAGCTCCTTGCGGGCCGGGAACGTGTCTACCAACTCTTATCATACAGTACTCTGCACACAGTAGTGCTCAATAAATACAACTGACAGATTGATTGAATTTAGGTTTCACAGCTACTTTACCAAACTTCAAATAGTCTGTTGATAAACGGGGATAGACTTTGTTTTTATGGTATTTGTTAAGCACTTACTATACATCAGACACTGTACTCAGCGTTAGGTAGATACAAGCAAATCGGGTTGGACACAGTTCATGCCCCATATGGGGCTCACAATCTTAATCCCCATTTTACAGATGAGGTAACTGAGGCACAGCAAAGTTAAGTGATTTGCCCATGGTTAGACAGCAAAGCCAGAATTAGAACACAGATCCTCTGACTCCCAAACCTGTGCTCTATCTACTAGGACACGCTGCTTTATGGACGGGGAAAACATCCACTAAATCTGTTGTACTCTTCCAAGCAGTTAATACAGTGCTTTGCACATAGTAAGCACTCAATAAATACCGTTAATTGATTGACTTGTTTGAGTCCAGCGGTGGGTTCTCAGGTCAACTACTGGCCAGTCACGGGCGAATTTTGTCAGGAATGACCACCTCAGCAAAGTCTCCATGGAATGCGAATTACGGAATGCGTTTCTCCGAGTCGAACCCCTGGGTTTCAGAAGATCCCCGTAACCGGAGCTTGCGGTCAGAGCGAGCTCCTTCCAACCACTGGCTATCAGAGAAAGTCGGAATGACATCACCTTGTTTAGGCCTTATTTCAAGAATTTGCTGACCCTCGGGAGACAGGAAATTCAACAGCTCCAATATAAATGAGTTTGCCACATGTTAGACCCCGGAGTGTTTCTTAGCTACGGCCTACTCTGATCTTTCCATGGGTGGCCCACTTATCTGCTCCATAGAGTACCCGATTCCTAATAAAGCAGAGGAAGAGCCAGGCACACAGTAGCCCACAGGTTGTCTCTAATGATAAGAAGAATAATAGTGGTATTTGTTAAGCGCTTGCTGTGTGTCAAAGACTGTTCTTCAAGCAAATCAGGTTGGACACAGTCCCTGTGGGGTTCAGAGTCTTAATCCCCATTTTACAGATGAGGGAACTGAGGCACAGAGTAGTGACTTGCCCAAGGTCACCTAGCAGATAGGTGACGAAGGCAGGGTTAGAACCCAGTCATTTTGACGCCCAGGCCCGTGCTTTATCCGCTAGGCCATGCTGCTTCCCTGCTACCTGTTATCTAAAAATCCAGTAGAAACTCAGTTTACAAAATTCAAAACAGTTGACCGATATGTATTAACTAGGAGAGGGAAAGAGAGGAAAAACCCAGGGAGCTGAACAACTCTAAGCTTCCCCTGGTACCCTACCATGGTTAATATAGACAGCTACAGACACACTCCGCAGGGGAGTTGCCACAAATTTTAATGCCTCTTGATTAGTTGTAAAGATCTTTGTCAAATTGGAAACTCCAAATATCTTAAGGCCTACTACCCACATACCCTTGAGATTCCCCTCTTCCCCTCCCTGATTCTCTTGCCTGCATTTATTTTATATTGCTTCCTGGTGTGACTCGTTGGCTTGATATTAGAAAAATCATCATCACGCTGTCCAGAGTGAGTGGGAGAATCAGAGCTGCATAGTTTAACCAAATTTGGCTTAACTAATATACAGCTAGGTTGGCCTAAGCCGGGTAGCATGAACTCCGGTGGGTGTCGTCGGTGAGGAGAGGCAGAAAAACCGAGTGTTCAGAACGTTGTATGACTCAATAATAATGGGTCCTAATCTTCTGGCAAAGTGCTCTGGACTGCCAATTAACCTGAAGATGGCCAAGGTTATGTTATGTACCAACTTGCACCTGGCAAAATCTCCATGGGCAACACGTAGTTTAATGCTATTATTGAATTCTGCTGCCTAGGCAACAAAATAACCAATGATACAGGTAGAAAATCAAATCAAGAATAAACGTCCTCCGGTGGAGTGGGAATAAAGCCCATCCCCAAGCTGTTTTCAATTAGACAACAGGTTACTTCATCAGGAATGGAAGTATGCAAGTGAGGAAGTGACGAGGCATCTCGTTATTCAATGCAAAATGGCAGTTTCTACCTGGTTGCTATTTTTCCAGTCTTACAGTTCTATAAAGCAGTGTGGTTTGGGACCCAGATCTAAGGAGATCAGGGCCAACTTGTACTTCCCAAGCACTTAGTAAAGTGCTCTGCACACAGTAAGCGCTCAATAAATACAATTGATTGATTGATTGACCTGGGTTCTATGCCAAACACCACCACAGGCATCCCGAGTGACCTGGTGCAAGATAACCTTTGGGTACCGATTGAAAGGAGGAGGCTCCTTTTTGATGGACACAACTGGCCACAGATCATCAAAGACATCTTCTGTCACTTGGGAAAGCCCTTCAAATGAAGGGCTAGATTACTGGGGGAGAAGATGGTGAGGACAGGAGGTGCGATCCTCGCTTCCTTACACTTGAAGTGGAATCTCTAGGGCATCTACAGCAAAACCAGCACCCATCCAGCCTCCTCTCTCACATCCCCTCTTCCTCTCTGTTCCTGTACATGTCCTAGTGCTCTGCGTACCTGCTCATATCCTGGCAAAGAAGTCCCAAAGGAAATAATAATAATAATAATGATGGTATTTGTTAAGTGCTAACTATGTGTCCAGCACTGTTCTAAGCACTGGGGTAGATACAAGGTAATCAGGTTGTCCCACTTGGGGCTCATAGTCTTAATCCCCATTTTAGAGATGAGGGAACTGAAGCACAGAGAAATGAAGTGACTTGCCCAAAGTCACACAGCTGACAAGTGGCGGAGCCGGGATTAGAACCCATGACCTCTGACTCCCAAGCCCTGGCTCTTTCCACTAAGCCAAGCTGCTTCTCTGCAATGTCAGGCGTTGTAGGGACATTGCAACTTTGCCCTATACTCCATTCTGACTTCTTTTATCTCAGTGGGCATGGGGCAGGATGGCACTTTTGCGGGATCATAGACTTTATCTCTGGGGATCAATAGCAACATTGGAAAGTGTCTTTTGATTAATTCATTCAATCGTATTTATTGAGCGCTTACTGTGTGCAGAGCACTGTACTAAGCACTTGGGAAGTACAAGTTGGCAACATATAGAGACGGTCCCTACCCAACAGCGGGTTCACAATCTGTGCTTTTCCCAAATCTGTTTTGTCTTATGCCATTGAGTCGTTTCTGACCCATTGCGACGCCACAGACACATGTCTCCCAGAACGCCCCGCTCTCCATCTGCAATTGTCTGGTAGCATCCATACAGTTTTCTTGGTAAAAATACGGAAGTGGTTTACCATTGCCTCCTTTTACACACTAAACTTAAGTCTCCACCCTCGAACTCTCTCCCATGCTGCTGCTGCCCAGCATGGGTGAGTTTTGACTTGTAGCAGATTGCCTTTCACTCCCTAGCCACTGGCCAAACAAGGAATGGAATAGGTATGCCTCTGCTTTACTTTTCGCCATAGCTGAGACTGGTAGAATACTGGAAACTTTTCAGGTGCGACCCTGAGAGAGACCCAAATCTGTGCCTGAATGAAATTCATAGTGATTTTAGAGACTCTGTGTTGTGCCTGACTCTAGAAGCTGTCTCTGGCTTGAAAGAGGGAGCGGGGACTTGGGAGATAATCCAGTAAATGTTATGTCTGGCTCACTTCACAAAGACAGACCCTGAAAGTGTGGCCATTATATAGAAAATCTGTCTTTTGGGTTGAATTGATTTGATCCAACATAGGGAAAATGTGCAGTTTTTAAAAGATCTGTGAATTTGGAAATAACTTAATGTAAAGTAGGCCATTTTTAGAAAGGCGTTAAATGTTCTAATGAAAAATATTACATAATCTCTTTCCCCATTTTTTAATGGTATTTATTAAGTACTTACTGTGAACCAGGCACTGTACTAAGCACTGGGATAGATACAAATCAGGTTGGACCCAATCCATGTCCCACATGGGGTGCTCAGTCTTAATCCTCATTTTACAGATGTGGTAACTGAGACACAGAGGAGTTAAGTGACTTACCCAAGGTCACCCAACGGACAAGTGGCAGAGCCGGGATTAGAACACAGGCCCTCTGACCCCCAGGCCTGTGCCCTTTCCACTAGGCCATGCTGCTTCTTGATGTGTTAAAATTTTACAAATTTGTCACCTGCTTAATTTAAAATCTTGTGCCCAATAATCTAATCCTCTCCTGGGATATGCAACGGGCGGCCCTTCAAATGTTTTCCCTTCCTAAAACTTCCTTTCTTCCTTCCTTTTTTCTTGTTCAACTGATACAGTTATCTCCCTCTCTGCCTCCTTCACTCCCCCTCTGCCTTTTCGGACTTTGCATTTTCAGAGAGGATCCAATCGATCGTATTAGTTGAGCACTTACTGTATGTAGAGCAATGAATAAATCAGTCCATCAGTGGTTTTTATTGAGTGCTTACTATGTGCAGCGCACTCTACTAAGCACTTGGAATTGTATAATATAACTGAATTAGCAGACAGGTTCCCTGCCCATAGCAAGTTTACAGTCTAGAGGGGGAGACTGGCATTAATATGAATAAGTAAGTTGGAAATATATTCATAAGTGCTACGGGGCAGAGGGAGGGGTGAATAAAGGTTGCAAATCCCAAGTGGAGACCATGTAAGACCATGTAAGGAAGAGCTAATATTTGTTCTGTGTTTACTGATAGCTCAGTGACTCCGGTTATCTTACCCGGACTATCAGGGTCATTGCTGATGTAGCACCCTGAACCAAGCAAAGTTCAGTGTTTTCACTAATTCTTGGAAGCGCATATTTTCCTGTTAAATAAATAAACCAAAAGTGTTTCAGTGTCAAAGTTCAGTTTATGCTAGTTGTTCCATGGCTCCCTTTCTCTCCTTGCTTTGTGCATTGGTGCCAGTATTCATGGCTATCTTGGGAATGCTGACACCCCATGCAACTCATTTCATCTTTCATTCGATCATATTTATTGAGCACTTACTGTGTGCAGAGCACTGTACTAAGCACTTGGGAAGTGCAAATTGGCAACATATAGAGACAGTCCCTACCCAAAAATGGGCTCACAGTCTAGAAGGGGGAGACAGACAACAAAACAAAACATGCGGTCAGGTGTCAAGTCATCAGAATAAATAGAAGTAAAGCTAGATGCACATCATTGACAATAAATAGAATAGTAAATATGTACAAGTAAAATAAATAGTAATAAATCTGTACAAACCTATACAGGTGCTGTGGGGAGGGGAAGGAGGTAGGGCAGGGGGGAGGGGGATAGAAAAAAGGGGGCTCAGTCTGGGAAGGCTGGGAGGCATCTTTTTGGATGCCTCTGTCATTCTGGATGCATTTGGCTGTCAACAGAGACAGAGAGCGATCAATCAATGGCATTTATTCAGTAGTATTTATTGAGCACTTTCTGTATAGAGAGCACTGTACTAAGTACTTGGGAGAGTACAGTAGAGCAGGTAGACTATCCTTGCCCTCACAATGCTTACAGTCTAGTGGAAGAGTTTACAGTCTAGTGGGCTTTAGCTGTGTTCCTGAACAAATTGGGAGTCAGGTGACAGACTTCCTGCTACCATGTTTCCCCTGAATGGAGAACAAGCAGAATTGGAGGTGAAAAGTTAAGGGACAGGAGGCCAAATCACTCCCTTCTTTGAGTCTCTGCTCCCTGTATCTCTCTACAAAATCATGAATGCTCTGGACAGGGTGAACATGTAAATGTTGTTTAGCATTATAATATAAGCTCCTTGTAGGGAGGCAATGTGTCTTGTGCTTTCCTTGTCCTTTCCCAAACGTATTGAGTAGGTGCTCAGTAAATGCCGTTACTAGTGGTATTACTACCAAATCTCTCAACACCATGGAAGCTGAGAAAATGATGAGTCCTAAACAGGCAAAAGAATATATTTCTTCAAACAGCAAGTGCTAAATCTATGGAATTCACTTCCACAGGAAGGCACGCAGACTGAAAATATGAATAGAGTCAAGAAGGGTTTGGATAAATTCGTAGATGACTTGTTCATGAGCTAAAGAGAGAAAGGGAGAGCTGGTTTGAGGGAAAAATTTTCAATTTTTCAGTACAGTACATCCCTGAACATTGGGACGGAGGGAAAAAAGAGCACTGTCTGTTTTTACTGCCAGAGTTATATTGTTCTCTTTGATACCCAGTTCTGCCTTTCTATCCATGTGTGAGGCTCTGTGGCTTAATCTTGGCTGTGTTGCTGACATTTCCTCTCTTTGTCCAGCCTCTTTTTCAGTCCGCATTCTGCCTAGCAGTCAGTCGACCAGTGATATTTATTGAACACTTACTGTGTGCATAGCACTGTATCAAGTGCTTGAAAAAAGTACCATGCCACCGAATCGGTAGTTGTTTTCCCTGCCCACGAAGAGTTTACAGCCTAGAGGGGGAGATTGTAGAATACATTGTGGATGTGTTACATAAGGGTTATGAGGCTGTGGGTGGGGTGAATATCAAGTGCCTAAAGGGTACACATCCAAGTGCTTAGGTGAGGCCTCTTCCAACGACACCTTCACATTTCCAGTTCATGTTTGTGTTCAAAAATGAAAGGATGGTCCCTTGGATCCTTGCAATTCGTTTTCAGGGTCAACGCAAATGACTTCTCCCAAAATCTCAACTTAGCGGTCAAGTGTTCAAGGTAGGAATAAGATACTAGAGAAAGAAGCAGGTACCGTGGTCTCCATTTCCTCTTTCTCTCTCCCTTTCTTCATCTTTATGTCTTCCCTCCCATTTTTGTAAGTCTAGAAAAAAATGCCAATTTTTTGAAGCTGCGTTTAAAATGATTTTCATGGGCTAAGTTCTCATAATATCTGGACAGATTATTCTAAACCTATTCGTGAGAAATAATTATCATTCCTTTTAACTGTTGTCTAAAACACTGTGCCTCGTCTTCCAGGCATCAACAAGATCAGCGTTAAGGGCTCTCCTGTGCACATAGCACTGTATTAGGTACTGGAAAACATGTAATAGAAATACCAACTTTCTGATTCGGTTTGCCCAGACTTGGCTTCTAGGGAGCAGAGAGCAATATATCTTCTAAATAGGAAAATGAGAAAGGGAGGTAGCATGGTCTGAAACGTGAAGAAACAATCGAGGAATTGGGAGATGTGAGCGTTGGGACAGATTGTCTGTCTTGGAACAAGTTGCTTTTTTGTGCTTCTGATTTCCCATAGGTGGAGTGGACTATTTTACAGTATGAAGATTTATGAGAACTGAGGGTTTGTGCTTCTCGTAGGTTCGGGGGCTATAGTTCTGGGGAAGTTCCAAATTTACTATTATTCTGATTTTGTGAAGGCTTCTTTCACCTCATGGGTTTTTTTTAATGACATTTGTTACTATGTTCCAAGAACTGTTTTAAGCACTGAGGTAGGTACAAGTTAATCAGATTGAACACAGACCCTGTCTCACATGGGACTC
Organism: Tachyglossus aculeatus; assembly: GCF_015852505.1. Classification (NCBI taxonomy): domain Eukaryota; kingdom Metazoa; phylum Chordata; class Mammalia; order Monotremata; family Tachyglossidae; genus Tachyglossus; species Tachyglossus aculeatus. Next base: position 12,037,862 of record NC_052083.1, on the reverse strand, counting down.
ACCAACTAAACAGGAGGGAGAAAGGTTTTGAATCACCATTTTAGAGTTGCGGAAATTGAAGCCCAGAGAAATGACTTACCAAGGTCACACAGCAGGAAAGTGATTGGAATTAGGCCCAGGCCCATTCTCTTTCCACTAACCCATGCTCCTTAGTTCTGAGAGAGAAGCTCTGGTCAGTTATTCCAGGGCCTTCAGTGGTCTTTTGATTATATGGACAACAGTAACTTTTTTCTAAAGTCTTGCGTAAGCAGTGTTCATTCTCAAAGGTGATTCATTCATTCATTCAGTCGTATTTATTGAGCGCTTACTGTGTGCAGAGCACTGTACTAAGCACTTGGGAAGTACAAGTCGGCAACATATAGAGACGGTCCCTAGCCTATGATGTGAAAACCCAACTGGTTTTTCACCTATGCCCTTTTCACTAACCCTCATTTCCACTAGTACGCTTTTTTTTTTTTAAAAAAAAAGGCAAGTGGAAAAAATCTTTAAAGCTATTAAGTTCTTCTCATTCATTCATTCAATCATATTTATTGAGCGCTTACTGTGTGCAGAGCACTGCATTAAGTGCTTCTTGTGGTGGCTGCTTCAAAGTAGCATTAATTGAAGTTCTTTTTCAGGGTAAATTAATTTTATTAGGAAATATTTGAATGACTTTACCTAATCTATTTCATATAGTAATTGAAATCTAGACTTTAGATTTGTCCTCTGGCTTGGGTACGTGAGAGCAAGAAAAGTAAATCTCATTTCTCCCAGAGGCGTCAACTGACGGCAGAGGTTTAAAGTCAGTGGCGGGGCAGCGGGGAGGAGGGAATACATAAGTTCATTAGTAGGATTTTTATTCGATCATTTTAGTCTTCTCTGGGTCTATTGCTGATCCACCTGAGGAATTCAAGAGCATCCCAAATTTATGCAAGACAATCTACGTTCCCTAATTCCTGTCTCTCTGACTGTGTTGCTGCCTTGTCAAGTGGAACCTGCTGCAGTGTCATCTGAGTCTGTGTCTTCCTAAGGTCGAAGCAATTTGCTATTGTTTGGATTGGGGGGGATAAGCACGTTAAGACAAGACTCCGATTTCTAAGTTGGGCTCCTCTGAATCATGCTGCCCGCCTCCTCCTCATTCACTGGGATGTGGTTTTCCTGGTTTTGATTTTGGTTTTTAATGTCCAGCTTTGTTTTTATGGTATTTATTAAGCGCATACTATGCGTCAAACACTGTTCTAAAGACTAGGGAGGGTACAAGTGAATTAGGTTGGACATGGTCCCTGTTCTTTTTAGGGCTCATAGTCTAGATTCCTTTAACTGTTGCATTCTGTTGTATTCCTTCATTCAATCATATTTATTGAGCACTTACTGTGTGTAGAACACTGTACTACAGGCGCTGGTCATGGTCTGGTCATGTCATGTCATGGGTTCAAATCCCGACTCCCCACTTGTCAGCTGTGTGACTTTGGGCAAGTCACTTAACTTCTCTGGGCCTCGGTTACGTCATCTGTAAAATGGGGATTAAGATTGTGAGCCCCCGTGGGACAACCTGATTACTTTGTAACCTCCCCAGCGCTTAGAACAGTGCTTTGCACATAGTAAGCGCTTACTAAATGCCATAATTATTATTATTATTATTATTACTAAGTGGATGGAAAGTACAATTCAGCAACAAATACTGTATTGTACTCTCCCAAGTGCATAGTGCAGTGCTCTGCACATACTAAGCTCTCAGTAAATACCATAGATTGAGTTAACTTCTCATAGTGGCAGGAGTGTTGTGGATCTAGAGATTTCAGAAGATCTGAAATAAGCCCTGCTCAACACTAGACACCCATTCTGCCCCACCCCAAGAGCGAGGGAGAAACCCCAACCAAAGACAAGGAAACAAATTCACTGCATTGTTGACAGACAGGGTACCAAATATTACTGTGAAACCAATAGCAGCAACCATAATAATGGAAAAGAAAGCTTCTGGTGTCTAACTGAATAAAACGTTGACTTGAAACAATAGGACAGCACAGCCCACACTGTGAGTCCTGAAAGAAGCGGCTTTGGTGTAATTCGCTGACACCGGGAGATCTTTTCCAACTTTTTGTGCCAGCATCTGTAAGAGGGCATTAACGGACCCCACCTGCTGCCACAGGCAGTCTTCACAGATCAGAGTGGCGTGCGTCTCTTGGGAAGTAATTTTGCGGGGCCTGCTTTGTGTCGGCCAGTGTCGGCCTGCTTAACTGTTGTTGAAGGACTACTTGTGTTCAGCAGGTGGTATTCTGACAGCTTCGTGGCATTCTCCTGAAGTGTCAACGTAAAGAGAAAGCCAAGGATGGGTTTCACAATCACCCCAGTCCTTTGCTTTTGTTAAAATGTAATAACAGGTGTGGACATTTTGGAGGAGAAAATGTACACCTGGCTCAATATTTAAAGCTCCTTCTAATATTTTTGTGCTCTCATATCCTAGCTCCATTCTATTTTTGCAAAACGAGGATCCCAGTATGTGTTGAGAATGACTGACAGGGTCAGTCTTGTTTTCTAGGTTATACGGGGATTAGAAAGGTTTTTTGAAATTGAGCTCTGTAATTCATCTTTGTAAAGGAGTAGCCTGGGGGAGGGGCAGTCAGTTGCTTTCTTGGCAAAATGGCCAGATCCGTATGGGCACAGTGAGGGATTCATATGGGCACAGTGAGGAATGGTCCCATTTCCCAGATTCTCCCCTCTTTAGAGAATCGTCTATCGCCAAGCCAGCCTTCATTCTCCATTTCAATCAATCGATCCATCCATGATGTGTATTGAGTACCTCCTATGTGTAGGGCACTGTGTTAAGCACGTGGGAGAGTGCAATACAATACAATAGTACGTACAATCCCAGTCTACAGGGAGCATATGGTTTACAGCTACAGTCTAAAGCATGTGTTCTATGCTCCCACTACTAGTGAAAGAAAATCATGGCCCACCTCTTGGGAAATTGTTGTTATGCCCTACCTAGCCTGATTTTTGAGTGGATTTTGTTGGGTCATTTTAAATATTGCAACCATTCGGAGACCTTGCTAGGGTCAGTGGCTTTCTTATGTAAATCATGAGATCATAGTCGCGAGGACCCAATCCCAGCTATTTTGAAACACATCATAGAGCTGGCAGATGTTCTGAGCAAACAATTGTATTGATTACATCTTAAAACCTCAGATATAACCAGAGTCCTAGTTTGGAGCCCACTCTTTGAGGCCCAGAGGTTTCTGCAAAACCTTCATTTCCTCACCCAAACTACGAAACAACTACTTTCCTTGAGAAATCACACCAATTTATTGCTCATCGGTCTTGATCACAACGATGACAAAGTGAGGTTTCGTCTAGCAGAAGAGCAGATCTCCGTCTCACTCTCATCTGGAGCGTCGCTTCAAAATTCTAGTCCATGAAAACCCCATTCTTACCTACCCAAACTTATATTACACTCCCAGGGAGGGGTGTGTTTAATTAGTAGAGTGCTTGACAAGAAATCAAAATTGTGTGTGTGTGTTTTCTTATGATGAGCTATGTCTGGGTTTCGGGGATCTAATTGCCAAGCTTTTCTAGCTCTCTTTGCCTTCTGTTAAACAGAGAACATGTTCCCTCTCCATTATGCTGGAATCCTTGGGTAAAGATAGACCACATAGCATCCAAAAGGCATGTCTGAGAATGTTTATGTTAATGATGCAGTCTCTTTCACACAGGTCTTTTGAAAGTTTGTCTCATGCTGAAACAGAGTTTTTCCCATTGGAAGCGTTACTTCCCATATTCTCTGAAAAATATCCCAAAGGAATGTCCCTTAACATTCTTTTTCCACTAATTTCCCTGCCTACCTCCTACTTTTGAGGATTACTCCTGTTGTTCTTTTTGGAATTACCTTCCAAAATTCTTTAGCAAGAACCACAGGCCTAAGGATAGCAATTCAAGTACTTTATCCTGGGAGTAGCAGTAGTAGCAGTGGTATTTACTGAGCACAATATCCTACACTAAGTGATTGGGAAAGAATAATGAGAGAGCAAGACAGATCTCCTACCCACAAGGTGCTTACATTTTAGATGCTTGAACAAGACACTCATAATGTGTAACTGTGGTTTATTTCACTCACAATAGTTATTTTTAATCCATAAAGTTGCAGGAACAGAAGCGTCTTTACAATGGCCTCTCTGAGTTTAAGCACCTTTTTGCAGTTCTTCAAATCTGAAAGCCAGGCTGGGAAACAGGACACCTGGGTTTGAGTCCCAGCTCAGTTACTGTCCTACTTGCGTGACCTTGGGCAAGTAACTTAACCTTTATGAGCTTCAGGTTCCTCATCACCCTTGCACTTGGATTTGCACCCTTTATTCACTCCTCCCTCAGCTCCAGAACACTCACGTCCACATCTGTGATTTGTGTATTTATACTAATGTCTGTATCCCCACTACATTGTAAGCTCCTTGCGGGCAGGAAACGTGTCTGCCAACTCTATTATATTGTACTGTCCTGAGCACTTACTACAGTGTCTGCACACAATGAGCAGTCCATAAATACCATTGATGGATTAATTGATTGATCAGTAAAATGGAGATAAGAGCTCTGTGCTGAGCAGGGACTCCATTCAATCCCATAGCCTTGTAAGTACCCCAGTGCTTGGCACGTAATAAAAGCTTAATGCATGCCATAATTATCATTATTGTAAAGAAAGAGGTGGGTTGTGAATAGATTGAGAGGGAAAGATATCCCAGAATCTTTAGCTGTATCCCTTTAGACTATAAGCTCCTCGCGGGCAGCCGAATGTGTCTACCAACTCTGTCATACTCTCCCAGGCATTTAGTACAGTACTCTGCACACTGTAAGTGTTCAATAAATACCATTGATTGCTGACTGATTATTGCTTTTCCCCATTCGGGTTCCATAGAGCAGCCTTGATTTTCAGGTCTTATTCAGGGGCTAAAGATCGATTTTTCAGCTATTCCTTTCATTTTCCCGACCAACTATGACTTCTTCACTTGAAGGCTGGGAATGAGTTCCAGGCTCACTCATTTCTCCTCTTCATTTCTGTTTTACTAGTGTCCAAACCTAAACCAAATATGGGCCCATGGTAGGTAAACCAAAAGAAACAACTAACAATGTTTAGTCCTTAAATCACTGAGTAAGCTCACTAGTCAAAACACCAGAAATTCAATGTTACCACTGGTAAATAGTAAAAAAAAAAAAAAAAAAGATTGGACTTTTTTTTCAGATTGCATATTGTTTTTGAACTTTCTGAGCTCCACTCACCCTTCGTTAGGCGTTTAGGAGGATTAAAGGAGTTTTCCTGTGAGGAGACCAGTTAATTCATTCCTGGGGAATGGAAAACCATACCAGGTTCAATAGTACAGAAGTTTTAAAAATCCCAGTTAGCAGTCATTATTCAAATGGTGACCCTTTCTCCTCCAAACCTGTTTCACACACTAACCAAAATCCCTTCACTCTCAAAAGTGCCCTTTTTTCTTTTATTGTTCTGATGGTTTAGAGTAGCAGCATGGCCTAGTGGAAAGCACAGGCCAGGGAATCAGAGGGCCTGGATTCTAATCCCGACTCTGCTACTTATCTGTTGTGACTTTGGCCAACATAAGTGACTTAACTTCTCTGATGTTCCCTCATCTGTAAAATGAGGATTTAACACCTGTTCTCTCCTAATTAAACTGTGAGCCTCATGCGGGACCTGATTATTTTATATCTACCCCAGCATTTAGTACAGTGTTCGGCACACGGTAAGTGCTTAACAAATACCACTATTATTATTATTATTATTATTATTATTATTATTAATTATGGACTGGGACCTGAGCTGCTTTCATATGAATAGAGTTTGCCCTTCCAAACTCGACATTTCTGAGAAGGCAAATATAGATGGAAAATGTAATAGGCAATCTTTTTCAAACCACCTTTGAAGTGAGAAAGGAAAGAATAGGAATGGTTTTTCAGTCATTTCAGTTGCAGAAATAAGGAAATGGAATAGTTTATCCACAAGCAACAGCTTGATCTCCTTCTTCCCCATTTCTCCTCAACTCTTCTTTCCCCTCTCTGCCTTCCCTCTCTGGTTCATGGGCTGCCATGATGCCTACTTATCCTGGAGAGTAATCCAAGCCTATTTATCCACTGTCTTAAATTAGGGCAATTAAAAAAGAAAAAACTTAAATCAGTTTGATTTTGGAATTAGTCCATGCTACAATTTTTTTTAATTTAATGAAGTAGTGGAAGCTGCTGACTCTTCAAAATATTTGAATTGTGAAGTAATTTACTAGCCTAATCTGATCTAACAACATTGACATGTAATTTTGTCGTCAAGGTGAGAATTTCATTGCTTTTTATTGCATTTACTATGCTTTGCCAAAAGAATTATTGTCCCAGTATTAACTCTGAAGTTTGAGCTACAGGATGGTGCGGCATATGGTATTCACTATTATTAAAGCCAGTGTTACTGGCTATAAATAAAATAACCTAATATAAGCTTTAATTGACAGAGCATTCCAAACCCTGCGAGATAGTCTCCTTTCGCAGTATTTGGCACAACTCTCAGGTGGTGTGAAAGAAGAAATATGGTCTGTCGGGTGGCAAACCTTGTTCAGCCCCTGTTCTTACCCCATCTTTTGAACCTTAAACCGTTCAGTGCAGGATCCGGGAACCTTTTATCTTTAGTGTCAAAATGGCATATGAAGAAAACTTTGAGACTGATTTTCACCCTTTGGGAACTTCTGTGACCCTTGCAAATGCCCCGGAATTTGCACGAGGAATCCTAAGGCAATGAATGGTCAGCACAGGTTTGATTATCTGGCCTGGCAGACAAGTGATGTAAAATCCACCAGCATTGTGCCATCTTTTATTCAGAAAGTTTGTTTATTTCCAACCAGGTTATGTTTAGTGCCAAGAAGCATGTAACTCGGTAGATAGAGCACAGGCCTGGGTGTCAGAAGGACATGGTTTCTAATCCGTTCCGCTCCTTATCTGCTGGGTGACCTTGGGCAAGTCATTTCTCTTCTCTGTGGCTCAGTTAGTTCATCTGTAAAATGGGGTTTAAGATGGTGAGCCCTTTTCGAGATGGGGACTGTGTACAACCTGATTAACTTATATGTCCTCCAGTGCTTAGCACAGTGCGTGGCGAATAGTAAGTGCTTAGCATATGCCATAAAAAAATTTCCTGAACCACCATCTTTGTTTTCAATAAGCACACATGTTACATTACAAAATACTACCCTGGAAGGAAACAATTGTAATTGGGGTGACTATTAATGATACCCGAGATTACCGGACACCCCTTTGATGACCCAGGAGTAACAAGTGCACGTTAACTGATGTGAGTTGGACTGGGTGAACAAAGTAACCTAATTACCTCGTTCAGAACATTTTGCTGAAGCCCACACAACCTAGAATGTTTCATAATGGGGACCCAGAGTTGTTTTGTTCCATTCTCAGGCACAGGAAGGTTGGGGACTTAATACTAAAACTGGACATGAAATATCTGGTATGTCCACATCAAACACGGACTAGATCACCCGTAAACTCTTGCCGAGCATAAAACCAGAAAAATGGCCACCATAATTATTATAAACCCTGGAGCAAAATTAATCAATGGTATTTATCAAGTGCTTACTGTGTGCAGAGCACTCTATGAAATGCTTGGAAGATTACAATACGAGATGCTAGACATGATTCCTACCCTCAGGGAGCTTGGTCTAGCAAAAGATGAATCAAAGCAGGTTACACTGCTTCTAAACAGATAGGCCTGCCCAGAACATGTTTCATTCCTGCATTTTTAGAAAAGTGCACCCACCTATTAAAGATGCCTTGATAGATCTTCCTTAAAGACAAAACAAACATCCACTTTCCCAATCTATTGCTATACAGCTGCCTTTCTTCCACATGTAACTAAATTGAACCCTATTTTACATACTCTTTTTATAGCCTGCTTAATAATACACACTTGGACTGTGAGCAAATCCATATTGTCGAAAGCTAAAATGATTACTAAAAAGGCAGTTCAAGTTTCTGTGAAAATCTGTTTTCTTCATTGACATAAACTGGCATACTCAAACCTTTTTTTTTTCCTCCAGCCCTTAGAAACAAAGGAGGGAAAAGGGAATTGAATATCCTACTGTCTGCCTTTCTCATTAAGGATTAGTGGGAAATTGGCCATCAGAATTGGTTGCACGAGTTGAAGAGCGCTACCATGAACTTCCTCTGAATTCCATAATCAATCTGAAAGCTGGGTTATAGTCTAAGCAACATGTTTCCTTTCGAAGAACTATCTGTGTCATCTACAGCTTCTAAGGAATGCTTTGGATGACTGCCCAAATATCCATCCCTATGCCATGATAGGAAGAAAAGCTTTTAGGATGCTGCATAGCTGTGCACTTATGATTGATTGACACTCAGTAACAAGGGTGCCACGTACCATTATAAATAGCTGGAGTTTTTTTAAGCATTTTAGTGGTTTAAATTCTTTTCATTTTAATGGGTAAATTGTTTTCCTGCAAAGGAGCTTGTTGAAATGACTTTGCTCCTGGTAAAATGGTTCTGGTAAGAATGGCCTCCTTCTACCTCGACAAGGATAAGACTATGTGGTCATCGGATTGCCACCCAAGGTGAGGCACAGCATCTAGGAAAGCTTAAAATAGCAATGCAATTTGGCCTTGTAGAGAATTGCTATAGAAAGTTATTCTTCCTTAAATTTTGAAAATCCACAAGGTTGGTTTTGGTGAACAGCTGGGGGAGATGCAGTCGTTTGATAGGGATTTTGCCAAGAAGCACCTCAAGATGAAATTGCACCTCTTCTCTAGTCTTTCTATAGCTCCTCAATATGTTAAGGATGGCAGACAAATCCTTTATGGCAGCATCACTGTAAACAACCCTTGTAATAATACTAATAATAATAATTGTGGTATTTGTGAAGTGTTTACCATGTGCCAGGCACTTTACTAAGCACTGGGGTGGATACAAGCAAATCGGTTTGGACACAGTCTCTATCCCACATGTGGCTCACAGTCTTAATCCCCATTTTACAGATGAGGTAACTGAGGCCCAGAGAAATTAACTGACTAGCCCAAGGTCACAAAACTGACAGTTGGCGGAGTGGGGATTAGAACATGGGTCCTTCTAACTCCCAGGCCCTTGCTCTTTCCACAAGACCACGCTACTTCCTCATTTTAATCTCTATTTAAGAGATGGCAAGTAAGTCTGTATAATCAACCAATGGTACTTTTTGAGTGCTGTACTAAGAATTTAGGAGAGTACACTACAGTAGGGCTGGTACACACGATCCCTACCTTCCAGGAGTTTACATTTAGCTCAGGAGTTTACAGTCTAATCAATTTTAAGAGGCTACAGGGCAGGTGGCCAAGTAGCCTGGATCTATTCAATGGCTAAGCCTTTTCTTGGATTCAGCAGACTTCAGACAAAAGTCAGACAGTAAAAGAGCAGGCTTTTAGAAAAACACACTGTGGGCTAAGCAACGCTAAGCTACCCAGTGCCACAGATTGAGTTTGACAGCTGTTGATATCTTGGTATTGGAGGGCACCAGTGGAAAACCTGGCTACTTAAATCCATTTGGCATAACCTAAACCCAAAAGCTGATGGCTATTTGCTGGGGTGGGTGATTGTTCTGCAGCTGCATCAGCTCTGGAAAAGCTTGGCTCTGCACCTGTCATGCTACTTCCCTACTCTACACTTCCATTTCCTCTCTTTGGATTAAACAAAGTCAAAGCCTGCTTGCTGCACTTCTCCCTGATCTAACTGTGGTTGTGCAAAGCCAGTCGTGCCACTATATGACTCAAACTCACAAACCCGAACCGGCGCTCCAAGACGCTGGAATGAAAAAAAGGATAATTTTGGTACTTGTAAAATGCTTACTATGTGCCAAGCACTGTTCTAAACACTGGGATAGATTCGAGTTGATCAGGTTGAACACAGTTCCCGTCCCACCTGGGGCTCACACTCTTAATCCCCATTTTACGGATGAGGTAACTGAGGCCCAGAGAAGTTAAGTGACTTATCTAAGGTCACACAGCAGACATGTGGTGGAGTTGGGATTAAAACCGAGGCCTTTCTGCTGCCCACTAAGCCATGCTGCTTCTCGTGAAAGATGATTCTTATGCTAGTGTCCCTTCACCCCAAAGGGGCAGAATCAGTAGCTAGATAATACCTAGCTAGAGAGTAATGGAAATAGAGAAGTGAATGTAAAAATCCAAGCGTGCTTTTCTATGAATCCAACTATTTCCATTATGGTACAGTAGTCTTTGTGACTCCAGAGAAGGGTCACTGGGTTAGCAATTTGTTAATCAAAACATAAAACTCTAGGAAGTGATTCTTTAGGATGTAGGTGAGGTTTCAGAATTGCTTCCTTCAATAGGAAGTTGCTTATCAAACAAGGAAATTATCAAGAAATATTTCAGTTTTTTTCAGGAGCATAGACTAGGGTGGAATTTTTAAACTGGCTAGAAGGTACATTAGTTTTCAATCCCCTCTAGACTGTGAGCTCACTGTGGGCCGGGAATGCGTCTGATGTTATACTGTATTCTCCCAAGCACTTAGTACAGTGCTTTGCACAAGTAAGTGCTCAATACATATGGTTATTAATAATAAAAATAATAATCCCTGCCTAAATCAGATACATGAATGAATGTGCAGTGGCTGGTTGGAGGGAATGAACAGGTATACACCATGCATATATTATTTTGAGTGGAGATAGGTGACATAAGAAAATTGGGGACAAAACTGATGTTATTTCAATCTGTAATCTAAGAAAAAAGCATCCTCATGCTAGCAATGAAGTGAAGCGGTCATACAATTCTCTGGATAAATTAGGCTATAATCCCTCCGATTTAGTCTGAGATACTCAGGTTGTTTGCGTCTACACAGGTTCAGTTCATCAGTGAATTGCACTACCTTCCACTCCAATTTTCAGGGCAGCATGTTAACGTAAGAGCAAATCTGAGTGCTAATTATCCTGCAGGAAGTGTAATCTTTTGCTTTGCCGATTTTAGAGGGTTATTCTTTTTTCCACAAAAGAAAAGAGAAAGGTGAAAATAAGCCATGAGAAGGCGTTTAGATGGAAGAGTTTGGGGGAGTTCCCCCTCAATAAGCTCCTTCTCTAGAAAACTCTAGCTCTTTGAGGGCAGAGGTTTTGTCTACCACCTTGGTTTTGTACTATCCCAAGCACTTAGTGTATACTCTGCAAACTGTAAATGCTCAATAAATACCTCTACTATGGTGGAAATGGGCTGATTATTAATTGATCCTTCAAGTTAAGGGTAAATATTAACATTCAAATAAGCATTACCTTTTTCACTTTGAGAGCATTTTTTCTTGGCCAGATGCAGATGTTCCCAAACCATCCAGGTTCCTATCCCTCTCCCTCTGCAGCCTTCTAACAAATGCCATCATTATTATTCTAACTGGGATAAAATACCGATGATTGAAAATGCAAAATGGGCAAGTGCCAATTCAGGAAAACAAGATATACACCTGGGCCACTGGACAGAGAAAATGTTTATCCCAATAAGAACGAACTTGTGAAAGAGAATTATCTGAGAGCAAACTGGGTGCTTCCTGCCCTTCAAGGAGATAGCAATAGACTTATATTAAAACATCTAAAATAGCTTTGGGCCTTCCAGGGAAAATTTGAGTCTCAGAATATTGGAAAACTAGATCTGTTGTTCAATGATGAATGCACGCAAAACCATATTCCACGAAGCAAATGTCTCTTCAGTAATAGCCCCAGTAACATCTAGTTCAGAGAGTCTGTCTTGTCTTTCTGGAGCATCTCATAAGTACAGGTGATTTCTTTTTTCATGCTAAATAATGCCCTTTTGGATGGTGTTCATCAGAAGGATTTTAATTTTCATCAAAGGTTTGGAGAAGAAAAAAAAGGCTTCCTGGCAAAAAATGAAAGAAATCACGCATTATGAAATTTGTCATTAAAAATAATACTTCAGTGCCTCTGCAGGAGAAAAGTAACCACTGGGTCCATAAGCTATAATTCTTGCTTTCATTTTCTTTATCCTTCTATTCAGTTCCAGAGTGAGTCAGGAACTCCTGTGGAATTAAATGGTAAAAAAAAAAATCTATTATTTCATGTGGTAAAATGCTCATTATTTCATGTATAAATCAAACGTTACCAACCCAAAATGAAGGAGACAAAGGTGGAAGGGAAAGGGCTGAAAATACTAGTCTTATGAAATCCTTTGCTGAAAAATTGGGGGTTACTTTTTGGCAAGGATTTTGTTTATTCCAACGTGGAAGTGTGGGTATTTGCCCTTCTTCCACTGAGGTGATTTCTCCACATTCTCCGATAAAAGCCACTCTTTAATCACCCTGACTTTCAGGATGAACTGTTTGAAAGCTAAGAAAAATATTTAAAGGCCGTATAAATAAACCCGATACAGAGGCCTCAAAGTCTTGATAGACACTAACTCCAGCTCCAGCCAGCTCCACTGCTCACTGGACGAAGCATCTTCATATGCTACACACTGAGGAAAGGGTCCCGGAGGGAGTCTTCTGTGATTTCACTGGTCATTGCTGCAAACTGAAGTGAAACAATAGGTCTATTCTCTACAAGTTGGCAGAATTTCTAATAGGTGTTTCTCAGTCTGTCAGTGACTCATTTCTAAGACAAAAACTCCTCTCCCCTGACCCTCATCCATTCTTTACAAATCTTAGAAGGCCCTTCTCTGGTAATGGGAGATGGGGAATTTCCTTTATACTTTGAAGTATGTCACATACTCTTTGTATGTCCCCCTCCCACACACACATACACACACACACACACACACACACACACACACACACACACACACCATGCCCCCATCTAAACTTTCATACTTTGCCCTGCTACTAAAGCATGTTAGCTAAGCACTCGTTTGTATCACTAAAGAACTCCCTCTATAAGGATAAAACAAAATAGCGAAACTCCCACAGTTAACTCAGAATTCAAGATAATTTTGCTATAGACTGCCTCCCAGAGGCATATTTTAAAATTCCTTTCTCCTAGCCCTTCTCTGTCAACTGCCGTGGAATTACATGCTGGTGATTTACTGGTTAATAATGGTCCTGTTTCCCAGGACCATAGAGGAAAACAAGACAAGACAGGTACTAAGACAGTAATTCAAGTTGCTCGCTCTATCTTTCTCTCCTTCTCTCTCACTCTCCCAGATGACTCAGTCTTAGAATATTACCTCTGTGGTAAATATGGTAAATGCAGAGAATCTGAAAGTCGCGTTAACCCTTAAAATTATACTCCAGAATCTTTGGTTGAAAAGATTCAAACCATGTTGCTCTCCAAAAATAGATTAGGTGATTCCTGTTGGCGAGGTGCTGTGATGCGTACATCACCTCGAAACCGTCCCTTAGGTGATTTTTCTAAGTGGCCAAAATGAGTGAAAAGTCATAATTGTGGTACTTGTTCAGGGCTTTCAGGATAGGTACGAGGTAGATTCAGGATAATCAGATCAGACATAGTCCCTGTCCCGCGTGGGGCTTACAGTCCAAGGGGGAGGGAGAACGTGTATTGAATCCCCGTTTTATAGATGAAGAAACTGAGGCTTAGTGATTTGCCCGAGGTCACAAAACAGGCAAGTGGCAGAGTGGGGATTAGACCTATTAGTCCTATGCTTTCTCCACTAGGCCACCATGCTGTTTCTCAAAAAGAGTTTGGAATCTAAAAACACAAAATGGTCCCCTCCAAACTATTTAATGGAGAGCTCTTCCATTTCAGTGACTACCTGAGTGGTTATTTAAAGTCTCCTTGGGATATCAGGAATTGGATGATTGAGGAGGAAAAGTCCCCTAGATCTCTCCTTGAAAGAAAGTGTGGGCACAAATGGATTCTACTTTCTCCATGGTCCCGTTTTTCCCAAAGTGAGTTTCTAAAGGGCAACTCCAGGCACAGCACTCAGTCTGTGGGAAAAACTTACTTTGAGCTGAGGGAATTCATACGTATCTGTTGTCAAACAAAAATGAGTGCGGGCATGTTCTCAGCCAGAACTGCCTGATGCAGGGAATTGTACCAGGAACAGTTGGTAATTATGCCACGGATAGCAGTCTGGCAGAGCTTGAAACACTCAGAGATGTACGTTGGTGTCCACCTTGGCAGCTCCTTTCCAATCCTTAAATGGTTTGTGATCATCAGTTATTTAAACGTCAATAAAGGTAAAGGTTTGGTGGTTAAAAGTGACTGCACAGATTCCGTGAGAACGGAAATACAAGCAGGTGATAGAGCGGGGTCAGTCCCTTAAAAGAGCATTAATAGTCCAGTCTCAGACTTGAACCTATCTGTTCACGTGAAAAAGCAAGATTTTTACTATGTTTAGAACGGGGGACCCGGTGCTGTGCTATTTGCACTCGTACCACTCCCCTTTTTGATTTTTTGTGATACCACTCTGTTCATTGTTTGGGTACTGATTCTAGCCACTGCCTCCTGTCTCTACCACCTCCTCCTACTGGTCTTTAGCCATCAAATTCCGGTGTTTACTGGCCCTCTGGCATATCTTGCGCCCAGGAGTAGAGTAGTTGGAGCAGCATTTTCAAACCTGATGGTTGAGATTCATTTTTCATTTCCATTGTACAGAAATCAAGTTATGCAGGGATTCAAGTGCCTTCAAAAGAGCTTCCTTCCAGTGAATGGGATTTTGGGGGATTTCCAGGCTCACACATGCCTTTATTCTTTGAAGCATCGTTGTTGGTTTTTCTGCCATTTAAGTCCCAGGAACTGATCCGGGAGCCATAGAAATCTGATTTGGAATTGTTGAATGTTAGCGGACAGCTGACGCCACTCTTCATAAGAAAGCCTGCCAACTTTGTGCAAAGTGGTGTTTGCTTTTTGAGTTTCGCACAATGCAGTACTCTGGCCTCAATTTACTAATGTCTTATGGCAAATTGCACTGGAACTGAAGGGTTTTACTTCACTATTCAGACGTTCCGCGGTTAAGCGCTCATTCCGGTAGGATGTGATCCGTGAGCCACAATAACTGGTTTCAGAGCAGCTGTCCAATCTGGGCAGGTTTCATCTTGCTCCCCGAGTTTTGCCTCACACCTTTTTCATTAGGCTCAGACTGCAGCTTCCTGATGATTCATGCAAAACCTGGGAGCCAGGGGCTGCCAGGCTGAAGGAATAGACTCAAGCCATGAATGGGTCCAAACTGAGCTGGAACTTGGCAAGCTCCAAAAGAAGGGTCTCAAATCATTCCAGCGAGTGTGGTCCCTTGTCCCGGCACCCAGGACTTGATTTATTTCTTGATTGTTGATTTTGTTTACTCATTTGTGTCTATTATTTATATCTGCTCTCACTCTTAACTAGTCATCCATTTATTCCTGCCTCCCCCATTAGATCTGAGTATTCTTGAGAGCCAGGAACATGTCATTGCCTTTTGTCTGTTCTCCAAGTACCTAGCACTGCATTCTACACACAATAGCCTTCACTACATAGTATTTGAAAAGAGTTCCTTCTCTTTAGAATATCTTGAAAATGCAATATTTCCTTCTCTGGGCAAATTGAGCGAAAATTGTAGGAGAGAAAGGAAGAAAGGAAGGAAAGGAAGGAAGAAAGGAAGGTAAGAAAGAGGAAAATTTGGAAATTTCCATTTCCCTTGGACATCTTTATCACTGAAAAGACCCTTGGCAAGTGATGTTTTCAGA
The DNA here is from genome assembly GCF_015852505.1 of Tachyglossus aculeatus. NCBI lineage: Eukaryota > Metazoa > Chordata > Mammalia > Monotremata > Tachyglossidae > Tachyglossus > Tachyglossus aculeatus. Next base: position 12,022,229 of record NC_052083.1, on the reverse strand, counting down.
ATCTTGTTCCCTGCCTTGCCACATCCTGGATGTCTGCGGCCTCTTTTTTCTTAAGAACTCGCTACCATTCCACCTCAGTTTACTTCCTACCCACCTTGTGAGAACAGGAGAAGCCAAAATTATTATTCTCATTTTTCAGATAGGGAAACTGAGGTTCAGAGAGGTTAAATACTTTGATTAAGGATCCAGCAGCTCTGCTGAGGTTGAAAATGTAACGCTAATATTATTAATAATAATAATCATGGAATTTTTCAAGAACTTACTATGTACCACGCCCTGTACAAATAGCTGGGGTAGATACAAGATAATTAGTTCCCACCTGGGCCTCACAGTCTTGGAGGGAGAACAGGTATTGAATCCCCATTTTACAAATGAGGGAACTGAGCCTCAGATAATTGAAGTGACTTGCCCAAGGTCACACTGCAGGTAAGTGGCAAAGTCAGGATTAGAGCCCAGGTCCTCTAGGATCCTGTTCCTTCTACAGTATGTATGCTGTTTATAAAATATCCAAGACAAAAATCCCAACTTAATTCCCTTCACTCCCAAAGAAAATGATTTTAGGGCATTCTAAAGCATTAATGAGCCTAGCGGCAATTTATTTAACAATCGGGAAGGATGAGAAAGACTTCTCAAACCTGTGGACCAGCTGTATTTGATGGACAAGGTGCAAATTGGAATATAGGAAAGCATGGATAGCTAATTTTGAAATAGTGCCATTGGCAGATGAACTTGGTCTATGTATTTATGAATTTGTCCCAAGCATGACTGGAGCATGAAATAATGCAAGCTGCAAGTTCAGGAGCAACTTCAAAGCCTGAGTTCATACAACTAGAGATTATAATCAAGAGGAAACCTTCTGAAAGTACACAGACCCACTGGATCTGCCCAGATCCATGGATGGAGTTGGCAACTCTCCCTGTCGAAATGCATTTTTTTCATGGTATTTGTTAAGCTTTCATTGTGTGCCAATGACTGTACTAAGCCCAGGGGTAGATGCAAGACAATCAGGTCGGACACAGTCCTTGTCCACATGAGGCTCATTGTCTTAGTCGCCATTTTACAGGTGAATTAACTGAGGCAAAGAGAATTGAAGTGACTAGCCCAAGGTCACCCAGCAGTCAAGTGGAAAAGCCCGGATAAGAACTCAAGTCCTTCTGACTCCTGGGGCTAGGCTCCGTCCACTAGGCCAGGCGGCTTCTCCTTCTCTTCTCCTTCCCCTGCCTTTCTCATGAAATTCAAGATTTGCCCAAGTTGAAAGTTGTCAGAGGGATGGATCCAGCCTCATGTATTCCATGCCCCATCTTCAGGGAAGAGCACTTTAAAATAATAGAAAATCAGTCTCGTCTAGCACTTACAGATGTACTGATATCCAATCTCAGCACCTTTGCGTATACGTATATTGTACCTCCGACTGGTTATTTTGGTACTATTAGTTATAAATACCTTCACCTCTGCCTCCGCCCTTGGTATGTAAGCCCTCTGTGGGCAGGGATTATGCCCTCATGCTTCTTTTGTATTTTCCCAAAAGTTCAGTTCAAGACACTGCACCTAGTGGGAGCAATAAATTCCACAGTTATTACTATTACATCACCCAATGTTCCCTGTAAGCTGTACTACTGCACAGGCTTGCCATAGGCTTAAAGGTGCACTTTAAACCTCTCCCTACGATGCTGTCTATAAGGACTAGATAGCCAAGGTGAGCCTCTGTCTTCAGTGCTCAGGGATAGCACAATTAGAAGCCTCGTTGCTTTTAAGAATCTTTCCCATTCTTGCAGCCTCGAGAAAAGGAGTTTCTGATTTTTCTTAGGCGACCCTCCCCAGTGCCAGTCAGTCCATCCAGGTGGAAAATTCTTCCAATAAACTAAGGCCCTTGAGCTCTAGTGTGAACCCCATTTCCTTTGGCTCTGGCCTGTGAATATGGTGAACTCCCTGTCTTCCAAATCATAACCCTTCATGTACTTGGATACTTTTCTTGCTGCCTCTATGCCTCCTATTGTCTCAGCTAAATATCCAGCAATATTTCCTGTAGTACACATCATTTATAAATCCTTATCAAACAGGGAACTGAGGAAAAATTAATCTTTAGGTCCTAAGCTCGTGATGATCTCATAGAGTATGATTCACTCTTTCTGTATTTCTATGTGAATTTGCCTTATCGAGTTCCTAAGTGCGTGAATCACCCTCTACTTAGCCAAATGTAAATAAAAGGAGAGGAAAAATAGGTCATATTATTGTTAACTGTTAAAACGTTACATCAACAGGTAGACCTGGAACAGTGCAGAGAGAAATATTATCTCCTTGATAATACTGAACAAAAACATGATATTTGTCCCAGTTCAATGTCCCTTAACTTTTTCCAAAAGTCACCTTTAGAGGTAAGCAGAATTCATTTTATTTTCCACTATGCGCCTCTCGAAAACCAAAATGCCTAGCATATAAGAATTTGTCATCAGGGATGACTTGAGAGATATAAATATCTCTATAGATAGAGATGGATATATGTATATATATATATATATATATATACAAAAATATCCATATCTACATATATGTATATGTAAATAAAAGGAGAGGAAAAGGACAGGCTGAGATAGATACATATACATATGTAGATATATATATATATATATATCTTAGACTGTGAGTCCCATAAGGGTAGGGGCTATGTCTGACCTGATTATCTTGTATCTACCTCAGCACTTAGTTCAGTGCTTGGAACGAGGTAAGCACTTAACAAATACTTCTCTCTCTCAAATTATATATAGAGAGAGACATTTAAAGAATAGGGACTGTAAGATATCTATCCGTTATAGTGTCTATTCCTTCAATCTGTAACTTATTTAGAAGTTTGTCTTCCCTGTTAGATTGTGAGTTCTTGTAGTGCATCGATCATGTCTAATTTATGTTCATTCCCAAACATTTAGTACAGATCCTACACACAGTAGGTTCTTAATCGTTATTATCAATTCACTGTTTGAAGGTAAAACCTGACATATTCGAATGAGAAGACAAGGCATTTCAAATCAACTTTGTTGCATTGTACTCTCTCAAGGGCTTAGTACAGTGCTCTTCACACAGTAAGTGCTCAATAAATAACACTGGTAGTCAGTCACTCATATTTATTGAGCACTTACTATGTGCAGAGCACTGTACTAAGCACTTGAGAAAATACAGTTCAACAACAGACTCATTCCCTGCCCACAGTAAACCTACGGTCTAGATGAGGAGACCGACATTAATATAAATAAATTACAGATGTGTACCTAAGTGCTGTGGGGCTGGGGTGCGGGGGGTGGATTAATAAAGGGAGCAAGTCAGGGTGATGCAGAAGGGAGTGGGAGAAGAGGAAATGAAGGCTTAGGGAAGGTCTCTTGGAGGAGATGTGGCTTTGAAGTAGGGGAGAGTCATTGTCAGATATAGGAGAGAGGGCACTCCAGATCAGAGGCAGGATGAGAGCGAGAGGCCTGCAGCGAGGTTGACAAGATTGAAGTACAGTGAGAAGGTTAGCGTTACAGGAGCCAAGGATTGATGGGTGAGATTCTGGCCTCACCCTGAGGTCTGGCAAGTTGGAGGTGAATTCTCCAACTGGGCCAGAGGCTGCATCCCACGAGCCAAAGCATGGAGCAGTGTGAGTGGAAGTCAGCTTACCTCTGCCTTCATCCCCAAGTGGCCCCTGTGCCCGCTCAGAGCCACGCCAGTTTGCTGCAGGAGCCAGTCGTGGTGACTCGGCCTCAGGTTAGCACAACCTGTGCACCACCACGAAGTTTCTCCGGAGTGCTTAGTACATGCTTCCACAGTATGCCCCACTATTCGATTGCAATTATATTAACTAACTGTTTTGGAAAGTTTCTATAAAACCATACATGTAGTTCTCTAAGTGACCCTATTTCAGAACTCTTCAACAGCCATATTTATTGAATGCCCTTCAGAGGAGAAGAAAGAGTAAAAGTATTTATTGAGCCCCCACAGGTGCATTGCATTGTACTCAGAGTTTTGTGAAGTCCAACAGAAGCGTGAAGCGTTCCCTACCTGCAAGAGCTTACGTTCTGTGTGCAGAGTACTAAATTAAGCACCTCAGAGAGAAGAATAGAATTAGTAGACTTGATCCCTACCTGCAAGGAGCTAACAGTCTAATAATGTAGGAGATTGTGCTAAAAGAAATTACAGTTAGGAAGAAACAATAGAGTACATAAGAAATGTACATAAATGCTACAAGGGAGTGTGATACCCAAGTGCTTAGGAGCCAAGGAAATGCTGGGCAATAATAAGAATAATAATGATGGCATTTGTTAAATGCATACTGTGTGCAAAGCACTATTCTAAGCGCTGGGGTGATAGGGGTGTCTACCAAGTCTGTTATATGGTATTCTCCCATGCACTTAGTACAGTAAAAGCTCAGTGAATACAATTGATAGAGGGGTGTTAAAGTTGAGAGACTGGCGATGAATCAGACAATGCCTGATGGAGGAAATGTAAAGGTTTTGACTATGAGGAGAGCAGTGGTCTAATGGAAATGAAGGGGGGGAGAGTTAATAAGGATAATAATCATAATTATGGCATTTTAGTGCTTACCACGTACCAGGCACAGTACTACAGGCTGGGATGGATACGAGCAAATCAGTTTGGACATAGTCCCTATCCAACGAGAGGCTCACAGTCTTCACCCCCATTTCAGACAAGGTAACTGAGGCACAGAGAAGTGAAGTGACTTGCCCAAGTTCACACAGCAGATGTGGCGGAGGCAGGATTAGAACCCATGACCTTCTGACTTTCAGGCCTGTGCTGCTCTACCAGCTACTCCATGCTGCTTTTCCTACACCATGCTGCTGTAGAGGGGAGGGTGTGAGCAGGAGGTCAGCAGTGGAAGAGGTGAGAATTTTTACTTAGCATCATCACTCTGTTGGACAGGAATTGAAGACACAGCAGAGTTATAAAGTAGCAGCAACATTTGTGCGCTATTGGCTTTTTAGGTTCAGAAAAGGAATTTATCTGTTTTGACAATTACTCCACTCCCCACCCTTGCTCTTTCCTCATCAGATGAATGCTGTCTGCTTGAATGCTATTCTGTAAATTGAGGTTTGTGTTAGTTCTCTGTCTTATCTGAAGGATTTAAAAATTAAAAAAAAAAACCTCCCTAAATTAAGATCAGTTTCTTTAAGCTCTATGAAGAAACTATGTCACCCTCGCATTTAAAAATAGACTTTAGAAAGAAGGAAGTTATTGTGTGTAAATAATGAAACATTGGAGCATTGTGTTTGTATTATGATAGTTTAGGTTTACATGGGCATGTCATAAAATTACAAAGTCATAATGAATTAGAAAGCCACAAAACCCTAATGAGGTTACTAAGATACAAACTATTTATGATGTGAAACTAGGAAACATGAAGAAAAAATAGAAATTGGCAGTGTTTCGTGGAATTTTACAGAGAGCCCCCTTTCAATTTCAGACTTAAACCAGAATGTGATTTGTCAGGGCTCGGGCCAGAGTCTGATCGAGCCAGTGGAAGGCCACCACTATCTGAAGAAGCAGGCTGTTAGAAAAAAATGGTCCCATTTAGTGATTTACATTTAATAATACAAAATGACAAAAAAAATTTTTCCATCTAGACTGTGAGCCCGCTGTTTAATAGGGACTGTCTCTGTATGTTGCCAACTTGTACTTCCCAAGCGCTTAGTACAGTGCTCTGCACACAGTAAGTGCTCATTAAATATAATTGAATGAATCTAGAGTTACCTGTTCTGCCCCACACTTAGACTGTAAGTTCAAAGACGGACTGATATTTTGTCCCACCTGATTATAGTGTATCTACTACTCCAGTGCTTAGTAGAGTGCTTGGCACATAGTAGGGGCTTAACAAACACCATTAAAAAGAAAAAAAGAGGCAGCAGAATCTTGTCTGATTGCCAAATATAGCATTTAACCAATACCACATAAGATTTCTTTTGATAAATTCTTGAATTGTTGGGAATAACCTATCAGATCAGTTGGGATGAATATTTAACCAACAACCTACATGAGCTTGGGAGTCAGAGCTTTAAAAGCATGAGCAGCATGGAACAAATGTATGAAGATGCTACATCACAAAAGTTTTGAGGATTTTGGGGTTTTGGTTTTTTTTAGTTTCTTCATGGTATTAAGTGGTTACTTTGTATCAGGTACTGGACCAAGCGATGGGGTAGATAGAAGCTAATCAGATTGGACACAGTCCATGTCCCACACTGGGGCTCACAGGCTTCATCCCCATTTTACAGATGAGGTAACTGAGGCCCAGAGAAGTGAAGTGACTTGCCCAGGAACACAGTACACAAGTGATAGGGCCTGGAATTAGAATCCAGGTCTTTCTGTCTCTCAGGCCCATGCTCTATCCATTAGGCAGTTTTCCTGAAACTTTGCTTAGTGCTTCTAAAGGACAGAGATGACTGGAAAAAAATAGTTATAAAGCTGTTTGCACAAAATTTAATTCAGTCAACTGATATGGAAAATTATCAAATAGTCTAGCAAAGAGGTAAAGTCCTGTCTAAGGGTCAATTTATGTGGTAGCAAAACCGGCACATAGACTGTGAGCCCGCTTTTGGGTAGGGACCGTCTCTATATGTTGCCGACTTGTATTTCCCAAGTGCTTAGTACAGTGTTCTGCACACAGTAAGCGCTCAGTAAATACGATTGAATGAATGAATGTGTCTGCCTGTCTGCTTGAACATTATTGTATAAATGGAGGTTCGTGTTCGTTCTTTGTCAGATCAGAAGCAATTCTTTGTCTATTAATCCTTCATATTAGGTTTGTCATAACACAAACACAGTAATGAATTGCAGATGCGTTCACTGCACAAGTTTGAAGCAGTATTGACTAGTGAATAGAGCACGGACCCGGGATTCAGAAGGACCTAGGTTCTAATTCCTGGCTTTGCCACTTGTTGGCTGTGTGACACAGGGCAAGTCGCTTAACTTCTCTGTGCCTCAGTTACCCATCTGTGAAATGAAGATAATAATGATAATGGTAGTTAAACGCTTACTTTGTGCCAAACAGCACTGTTGAAAATTGTGAGCCCATGTGGGACATAGACTGTGCCCAACCCGATTAGCTCATATCTACCCCAGTGCGTAGTACAGTGCCTGGCACATAGTAAGAGTTTAACAGACACCATTAAAAAAAAAAAAATTGACTTTCTTCAGCTTGAGGTAGGAACAACCGTTAAGCCGCATCTTCAAAATGTCCTCATTCCCTGTTATAAGCTTTCAAATGTCATGGCTTCTTCAGAGCTCCTATATCTACCAGATAATAATAATAATGATGATATTAATAATAATAATAATGGTATTTAAGTGCTTACTATGTGCAAAGCACTGTTCTAAGCCCTGTTAAATGCTTACTATGTGCCGAGCGCTGTTCTGAGCACTGGGATAGATACAAGGTTATCAGGTTGTCCCACGTGGGGCTCACAGTCTTAATCCCCATTTTACAGATGAGGTAACTGAGGCACAGAAAAGTTAAGTGACTCACCCAAGGTCACACGGCAGACAAGTGGCAGAGCCGGGATTAGAACCTATGACCTCTGTCACCCAAGCCCGTGCTCCTTCCTCTAAGCCACGCTGCTTCTCCAGGTAGTGACGCATGCAGGAAATGACAGTCTTACTGCAAGATAAGCAAGGAAAATTTGCTTGATTCAAGAAAAGCGTTGCACTGCACAGTGATTTCGCTCGCCTGTTTGCAGAAACAGTTCCAAAAGGATAAATATTTTTTAGTTGCTGAGTCATAATTATGGAAGCTGCGGCCGGGTTTATCTAACTGTTTCACAAGGGCAGTTAGGTGGAAAGAACTATTTTTACGTCTTCTGTATTGCCTACAAGTGGAGTGTTGTATTTATTTGGCCTCGGGTCCTTCCTAAGTTCGTTTGACCAGGGAGAATGGTGGTCTCAGGTCACAACCCCTAGGACGCAACCGCCTAGAAGATTACTGCATGGCTGCATGGAAAGAGCATGGGCTGGGGAGTAAGAGGACCTGGGTTCTAATCCCAGCTCTATCACTAGCCTGCTTTGATGACCATGGGCAAGTCATTTCACAGCTCTGTGCCTCAGTTTCCCCCTCTGTAAAATGGGGATTCGAAACTTGTTCTTCCTCCTACTTATACTGCGAGCCCCAAGACAGGCACTACAACCGATCTGGTTATTTGTAGCTACCCCAGTGCTTAGAAAAGTGCTGGGCACATAGTATATATAACATAGCGGATAGAACACAGGCTTGGGAGTCAGAAGGTTATGGGTTCTAATCCTGGCCCCCACCACTTGTCTGCCGTGTGTCCTTGGGCAAGTCACTTAACTTCCCTGTGCCTGTTACCTCATCTATAAAATGGGGATTGAGACCTTGAGACCTTACTACTCTATTTATTTTGTTAATGATGTGCATATAGCTATAATTCTATTTATTCTGATGGTTTAATAATAATAATAATTTTGGTATTTGTTAAGCACTTACTATGTGCAAACCACTGTTCTAAGTGCTGGGGAGGATACAAGGTGATCATGTTGCCCCAGTGCTTAATATGTGCAGGCACTGAACAAAATGTTTGGTAGGGTGCGCTACAATACAGTTAACAGACCCGTTCTCTGCCCGTAACAAGCTTCCAGTCTGAAGGCAATAATTGTGGTAATAATAGTAATAATAATAATAATGATGGTATTTGTTAAGTGCTTACTATGTGTCAAGCACTGTTCTAAACACTGGGGTAGATACAAGGTAATCAGGTTGTGCCACGTGGGGCCCACGGTCTTAATCCCCATTTTACAGCTGAGGTAACTGAGGCACAGAGAAGTTAAGTGAGTTGCCCAAAGTCACACAGCTGACAAACGGCAGAGTCGGGACTTGAACCCATGACCTCTGACTCCCAAGCCTGTGCTCTTTCCACTGAGCCATGCTGCTTCTCCCGTCTACATGTTTTGTTTTGTTGTCTGTCTCCCCCTTCTAGACTGTGAGCCCGTTGTTAGGTAGGGACCATCTCTATATGTTGCCGACTTGTACTTTCCAAGTGCTTAGTACAATGCTCTGCACACAGTAAGCACTCAACAAATACGATTGAATGAATGAATGAATGATCCCCACGTAGGACAGGGACTGTGTCCAACATGATTTGCTTGTATCCACACCAGCACTTAATACAGTGCCTGACACATAATAAGCACTTATCAAATACCACAATTAGAAGCAGCGTGGCTCAGTGGAAAGAGCCCGGGCTTGGGAGTCAGAGGTCATGGGTTCGAATCCTGGCTCCACCACTTGTCAGCTGTGTGCTTTCAGGCAAGTCACTTAGCTTCTCTGTGCCTCAGTTACCTTATCTGTAAAATGGGGATTAAGACTGTGAGCCCCATGGGGGGCAACCTGATCACCATGTATCCCCCCCACTGCTTAGAACAGTGCTTTGCACATAGTAAGTGCTTAACAAATACCATTATTTTTTTTTTTCATTATTGTTAACCTGTCTAAGGACCACGAGGCATTGACCTTTAGAATGCTCTCAAATTCCCCATAATGTCTTTGGCTTTGGTTGTGAGCTGCCACATGATTCCGGGATAGAAGACACTTCTATAAGCTTAGTACATAAGTGCTTAGTACAGTGCTCTGCACACAGTAAGTGCTCAATAAATATGATTGATGACATCCTAAGGAGACCCTTGGTGAGAAGGAGAGACCCCTCTGAGGGTGATGCTTTGGGTTAAGGTACTGGGGCCTGGGAACTCTCTTCTGAAGCATCCTAGCCTCACATGTACAGCAAGAGGCTGGGAGTCAGAAGGCCTTGGGTTCTAATCCCGGCTCTGCTATGTGACCTTGGGCAAGCCATTTAACTTCTGTATCAGTTACCATTCATTCATTCATTCAATCGTATTTATGGAGCGCTTACTGTGTGCAGAGCACTGTACTAAGCGCTTGGGAAGTACAAGTTGGCAACATATAGAGATGGTCCCTACCCAACAGCGGATTCACAGTCTAGAAGGGGGAGACAGACAACAAAACAAAACATGTTAGCAAAATAAAATAAATAGAATAAATATGTACAAGTAAAATAAATAGAGTAATAAATATGTACAAACATATATACATATATATATAGGTGCTGTGGGGAGGGGAAGGAGATAAGGTCGGGGGGTTGGGGAGGGGACCACACAAAGCAGCATGACCTAGTCAGAAGCAGTAAGGCCTAATGGCAAGAGCACGGGCTTGGGACTCAGGGGACGTGGGTTCCAATCCCGGCTCCACCACTCGTCGGCTGTGTGTCCTTGGACAAGTCACTTAACTTCTCTGTGCCTCAGTTATCTCATCTGTAAAATGGGGGTTAAGACTGTGAGCACCTTGTGGGACAGGGACCTTATTATCTTGTATGTACCCCGCCGCTTAGAACAATGTTTGGCAAATAGTAAGCACTTAACAAATACCATAATTATTATGATTTAGTGTTGTGGCATACTGTAAGCACTTAACAAACAGTTAAAATACACACACATGTGCACATGCATCCACTCCCCCTGCCGACTCTCCCCCCATTCAAGTAAAACAAAGCAGTCGGGCCCCATTTGCCTTGGCATTGAGCTCCTTAGTTTGGCAATGGAGAGTTTACATTAGCAGAGGTAGATGTGGTTTGCACTGTTAGAATCATCTTGAATTGGGTCACTCTGGGAGTATCCAAATCCATCCAGGATACAGCAGTATTACATTCTGTCTGTTTCAGCAATTTGGCATGGAAATCGGCAGAACATCTACGTACATCATTTTTTCCTTTAAATGACTTAAAAGAAAGGGAAATTCTGCTTTTTTGAACTCTGAAAACATTTTTGTCCGGTTGGTGAAGGAGGGTGAAGATGCCTGTGGATGTTTGCTCTTTTTATAATTAAGCATAAGTGGGCAGTTCTGAGGTGTCGACTATGGATAGTGTCACCCTGTTACTTGATTTAAATAAAATACTATTGCTATGTATTAAGTTTGCGAGAAACACTGTCTGTCCCCGCACTAAATGTCTTTACTTAGTCTTTATTCATTCAATCGTATTTATTGAGCACTTACTGTGTGCAGAGCACTGTACTAAGCACTTGGGAAGTATAAGTTGGTAACATATACAGACGGTCCCTACCCAATAGTGGGCTCACAGTCTAGAAGGGGGAGACAGAGAACAAAGCAACACCTATTAACAAAATTAAGTAAATAGAATGGTAAATATGTACAAGTAAAACAAAGATGTGCGGAGGGAGGGCATTCCGCACCAGGGAGAGGATGTGGGCTGGGGGTCGACAGCGGGACAAGTGAGAACGAGGCCCGGTGAGGAGATTAGCAGCAGAGGAGCGGAGGGTGCGGGCTGGGCTGGAGAAGGAGAGAAGGGAGGTGAGGTAGGAGAGGGCAAGGTGATAGAGAGCCTTGAAGCCGAGAGTGAGGAGTTTTTGCCTGTTGCGTAGGTTGATTGGTAGCCACTGGAGCTTTTTGAGGAGGGGAGTAAGATGCCCAGAGCATTTCTGCACAGAGATGATCTTGGCAGCAGCATGAAGTATAGATTGAAGTGGGAAGAGACAGGAGGATGGGAGATCAGAGAGGAGGCTGATGCAGTAATCCAGTCAGGATAGGATGAGAGATTGAACCAGCAGGGTAGTGGTTTGGATGGAGAGGAAAGGGCATCCTACTTGTACTTCACTAGAAGAAGAGAAGAAGCCTGGGCCGCGTCCACGCTTATTCTGCTTGCTTTCTTGGTTAACAGTCCTGACATTTGAATAACCCACTCTTGTTTAACCAAACTAATCTCGCAAAACATCCAGTTTATACACCCAAATGTGCATCATCCACTTCCCAGTTTATCTGAAATGTGGCTGTCTTGACTGAGCGTTCTTTAATTAAGATGCAAGAGAGTGTGTGTGTGTGTGTGTGTGTGTGTGTGTGTGTATGTAATGGTGACATAGCTGCAAGTACATGCAAATACCTGCAAGTACATGTACCTTTCACTCATGGGATCACAGTGATGTCTTCATGTCCAAAATTGTACGAAGTAAACTAAAAATATGCCCTAATTTATTATTAATAAGATTTGTTGAGCACCTACTTGGGGCAGAGTTCAGTCCTAGGCATTTGGGAGTATCCAAAAATGATCTAAGCTGAAGAGAGCCCTGTCTCCTTCCTCTATTCTATCTACTCTCCCAAACACCTAGTAAACTGCTCTGCACACAGTAGGTCCTGAATAAATGCAATTGATTGATTGCCCACAAGGAGTTTACAATCTAGAGGGGGAAGACAAGCGGGTAAAATTTAGCAACTTTTGAGCATCACTGACCCTCAGTCCTAATCTAGAACAGTGAAGTCTCCAAGATTTCAGACAATATAAAAGCTGCTCCCTGCTTCACCTCCTCTCCCATCCAGTGAAGGGTAGACCTTGGATGCCACTGTAGCGGTTGGCACTCCCAAGAAAGGGATCTGAGACGACAAACCCCTGACTAGGCCAGGGCCACTGCACTTCCGGAATAAGTAGAAATGTTGTTTGGGTAAAGTGAAACTCCAGCGAGATTGTAAGCAACTTGAGGGCAGGGATCCTGTCTTTCCACTCTGTTATACTGGAGTCTCCCAAGGGCTTAGTACCATGTTCTCTACCACGGTAAGTGCTCAGTAAATGCCACTGATTGAGATTCGGAGAGGAAGATTTGGAGGAGAGTTTTGTACAGTTGTGAGTGCACAGAGTTCGAGTGTACAGTTGTGAGTGGACAGAGTTCGAGGCCACCTGAAGGCATTAAAAACCTATATAAATCTACTTACCAAAAAGCAATGTCATGGAAAAATGCCAGCACAGTAAATGCTTACCTAGAGAGATGTGCTCATCCATAAAACATCATGCACTTAGTATAATTGTCTCTGCGCTTTTGGTTTTGTAGGTATGCATATTTGAGCCCACTGTTGGGTAGGGACTGTCTCTATATGCTGCCAACTTGGGCTTCCCAAGCGCTTAGTACAGTACTCTGCACACAGTAAGCATTTAATAAATATGACTGATAGGGCACGGGCCTGGGAGTCACAAGCTTTGCTGCCATTTGTCTGCTGCATAGGGATCCGCCAAGCTAGCTCTCTTCCTCCCTCAAGGCCCTACTGAGAGCTCACCTCAATCAATCAATCAATCAATCGTATTTATTGAGCGCTTACTATGTGCAGAGCACTGTACTAAGCGCTTGGGAAGTACAAATTGGCATCACATAGAGACAGTCCCTACCCAACAGTGGGCTCACAGTCTAAAAGGGGGAGACAGAGAACAGAACCAAACATACCAACAAAATAAAATAAGTAGGATAGAAATGTACAAGTAAAATAAATAAATAAATAAATAGAGTAATAAATATGTACAACCATATATACATATATACAGGTGCTGTGGGGAAGGGAAGGAGGTAAGACGGGGGGATGGAGAGGGGGACGAGGGGGAGAGGAAAGAAGGGGCTCAGTCTGGGAAGGCCTCCTGGAGGAGGTGAGCTCTCAGCAGGGCCTTGAAGGGAGGAAGAGAGCTAGCTTGGCGGATGGGCAGAGGGAGGGCATTCCAGGCCCCGGGGGATGACGTGGGCCGGGGGTCGATGGCGGGACAGGCGAGAGCGAGGTACAGTGAGGAGATTAGTGGTGGAAGAGCGGAGGGTGCGGGCTGGGCAGTAGAAGGAGAGAAGGGAGGTGAGGTAGGAGGGGGCGAGGTGATGGACAGCCTTGAAGCCCAGGGTGAGGAGTTTCTGCCTGATGCGCAGATTGATCGGTAGCCATTGGAGGTTTTTGAGGAGGGGAGTAATATGTCCAGAGCGTTTCTGGACAAAGATAATCCGGGCAGCAGCATGAAGTATGGATTGAAGTGGAGAGAGACACGAGGATGGGAGATCAGAGAGAAGGCTGGTGCAGTAGTCCAGACGGGATAGGATGAGAGCTTGAATGAGCAGGGTAGCGGTTGGGATGGAGAGGAAAGGGCGGATCTTGGCAATGTTGCGGAGCTGAGACCGGCAGGTTTTGGTGACGGCTTGGATGTGAGGGGTGAATGAGAGAGCGGAGTCGAGGATGACACCAAGGTTGCGGACCTCCTCCAGGAAGCCTTCCCAGACTGAGCCCCTTCCTTCCTCTCCCCCTCATCAGCCTCTCCATCCCCCCATCTTACCTCCTTCTCTTCCCCACAGCACCTGTATATATGTCTGTACATATTTATTACTCTATTTATTTATTTATTACTTTTACATATCTATTCTATTTATTTTATTTTGTTAGTATGTTTGGTTTTGGTCTCTGTCTCCCCCTTTTAAACTGTGAGCCCACTGTTGGGTAGGGACTGTCTCTATATGTTGCCGACTTGTACTTCCCAAGCGCTTAGTACAGTGTTCTGCACACAGTAAGCGCTCAATAAATACGATTGATTGATTGATTGATTGATAGGGTATGGGCCTGGGAGTCAGAAGGTTTGCTGCCATTTGTCTGCTGCATAGGGATCCGCCAAGCTAGCTCTCTTCCTCCCTCAAGGCCCTACTGAGAGCTCACCTCCTCCAGGAAGCCTTCCCAGACTGAGCCCCTTCCTTCCTCTCCCCCTCATCAGCCTCTCCATCCCCCCATCTTACCTCCTTCTCTTCCCCACAGCACCTGTATATATGTCTGTACATATTTATTACTCTATTTATTTATTTATTTATTACTTTTACATATCTATTCTATTTATTTTATTTTGTTAGTATGTTTGGTTTTGGTCTCTGTCTCCCCCTTTTAAACTGTGAGCCCACTGTTGGGTAGGGACTGTCTCTATATGTTGCCGACTTGTACTTCCCAAGCGCTTAGTACAGTGTTCTGCACACAGTAAGTGCTCAATAAATATGATTGATTGATTGACTGATAGGGCACGGGCCTGCGAGTCACAAGGTTTGCTGCTATTTGTCTGCTGCATAGGGATCCGCCAAGCTAGCTCTCTTCCTCCCTTCAAGGCCCTACTGAGAGCTCACCTCCTCCAAGAGGCCTTCCCAGACTGAGCCCATTCCTTCCTCTCCCCCTCGTCCTCCTCTCCATCCCCCCATCTTACCTCCTTCTCTACCCCACAGCACCTGTATTTATGTATATATGTTTGTACATATTTATTACTCTATTCATTTATTTATTTTACTTGTACATATCTATTCTATTTATTTTATTTTGTTAGTATGTTTGGTTATGTTCTCTGTCTCCACCTTTTAGATTGTGAGCCCACTGTTGGGTAGGGACTGTCTGTATATGTTGCCAACTTGTACTTCCCAAGCGCTTAGTACAGTGCTCTGCACACAGTAAGCGCTCAATAAATCTGATTGATTGATTGATTTCTACTTGGATACACTCATCATCAGACAAGTAATAGCTACACAAACCTGAGTTACTGGTTCAAATTTACCTCATGTAATGAAACACCATTGTTTAAATTACTAAATGATGAGGCCTATTATATATATATATATATACGTATTTATGTATATATGTATAGACAGCTATATATATATTCATGATACTATTTACCAATTAATGAGTGTGTCGCTGAAAAGGCCAATATGGGACCCACAATCCCAATCACATTAAGCGCTTAGTACAGTGCTCTGCACATAGTAAGCGCTCAATAAATACGATTGATGATGATTGGGCACACAATGATGCAAAAGAGGTTTGATGAAGGGAGGGTAGTTATCGAAGTTCTTTTGTGTTCCCAAAGAGCCAATCATAGACTGGGAAGATGTTTACTTTGTCCTTTGTGCTTACCTTTGATCTTATCTCACATTGCCTAAGTTACTGTATATTTGTCATTTTAAGTGTGCTTAACTTTCCCATTAGATGGCAAACTCAGCTCAAACTTTTTCTGAGTCTTTATTTAAGCACATATTGCAGTGCTCAGTACCCGATCCACCTCTTATCTTTGGGAGCCCTATGTGGAAGAGGACTGATCTGATTTGATTACCAGTGCCTACACCAGTGCTTAGCACAGTGTCTGGAACCTAGGAAACACTCTTGTTCATCAATCCCCTCCAATGCTCACCTCTCACCCTCTTCTCCTACTCCTAATTGTCTGTCATTCTAAAACCTTCTCCTCATCTCTTCTCCGAGATCTGACTTCATTCATTCTATCGTATTTATTCATTCAGTCATTTATTGAGTGCTTAGTGTATGCAGAGCACTGTACTAAGCGCTTGGGAGACTACAGAGGCAGTTAATGAACTTCTCATCCCACTCCAAACACCCAGCTCAGTCGTTGGAATGACTTGGATTTAATATTTCTTAATTACACAGCAGAGTTCGTATTCCATCCGCCTCCCCCACCCCCAACCCAAAAGAGATCCAATAGTATTCCTCCTTGTCTAGAAGTGTCTGGATGTCTTGGCTTTTTGGTCATGCAATCTTTTATGTGTTCTTTATGATGTCCAGGACCTTGTGGGCGCTCTATCAACATGAATTATTAGCAACATTTTCTGGACTCATTTCCTCTGAGACACATTAAGTAAGTGATCAAAATCCTCAAGTTGGACCAAGGCATTGTATCTGCAGGAAGTGAGGTTAGGGAGAGGACAAGAGAGCCATATGAGCTTGTCCACTTGTAACCAAAGGCATCAAAATATTAAATCTTCTGTAAGCTATTATAATTAGAACCAGGTCATTTTAACTCTGCAACATAATTTTGGTGCCCCTTTATTAGTTCCTGTTGGGTTCGTACATCCACATACAAGTCAGGTACCTAGTTATTTATAGTATACAGGTTTTTTGCGGGGGTTTTTTTGAGGTGATTTGGCTTACTGGTGTTGTAAGTGAAGTACATTCCAACAATCTCCATATAGAGGAGCGTGTGATAGAATGGAACCTGAAAAATGCCTTAGGTGTCACTCCTGATTCACAAGTATCTGCATCCCTGAAGGCAGTTTTTTTATTGCTATCAATTTACACCCTGATTTTCCAGGTCAGAATCTAATAATTCACAGAACCGCTCTGCCTCAGACTTAATGTTGTTTTCAATAAGAGCAATGCCCTTTTTTTTTTGTATTTATTAAGTACTTACTATGTATCAAACACTGTTCTAAGCCCTGGCGTAGATACAAGTTAATTAGGTTGGACACAGGCCCTGTCCTGCATGGGGCTCATTTTACATTTGAGGGAACTGAGGCACAGAGAAATGAAGTGACATACCCAAGGCCACACAGCAAGCAATTGGCACTGTTAGGATTAGAACCTAGGTCTTCTGACTCTCAGGCCTGTGTTTTTCCCACTAGGCCATATTGCTGCTTCTGTAGCTGCTGTACTGGATGTGAGTTTCACTTGGTCTCTTCCTGGCTCTTTTGGAATTGCCTTGTTTACGCAGTCCTTGCAATCTAGGCATTGCCTCTCTCGACTCTGTTGTATTGTAGCACACAGTAAGCAGTTTAACAAATAACAGAATTATTATTATTATTGAGCAAGCCCTCTCCCTTTGAAACAAAATTCTCCTGTCTCCAGATCCCATCATTAAGACTTTCTTCACACTCAGTGAGTTTCAGGGTGGGTTACTATCAGTAGGCGAACAGAAGACGGGGCAGCAAAGAGCGGCAAATGCCTATATTCTCAAGAATAATTGACTCCAAGGTGTGGGTTGTCCAAGCACCGCTGTGTGCATGATGCAGAAGTGAGTTTTGGTTACATTTTGGACTTTTCAGCCACTCATACGTGGATGGATTAGATTTCATATTAGTGATGGCATCTCAAAAATGAAGGCTGAGTGCTCACCTATTCTCATGTGTGAATATAGTTAATATATATGCATACATGTATATATATATATGAACTATTTATACATATATAAAGTATGAGAAGCCCATATCTGAGAATGACATGCTCCAAACCTCTCAGATTATTCGATTAAGAGTAATACCTTATTCTTCACACTGTCACATAATATTGACATTTAGGTAACAAGAATCAATCAATCAAACAATCAATAGCCTCTCTTGAACAGAGCTTTGAAATAAGCACCTGGGCAGCTGAAGATGTAGGTGAAGACAAGTGAACAGTAGCAAATTGTTTGAGGTGCTCATTTAGGATCTGTGGCCCTCCTGAAAGCACACTTTTGATGAGCAAACATTTCATTATATAGAAAACAGGTGTTATTCCACTCATCTTTTTTTTAATGTCAGCTATGATGAAAGCTAATGCTGAAGACAACTTGCAAATTCCCCAAAGCCTTCTGAAAGAAGTCTGATCTACAAGATATTTTGGTGAAAGCTTTATTCTTATAGATACACTGTAAATAGAAATGTATCTCATTGTACCATGGTATTATTTCCTTTATGGAGATTTTAATTGTGCAGTGTATTTCCTACACTACCCAATCAATCAGTATTTATTGAGCATTTGCCAAATTCACAGCTCTGTACTAAGCACTTGGGAGAGTAAAAAATACAAGGCAGGCTATAAAATGTGTGGCTAATTGCAGGCCATCAAAATGTTTTTAAAAGGACTGCAATATTACACAGGATATATTATTTGCTAAAACAGTATACCTTACACATCTCCAACCAACCTCTTTTCCCAGACATGGCAGTCTTTAGACTCACAGTCATGCTCCCATGGTTTATTGAAAAAGTTAAAAGAAAGAGATAGTGGGCAGGAAGATAGCCCTGGGCTTTTGGAGGCTTTCTGTGATGTTTGACAGAGCAATGCTCAGACTACTAAGGCATCATTATCCCTGGTCCTGGCCTAGAAATCCTAATTCCCCCTCCTACCCCCAGACCCGATTCTGTGGAAAACCTGTTAACCAGGAACTCCTCCTCTACCTTTCAATGTTTAAGTAGCCTGTGTGGCTACCTGCATATAGGCATAGATAGGAATAGACAGGTATAGAGGACCTATCTTATGGTAAATAATAATAATAATAATAATGACGGCATTTGTTAAGTGCTTACTATGTGCAAAGCACTGTTCTAAGCACTGGGGGGATACAAGGTGATCAGGTTGTCCCACGTGGGGCTCACAGTCTTAATCCCCATTTTACAGATGAGGGAACTGGGGTTCAGAGAAGTTAAGTGACTTGCCCAAGGTCACACAGCCGACATGTGGTGGAGCCGGGATTCGAACCCATGACCTTTGACTCCAAAGCCCGGGCTCTTTCCATTGAGCCACACTGCCCAATGACAGTTCAAAGGAATATTGAGTAACAGGACTATTGCCAAAGGGGAGAGATCTCTTGGTGAAAGAAATAATTGCTTCCATCCTTACCTTTGATCATCTGTTCAGTAAAAAAAAAAAATGCATTAGAGCTGGGCATATGGTCACATGTTGAAGTGAAGACTCTAAAACGGCATTAATTGGGGTAAAGTGAAATATTAGTTCAACTGACAGGCTTTAATGAGAACACTGGGGCATCTTAGACACAAAGAGGGTTTGTTCATCAGGCTGTGTCTATTATATTTTTCCACAGGATTTGGCTCTGCAGGCGATGAAAAGGAATTAATAATGCTTTCAAATGGAGATGTTGATTGACACTACTAGAAACAAGTCAAGGACATCCAAAGCCATTTGGAAGGAAAACGTCCAGAGTCATTTTGGGGAGAAAAGATAGCTCTGGGCTCAGCCTGATGCATAATATGCTTGGGTGGATTAACCCAAACTGCATGGCCTAGTGGAAAGAGCACGGGCCTGGGAATCAGAGGACCTGGATTCTAATCCCAGCTCTGCCAACTTGTTTGCTGTGTGACCTTGGGCACATCACTTAACTTCTCTTTGCCTCAGTTACCTTATCTGTAAAATGGGGATTAAGACAGCCCCATGTGGAACATGGACTGTGTCCAACCTGAGTATCTTGTTTCTACCTCAGCGTTGAGTACAGTGCCTGGCACACAGTGCTTAACAAATGCCATTTAAAAGAAAAAAAACCCACTCTGCTGCTGGTCCTCCTTGCCACAAGGAAGGAGAGGTATGGTTCTCTGCAATTCAGAGTCCTTGGTTTTGTAATTCTGGAAGATCACGTGAGCAAGTCACTGAAATGAGTGTTTCAGTACCCACAGGTAGATTCTTTCAAATGAGGTTTAAAATTAGTCTTTCATTAGGCAGACGTCTATCTAGTCAGACCTCTATGCTTTTGGGTGGGTGGGATGAGAAGGGAGGGAGAGAGAGAGCCAGCCCTGGGCTAGGCACAGCACTTGAAGCTGTAGGGAGAATGTAAATCTGAAGATTTACTTCAACCTTTAAGTATGTTAATTATTGTTAAATGCTGATTTTTATCAGCACCATGTTAATTAGTCATGCCACCTGTAATCATGGAGAGATCTGAGCTCTCTAAAATAAAACCTTTCTCTTCCAGTTGACATTAGCAGGTAAATACGTTTTTCTCTTTTTTTTTTTTGCTCCAACTGTTTTTAAAATGATTGTCCTTTCTACAGAAACTAAACCAAATGGAAATCATCTTTTCAGCCTCCTGACCCCTTGTGTCAGATTATGAAGGAAGCAAATACAATTCCATTTTTCTGTATTCTCTTCATCTGCCTGCTTCAGAAATGGAGGGCTAAACTAGAATTCCCTGTGAATAGTAGTGGATTCAAGGGTATTATTCCTTTGTTCACCAAACTCAACTTGGTCTTGAAAAAAGAAAGCTAAGCACAGAATGGCAAGAGGTCTAGCCTCATCTGGAATCCCAGAAATATGAGGACTTTGCAAATATGACATTTCATTAAGCTGGTCTTCTGAATTTAATTGGGCTGAATAGTAATAATAATAATAATAATGATATTTATTAAGCACTATGTGCCAAGCACTTTTCTAAGCTGTGGGGTAGATAGAAGTTGATCAGATCAGACACAGTACCTGTCCCACGTAGGGCTCACACTCTTAATCCCCATTTTACAGATGAGGTGATTGAGGCACAGAGCAGTTAAGTGACTTACCCAAGGTCACACAGCAGACAGGTGAAGGTCGGGATTAGAACCCAGGTCTTTCTGACTCCCAGGAACGTGCTCTATCCACTAAGCCATGCTGCTTCTCTGATTTCAACATCATTGAAAACCAAGTAACCAAAATGTGAGACTTCTTGTTATCTATCAGGACTAGCTATTTGAAGAATATTATAACCCATGCACTCCCTAAAACCCACTATGGTTTAAACTGTAAGGGAATGCAGTGGGCATGATCGTTACTGCACATCAGAGTCTGGAGAAGAGCAGGCAATAACATGAAAACGTTCATGTGGTATTTGTAGACCTTACAGAATTTTTACCACCATCAGTAGATCTGGATCCGGGAAGCTACTGAACAAGTTTAGTTGCCTTAAATTGAGCAAGATCCTAAGGCTGTTACCCAATGGCACCGTGACCGTCTTAGAAGTCTTATCTGACCCTTTCATTTTACCGAAGCATGAAGTAGGACTGTGTATCAGATCCAGTCTTCTTCAAGAAATTCTACACACTTAGGCTTGGGAATAGACCAAGGGACCTTGAATGTGATACTGGACTACAACCCTGTCTTCTAGGAAACTCTTCCATCTTGGGCTGTGAGCATCATATAAAGTCCCTGGGATGATACTTCAGGATTAGCCCTATCCAGATGAGGTAACTGAAGCACAAAGAAGTTAAGTGACTTGCCCAGGGTCACACAGTGGGTGACCTGCAGTTTCCATGGCAGTTCTACTTTAAGTCCCTTCTGTTGGGGTTTCAACTGACCCCAAACTCCCCAGTTCCATCCTCTTGGGAGGCAAAGAGCATATGACCAGGCCTCTCATTTTAAACACGTCCAGTGAGTATCCAATTTGAGAAGAAAAATAATGTACTTGGCTATTGTCGGTCCAGGCATTTCGCCTTCTCTTTTGTGAGTCAGTCAGCTGACTTGCAGTAGCTGACACTGAAAAGACCATTGATCAATCAATCAATCAATCAATCAATCAATTGTATTTATTGAGTGCTTACTGTGTGCAGAGCACTGTACTAAGCGCATGGGAAGTACAAGTTGGCAACATGTAGAGACAGTCGCTACCCAACAGTGGGCTCACAGTCTAGAAGGGGGAGACAGAGAACAAAACCAAACATATTAACAAAATAAAATAGAATAGATATGTACAAGTCAAATAAATAAATAGAGTAATAAACATGTACAAACATATATACATATATACAGGTTGATGATTCTCCCTGTTTCAAAGTTTGGCCAAAATATGAGCGGTGTGTAATTATACATCCTCACCTAAGTGACCTAACTGGTTTCAAAAACTGGTCCTTAATTCAGATGTGATGAGTGCCAAAGCAAAGCAGGAAGAAATTCTTTAGAGTTTAAGCATATTGTTTATAAAATTATTGAAACCTACAGCACAGTTAAATTTGTGTGTTAAATATTCAAGAAAATGTTAGCTAAAGACTACCCCATCTCCTTCTCTAAATGGTGTATTCAGGTAACTTTAAGTCCCAGCCTGATGGTGCTTTCTTTAGTGAACACAAGCTACAGGAAAATTTATGTGCATACATTTGAGGCTTTATGAGGAGCTGTTGGAAAATTTTCCTGACACCTATTTGTGACGTGTAGCTATGCTTTGTCTGTGCGTAAAACAGTTCAAGGCAACTGCGAAGGTTTTCAAATTTCGTATCTCCAATAGCATCTGATGTTTGGAGGGTGATGTAGGGAAGGGAAGGGAAGGGATTAGGGCTGCTCCATTTTTGAGAGAGTGATGAGACATGAGAGAAGAGGGAGAGGGGAGGAAAACCAAAGATTAAGGCCATGCGTCCATCAGGACTCTTAACTGTTAATGAATGTGCGTTTTAAAAAATAATAATCACAGCTCTGCCAGAAGCAGCAGACTGCAGAAGGAGATAATCAGCCTTCTGTGCTATGAAGCTTTCATGTCTCTACTTGCACCTTGCCTCACAAATAATGTAAACCTTCTTTCAAACCATACTGGGCCAGATAAGAATAAGTCATTTTGTAGATAACATTTTGCATTCTACCTGTAACCTACTTTCCATTTAACTTTCTAGCCTTCTGCCAAACCTTAGCTTGACTGCCCTTGTATAACTGAGGACACAACCAATGAGGATTCTCCTGGTAAATCTTTAGAAAGTTCTTCTGTGGCTGACTTGGTTTCCTTTTCATTTACATTGGGTGTTTAGAGGGTTTAGTGATAGGATGGTGAAAGGGTCTTACCATCTCTTTGTGCGTTAATTTACTTTCATTTTTACTATTAATAACAGTAATAATAATAATGGTATTTGTCCAGTGCTTAGACTGTGTCAAGCATTGTTCTAAGCTCTGGGGTAGATACAAGGTAATAAGATTGGACAAAGTCCCGGTCTCGTGTGGGGCTCAGAGTCTCAATCCCCATTTTACAGATGAGGTAACGGAGGCACAGAGATGACAATGACTTGCCCGGGATCACACAGCAGACAAGTGGTAGAGCCAGGATTAGAATCCATGACCTTTGACCCCCCCAAACCCATGCTCTTTCCACTGGGCCATGCTCCTTCTCATAATGAATTCTCTGAGTAAGGTCACAGCAAAACTAAACATCTCTGAATGATTTCCTGCCTTATGTCCACATATTAGGCAAAAAATATACAGTTAGGACATACATTCACTTGTGTTTTCATGCCTGTCTATACAGATAACTATACAAGAACTTATTACAATATGCACCTCTCCAGATAATCAGATGTACTTTTATAGCTATAGAGTAATTTTGCAAAAATCCACAGTTTCGTGATCCTTCAAAGTAAATTCTCATCGTGGCTCTCACCATTAAATTAATCCATTCTGCTCTAATTTGTGGCTGGGTACCTCCATTCGTTATTCATGTTGGTGGGATCCAACCCTCTTCTGTCTTCCCCCTTATACTCACTGCTAAATAATGGCAGGTTTGATCAAAGAGGATCTGCTGGTCTACTAGCACAGAGAAAAGAAACTTTCACGCTGCCCCTCCACTGACTCCATACAGGCCTTTGGAGGGAGAGGGCTTTAGAGCTCAAACATGCCATCAAGAATGCTTCAGATCTAATACCTGCAGAGGGTTTTGTCCATGTGCTCTAATTTGGTCTAGGGGTGAAATTGTTCAGACTTTTAAACTTTTCCACTGTGCTGGGTCCTGGCACAAAATCCTTGTGAAAGTTCACATTGCTTCAGCGCAGAATGCAAGAGTCCTAGCCCTGTTTCGACATGCCTTATCGATACCAATTAATAGCAAATGTTTACCTCCTTTTCCAGGCTTGATAGAGATTTATATTGAAGTGATTTAGTATATTCAGAAGCAGTGGCCCTTCAGTTTACACAGCCACTAACATGGAAATTAAAAAAAACAGCTCACTTGTTTTGACCTGTTCCTTTGGCTACGCTTATGTATTTTAGCTTTTCAGCGCTGCATTTTTAAATGAAAAAAATGTTTTTTTTTTCTTTAATAAGAAAATCGCCAAGTAGGAGGGAACTACTGTAGACCCTTTCGCCTTTTGAGAGGCCTGAGCCAGCAGGTAGTGAAAAGAAAAATTCTCCTGAATTTCCAGGGTGGAAAGTAATCAATCAATAGCATTTACTGAGTAATTTCTGAGTGATGGGCAATGTACCGAACACCTGGGAGTGTTAGAAAACACATGTTCACTGCCCTCAATGGGCTGGCAATGAAGTGGAGGAAGAAAGGCAACACGTATTACGAATTAGGAAAAGATGAAGCAGGAAGTGGCGTAAACACATTGGGATGGAACAGCTGAACAAACTGAATGTACAGGAAATACAGGAATAGTAACAGTAAATAGAAAGCAGTGTGGCCTAGAGGAAAATGCATGGTTTGGGGACGCAGGCCTGTGTGACCTGGCCAAATCACTTAACTTCTAAGTGCCTCAGTTTCCTCACTTGCAAAATGGGGATTACAAACCTGTTCTCCAGGGGCTGTCTCCGGTCTATACTGTATCTACCCGGGTGCTTAGTACAGTGCTGGGCACACACAGAATAGATGTTTAACAAAGACCACCTTACTATTAGTAATAGCAGTAAATAAATATATACATATTTGCAAGAATGGTGAAGACAGTTCAACACACAGAGCTCAGACAGAGTTCATTTGCCCTGTGAAGATAGCACTGGTGTACCTAGTGACAGTTTCCACCAATTTAGGTCTGAACTCTTATTTCAAATTCCGTGTGAAGAGACTCTGGGAGACTACATGCCTGCTGCTGCAACCCTCTAGTCATGCTTCCACTTGCTCACATAGTAGCATCTGCAACTATCAAGTAGAAACTCAAATCCTGCTGTAGCCCTAATGAGCTTGCCCTTTTAATTGCAGGCTTTGGTCTTATTAGTGTCTGGTGCCCAGCTCTAATCTTGTACAGAATAAACAGGCTTTGTGTTTTAAATGTGTTTCAGTCAGGTATAAGTCCCAGCATAACAGCAATAACTCTTGAATGTTACACGGTTACGTGTTTGTAGTGATCTAACCATTCAGTGTGGCTCCGTTGAGGCTTAAATCAGGGAGTCATGGCTTTAAAGAGCCTGAATTCATGGCTCAGTGGAAAGAGCACGGGGTCGGGAGTCAGAGGTCATGGGTTATAATTCCAGCTCCTCCACATGTCTGCTGTGTGACCTCGGGCAAGTCACTTAACTTCTCTGAGCCTCCGTTACCTCATCTGTAAAATGGGGATTGACTGTGAGCCCCATTTGGGACAACCTGATCACCTTGTATCCCCCCCAGTGCTTAGAACAGTGCTTTGCCCATAGTAAGCGCTTAACAAATGCTGTCATTATTTTTATTATTACTGGGAGAAGCATCTCTTCCCAGGCAACTCAAGGTGGGAGCAACTAGAAATTGTTTGCTTATGAATGAAAAACGTTGCCTCGCCCTCTGTGCTCAAACCCCCGTCAGAGAACGCAAGCATTGACTAAGATCAGTAGCTACCCCGACCCCTGAATTGGAGCCAGTCCAACAATCCCATGTTGGATGTGGTCTCTCGGTGAGCAGAGGCATGTACAACTGTCAGCCACTGCTGGGGAGGGATTCCTTATTTGTAACGGGGGGATGGGACAAGCACAAATAGAAAAAGGAACAAAAATAGGGTAACCATAATCAACTGTTCAATATTGCAGAGCAAAAGAAATTACCATAAAGCCCAAGAGGACTCTATTAAGCTTTTCATAAAACATCCATGGGATTTTCAGTTGTAGTGTGATTCTTTGAATTTTTTCATTAGTCAAAGAACATCAAGGTTCAATTTTATTTTTCCACTAAAGGATATGGTGCCAGTTAACCCAAAGGGAGTATTCCTTACAAATCCCTCCTCTCTATTTTCTTGGCCACTTCCCTTTACCCTTTGCTTTCCTCCCTGCCCTGCCAACCTTCTTCAACACCCACACAACGTCTTTGGTGCCTAAAAAACACGATTTTGGCAAAACTAGAGCAGCTTTTCAGAGTATCATCTATGTGGGGAAAAAACTCATTTCTCAGAGTTTCTCAAAACTTGAAGGCAGTCACTTTCATAGGGATAATCCCCCCATTCCTCCATTTTATTAAGTAGTAAAATTGATGGGCTTTGGTGAGGAGCCAGAGCAATCCGTGTAAAGAGTGTACTTTGCTTAGGTACAGTGCACAGTCTTATGAGCTGTTATCCATGCTTATTACCCAAATAATAATGTGTGCCACTTAAAACACTAAACCCCTGCCGTAGATCTCTTCTAGGATTACAGACTTGTTGAAATACCCCTGTTGGAGCTGGTCTTTCAGTCATTTCAGAGACCATTAGCATCGTCTTTCACAATGCTGGCTTTGCAGGAGCATGTCAAGCTGTAGATGCCAGTAATAACTTTATCTCCATCAGCATGTTCCATCTGGTTGAGCAGGGCAGTGAAAGCAAACAAAATTGGAACAGAAAGAAATGCAGGGGTTCAGCTCCTGCCAATGTTTGGGGTGAAAAATGCTGCTTTCTTTAGCGTGGAGTTGGGAAAAATTAGTGAAGGTATAAAGCGTATCCATCATTCATTCAGTCGTATTTATCAAGCACTTACTGTGTGCAGAGCACTGTACTAATCTCTTGGGAAGTACAGTGCAGCAACAGATAGAGTCAATCCCTGCCCAACAATGGGCTTACAGTCTAGAAGGGGAGAGACAGGCATCATACACATATAGGTATGTATATATAGCGCTTGACACAAAGTAAGTGCTTAACAAATACCACCATTCTGTATTTCAAAATTATATGTAGACATCCACCACGGATGGATATAGCCAGGTGCTGTGACCTTTACCACATTTTAATTCAAATCCCCAGCACTACCATTGATCAGCTTGGGGGCATAACTGCAGAGTTTTGCATTGCCTTCATTTATCCAATCATTCATTCAATCGTATTTATTGAGCACTTACTGTGTGCAGAGCACTATACTAAGCACTTGGGAGAGTACAATAGAACAATAAACAGACGCATTTCCCTGCCACAGCGAGCTTACAGTCTAGAGGTGAGCTTTGGACAAAGCTGTGAGTGATGTGACCTGAGTGTAATTACCAAACCTGTCACCCCATCCAGAGTCTAAAAGATGAGTTCCCCCACCCCCCATACCGCTTTGGAAGAGAGTCACAGGTTTGAGTTTCAAGAGAAGCTCATTCCAGTAGTAGCATAGAGCATTTAGAGAAGCAGCGTGACTCAGTGGAAAGAGCTCAGGCTTTGGAGTCAGAGGTCATGGGTTCGAATCCCAGCTCCACCACATGTCTGCTGTGTTACCTTGGGCAAGTCACTTCACTTCTCTGAGCCTCAGTTCCCTCATTTGTAAAATGGGGGTGAAGACTGTGAGCCCCACGTGGGACAACCTGATCACCTTGTATCCCCCCCAGTGCTTAGAACAGTGCTTTGCACATAGTAAGCGCTTAACAAATGCCACTATTATTATTATTATTAGCATAGGTAGAGATCATGGCCATGGTTGGCACCCTTCTCTGATAATTGTCCTCTGCCTCCTTCCCTCCTCACTGAGCACTCCTCTGCCCAGGGAGTACTAAAACTAGCACCAGAAAAAGTGAAGTGGTGCTAGGAATTTTATAATTGTGGTATTTGTTAAGAGCTACCTATGTTCCTGTGTTAAGTAATAATAATGATGATGATGATGATGGCATTTGTTAAGCACTTAGTATGTGCCAAGCACTATTCTAAGCACTGGAGTAGATACAAGGTAATCACTTGTCCCACATGGGGCTTGCAGTCTCAATCCCCATTTTACCGATGAGGGAACAGAGGCACAGAGAAGTTAAGTAACTTGCACAAGGTCACAGAGAAAAGTTGTAGAGCGGGGATTAGAACCCATGACCTCTGACTCCCAAGCCTGTGCTCTTTCCACTAAACCACACTGCTTCTAAGTGCTAAGCATTGGGGTAGATATAAGATAATCAGGTCAATCCCTGTCTCCTGTGAGGCTCACAGTCTAAACCAGGGAGAGAGAATAGGTTTTTAAGCTCCATTTTACAGATGAGGAAACTGGGGTCCAGAAATGTTGTGACTTGGCCAAGGTCACGCAGCAGGTACGTGGCAAAACCAGGATTCGAAACCAGTTGCCCTGGCTTCCAATGCCCAGCAGTGGTTAGGCTTGGCCTTAATGTAATGCTTCCTCTCAGCAGGCTAATGCCGACCAAAAGTAGGAGGAAAAGCCAAGGACCAGGGAAGGTAAATATCCAGTGATTTCTTATCGATTTGCCATTGACTCTAGAAACACAAATGGTGCAAGTTCATCTACCCCAAAGGATTTTGGTAGGGAACAAAAGGATTTTTATTTTAATTGTTACCCTTGGATGTGCAAGTTCTTTCAAAGAGTTGAGTTGGAAAAGAATGCAAAGTTCCTCTGCTTAAGCTCCAAACATGCTACTGAAGAGCCCCTGTAATTAGGACCTTAGGGATGAAGGAAAGATGGAATGGGAGAGAGTGGAGATCTGACATTGGAAAGGTCCTGGAACCAGGAATTTCTCAGCTCCTCTTGACTGTTCTTTTCCAAATGAGGGCAGTTTGTGCCTTTGATACTCTGGATGTATGAGTGGATTGTTACACGATGAGTTTTTCCCCTGAAATGAAATCTGAATTTGGTCAGCTTGGCCTTCACTGTGCAGGTGCAGGGATGGAGCATCCATGGGTCACGTTGGGCATTTAGGTTTAGCTTTCCTCAGTGATGTGGTATGTTGTGAGCAGCCTCAACTAGCTGGTGTCTTCTTCTGCAGTCCCGTCTGTATCCACCCTTTCCTAGTCACAAGAGAGGGTGACTAGAGGGCCCTGGGTAGCAGTCAATCAGGTAGATATTAAGGTCACTTCCTGGAAACAGTACTGTCCTAAGCACTTGGGATTTGGTAGAGTTGGTAGACACGATATCTGCCCATAAGGAGCTTACAGTCCAGTGGGAGGAGCTTCCAGGAAGCCATAACCTCCACTTAGGACCTCACCTGTGTAAACCCTGGTTTCGTGACCTCAGCTCCTCCTTATCCTGCAGATATCCCTAAAACTTTCACTTTTTGTGCCTCCCACCTTGGATGGCCTCGACTTTTTGCTCCTCTTGTCCCACGGCCCGAGAGAGTCCCGTGATTTTTTCATAGTGTTTTACAGGTATTTGTAAGCCGTGTTTCTACCTATGTGTGCGATTGGCCTTTATTTTTACTCGCTTTCATCTCGGAAAGAAATTTTGGCACAAAGGGTAAAGGCTATTCCATGGCCTGTGGCTAACAATTAGGCTGTAAGTTCCTGCAGAGCAAGAATCATGTATCCCTGTTCAATCAGTCAATCAATCTTATTTATTCAGCCCTTATTTATTCTACTCTGTGAGAAGAGTTTGGAAGAGTACAACACAATGGAGTTGGTGGACACATTCGCTGCCCACAGTCTCACAAGCGAGTGCTCAATGAATACCTTTGATTGATTGATTTGCAGAACTAACTTAGGACTCTGTGACTCCTAACTTCCAGTGCTGGGATGGACTGGCTTGGAGAGGCCAAACCACAAATCTCGTGTATGTGTGGTCTTGTGATCTTTCAGAAAAGGCAGTGGCGAACATGTCCGTTCTGCTGAACCTGGGCTTTATATAGGCCTTGGCTTAGGTCACGCAAAGAATTGCTGTTCACCATCAGCTTGGGCTTCCAGGACGGTGTCCTGATGTTCACAATTGGCATAATCCTCGCCACTTGTGAATTCGGACATGATTCACAGCATCGTTGCCCGGCTGCCCATGGTACTGACCAATCAATCACTCAGTGGTATTTATTGAGTTCTTACTATGAAAGCAACACTGTTTTAATCGTTTTGAGAGAGTACGATTCAACAGTAGACTGATAGCCTGCTACGTAGAGCAAAACTTTAATTGAACTAACTGAGGATATCTGGGAAATGCTGCTTCTTGAACGACCTCGTCCTCGGCATTCCTCTCCCCACCTCCTCCCATAAGGAGATATCACATTGCTCTTCTTCCCTTCCCTTCTTGTTCCACCCATTCACACCCTTCCTGCTGTTTTGCTTTGGTTTGAGTTTTCAAACTCTTGCATTGTCTCGCTGGACTCCTACTAAAGGCCATGAACTCTATCTCTGATTTTAGAAGTTACTGCAGGGAATTTCTGGCCACAAACAGGGGGGTGATGTTCAGTGGAAATCTTCCCAGGTTTCTTGTTCCAAGACTGGCCATCTGAAATCATCTGGAATAGTTGGGCTTTAATGTGGTTTTACCCCTCATCCTGCAGGATATGAATTCAAAAAAGGATCATGTGAGTCAAAGAGGATCATGTTGCACCTTAACAAAACAGCTTTCCAGTGGCAGGATGTCAATGCCTCAGACAGGACCAATTGTTTGTTTCTGGAGAGACAAATCCTGAAGTAGAGAACACTCCTTGCCCTGTTTTATGGCTAAGTTTCTTCAGACTCCATTACCACCATATAAGTAAACATCATCAACCCAGCTCCCGGTACTTCCGTGGAAATGACTAATCTTTGAAGCCATGTTGGTATTGATAGCTGTTTGTCTTGTTGGCTAGAAAAGAGCAGATTCATGATTTCAAAGGTTCCACAACCAAAAAACCAATCAGGTTCTTTCCAGAAAAGGCCCTAAAATATACGAAGGACATGTTCATAGAGAGCATGCATTCACAAATAATGTACTTCCCTGATTGTAGACAAGCCCTACTTTGGACCAATAAGGGTTATTTCCTTCCTAGAAAAAGAAGCCAACTCCCCCAGCACTTAGTATGATGCTCTGCACACGCCTAGTGTTCAAAAAATACCTCTGCTTGTTGGATTGAGCCTAATTTTTGCTGTAGCACTATTCCTCCTGATTTGTTGCCCTCTTCTTATTTTGGAATTTTAATTCAGTTTTGATTGGTAGCCTTATAAGTGATAGTGGTTGTGAGTGTTCAAGATACCCTTTTCCAAAATGAGTCTCAGAAATGTCCTGTAGAGTTCCAAACTGATAAAATCAGATAAAAGATGGGGTTAGGGTAATGATGAAAAATGGGGGAAAAGGTACACCCGATTGTAATCTAGCATCTTGGTAGATGAGGAAATCTAGGTCTCAGTGTACCTTAGGGCAGACTAAATTACCTTTTCTCTGATAACTGGAGAACCAAGGCCCAGTGCCAGAAAAGGTCTGTGCAGGCACATTTTAAAATGGCATCTCACTTCCCTGGAAATAGCACCTCTAAATCTAAGGCTATTCCTAGCAACTTGGCATGTTGAGTGCCACTCCTATAAAGCACCTGCATGTAGGTCCTGTGGCCAAGAGAAGAAAATAGGTATGACCGTCCTACTTTCATCTCTAGCTGCTTTTCCCTGATTTGAAGGGAACACCTAGTTCTCCTGGGAACCAGTGATCTAGGCAGCATACAGCCTACTCGGCGATACCCAGAAACAAAAACGTGTTGTCTGGCTTTGTCAGGGGTTGGGATGAGAAAGGTTTAGGGTTCATTCTTTCTCTCCTCCAGCCCTAACCAACTGGAGGATTTTCCATCGTGTCACCACTCTCCGCAGAGTGAGTCATAATCATCCTACTTTTCCCGAATCTCAGTTTAAAGGAGACAACCTCAGTGGCATTGGGATTAGAGGGTGGTGGAAGACCAGAAGCTGGGTATTAGGCTTAAGATCAAGAACAAGGGTGTTCACACCATTTCCTGCTCCCGTTGGCTCCTTCAGAAGCTTGTTACATGGTGCAAAAAAGATTTCCCTGTGACTTAGAGAACTGGAACAGAGGGATTTTTCTTAACTCGCCTCATATCGCTCGACAAAAAACACTTTGGGACCCTGATCTGTGGATCCTTGGTTCTCAAGGGATTATTGCAGTTGATTTTCCATGACATATGTGTAATATTTCTATCCTGAAGCTCTAGTGCAGCAAAAGTCTTGAAATAACGTGCATGCATCAATATAATGCAAAGGAGCGGACATTCCCCAGAATATTTAGCGAACCATCTGGCCCCACCCCATGATTCAGCAGCACTGGGGGAGATGAAGAAAATGCAGTGGGGCTGAATATTTCCACCCAGGCATATAGGCACATCTCTGTAGTTCCCACCCTGTGGGTGAGACTCCCAGAAGTAAAGCTCCTTGAGAACCAGTTGGCATTTCTTCTAACTTTATCATTCTCCAAAGCGCTTTCTACAGTGCTCTGCACAGAGCCCCCCAAGAAATCCCACTGACTGATAGTAAACTAGTTCAGTTGGCCTACACAGGGCTTGGTAACTTCCTGGATGATGTCACAAAGGAACAGGGCAGAAATGGAGCGTGACGGGAAGTTCCACCGAGACCCTCCCACAAAAGTTAGCACTGACTCACAGGCCACAAAGTCAGTGTACTGGACTGGGATTGGCAGCCCTAAGGGTGTATGTTTGGGGGAGGAAGTGACCTTCACAAGCTGCTATTATTACTACTAATACTAATGATGGCATTTATTAAGAGCTTACTATGTGCAAAGCACTGTTCTAAGCACTGGGGAGGTTAAAAGGAGATCAGGTTGTCCCACGGGGGGCTCACAGTCTTAATCCCCATTTTACACATGAGGGAATTGAGGCACAGAGAAGTGAAGTGACTTGCCCAAAGTCACACAGCTGACAATTAGAGCTGGGATTCGAACCCATGACCCCTGACTCCAAAGCCCTTGCTCTTTCCACTGAGCCACGCTACTAAACACTAAATCTGCCACTCTGGGACATAACACTCATATTTGTGGACTGCCCTAAATGCGTTGATCCAATCCTGATCCTGGAGTAGTAGCTTGAAAGAAGGCTGACCAAGAAATCAATTGAAAGCCCAAATTTTGTAACTGATGGAAGGGTGTAGGCAGTATTTCTGCAAGTTTATGGATGACAGGCCTTTGGAAAGGGAAATGGTGTTTTCACGTCAAAAGAATTCCTAGATGAAGGGATTAGTGAGTAAGCAATGGTTCCACAGCTGCATGGGTAGAAATGTAGAGCACAACCCTGGTCAAGGGTTTAGGAGTTGCTTATTCATGCTGTTTCCAGAAGGAAAAAAGCCCAAATCACTCAATATGTTTCCATTTATAGGAAAATTCAATAGTCCTCAAGAAACACTTCAGAATAGAAATATATGAATTTCCTCTCTTTCCGTTCTCTCCAGTGGCTGGTGCTTTGTCAGCACCCAGAAAATGCTAAATAATAACAAAGCCAGCTTAATGCTGGTCTGCAGAGTACAGATTTCTCCCCTTTAAAGGAATCGTCCTTCCTCTCAGTGACTCTTAGAAATCCTTAAAGTCATACAGTCATTGAAGTAATCATTCAGTGGTATGTACTTAAGATCTGAAATCAACCTTGAAAATGTAGAAAATGACCTTGGGTTCTCTCTCAAATTCCTGATTAGAAGGAGGATTAGATACTCAGGCTGCCAAGGAGGAGATGGTGGAATCTTTCACCCTGGAATTCTTACCCAAAGTTTTTTTTCCACCAATTTGGAAGTTACGACATGGAGGGGTTAGTCTGGAAGACTTTTGAAAATCCAACCAGCCCTACAGTGTAGATCACCTTTCTGGACATCCTAAGGGAGGAAGAGGAGGCACACCTCATATTCTAGATTATATAAAGACTATTGCTTAAAGGGCATTTCATGACCGTAAGCTATCTCAAAAGCATGCTAACCCTGCTTTGGCCTTCCTTTGGGTCTCAGTTATCAAAAGTCACAGGACTGGGGTCACTACCAAAGAAAAATGTAAAATGATCTGAGTTCTGCTTCATAGGAAATGATAATTTCTTTGGTGAAAGGCCATGCGTCTTGGCCTGGAATCTCTCCCCTAGAGCCCAATCCATAACAACAGCAAAATAGTTGAAGCTGACCGGAACAACCAATAAATCCGGACCCTCCTCTCCTTTCTAGAATTGGGGCTTCCCTAGTAAAGTTGTGTTAATTGGCCCAGGGAGAGATGAAGGGACCCGGCTTAGTAAGTAATCTGCGCTACATGGGCTTGGTAAGTAAAGGAAACAGCTTCAGATTCCCCGAATGTTGAAATTGGCCCATTTAAAATCAAACATCGTTATGCTTTTAGAGCCTTTCCCACGCCAGCCTTGAAGAAAAATATGTGCCGTTTCTATGATGATTTTTTTGAAAGCCCTCGCAGAGATCGGGCAGAACAACAACATGTGCACCATTTTGCCGAATCTATGTGAGGCCACCTCAACCTAGAGGGTTTCCCAGAGGGCTCCAAGAACCCCCTCTGCTGCTCCGAGCCTCCCCTCGAACATGGATGCCCTTTTTGAGTCAAAGATCGTGCCGAGAATCAATGCAGTGGGAGACTGGGTGCTGAAAATTAAAACATTGGACGTTAAGGCATCTTGGGCTGTATCAGTATCAGACAGACAGGGACAAACCGGCTGAATCCTGGGCTGTCACATATAAAACCGGATGACTGGCCACCCTAATTGCTTCGGAGAGGTTCCTCTTGCCAATTTCAATCTTCTCAGATGTCAGTGAGGTTGGTTCAGTTTGGAGAAAATGATTGGCTGATGTGGATGGGAGAGCTGCTGTTTTTGAGAAAGGACTGTTAAAGGCCATATCGCACAGGACGCTTTTGTGAAACCTTTTCGGGAATCTTGAGTGACAGCCACACTTGTTGGCAGCTGCAAGAGATGAGCATGGGGCTTGAGTTGCCTTTGCTCACCGAAGCCATCAGTGGCTCTGTGGGAGATTTTCCGTTTTTATGGTACTGGTTAAGCTCTTACTATGTGTCAAACACTGTTCTAGGTGCTGGGGTAGTGCAAGCCAGTTAGGTTGGACACAGCCCCTGTCCCTCATGGGGCTCACAGTAGGAGCAAGAATGGGTATTGTATCCCCATTTTACAGTTGATAAAACTGAGGCACAGATCATTTAAGTGCCTTGCCCAAGGTCACCTAGCAAGCAGTTGGCAGAGTGGGATTAGAACTCAGATCCTCCAACTCCCAGGCCTGTGCTCTTTCCACTAGACCGCACTGACTCTGAGACTGCTGCTGTTATTGCTTTTGGCTATTTTACTGTTTTCAGTTCCTTCAAGAACTTGGTACTGAGCCCCCTCCTTCCTCTCATCATCATCATCATATCAATCATATTTATTGAGCGCTTACTGTGTGCAGAGCACTGTACTAAGTGCTTGGGAAGTACAAGTTGGCAACATATAGAAACAGTCCCTACCCAACAGTGGGCTCTCCCTCTCCCCATCCCCCCCGCCCTACCTCCTTCCCCTCCCCACAGCACCTGTATATGTGTTTGTACAGATTTATTACTCTATTTTACTATTCTATTTATTTTATTTTGTTAATATGTTTTGTTTTGTTGTCTGTCTCCCCCTTCTAGACTGTGAGCCCGCTGTTGGGTAGGGACTGTATCTATATGTTGCCAACTTGTACTTCCCAAGCGCTTAGTACAGTGCTCTGCACACAGTAAGTGCTCTATAAATATGATTGAATGAATGAATGAATGTGCTAAGAAAGCCAACAGGTAGATATTTGGGTATCTCTAGATAGAAGGCTTAACTTTTTGGAAAACTGATGACTTTCTAGATAAAAGACATATGTTTCGAGAATCCTGCTTCATGGTCTTTTGGCAAGAGTCATCTGTGGATTTTACAAAAGGG
This sequence comes from Tachyglossus aculeatus, assembly GCF_015852505.1. Lineage (NCBI taxonomy): Eukaryota > Metazoa > Chordata > Mammalia > Monotremata > Tachyglossidae > Tachyglossus > Tachyglossus aculeatus. Next base: position 11,986,221 of record NC_052083.1, on the reverse strand, counting down.
TTTTCTAAAGACTGAACTGTGCAAATGCTCAAAGCAGTGACAGGGTTAATTCGCTCAGCTTATTCTCCCTTCTGGCATTTTCTTTAAACCATGAATACTATATTAGCCATTCAAGGCCGTTAGTTCTTATTTAAAGTGTCTCTCCCCATCTTTATGTAGATCAGATAAAATTATAGGCTATTATAATAGCCACAACAGATGTACTGTATCAATTCTGTATTTTTTATAAATGTATTGTAATACGGTATCTTCCTTTTGTTCTCATCTATCCCAAACCAATATTTGAGAGAAAAACTAAAAAGAGAGCATCCTATCCAGATAATTATAGGGTTTTTCAGCTCTCCACCATACAAAAGGCAAAGAATTTGAAATTACTGGCATGATTCATGAAATAGTATCAGACAGCCTCTTTAGAATTTCCATGAAACAAATAAGAAAAATGCTTTCATTTTTTTAAAAATGTATAAATTAGTAATGCTTTTGAGTAATTGTTGAGTTGTAGTCACTGTGCATATGAAAGTCCTCCATCTTTCAAAATTATAACGTAATAATAATGATAATTGTGGTATTTGTTAAGTGCTTACTATATGCCAGGCACTATACTAAGCACTGGGGTAGATACAAGGTAATTGGGTATTTGGAGAAAACAGCACAGGTTGAATCCAGATTGCCAAACTGCAGAAGACACTTAGTGGACTCTCCTTCTCAGAATCACCACTATCTTCTTCCCATTTTATGCACTAGATGGGAAGTGCAAATATTAAGGCTTGGGGTGGGTATCACTAATTGCATTTAGAATTTGCCTAGTCTACATAGATTGTATTTTCTAGGCATAATAAAGTTAAATACACAGGCATGATCAAAAATCTTTGAGTCGATCATTAAGCAAGGTCCTCCAATATTCTCCAGTGGCACACATGCAAGAAAACCTATCTGATTAAGAATGACATTTCAGAATCAGCAAAGCATTTAGGACTGGCATCTAGCATTGAGAAGACTGAGTTTATGTACTACCCTGCAGCTAGTAAACCTCGTATTTGATAGAATCAAGAATCTCCACTGGTGATTGAGTTCGGGGTTGGTTCTGAATTCTCCTACTTAACAAGACTTTATCCTTGTTACCAAGACGGAGAAGCAGCGTGGCTCAGTGGAAAAGGCACGGGCTTTGGAGTCAGAGGTCATGGGTTCAAACCCCGGCTCTGCCACTGTCAGCTGTGTGACTTTGGGCGAGTCACTTAACTTCTCTGTGCCTCAGTTACCTCATCTGTAAAATGGGGATGAAAACTGTGAGCCCCCCTGGGACTACCTGATCACCTTAGAACATTGCTTTGCACATAGTAAGCACTTAACAAATACCATTGTTATTATTATTATTATCATCATCATAAAGACAGAGAGAGGCAGTGAACTAGGTAAACAATACCAGCAGGCCCTTGGGAGATGATTAATTATGGTACTTGTTGCCAAGCACTGTTCTAAGTTCTAGGGTAGATACAAGTTAATCAGGTTGGACATACAGGCAGGGAGTGAGGCTAATGTGGCATCAATCAGCCACTGGTATTCATTGAGCTTTTACTGTGCTCACTTGGGAAAGTACAGTACAGTGGAGTTGGTTGTTGTCAATCAATCAGTGGTATTTACTGAGCACTTACGATGTGCAGAGCACTGAACTAAGAGCTTGGGAAAGTGAGCCTCATATGGGACAGGGATTGTGTTCAACCTAATCACCTTGCATCTACTCCAGCGCATAGAACAATGCTTGACACATAGTAAGCGCTTAACAAATACCACAGTTATTACAATACAACAGAGTTAGACACATTCCCTGCCCTCAACATGTTTACAGTCTAGACATGATCACAGTCCTCAAGGAGTTTATAACCTAGTGTATCAAACTGCAAACCTATGGAGCAATTGTAAGGGCTAACGTCCCGAATGAGTAGGATATATTGTGGATTTACCACAGCCCCTGCATCCATCTTTCAGAGTAGTTATTCCAACAACACCAAAGAGTAGGGACACACCAGCCCATTGAGGTATCAGGAAAATCCATATCAGCTGGTGCCAGCTTGTTTCATCAAAGCCAGTCGAGTCTCTGAGGCGGCTGGAGATTGACATCCAGGAGTAAGAAGAGCTTCCCCTTTTCAAACCGCTGCTCTGCTTCTTCCATGTGTTTGCTCTCAAGCCTTCACACTGGGAATTTCCTGGGCAGTTCTTCAGAGCCATTCGGGTCCTGTCAGATACTACAGATAGTTGGTTTTGTTCTCTGTCTCCCCCTTCTAGACTGTGAGCCCACTGTTGGGTAGGGACCGTCTCTATATGTTGCCAACTTGTACTTCCCAAGCGCTTAGTACAGTGCTCTGCACACAGTAAGCGCTCAATAAATATGATTGATTGAGAAATGCACCATGGGACAATCCTTGAATGTCCACAATGTAGAAGGGATTATCGGTCACACTTCTGTTTTACCAAGCCACATTTGCATCCCTGGCTAAAATCTCACAGCCCACAGCATCCCCCATTTTCCAATCCCAATAGAAAGATATATCATTCAATCGATGATATTTATTGAGCACTTACTGTGTGCAGAGAGACCACTGTACTAAGCAGGGAGGGTACAATACAACAGAGTTAGAAGACACATTCCCTGCCAATAATGAGCTGCAGAAACTTGGCTTCTGTATACAGCATGTTCAGACTATGCAGAGTAATATTATAAAAAAAATCATAATTTGGGATGTGAGAGACCTAAATGTTGTTCTCCAGAGGGAAACAGGGTAATCTGGGGCTAATTTAAATACCTGATGTCTATAATTTTTTTCATTAGAAACTAATTATTCTTATGATCCCAATCGTAATTCTATTTTTAATTCTATGTAAGAGACATGGTGACTGCATAGGTATTTAAATACATCGTAAGAGATTTTATTTGCAGTTAAGATTTTTTAAGCATTTTTGTGTATTAATTTCATTATAAAAGCAATGAGTATATGGAAATGTTTGGTTCTATGAAATTAATGTAACTTGGCATATGAGTTTTGGGTACTCATGAATAATCATCAAAAGACAAAACAAGGTATTTGAGACATCACAGAGTGTCTGTCATAATTGTAAGTGTAGATACTAAGGAACAATAATATTTTCAAAGTATAAACTCATTGAAGTGAAAATGAAAACTGGCAGCCATGACAAAGGGTGAAATACCCATCCATGAAAGAATTAGCATTGTAGTTTAGGGCAGTCCCTTTCAATTGAGTGTTCAACCCAGAATATGAGTACTTGTTGACAATTTTCATAACAGTATCACGCTCAAAGCCTTTAGCTTATTATTTTTAGATTCTTGCGGATTCATTCCCACCAGGGCAGTGGAGACTAAAAAATCATTTAATTATAAAAGAGTTTATTCTCAGATTGCTGATGTAAACAGCAGTCATCAAAATGTATAAGGGCCCTTAGCAATATTTACAAAGTCTCTGTGGTTATTTTGAGTTTCATAGAGAAGCTTGTACAGAATACTTACTGTTTTGCATGGAAAATGTTGGAACAATTCACTCCTTGGAGCCTCAGACGTGATGTAGCAACCCCTTTCCTGCCACGCACACCCCAGCATTTCACTGACACAACAGTCCTACAACAGAGAGAGAGGGCTCTCCCTTCTCTGCTGCTCCCCTGTTGAACCCCTAGATTTAGAAAGCAAGCATATCTAGAGTCAGGCAGAGGGAGTAAGTGATGCTTTGTACTTCAATCACTTCAAGGAAAAGTAATTCCTCTCTGGTCGGCATAGGACCACAGGAACTGCAGTCACTGAAAAAAAAAATTAGTTTTCAAAGAAGACTGAAAGCCATTGCTATTATTCGCTCACATTTAGAAAGGCTCACTTCACTGTAATTGCAAGCACACTAAAATGATTTACAAAATATGTAAAGCACTGTGCTTTCTATAGAGCTTCAATATTAGTGTTGCCGGTGTAAATCTAATGTAATTGGTGTGGATAGAAAGCCTGTATAGTGGAACATCTATTCTACTGTCTATATTATATAATTTGTAATAATTATTATGATGATACTTTATTAAGTACTTAATAGCTCTAATAAACTCTGGGGTAGATATAAGATTATCACGTCAGAGGTAGTCCCTTGTCCCACGGTGAAGGAAGGAAAACAAGCATTTTATGTTCATTTTACAGATGAGGAAACTGAGGTTCAGCGGTGTTCAGTGACTTTCCCAGGGTCATGCAGAAGGCCAGTGGCAGAGTCAGGACTAGAACCCATATCTTCTGAATCCTAGTCCTGTGCTTCTTTAACTAGACCATGCTGCTTCCCACATACAAAGATTGCCCATTGTCAGGCTATGTTTTCCACTGACAACATCTATTGTTGTATTCAAATTGGTCTCTGGTTTTATTATCTTTTCAAAACCTTCGCTTTTTTTGGAGAGCAATCCCTCTCCTCAATTCCAGCTGCTCTATTTGCCACAGTTGTCTTTCAAAGGTCTCCTGCTGTAACACATTGTTTGAGACTGCTTAATTCTGTCTCTAAAATATTTGTTGTGCCCTCTCTCTTTTCATATGCTCCATTTACAGTTCACCATATAGCCATTGCCACTGAAGTTGAGAATGGCCCCAGGGGATATGTTTCTGAAACTGTGATTAGCTGGATTTGATTTCCATGTTGGTCCAGTGAAGAAGGTGGACACACCTATAACTTCAATTTGGCCGATACCCGTATATGTGTGTCTCGCAAAAGTCATACTGCTTTTCTTTGAATTTCTATGTCCTTGTCTATCTGTGCATCATAGGACTGTGCTGCATAGGTAGCAGAATATGATGACAGCATTAAACTCTGTGTTGCCATTGAACATCTTTGGGTGTAGCATTTCCTGGTGCAGGATTCCTTACTTTTGTTGTTAGTCCAAAGGGTCACTTGCCTAGCTATGATCGTCTATAGTACCAACTTTAAACATGAAGACCAGCTAATGTGTGAGGAGTTATTCCTTATTGCTCTCTTACCTGATCAAACATGTATTATGTGAGTAATTTCAAACCCCTTGAACTGAATTGTCTACCCCAGTACAATGCCTGGCACATAGTAAGTGCTTTAACAAGTGTCATTCATTTTAAAAAAAAAGAGCACCCCCACCAGTATTTCCTCATGAAGAAAATACATACCAAAAAAAAAAAAGAAGCTTCTTATTCAAGCTTACAGTCCTTAGAAAGTTTCTACCAAAACACCAGTAAAGATGTCAGAAAGTACATAGCTTGTCATTTTTCAAGACAATTTCCTGGCTCGTAGGTGAAGTCAATTTCAGAGCCCCACCATGTTCCTAAAGACAAATATTTCATAGATGCTGCTACAGAAAGTCTTGACAGGGAATGAAATGTAGAAACCCAGAGTACACATTTGTAGATCTGAAAATGCTTCCTGGCAAGTTCACCAGCTATCGCTAGGCCCGGAATCACTGGGACCAGTTATTCGCTTTGAACCTGTTTGCTCCAAGCAAACTCCACAATTGCTCTAAATAAGTAGCTGAGAAACTAGCCAATTCTGCGTTCAATGCCCAAAGCCGGGGGCCATATTTATTCACTCTCCCAGTAATTTTGGTGTTCAAAGGGCAGTATGAACAGAGCTATAGCTACAAAATAAACCAAAGCCTCTTTGTTTTATTGCACTTGTCTAAACATGTCGTTCTAATAGCAGGGTTGGAAATACAGAATTAGTGTGCTGCCTATTTTTTTTTGTCAGACTAATACCTCTCTCTACCCATGCTAGGATCAGTTAACAGTTTCCCAAGAAGTAGTCTGAAACGAAGTACTAAAACCAGTTAGCTGAAATGCCTTGTATATTTACCCTGACCTTTACCTAGGAAGGTGTTGATCTCTTCCGATTATAATATTGCAGTGGGATACCTGCATATTGCATTGGCATTTGGGTGGTTTTTTTTGCATTCATGCTATTTTTAATGCAAAGTCAGGATGATAATTCTGAAGGAATAATGAAAATGTTCATTATCATCACTCTGCTGATACATTCCTCATTCCCAATACCCCCAAAAGAGGTCAAGTGGATGAGTATGAAAACCACATTGGTTATGGAATTCTTAGATCCTTTATCTGGTGGTGGAATAATAATAATAATGGTAATTGTTAAGCATTTACTAAGTGCCAAGCACTGTCTGAATGCTGTACAAAGTAGTCAGGTTTTCCATGTGGGGCTCACAGTCTTAATCTCCATTTTCCAGATGAGGTAACTGAGGCCCAGAGAAGTGAAGTTACTTGCCCAAGGTCACACAGCAGACAAGTGGCAGAGCCAGGTTTTGAACCCATGACCTTCTGATTCCCTGGCCCATGCTCTACCCACTGTGCCATGCTGCTTCTCTGTAATGATAGGGAATGATAACTGTCTGAACTGGAGTTGAAACAGTTTTATTCTAGCAGAATTTTCCTTTAATCAAGCACTGTAGAGGAGAAACATTTCATTTTGAAATACAGCCAATTACCATCCTAAAGATAATTTAGGCTATAGATTTTTATGCCCACTGTCCGCATGATCTGTTGCTAGAAACACTGATAGGAGAACTGTGGGCACTGAAATTGGGAATGAAACTGGGAAATGAGGTATTCTGGCTTGTTACCAGAATATGCTGTGATTAATGGAAATGATTCTGCTGACTAACGATCTTAGCAAATTCATCTCTAGCAGATTTCCTTTTTCTGATTAAAAAGCCACCATTAACCCATAAGTGGCACACTCCCACAGAAAGAGAGAGGCCTAGGGAGAGAATTTGATGCTGAAATTGTAGGTTTTGTTCATCCACCCATTCATCCATCCATCCATCCATCAGAAGGTTAGTAAGATGAAATCTTAGAATTACCATTGTATGGCAATTTCTCTTACTCCTGAGTAGATCACAAAAAGATAGTCAACATAGCATCAGATGAGACCAACTTTAATATCCCCAAAGCATGTTTCATTAGATGCACACTGCTAAATTGCTCTGTTTAAATATGGATTGTTTCACACATTTGCACTGACATGGTACAGAGAATCATTTCAGTTTTATCTCCATAAAAGGAACCTGGGAATTATTGGAAGAAAGCCTTCTTCCCTGCTCTGTTCTAAAACACTGTCTAGTCATGTGGAAATGCAGTAATACCATTCTTTTGCTCAAAGTAAAACGTTCTTGAATTTAACTCGAACCTCTGTCACCACTTTCCTAAAATAGGGGACAGTGAAATTTCAGATTAATATTAATTTTTCCATCGGTCTAACAGACAGTTATTATTGCCCAGTGTGGTGTTTTTCCTTAATGTAAATGTCCCACATAATCATGAATGTGTTACTGTTCAATCTTAGCCATTCTCTATGTTGGGCATATCTGTCCTACAGACTCATTACCTTCTCACTCTCCCTCCCTCTAGGCATTTAGTGGATGAGCTAAGTAGGTAGTATATGAATGTTGTCCTAGAGGCATCTGTATTTTTTATGGTGTTGTTAAGTGCTTACAGTGTGTTGGGCTTTGTACTAAGCACTGGGGAAGATACAAGATAATTGGGTTGGGCACAGACCCTGTCCCCCATAGGAATCACAGTCTTAATCCCCCTTTTACAGATGAGGTAACTGAGGCACAGAGAAGATAAATGACTTGCCCGAAATTACCCAGCTAAGAGGCAGACCTGGGATTAGAACTCAGGACCTCCGAATCCCAGGCCTGTGCTCTTTCCTGCTTCTCAACTAGGAAAAGCCATTTAATCACAGTAACCTTTTAAACACAATATCTCAAAATGCGTCTGTATTCTGGACTACTTTCTATTTGGATTACAATTTCATCTATTAGCCCATTTAGCAAATTTGATATAGTATTTGAATAAGATAAATTAGGAGCTCATTGCATTTAATTACTCACCCCACTTCCCAAAGCACATATGATATCTTTCTATTGACTTATGTCCCCTATTTGTCATTTATTTTTGTTTCTGTCCCCCCTGTTAGATTGTAAACTCTCTAAGGGCGTGGATTATCATTATACTCTATTTTACTCTCCCAAGTGCTTCTTACAGTGCTCTGCACACAGTAAGTGCTCAATAAATTGATTAATTAATTGAAAGCTGAAATTGGTGATTCGGCACGAAGGTTCTGACTAAACAGAATTCACAGGTGTTCTCCTGTAACTGACGCACAGAGAAGTTACGTGACTTGACGAAGGTCACACAGCAGACAAGAGGCGGAGGCGGGATTAGAACTCAGGTCCTTCTGATTCCCATGGTTTGTGCTGACCCTTCCTTTATGACCCCCCCCCACCCCCATAGTGCCTAATTCATGAGGGGGGCTTTGTTGCTACCAGCAAAAATCCCAAAAGGGTTGGCCTCAGGGTCTGAATCTGGCTGTGAGAGACTGGTGGCCACAGCCCTTCAGTAGTGTTAGTTTTGGAGATTTGAAAAACTGCTTGGTGGTGTCTATGGGGTCGATCTTTGAAAAACTCCATCCTTCCCCTTATCATTTTCTAGGTAGGAATTTCCTCTCCTGAACCCATGTCTTTGTGCCAACTCTGTATTGAATTCATTCATTCAATCATATTTATTGAGCGCTTACTGTGTGCAGAACACTGTACTAAGCGCTTGGGAAGTACAAGTTGGCGACATATAGAGACGGTCCCTACCCAACAGCGGGCTCACAGTCTAGAAGGGGGAGACAGACAACAAAACAAAACATATTAACAAAATAAAATAAATAGAATAGTAAATATGTACAAGTAAAATAGAGTAATAAATATGTACAAACATATATACAGGAGCTGTGGGGAGGGGAAGGAGGTAAGGCGGGGGGATGGGGAGGAGGGGAAGAGGAAGGAGGGGGCTCAGTCTGGGAAGGCCTCCTGGAGGAGGTGAGCTCTCAGTAGGGCTTTGAAGGGAGGAAGAGAGCTAGCTTGGCGGATTTGCGGAGGGAGGGCATTCCAGGCCAGGGGGAGGATGTGGGCCTGGGTTGACGGCGGGACAGGTGAAAACAAGGCCCAGTGAGGAGGTTAGTGGCAGAGGAGCGGAAGGTGCGGGCTGGGCTGGAGAAGGAAAGAAGGGAGGTGAGGTAGGAGGGGGTGAGATGATGGACAGCCTTGTAGCCAAGAGTGAGGAGTTTTTGCCTGTGAGGGCATAGCACTTCACCCATTCATGGAGGAATTAGCTTAAAGAAGCTGAGTGTTGTGTGAAAAAAATTAATAACTATCTGTCTACTGATATGTTGTTTTGTACTCTCCCAAATGCTTAGTACAGTGCTCTGCACACAGTAAGTGCTCAATAAATACCATTGAATGAATGAATGAGCTTGGTGAATATAAGATTTGGTGTACATTTACCACAATGGAGGTCCAATTAATTATTAGATAAAGGGTAGTTATTTTTTCAAATGAATCTTTTCCCATTGGATAATCACCTCCCCTCACTCACCCATTCCTCACTCCTCATTCTTCATTCACCTGCCTCAGTCCCTCCCTTCCAAGGACTCCCTCTCACCAACCATTCCCATTGGGGCATTCCCAAATCCAACCACTGACTTCTCTCCCCCTCACTGATCATTTCCCTCTCCGCTCAAGGGGCTTCCCTCCCCCTAGGAGGATCACTAAGTGCTAATCCTGGTTCAGTCACCTGCTCTGGAAATTCCCATTGGCATAGGGAAAGCTAGGGATGGGGAAAAGGAGGAGGAGAGAGTGGAGGAAAGAGAGGGAAAGGGGGGTAGAGGAGTGAAGGAGAGGGGAGGGAGGGAATTCCTCACTTGGCAGGTGCAGGAGAGGAGTGAGATTTCCCACTGGGAAATTCTTCAGTGAAAGGGGAAGAAGTGGAGAGGAGAGAGCACCAGAAATTCCCCAGAAGGGGAGGTATGGTAGATATGGTTGATGACAAGTTGATTTCAAATTTTGGAATGTCAGCAATAGGAACTGGGCCACAGCTGACCATTAGATTTTTAATGTAATGAAGAGGGGTTCTCTACACCAAATGTGAAATAAATACTTATGATGGTGATATTTTCACTTTTCTCACCATACCAATATGTGAATTTCACTCTCATTCTTAGCAGTGATGTGGAATTGAATGCACCTTCTTGTTCTTTTCTCTTCTTCTCCAGTTTGCCAAGGCACGGGAAATAAACTGACCCAGTTGGGTACTCTGGATGACCACTTTATAAGCCTCCAAAGGATGTACAATAACTGTGAAGTAGTTCTTGGAAATTTGGAGATCACCTATGTGCAAAGGAATTATGACTTGTCTTTCCTGAAGGTGAGTATAAGGGGTGTATTAGTTTTCACCCCAAAATGATTCAAGTACATGACTTAAAGGATCTGGGTTGGATTGAACTCCAAATAAATGCATATTTACTATGGCAGTGAGTAATTCTCCTGTTGGTCAGTCCATATTCCGTAACCTGGTTGACAACTGTTAATATAATAATAATAATAGTTATTATTATTATTTAGCAATTCTACCATCCGCTTGGACTGTGATGTCAATCCTATGAAGAGTACAATCCCAGTCTTTCCGGCAGAAACTTTGGATAACATAGGGGACTTTTGCTTCCTTTAAAACCTCTCATTTCAGAAGACTAGACATGTGTAATAATAATAGTGGTCATATTGTGTATTTTCTATATGCCAAGCATTAAGCACTGGGATAGATACAAGATAATCAGATAGGCTTTGCGTGTTGCATCTGGTTATAGGATCATGGCTAATCTGCTTTAGTGATTGCCTTTCTTAGCCAATAGTCGTTTTGTGGCCCTCTGTGAGGAAAACCTGTACCCCAATTTTCTCATCTGTAAAATTGGGCTACCACCCCTGATCTCTCTACCACTTAAGATTGTGAGCCCCACGTGGGGCAGGGATCTGGACCAGATCTTATTATTTATTCATTTTTAATGGTATTTGTTAAGTGATTACTTTGTGCCAGGCACTGTTCTAAGCCCCAGGGTAGATACAAGTTCATCAGTTTGGACACATTCCCTGTCCCTCATGGGACTCACAGTTTTAATCCCCATTTTACATAGGAGGTAACTGAGGAACTGAGAAGTTAAGTGACTTGCCCAAGGTCACATAGCAGACTTGTACTTCCCAAGCGCTTATTACAGTGCTCTGCACACAGTAAGCGCTCAATACGATTGAATGAATGAAAAAAGTGGCACAGCTGGTATTAGAACCCAGGTCCTTCTGAATCCCAGGCCCATGCTCTATCCACTAGGCCACGCTGCTTCTCATTATCTTGTATCTTCAGCATTTAGCATAGTTCTTGCACATAGCAAGCACTTAAATCCCAAAATGGAACCCACTGTCACCTGGATGTGTCAGCGTTTCATTATCCAACTTTTTAGTTGCCAAAACTTTCCCCAACCCTCAACTGAATTTAGGATCTTTTGGTTGGTATCTGGGTCCTTTTCTTAGCCATTAATTGTTCCTCTCAGACCTAGAAAGCAAAGAAAGGGTCCCTTCTTTCATATCATCCTCCTCTGACCTAAGCCCGTTGAACTCCTTAGAAGAAAATGAACAAGCAGGTGTTTAGTATGTCATCTCTGATTTCTCCAGACCATCCAGGAGGTTGCTGGTTACGTACTGATTGCACTGAACTCAGTGGAGACCATACCGTTGGTAAACCTGCAGATCATTCGAGGAAACGTGCTCTACGAAGGCTTTGCCTTGGCGGTCTTATCCAACTATGGGATGAATAAAACAGGACTGAGGGAGCTGCCCATGAGAAACCTTTTAGGTGAGGTAGTTTGCTTGAGGGGGAGAATTCTGGTGTTTCCTCTCAGAAAAATGTTCTTTCTCTCAATTTGGCCCTATGCTGCTAGAGATTAGGTAATGGCACATCCCCCCCACCCCGCACTCTTTCTACCATGCCCAAGGGCTCACAGTTTAGTGATAGAGCTAATGCATTAGTGGAACAAATCAATATTTGTATAAACGCTTTCAGGTCTTCCTGTGAAAAGTTAAGCTACTCTCACCATCATCATGATTATAAATTCATCAGGGATATTTCCATTTGATCAGGGAAAGGACACTGGCAATATGATAAAAGTTGAAATGCACATGAGCCCTGGAATGGTGAAGTGAAGGATATCTGGGTTAGGCTTTAGGTCAGTTTGGCAGAAATCTAACCCATCTTCTCCCATTCTGCAACAACTTGGAAAGGAATTCATGTTTTTGCTTATATTAGAAGGTAGAATCTTCTGGCCATCACCTTTCGCTTTTCTTCGGCAGAAATCCTTATTGGTGGTGTTCGATTCAGCAACAATCCTGCACTGTGCAACACAGATACAATCCAGTGGAAAGACATTGTAAACACAGGACAGTTAAACAACATATCCATAGACAATCAAAACCAACTGGACAAATGTAAGTACCCAGCAGAACTTCTCACTGCCACCAATTCCTGAAATACAGGGTGATGGAATTAGAATGCTAGAAGAGGGGGAATCATCACTAGTGTTGTGGTGATTCATATTATTATAATTTTCTCATTTATTAAGCTCCTATTAAGTATAGACTACTATACTAAGCCCCAGAGAAAGATAAAGTGTGGGACAGGGACCGTGTCCAATCTGATTATCTTCCATCTCCCCCAGGGCTTAGCACAGTGTTTCTACAAAGCCCCTGTTATTCATAAGGCCAAGTCCAGATCAAATTAGATATTGGATCAGATGACCCCAAGTGGAAAAAATAGCATAGCCATCCATTTACGGAAGAGGTGAAAATGTATTATTTTAAATTAAAAGTACACATTACCCAAGAGCTAACGTGGTGCTCCTGGAGCTTCTGGACTAGAGCACCTGCTCTTCCTTCAAGGGGCGGGGGTGCACACTCTGCCCAAGCAAAAATTACTTGGGATTCCTGCTCTATGCCTAGAGCACAAGTCAGACAGCACCTCACGATTCATCCCAGAAGACCATCTCTGCCAAAGAAAAAGCTGGTAAAAGTTGGCAGGAAGTTACAGCAGGGAATTTGGGATCAAAGTATTTCTCAATTGGCAAAGCTGAATGGAAAATGAGAGAAATGCTTTTCTATCTGTATGTATTTGGGGCTCAGAGTTTAGTTTAACCAATCCAATCAATCAGTGTTATTTATTGAGCACTTAGTATGTCTAAAGCACTGTTTAGGCACTTGGGAGAGTATATTAAAGTTGATAGACATGACCCCTGCCCTCAAGGAGCTCCTGGCCCCATCTGCTCTGCACACGGTAAACGCTCATGAATAAAATTATTTCAGACCTTTTCTTTAAATCTTTTTGCGTCACATTTCATTCTTCTACCACTCAAAAGCAATGCCATGGAGAAATATTAGTTTTCTGCTACTATACCACTAAGCATCCTTCTAAGCCCTTCATAACTTCCCCATTTACCCACTAGATTATAAACTTCTCAAGGCACAGATCACATGTACTTATTATTATGGTACTTGTTAGGTGCTTTCACTATGGGTCAAAGTACCACAGGGGCTCATAGTCTAAGTAGGAGTACTTATTGTATTGTACTCTGTCAAGTGCTTAATGCAGTGCTCAGCACAAAGTAATTGCTCAATAAATACCACTGATTGATTGATTTATTGTGAGAAACTGAAAGCTTTAGCCCTCAGTGAATCAGTCAGCTGGGAGGTAGTCACGGGCATTGACGTTGCTTATTTAAGGGGCTGGAGGAGGACAAAGGGCACCTAGCCTTGTTTTTATAGGAAACCCATTTCCTTGATGGAAAATAGCCAATAAAGAAAATGTTAATCATAGTAACAGCATTGGAAGTTGGGAAAAAAAAAATCACACAAGAGAATAGATGGTTGATTGTTATGAGCTTGAATTGAAACAGTTCATTGAGACCTTCTGTGTAGTACTTGTATAATGATGGTATTTGTTAAGTACTTGCTTATGCCAAGTCCTCTGGGGTAGATACAAGCTAATCAGGTCAGACACAGTACCTGTCCCACATGGGGTTTGCAGTCTAGGTAGCAGGAAGAACAGGTATTGAGTTCCCATTTTAAAGTTGAGGAAATTGAGGCCCAGAGAAGCCAGGATTAGAGGCCAGGTCCTCGGACTCCAAGACCTGTGCTTTTTCCACTGGGCCACACCGCTTCAACCTGTATCTTCTTGGAACTATTAGATGTGATAGAGACCTGAATGCCAAGAATTATGTACATGAATCAAAGGCTGGGCACAGGCTGATGTGTTTATTTGATCATTTATTTATCTGGAACTATATTTTTTGTCTTCCCACAGAAGGTTACTGTGACGTTTAGAGCTATTTAAATCCTTGGGAATTACAACATCAGTAAGATACAGCAGAAACCTTGCCACTGCACAAGTTTAACTTCTTTTATTTGATTTTAGGTCCAAAGTGTGATCTTAATTGTCCCAATGGAAGTTGCTGGGGTCCTGGACCACAGAACTGTCAGACTTGTAAGTAATTGGAAATGAACACAAAGGGATGATTCAGGAAAACAGTGAACCTCCACCCCCAATGGATGGAGGCTGTAGTTGTGTATTCTTTAGATAATCAAATAGCTGTCAGTAGATGTTTTGAGGGTGCCTGAAATCTCCTGAAATCCATGGATAATCCATGTTAGCCCTGTAACTTTAATGTAACTTTAATGGTGTCATCTGGCCGCCATTGTATGATCCCCTTTCAGGTGGTGTGGGAAAGAGAGATGGGGGAAAGAGTGAATCATCACAAGACGGATGCTGTAGTTGCATGTTCCTTAGATAATCAAATAGCTGTCAGTAGATGTTTTGAGGATGCCTGAAATCTCCTGAAATCCATGGACGATCTATATTAGCCCTGTAAATTTAATGGTAACTTTAATGGTGTCATCTGGCCACCATTTTATGATCCCCTTTCAGGTGGTGTGGGAAAGGGACCTGGGGAAAAGAGTGAATCATCACAGCTCATAAAGGAAAGCCACAAGCTACCCTAATCTTACTCCTTTTATGAAGAGTACAAAAAAATCATGGTCAAGATGGCTGGAACTGGGGCAGTTAAGGTGGAAGTCATTGACCTTCTCAGAAGAGAGGTGCTATTACTATTCAAGATGGTGTTCCAGTCATCACCATCGTTCTGTTTAATCCTAGCTGGGAACATGAAAGTCTGTGTTGTTCACCATCCACCCTGTGAGTTAGTACTTCAAGTTTAGCCTTTCTCAGCAACTCCCATAAGGTCTCCTCATTTCCCAAAACTCTACCCTCAGCCTGCTATATTCCTCCATCTTAAAATGGTTCCCCTTGCGTGCTGGGAATGTCATGTCACCAGAGATGCCAAAAAGTGAAGGCAGGGAAGGCTCAAATTGAATTCAGTTTCAAACCTGAAAGGAAAAGGAGCTGAAAGTGTTTCTAACAGGAAAGGTTGTTGGGTGCTGTCCGAATACAGCACACCACTGAATACCTTAAAATGTTGAAACATGTTTCTTCTGAGTACCTTAAAATGTTCAAACATGTTTCTTTTAAACTTAGGTTATGTTTGGAGCTAAGAAGCGTGGCTTGGCGGATAGAGTGCGAACCTTGGAATCAAAAAGACCTGGGTTCTAATTCTGGTTCCACCACTTGTTTATGTGACTTTGGGCAAGTCACTTAACTTCTCTGTGCCTCAGTTACCTTATCTGTAAAATGGGGAGTAAGACTGTGAACCCTCTGTGGGACAGGAACTGTTTCTAGATCAACCTGTATCTACGCCAATGCTTAGTACAGTGCCTGACACGTAGTAAGCACTGAACAAATACCATAAAAAATATCTTCTCTATACCTGTTAGGGGTTGTCCTCCTTTTCTCTTAAAAACAAAAACAAGCAAACAACAACAACAGAAACCTTCAGAATCCAAAAGAAGATCTGTAAGATAATGACATGACAAGGGCTAAAGTGAAAAAATAAGGGACAGCAATATGTGTGGTGAGAATTGATTAATTCTGAAAACGATAAGATGCAACAATATCTCCACCTTTGACCTGGGAGGACAGTCATTTGCCTTTCTCTTTCCATTTTGCTATCTGTAAAATAAGCATAGATGTCTCACTTCCTTCTTATGTGGATTGTTGCAGGGTGTGCAATGAGTGAGTTGTGTCCATATGCATCTATATGTAGTAATAATAATAATAATAATGGCATTTGTTAAGCGCTTACTATGTGCCAAGCACTGTTCTAAGTGCTGAGGGGGAATACAAGGTGATCAGGTCGTCTCATATGGGGCTCACAGTTTTCATCCCCATTTTACAGATGAGGGAAATGAGGCACAGAGAAGTGAAGTGACTTGCCCAAAGTCACACAGCTGACAAGTGGCAGAGCTGGGATTAGAACTCATGACCTCTGGCTCCCAAGCCCGGGCTCTTTCCACTGAGCCCCACTGCTTCTCTATATGCTACCTTTCTATGTTCATTGAGGATGATGTGCATACACCCTCAGTTCAGGGTGGATTTCTGCATTGACATACATGTGGCTAGCATTCTCTACAAGGAATAAGCATGCATACACAAACTGAGTAGGCATTCCCTGCATGTGATGTTTGAATCTGAAAATAGCCCTATTGATTGGCCTTTTCCTTTAGGAAACATCCCACCAAATTCAAACTTGTGGTTTCCGATATTGTACCCCCCACCCACTTCATTACCCTCATCCCCTCTCCCCCGTCCCTCGGCCAACCCACGGGTGTGGCAATGGCAACCGTTGGAGGAGGAAAAGAGAGGGGAACGCGTGGGCCAGGGCCCTTCTGGTGGCCCCTGTAGTAGGCAAATCATTGCATCACTTCCTGGTGGGCCCTGAGGAAACCCTGTTGAGGCTGAGCATGATTTAATGCCGGATGAGTCATTTAATAGTATTCTCATCAGGATTTCCACTTCTGTCTTCAGTTGTGGAATTGTTGGCAAGGTGCCAATGCCCTTATCTAGCTCAGGGTAATCAGCATGGCCTAGTGGAAAGAGCCCCAGCCGGGGAAGTCCGGGGACCTGGATTCTAATCCCGCCTCTTCCCCTTGCCTGCCGTGAGTCCTAAGGCAAGTCACTTCACTTCTTTGTGCGTCAGTTTTCTCATCTGTAAATTGGGGGTTCGGAATCAGTTCTCCCCCTTAGGCTGAGAGCCCCATGTGGGACAGGGACTGTGTCCCACCTGATTAGCTTGTATCTACTTCAGCGCTTAGTACAGTGCTTGGCCCATAGCAAGTGCTTAACAAACACCACCCCTAATCAGAACTCAGGCTGGGCAGCTAGGAAACAAACAGTATTTACTCTTCCTTTTCACTGTGGTCCCTTGATGTAGGAGAACTCCTTAGGGCGTGTGAGGACAACACACTCCTCTCCAAAGCGAGATCCTGCCTGGGGATGGCTCCAAGATTTTCAATCTTCACCGGTGCTCTTGTCGGCTCGATCTCGTCTGTCTCGCCACTGACCTCTCACCCATGTCCTGCCTCTGGCCTGGAACACCCTTCCTCCTCACATCCAACAGACAAGCTCTTTCCCCTGGCTTCAAAGCCTGATTGAAGGCACTTCTCCTCCAAGAGGCCTTCACTGACTAAGCCCACCTTTCCTCTTCTCCCACTCCCTTCTGCGTCTCCCTGACTTGCTCCCTTTATTCATCCCCCCTCCCAGCCCCAAAGCATTTATGTGTATACTGCAATTTATTGATTTATATTAATGTCTGCCCCCCACCCCCAGACTGTAAGCTCAATGTGGGCAGGGAGTGTGTCTGTTTATTGTCATGCTCCCTAGCACTCTGCACACAATAAGCGCTCAATAAATAAGATAGAATGAATGAATGCTCAGCTCTGTCCTTTCTCCCTTGCAGTGACCAAGACCATCTGTGCCCAGCAATGTTCGGGCCGGTGCCGGGGAAGTTCACCCAGTGACTGCTGTCACAACCAGTGTGCAGCTGGCTGTACAGGACCCAGAGAGAGTGACTGCTTGGTAAGGACATAAATCTTGCCCTGCCCCTCCCTCCGTCAGGACCCATCCCTTCACCACCTAGTCACTTTGCCTACGTTACCTCACCTCTAGACTGTACCTCTCGACTGTAAGCTCACTGTGGGCAGGTTGTGCATCTCGTATATTGCTCTATTGTACGCTCCCAAGTGTTTATTTAGTACAGTGCTCTGCACACAGTAAGCACTCAGTAAATACGACTGACTGACTGAAAATGGGCTCCCTCTTGTTCCAGCCAGCCAGAGTACTCAGCTAAAGTTTTCTCTAGGGGAGTCAACGCTTAAATAAATTAAGAGAACCTTCGGCACCAAAACAGTTTTGCAGACAGTGTGAAAGAAATCTCCCACTCTGCAGATAATTTTCCCAGCCCTTCCTACTGTTACTGACAACGTTGGTTATGGTTTTCCACAGAGGAACCCTTCCCGCCGCCCCCCACAACCTCCCGTAAATGAAATGCTTTTGGTCACCTTTTATTATTCGTATTCCTCCAAAGCCATACATTGTGGTTTGCCCTCTTCTTCAGCTCTCCTGTTGTGAAGAGCTGCCCTGCCCTGAGAGCACCGAATAGCAGCTGCCTGAAAAATCCTGAGATAGTATACTGAGGTCACTTTTCATCTTATGTTCATGTATTGACGGAAGATGGTAGTCCTCTAGGACCTGAAAAGCACTGGTGAACCTCAAGTAGGGTGGTCTAGTGGATAGAGCATGGCCCCGATAGTCAGAAGGACCTGGGTTCTAATTCCGGCTCCACCACTTATCTGCTGTGTGACCTTGGGCGAGTCACTCAACTTCTCTGTGCCTCAGTTACCTCATCTGTAAAACGAGGATTAAGACTGTGAACCCGTGTTGGACTTGAACTTGGACAGTGTCCAAACTGATTAGCTTGTATCTACCCCAGTGCTTAGTGCAGTATCTGGCTCACAGTGGGTGCTTAACAAATACCATTTAAAAAAATGTAGCTCTCCAAAGAAAGTTGAATACGCCATTAAAAGGGAACCACTATTATTTTCTTAATTGAATGGAGTTTTTCCTCAGCATTCCTCCTGACATAATGGCTGCAGACTAGCTTTGTGTTCCAGGAAACATTTGATGTAGTTATCTGCATGAAATGTCACATAAATAGAAAATAACGTAACTTAGTCAAGGAGAAAGCAGCTAATCTTTGTGAAAATTCTGTTCTTCTGAACCCAAGTCATTTAGGCATATAACAGAAAGGGAGAAGATTTGTTATGTTTGATAAGATTAGGCTTGGCAATTACTGCCCCATCAGAAAAGCTGAACCTGGTGACTCCTCCAGTTGCATGTGATCCTTTATAACTTTTAACTGAGTTTAGAGATTTAAGTCTTGTCACCTAATTCCTTATGATTGGACTACCATTCTGGAATAGGTCTGTCGCAAATTTCGGGATGAAGCCACCTGCAAGGACACCTGCCCTACGCTGATGTTGTACAACCCCACAACCTACCAAATGGACGTCAATCCAGAAGGGAAATACAGCTTTGGAGCTACCTGTGTCAAAAAGTGCCCACGTAAGTTCCTGTGGGACTTGATTGAGTGCTCTCATTGGATTTAAAAATAACTCTGGTATGTCAGAGTGAGTCCCGCTCATCTTAGATAGCTCATTGCAGACTATTTCTCTGATCGTCACAAAAGTCATAGTTTGGGGTCCAGTGTGGTTACTGGGTAGAGGGCCAGTTAGGATGAGTTATGACCTTCTCTGAAAAGCAAAGAAGAGATATAGATTTGTGATCTGTACCCCGGAACTAATTGGGAATGATGCTTCCTGCTGTGTTTGGGTAATTTATCTGTAATTTGTTTCTGTGTGTGTTTTTTCTTCCAGACAACTACGTAGTGACAGATCATGGTTCTTGTGTCCGCTCTTGCAACGCAGAGACCTCCGAAGTGGAGGAAGATGGTGTCCGAAAATGCAAAAAATGTGAAGGGCCATGCAGTAAAGGTGAGAAAATGCAAGGGTGATCTAAGGATGCTTATTCCTTTCAAAAAAGTGACTTTTGGTTTACTCTAGATCTGGTGCCTAAGCCTTAGAAGAAAGCTTCATCCGTTTTTGTATGTTTTTTTTAATGTTATTTGTTAAGCACTTACTGTGTATCAAGCACTGTTCTAAGCGCTGGGGTAGGTACATGTTAGTCAGGGTGAATGCAGTCTGTTTCACTGGGGCTCAAACAGGCTAAGTAAGTGGGAGAACAGGTATTGCATCCCCATTCTGCAACTGATGAAACTGAGACCCAGAGAAGTTAAATGACTTGCCCATGGTCACTCAGCAAGTGGTGGAACCTGGGATTAGAACCCAGGTCCTCTGACTAATTTATGACAGACAGAGCTGTGGCATAGACTTAGGTCACCCAGGGTTCTGGATAGCCACCTGCTCTCTGGGGAGTAGGGCAGAAGAAAAATAATATGAATAATAATAAAAAAAAAAACCACTTTTCTAGAGTGCCAGATTTTCCAGAAACAATTGAGATTGGTTTTTCCCTGTGTTTGGGAGAAATTCATTCATTCAATCATTCGTTTTTATTGAGCACTTACTGTGTGCAGAACACTGTACTAAGCACTTAGGAAGTACAAGTCGCAATGGTCAGAAAGATTGAATGATGGCCTTTAAACCTCACCTGTGGGCTGGTCAGGGAGAAGGCAGGAAGCAAGGAAAGGGTAGGCCTGGGGGAGGCTGGTGAAATCCCCCAAAATGTGGCTACTTTGCCCATTTCCAGGTTCAAAGACTAGCCTGCCTGCAGATGTTGTTTTGAAGGACATTACTCCATGACTGATGATTTCCTCCTCCTGAGTATTAATCCTCTCAACATGGTCCAAGAGAACAAATTTCTCTAAATTGGCCTCCTCTGAGATCGATCCCACCAAGCATGAACTATTGTCCCTTCCAAAAGAACCAAGATACACTCTCAAAGAACAGAGGGGTCCCATCGAATGGTCATTTAGCCACTCTGACCCTGTGAATTTAAAATCTTGAGTCCCACGAGATTTAAGTGGAGGTCATTTATCCTGGCACAAAACACTTGGGAATTTCTACTGCTTCCAAGAACTTTTGCTTTGGTGATATACACTGAGCAATTCCACCCTGACTACTTTAGTCTTCTAAAGAAGGTGGGACACTGGGATACGAGGACTGGAGATTTTTTTTTTTAATTCCAAGCACCAGGCCTAGACAAGGGTGGTCATGCAGTCTATGGGTATGTCTGATAATTGAATTAAATTTGAGTTGAGTATGAATGGACCTGTAGCCATGTCCTGGGCTGACAAAAGCAGCTTCCTAATAGGATGGGCAGTGAATGAATGAACTGGCAATAGTGTGGAAAAAGTGACTCTAGAAATCAGGTCTCAATCTAAGTGGCTCTTTTACTCTATAAATCGCTCTCTAAGAGAGAGGAAAACTTGGTTAGATAATCCCGTCAAGGATGGACTTGCTGTCATCCTGAGCAGCCAGGAATTCATTCACTCATTTGATCCTATTAATTGAGTGCTTATTGTACGCAGAGCTCTGTACTAAGTGCTGGGATAGAGCAAAATAACAATAAACAGGCACATTCCTGCCCACGACGAGCTTACAGTCTAGAGGGATGGTCATCGATGGATAGTTTAGGTTGTGAGCAGGAATTGTCTGTTCCTATGTATTACGTATTATACTCTCCCGAGTGCTTAGTTCAGTGCTCTGCATACAGTGAACACTCAGTAAATATCACTGATTAATTCAAGGGAAAAGATCAGAGAATAGGAAAAGGAAGAAATAAGACTGGAGGTGAACAGCCTCTCCCCTAGGCTGGGCGGAAACCTTGTTAACAGAGTGGTCACTGAGGAAAAGAGATAGATTGAGGCACGAGGAGGTAGAAGGAGAAAAGGGGACCTTTGCTATAGAGGGGCAGATTTGGTCTTCTCCTTTATTCTCTGATAAACTTCCCAAATCACCCTCCATCCAAATTTCTGGCTCTCTACCTGCTTCCCAGAGTAGCCTTGACTATTATTCCTAGTTCCCTCAATTCAGAATTGATCAGTAAATCATCAATTAGGGAGAAAAACTTTTTGTAGATTTAATACTTGCAGGTGGGTTCAGAGTCCAGGGGCTGTAGGAAGGAGATGTGTGGGGGGCAGAAGAAGAGGTATGCTTTCTCTCCCATCTTTCCTTCCTCTGTTTTTTTTTCCTTTTTCCACTTTCCACTACTCTCTCCTTTTACTTCTTCCCATTGCTCCGCTTCCCTCTTGCTCAGTGGAGGAGTGTGTCTTGGGAGGACTTGAGAAATGAGAGAGAAACCGTTAAATAATGCAGAGGAGAAGAAAAAATGGAAAGCACCTTTAAAGAGGGTAAAATCATGCATTTTGATGTTCTGACATGCCTAAACAATGAAGGACTGTGCATGTTATTAGGCAAATTGTCATTCACATTAAATGAAAAAGGACAGGGTAACTAGTTCTCCTAAGTTTCCATTTGGGACAGTTGAATGCTCTTCATTAAGAATCTTATCTCTGGAGAGATGTTTCTAGAGTTACAATCCAACACCATGTAATACAAACTGACTTTTTTGCTTTATCCAATATGTTGCTCCCTGAGGGAAAATGAGCATTTTAATTAAAATGATTTGGGCATCAAAAGTAAATCCTAATTATCCAGCTTCAGTTAGCATGTGATTAAAATAAGCATCAAAAATTGCATCTTGGAAAAATCAGTAGCAATTCAGGCCCAGATGCCAAATATTCCATGTAGAGAGAAAATATACATTTTGATTTTCTGAACTGAAGACAATTGGACAGACTCGCCTTAGTTATATATCATGTACCTTTGGAAGAGGTTTCTTACACCTTTGGGAAGTGGTTAAATATGTTGCTTATTGAGTTGGGAAATTCTAGTTTTAGACACCACCACCTTTGATATCAACCAGGAGCAAGTTGCATTTCACTTGGAAATACTGAGTTGCTATTTAGGGTATGAAATAGTTTTGGGGCTTTTTTTCTTAGTTTAATCCCACTCAATCAATCAATCAATCACTTGGGTCTTGATTCTGCACTATTCTACATGCTCAAATTTTTCATGTATCTGAAGCCTCACCCAGAATTAGAATATTTTAGGACAGAAATAGGTGTGCTAATAAAGGTCAAAGTATATTATTACCTAAGTAATTTGGCTGTAGAGACAGAAACTCAGTTACCGTTTCAATCAGCTAAATAATGCCCCGAAGGCCGGAAAGAGTTAATGCAGTTTTCCAAGATGCCTGACTTCCAGGAAGTAGTTTGGGTCCCCAGAGAATCTGGTGCTGTCAGAACTACATTTCACAGACAGTTCTGAGCAAAGTGGATTATAACATTTCGCTTCGGTGAATCAGATCAGGCCAAAATTTAAAAGGATTTTCTTCGATGCTTGAATGCTCTAGTCAAAACTCTGAAGCCTTTCTCTGTGGTCTGTGTTCGCTGTTTACTACTTGTCCTATTAATCCCAATTTTGATGCAGTGTAAAGAGCATGACTCTGAGAATCAGGAGACCTGGGTTGTTGATCCTACTTTTGTCTGCTGGAGCCCTTATATCAGCAGTGGAGGTTTCTGACTGAAGAATCACCCAGGCCATTCAGTTTTCAGGAAAAGTGAAAAGTAATTAACCAATCAGTGGTATTTATTGAGCACTTTTTTGTGCAGAGAACTGTGCTAAACGGTTGAATCGGTAGACTCATTGTGGGCAGGGAAGGTGTCTACCAACTCTATTATAATGTTATATTGTACTCTCCCAAGCACTTAGAACAGTGGCAAGCAGCATGGCTCAGTGGAAAGAGCCCGGGCTTTGGAGTCAGAGGTCATGGGTTCAAATCCCGGCTCTGCCAATTGTCAGCTGTGTGACTTTGGGCAAGTCACTTAACTTCTCTGGGCCTCAGTTATCTCACCTGTAAAATGGGGATTAAGACTGTGAGCCCCACGTGGGACAACCTGATCATCTTGTAACCTCCCCGGTGCTTAGAACAGTGCTTTGCACATAGTAAGCGCTTAATAAATGCCATCATTATTATTATTATCAGTGCTCTGCCCATAGTAAGTGCTCAATAAATGTAATTGATTAATAGACACGGTCACTACCCTCAAGGAGCTTACAATCTAACAGGCGAGACGGACACTAAAATCAATTACTGGTAGGGGAAAACAACTGAATTTTAAAAATATGCATCAGAGGGACCAGTTTGCCCCTCTGATCTTATCCAGCTTGTCCTTGCTTCACATCCAGTTTTGCTCGGGTGCTGACCTTCTTGTGGGAAGGGGTCTGTGCCTGAACCTATTATCGTGTATCAACCCTAGCACTTAGTACCATACTTGGCAAGCACTTTAACAAATTCCATCATTACCACCTTCAAGGAGTGGTACTTTTCTGATCATCTTCTCTGCTTCTCAAAGCTAAACTATAATGGAGTTTGCCTCAAAGTCTTTCAGAAAGACCTTGAGGAAAACAAGTGCGGTCTAGTGGAAATAGCAAAAGACTGAGAGTCAGAAGATCTTGGCCTTGCCTGCTGTATGATCTTGTGCAAGTCATTTAGCTTCTCTGTGCCTCAGTTTCCTCATCTGGAAAATGGGGATAGAATACCTATTCCCTCTCCCCCTTGGTCTATGAGCCCCAGGTGGGACAGGGACTGAGTCTGATTTGATAGCACTGAATATACTTCAGCACCTAGTACAGGAATTTTTACCTACTAAGTGCTTAACAAATGCCACACATTACTGTTATTATAAAGAAAAATAGAAGAATTCAGCTCTGAGCCTCCAAGGAAAGTCTTTGTGTGTAGAGATTTCTGGATGTATATTTACTATGGGTTAGAGAAATCAACAACAATCCCCGTCCTACAAGGGGTTCACAATCTAAATAAGAGGGGGAACAGGTGTTGACTCCCCAGTGTCAATGAGGAAACTGAGGCTCAGAGAAGTTGTGAGAAGCAGCATTGAGTAGCAGAACACAGGCCTTGGAGTCAGAAGGTCATGGTTTCTAATTGTGGCTCAGTCACTTACTTGTCTGCTGGGTGACCTAGGGCATGTCACTTCACTTCTCTGGGCCTCAGTTACCTCATCTGTAAAATGAGGATAGAGACTGTGAGCCCCATGTGGGACAGGGACTGTGTCCAA
Organism: Tachyglossus aculeatus; assembly: GCF_015852505.1. Taxonomy (NCBI): domain Eukaryota; kingdom Metazoa; phylum Chordata; class Mammalia; order Monotremata; family Tachyglossidae; genus Tachyglossus; species Tachyglossus aculeatus. The sequence goes on along the minus strand of NC_052083.1, from coordinate 11,961,187 downwards.
CCTGATTTGTGTGTATCCACCCAAGTGCTTTGTAAAGTATCTGGCACATAGTAAGTGCTTAACAAATACCACAGTCATTATTATTATTATTATTTGTGACTTGCTCAAAGTCATACAGCAGGCAAGTAGCAAAGGTGGGATTAGAACCCAGGTCCTCTGATCCCCCGACCTGTACATCTTTCACTAGGATATGCTGCTTCTCTATTCTTCATTTTTTTGGGAATCTCTGGCACCATTCTACCCAACCTGCGTCTGTGGGGCAAGGTCAACAACCTTCACCACGCAGCTGGGTGGTCAGGATGTGAGGAGCACTCATTCAGCTACAGTCGTCGTTCTGTTATTGACTTATGTGAGAATTAGCAAGTCTTTGCCCTCATTCTTTCAAAGGGCCAAGCCTAGCAGTGGCCCCTACAGCTCTCTGAGCTAGATGTCGAATCTTACACACCCCAGGTCTCAGACAATCAATCAATCATATTTATTGAGCGCTGACTGTGTGCAAGGCACTGTGCTAAGCTCTTGGAAGAGTACAACACAAACTATAACAGTCAAATTCCCTGCCCACAACGAGCTTATAGTCTAAAGGGACAAGACCCGAAAGTTTCCAGTCCACTTCAGAAACCTCCCAAACAGCTTTGAAGCATCACTCCTCCCAGAACCACACTACCCTGGCCATTTTTCACTCCCTTTTGCAGAAGGAAAAGTTGACATCTCTATGACCAAGTCCAATAAAAATATTAACAGTCCTTCACTCTGAACACTCCTTGTTCGTGTGTGCCAGGCCTGCCCATATCTGCCTCTCCCTCTGTCTCCAACTGCACCACATCACTTTCCAGACTTTGCCTTTGCTGAAATGTTTACTCTATCTGTGTACCTGCTCTCTTCTGTTACTTCAGGGGCAGTCCCTTACACGAGTCAACAAGCTCCTGAATTCAAAGCCTCGTGCATTTCAGAAAACGCAGTTCTATTCTCCAAACCATTTGGAAATGGAGAGTAACCTCATACCCAGGATGTGTACATGAGGCTAATATTTAGGCAGCAAGGCCACAAGAGAATTTGGTATTTTGGCAAAACTTTGGGCCCCGGGCTGGGGGTAAAAAGGGAAAATATGCCCTACTCACTAACAGAAACTGTTATGCTGTTTGGTCTAGAACTTTTTCATCCTAAAAACCTGGAAGGAATAATAATTTCCATTCCTTTTGCAGTCTGCACTGGAATTGGAACTGGTGAATTTAAGGATGTTCTTTCTATAAACGCCACAAACATCAAACGATTCCAAAATTGTACCAAGATCAACGGGGATCTTCATATCCTGCCTGTGGCATTTAATGGGTATGTGATTAACTCTCATTTACTTGCAAGAAAAAAAATTCTATGCTTCTTTTGTCAGTGCCAACCTGGATTATTAATTTATGGGTGTATTTCAGGGACGCTTTCACAAAAACTCCTCCACTGAACCCAGAGGAACTGAACATCTTTAAAACCATCAAAGAAATATCAGGTCTGTGGTTATTATAAGTAAAACAAATCCTCATTCATGGGCTGGAACAATTGTTTGGACAACATATAAATAGTGGAATTACATTCAGTCTTTACTGAGGGTTTCGGGGAAGACGGCAGTCAGATGAAATGAGTTTAAAATGGATTAAGAAGTATGGTCTACCAGATCAAATCATCAAGAAAACCACCAGCCGACAATATAAAAGCTTAAATGAGGGAGAGTGGAGGAAATCAGAATAATCAGAATCCAGGGTTGGGGTGGGGGTTCCATTTTTTACCTAAGCCATTGAGCCCCTGACCCCCACTATTTGATCGGTGACTTGACAAGACCTAATAAACATTTAAATTGGAGGGCTCATAGTCCATTATAAAGAGAATTTAATGTTAAGGGTCTTCATGGAGGTGCTGAGGTTGGGGGAATTCATTCATTCTGTTAACACGTATAATAATGACAATAACTGTAGTATCTGTACTAAGTTCTGGGGTAGATATAAGATAAGCAGGTCGGTGCTAAGCTCTGGGGTAGATATAAGATAAGCAGGTTGGAAGCGTGGAGCTCACAGTCTAAGTAAGAGGGATAACAGGTCTCGGATCCCCATTTTGCACAGTAGGAATCTGAGGCACAAAGAAGTTAAGTGACTTGTCCAAGGTCACATGGCAGGCAAATGACCGGGCTGGGATTAGAACACGGGTCCTCTGGCTCCCAAATCCAGGCTCTTTCCCCTAGGCCACTCTCCTTCCCTTATTATATGTCCGTTTGGTGCCTGGCACTAGGAGAATATCTGGCAGTGGAGTGGGGAGTGTCATGGAAAGCCATAGTTCCTGCTTTGAGGGGGAAGATATGCCCTTTAGACTAACTGAAAGTTAAGTGGACAAATATACCTGAAGGGTAAGTACTACATAGCAGTGAGGCAGGGTATCTTAGTGAAAAGAGATTGGTTCTGAATCATACATTGACCTGTGGTCAGTTAATCTCAGGTCAGTTAACCTCTCTGGTCCCCGGTTCCCTCACACTTAAATATCAACCTTGTGTGGGACCCGGGCCATGTCGATTCATTCATTCAATCAATCGTATTTATTGAGAGCTTACTGTGTGCAGAGCACTGTACTAAGTGCTTGGGAAGTACAAGTTGGCAACATATAGAGACGGTCCCTACCCAACAATGGGCTCACAGTCTAGAAGGGGGAGACAGACAACAAAACAAAACATGTGGACAGGTGTCAAGTCATCAGAATAAATAGAAATAAAACTAGAGGCACATCATTAACAAGATAAATAGACTAGTAAATATGTACAAGTAAAATAAATAGAGTAATCAATCTGTACAAACACTACAGGTGCTGTGGGGAGGGGAAGGAGGTAGGGCAGGGGGGATGGGGAGGAGGAGAGGAAAAAGGGGGCTGTCCCATCTGGTTATCTTGAATCTACCCCAGGGCTTAGTACAATGCTTGACCCAGAGTGAGTCCTTAATAAGAACAGTAACAATAATGATATGTACAAAATGGGAGAAAATATCCAGCACCTCCTGTCTAAAGTTTGAAAATGGTTCCACCTAAGAACAGATTGAATCCCACACTGCCTAAAGGACAGTTTTACTCAAAGTCTCATTGTTATTTCTGAGCTATTTTTTTGCCTTGCAGGATTTTTACTGATTCAGGATTGGCCCGCAAACATGACCAACCTTGGTGTTTTTGAAAATCTGGAAATTATCCGAGGCAGAACTAAGCAGCAGTAAGTACAGAACCGCCACAGCTGGGCCTGTTTTCATGGGGATTCATCCTTTTGGAAGAGAAAATTCAGCAAACTGCCCTCATTTTGAAGTCACAGTCCCACAGTCAAAGCAGTTCCACAGCTAGGATGTCACACGGAGTTTTAGTGTGTGTAGTCAGATAACTGCCTCAGGGCTCCCCTTTGGCTGGGAGACGTGGTCGAGAGAAGTTTTAAAACAATGTGTTTCTAGGACTAGTCAATCGTATTTATTGACCACTTACTGTGTGCAGAGCACTATTAAGCGCCTGGAAGAGTACAATATGCCCATTTATCAGACACAGTCCCTGCCCACAGCAAGCTTACAGTCTAGAGGGGGACTATCCCCTTTCCACTGTGATAGTTAATGAGAAAAGATAAAAATGAATTTGAGGGAAGGAGGGTAGATACTCAGAATATCACCTAAAACATGGAGCAGGGTTGCAGTGTCTGACCAGGCGCTCTGTCTAGGTAGTGTTCCAAGGCACTGAACCCTAAAATTCAGGTGAAATTACTGAGAAGCCTGTCTCTTTCCCGGCACCTGGTAGGCTGGGTGAACCAAACCCTAAATGCTCAGATTGTTCAAGCCAAGTGAAACTGCTGTGATAAGACTCACTGGCGGATCTGAGTAATTGTGTCGAGAAGATTTAGGTTCCCAGGGAAGTACATGGGAGTGGCTTAAGCAGAAGGTAAAACCTTGAGTGGCCAGGACCCTACATAAATCAGGAGAGAATTGCTACTTTTTGTGTGGGTAGCCCATTCTATTATGCTGATGGATACCAAATGCCCTGTGTTAAAGTTACAGAGTTATAGTATTCCTTTCCAGCAGTGAAACTGACCTATATTTGGTCAGCATTACTTTAAGCTGGTGTAGATCATTAGCCGCTTCACTGCCAACCCATTTTGTGATGATGATGATAATGATAGTAATTGTGTGTTTAATTGCTTAACCATGTGTTATGTGCTGGGGAAGGAAAAGATGAGGTCAGCCCAAGGTCCTATCCCACATGGAGCTCACAGTCTAAGTAGGAGGGAGAACAGGTATTGGAGTCCCATTTTACAGGTGGGGGAACAAAGGCACAGAGAAGTTAAGTAACTTGACCAAGGCCACAGAGCAGGCAAGTGGCCTAGCCAGGATTAGAACCCCCTGTGGTCAAGGTGTTCATGGTTTGCAAGAGAAATGGCAGCTTTCTTGGGGGAGTCGCCATTACGTATTTTTCCCTCTAGTCTCTTATGCCTCCCTCAGGACTCTTCTCTGCTGTGATTGAGACACCCTCTTTTTAAACCAGTTTTCCATGCTTTTCATGCAAGTAGAATTTCTGATTGTTTTCACTTTTCTAACCAGCACATGCACATCTATTTGAAGACAAATTCAGAAGCATTTAGATAGTCCAAACTATGGATTAAAATCATACAGAATAGTCTTTGCCTCTTTGACTCTGTCTATATGCCCAGGTGGAAAACAAAGCTGTTTGAAGTACCAGTCCCCTCCTGTGGCTTCTTATCCTCACTACCACATGTTTTTGACACAGCTGAATTCTCCACATGGGTACCTAGGTTGTTAATGGATTTTATTTGGATTTGTCCAATATCCAGAAAATTTCTGCAGCTAAAGTTGATGTTTGTACTGTATTTGAATTTACGGTGTCTGTAAATTTCTGATGTGAGCAGAAGAAAGATGCAACAAGGATTGTAGTGATTTTTCAATACTACCGTAAAAACCACATTTATACATTGAAAATACTGCAGTTCAGATCTTTCACAGACCTGTTTTACCATTCAAAAAGCTGTCTAATAGACCAGGAACTGTCCCAGTAAAACCCATTGTAAATATTTTCTTTTCTCAGAACACATTTATTTTGCTGATTATAATACTGTTCCTTCTTCCTTCAATTTAGTGGCCAGTTTTCCCTTGCTATTGTTAACCTGAACATAACTTCTCTGGGATTACGATCTCTCAAGGAAATAAGTGACGGAGATGTAGTCATTACAAGAAACAAAAACTTGTGCTATGCAAACACGATACACTGGGACAAACTGTTTGGCACAGCAAATCAGAAATATAAAATTGAAAACAACAGGCATGGAAATGGATGCAGTAAGTTGTCACCATCTGCTTTTGTCTGCCATTGTAAAATTGCTCAGGGAAATTTGTTGTGAAATTTACTGTGACTTGCATAAAACCCTCATGGTCTCATACGGGTTTCCAACTATTGTTTTAGGTTTTAAATTGGAATGGATACCAGCGGAATGATTGATGGTTACCAGCTTGTGGAAATATGTGCAATATTTAACTCGTTTTTTTTCTTTAATTGTTTCCCTCAGCTAAATTTTTCTAGTGGACCAGAGTGATGAAAACAGACAATAATAATTTCATAGTTGGTAGATTTGTACTCTGGTTAACATTTCAAGTTCTGGCTTGAAACTGTCTTATGATCGTTTCTTCCCCAGTAACTGGAGTGAAGATGAGCACTAGAATCTGGGTTATGTTGTGCTGTCAAAGCTACAGAAAGTGGCTTTATATTATGCAACTTTTGAACGAAGACAGAAAATGAGGAAAAGACTCCTCACCACCCTGTCATTGTTTCTTCTAGGGTGGATATTAAAGCTATGAGTGTAAAAGAATCTCATGTAAATTGTGACCTCAGAAAAAATGATTAGTGTGTTGAATCCTCAGTCATCCCCTGAAGTTTTAGGCATTCTCCCATTGGGTACTAGGTAGAACAGAGACCACCTGGAATTGCTGTCCTCAAGTAGTTTTTTTATGGTATTTGTTAAGCACTTACTGTGTGCCAAGCACTGTTCTAAGTATTGGGGTAGATACAAGGTAATCAGGTTGGACACAGTACATGTCCCACGTGGGGCTCATAGTCTTAATCCTCACTTTACGGATGAGGTAACTGACGCACAGTGATACACCCAAGGTCATAGAGCAGACCAGTGGTGGAGCCGGGATTAGAACCCAGGTCCTTATGACTCCCAGTCCCATGCTCTAGCCACTAGGCAACACTGCTTCTCTACTGGAGTTGATAGTCTTACACTATTCTTCATGTTTTTGTTACATTGTTTTGTTTTTGATTGGTTCCCCTTAGATGCCACCGGTCAAGTTTGTCACCCTTTGTGTTCCCCTGAGGGATGTTGGGGTCCAGAGCCAAACCAGTGTTTCTCTTGCCGATACGTCAGTCGAAGCAAGGAGTGTGTGGAGAAATGCAACATATTAGATGGGTGAGGAGGTTTCTTTGTGCTTTTCCTTTTTGCTTGAGAAGTAAAATGTTTGTGTCATGTGAAAGTACAGCGATTCTCAGGGCTTACAGTGTTGACTCCCATGCACAATGTTCTTCTCTGCTTGCTCCTCCAGCCCCAAAAGGAAAATACAATTTGTTCTCATTATCATCCTCTCAGGGATATCTGTAGGTGAAACAGAGTCCTAATGTTCACTTCCAACGATGAGCCTATTAGAGAAGGAGCAATTGAGTTTTGGTAGCCTGTAATGCTGTTTCCTGCAATTTAAAATCTTGTTTAAAAACATAATATTAACAATAAAGAATTAAAGCCAGGAGGGGTCATGTACCATTTGCCCACATCATCCCTCTGTCCTGGAACTGTCTTCTACTTCAAGTATGACAGACCAGTACTCTCCCCACTTCAAAGCCTTATTAAAATCACATCTCCTCCAAGAGGCTTTCCATGACTAAGCCCTCATTTCCCCTTCTCCCTCTCCCTTCTGCATCATCTGAGCACTTGGCTCTGTCCCCTTTAAGCACTTGATATTTACCCCACCCGGAGGACTTATTTACATGCCTATAATTAATGTATTTATATTAATGTCTGTCTCCCCCTCTAGACTGCAAGCTCCTTGTGGGCAGCGAGTATATCTACCAACACTGTTGTATTGTGCATTCCCAAGCCCTTAGTACAGTGTTCTGCACATAATAAGTATTTAATATATGCCATTTACTTGTTGGTTGATTGATTGATTGGAAAGCCAAGATTGGCACAGAAAGCTCATTATGGCTCCATTTTAGAGAAACAGCTTGAAGTGAAAGGGAATAGGGAACAGAACCATTTCTCTGTTGGGCTTTAGCAACAAAGCAAAAGGGAGATTTGGGATAATGATCCAGACAGTTCGGAGTGGAAACACCTCAGTTAGGGGAACAAATTATTGTTTGGCTGGACTAATTTCAGTTGACGCAAATTGTTTGGCTGGACTAATTTCAGTTGACGCAAATTTACCTTGCCTCACCCTCCACTTTTAATAACACATTCATTGACATTTAGTTAGCAGCACTTTGAATTCTTAATAAATATTAAACTGCATGGACAAACATAGTTAAACATGAAATACCATGATTCTGTGATTTCCGATTAATGTCTCTGATCCTTAATATCTTAATGAGAATTTCAAACTAGGAAGCCAGAAACCCAGGGAGGTTATAAGAGGTTTGGAGGTTTAGGTGCAGCATTCTTGATTTTTCTGGGTTTTTCTTTTCACAGAAACATATTTTTTTTTGCTATCAGATAAAACTTGTCTTCAGTCAAAAAGATGAGTTATGTCTTGTTTTCCTCTTGCTGGAAGAATTCATTAACCAGAGCAAATTCTCATTCACTGGCCTGAGTTTAGAATCAAATCCGGGAAGAATCAAATTGCCTTGACCCCCTTTCCCAAGACCCATTTTATTCCAATTATCCTGAAATCCCCTTACAGCCTCACTCGTACAATTAAAACAATTACAGACATTGTCTTCTTCAGCCAGCTCCTCTTGCTTGGGATCCTGCCTGTCAGCGTGGGTTGAAACTTTGGGTGAACTTCTTTTCTTTGGCTGTAAATCCAGTAGGATTGTATTTCTTCTTTGAGCTGTACTGGATGAGTTCTTCAGGCACTGACTTAGTTTTGAGAGATATTCAGTTGCCCTCACCTCTGCCAGGGCTATTTTTACTCCTGACTCCGCCAGCACTGTTTCTACAGCTTTTTCCATGCATTTGATCATTGGATAGGTTTCCAAGCCCAGTGTGGGGGGGATCGGGGAAGGCTTTGCAGCAGGAGCGATGTGCCGTTGATGCTCTCTGTGGCTTGTCGAGTCTGTCTTGGTATGTTCAGCTAATTGAGTTCTGGAGACAGATGAATAACCGCTTACAGATAAATCTCTTTGGGAATATCCAGGCTTTCCCTCTTGGAGCAGATCCCAGAGGATCCAAATAGTCCCATGTAGACTTCCAAAATAATAATAATAATAATAATAATAATTGTGGTATTTGTTAAATACTTACTATGTACCAAGCATTTTACTAAGTTCTGGGATAGTCACAATCAATCAATCATATTTATTGAGCACTTCCTGTGTTCAGAGCACCACTCTAAGTGCTTGGGGGAATATAATATAGCAGAGTTGGTAGATATATTCCCTGCCCACATGGCGCTCACACTGTAGACACTGACATTAAAATCAATTAGATCTAGGTACCTAATAGCTGTGGGCCTGAGGGAGGGGTAAATATCAAGTCAATATTAAGATGCAAGATAATCAGGTTCCTCCTGGGGCTCACAATCTAAGTAGGAGAGAGAGCACCCAATTTTGAAAAAAAAAATCTTAGTTCATTCCAAAATGATTAACTGTATTTGTCCTCAGATTCTCCCCGCAACACCCTATTACTTAAGCACACGTTGAGTCTTAAGAGCCTATATGAAAGTCTGTATTAAAACAGGAAATCCTTTCCAGCGAACAAATTCATTTTGCCAGGCAAGTTGCAGTTGTAATGCGAGTACCACCACAAACAGATTAGGATCTGGATTCTTTGGCTAGACTTAACTTTGCTTACCAGGGTAGGTGTGACCTTATAAATTCATCTTGGAAAAATTCTTCCGAGAACAAAATTCAGGAGTCAATTTGAAAAACCTGAACAACCAAATCTACAACTTTGTGCTTCACTGTCCTCATTTCACCTAGCTTACCCTTTGGCATCCATTCTAACATTTCCCAGCCCTTTCTGTCTGCAAAATCTTCCTCACTGCAATGAATGGCACTAATTGAGCACTCACTATGTTCACAGCTCTGTATGAAGCACTTGGGAGAGTACAACTGAGTTGATAGATGTGTTCTCTGTCCACAAGGAGCTCTCAGTCTAGCGTGGGAGACACACAATAAGATAAAATGCTAATCACCCATATTGTGATTTCAAACTTTCCCCCTATATCCTGCCCTCAGGGAAGATGGAGAGCAGTGTATCACTATCCTTGGAGTAAGGTCTCCTTGGAGACTTGATCGGATGGATTTAAGTCATTTCCCAGTCTTTTCTTCCCCAGGCCATAAGGTCTGATTTCCTGTTCTCTTTGAGAATGCAGAGACCAAAGGAGAGTCTGTCAGCCAGAAGCCTTGTGTGCAGAGCTCTGTATTAAACACTTGTGAAAGTACAATATAAAAGAGAATGATTCCGCTCCAGCTTGACATAAAGGAAGAAAAGTTATTCAACCATACAGCAGTGAACAAATGTCTCGTGTATTTCCCAGTTGCAGTGCTTCTTAAAAAACATAATTCTTACTTAGAAACAACCCACAATAATTAAAAGACAATTGTTCAGTACACTAGAGTTTGTATTTAGGAAGCCACATGTGAACAGCTGGTACTTGTGTGAGCACATTCCCCTCAGCAGCTACAGTGCCCTAGAGTGCAAGAATATACTATATGAGTGGCCTCCGATGAGTGGATTTAGTTAATTTATACCATCTACTTGAATTGGAACTGCTTTATTGCTATCGGAACCATCTGTTCCAAATACATGGTTCATATTTTAACCAGTTACTCAGTGTTGCCCAGAGGAAGAGCATACACTTAATTATCAGCCAGATTTCTTTTTGTCTAACATCTGGAGTGATCCTCTTGCCCTCAGAACCAAGTATCAACTTTGTGCTTAATTATGGTTTAAACTTCTGTGGAAACTTTAGAGAAAATTCCTTAACAAAATCTTTAAAAACTTTGAAAGAGCACTTGGAGATAAGCAGGAAATATTTCACATTTTTACTTTTGTGTTTACTTTATGGGAAAACTTTACACTTTCTGCTTTCCTCCTCCCTTCTCCCCATCCCCAAGTTAACATTTTCTTACATGTAACTTCAGTAATCTTGGCTGCATGGAGCACATGATGGGTAATGGATGAAAAGATTGATTTTATAAATTGTCAGTATCCCAATTCAGGTGATCTGAAAGGGCAGAGAGTCCTTGAGGATGCTGAGCAATGGCATTTATTCTTATCGTTTCACTCTTCCCTGTCAGATTCCCAAGAGAGTTTGTGGAGAAGTCAGAATGTTTGCAGTGCCATCCAGAATGTCAACCACAGCCTAAGAATGCAACCTGTACAGGTCACGTAAGTAACACAACCAACATCATAATCCAAACTTAACTCTGAAGGGTCTCTGTACATCAATCTTCCAGACAAACCTGATGCCCCAAATGTCCCTTACCTGCAATCATCCAAATGTATCAATCAATCAGTGGTACTTATTGAACACTTACTGTGTGCAGAACATTGTAGTAAGCACTTGGGAAATGCCACAGAGATAGTAGATATGATTCCTGCCCACAAGGAGCTTGCATTTATTCATTCAGTGACTCTGGATAGTCGTGGGCTCATGTGAATTTTCAGGTTCTGAATAATCCCTTTGGCTTTCTGATGCAAACCAGAGACAAGGTAATGCCTTCATTAAAACAGCACACCCACAATTATGTTATCAAATTTCTTCCAGTGTCTGCTCAGTGTTTTTAATTGCTGAGACCTGTCAAGTCCACTTATAACAGTGATTACAGTTGAAACAGCCATGTAGAAGGGTGACTTGCAATACAACTGCTGTATTCTATGTTGAATTCGAAGGTGAGAAATCTACCTTTTTGTGACCTTAATTCTCCATCTCCTCCTGAACTGAGTAGCTCAGTGGAGACTTTGGAGTTTATTGATGGATTATTCAACTCATTTCTCATCAGGGCTTCTTAGACCTCACTGCAGTAATTCTGCGGATAATCCAGTTCTCACTGGTGTTTAGAAGTTAGTTGCAGTTATCACCTCTTAATAGTCCCTGGACCATTAAGCCTATCTCTGGGGACTTCTCTGAGATAAGTATTCAAGTTAGGATTTTAACTTTATCAACATTTCTGACAATGTTCAGCATATAGGAAGTGCTCAAAACATACCACTGATTGATAAAAGTTTTTTTTTTTTTCAAACTTTTCAATGGGTTGGTCTTAAGATGGCAAAAAAAAGAGTGGCTATCAAACCTTACTGCAATCCACTTTTGAAGCCTTCATCCTTGGAGAAAACGTCTTGGGCCTGACAGTTGAAGTAGTCACCTCTCATTCCAGGTCTCTCTTACATCTAAAGGCAAGTCTGTTTTGCCTCCAACAATATTCTCCACACACAAATACCCAGATCTATGTCCATGAGTGTTAACTGATGAGCATAGGAATAGTCTTTCGCTAGCTCAAATGGATCACTTTCATCATTTTCTTCTTTCTCAGAACAAGTGTGGGAAATAAAATATTCCCATGCCATTAAGATCTTAGAACATAATCGTCATTCATTCAATCGTATTTATTGAGCACTGACTGTGTAGTGATTGTACTAACTGCTTGGGAGAGTACAATACAATAGAGTTAATCGAACCTTAAATGTGTCTTTTTCTAGGGTCCAGACAACTGCATTAAGTGTGCCCACTACATAGATGGTCCTCACTGTGTTAAAACCTGTCCCGCTGGAATTATGGGGGAAAATGATACCTTGGTCTGGAAATATGCTGATGCACATAATGTGTGTCAACTGTGTCATCCAAATTGCACCCATGGGTGAGTAAAAAGTTGTCACCAAAAAGGAAATTTGCAAAAATATGAAGTGTTTCTTGGTTTTCAAAATCCTAACATGATCATTCTGCCAAAATAACATGGCAGAGAATTTCATATTGAGCTCCAGGTTAGAGACTGCAGTGAATTTTTAGACAGAAGGGGAATCAAAGTAAAACATTGCTGAGTTTGCTTCTGGTAAAGCACTTCTGAGCTGAGAAAAAAGCTCCGGTAGGCCTGAGGAAATTGATTTCCCAGATCCACATTTCACCCCAAAGGAATCCAATTTTTCCCTCTCCAATTTACTGTTCGTGCCAAAATTATTTGAAGGAGGAATCAGGGAGTGTCAATTACAAGTATGTTTTAGCTATCACAGAGTTTATCCTTGATGTCAAGAGGAGCAGCTCTTTTATGCTTCTGGCTGAGGCATTCAGCAGCAGAGTTTCTAATTTGCTTAGTAGGTTAAAGGAATAGGATGAGAGCAACCTTGGACTCCCATCCATTGCTGAGCACATTTCACACTTTCCAGGGGCAGAATGATGCTGCCAATACACTGAAGTAGCTCAAAATCAGTCCTGAGAATGCCCATTAAATTTTTATTAAAGTTCTTGTTTGCCCAGCGCCTGGACAAATAGGCCTACATAAATTGCACAGCTTGCTTGTTTGGTTGTTCATTTTCTCCCTCTTGATTTCTTATATTGATTCCCACACAATATCCAGGAACTGGGATCCAGGAAACTTGGTTTGAGTCCCAGCTCCACCCCCAACCTTCTGTGTCAGTTGGCAAGTCACTGAAATTCTCAAACTAGATTGGGAGCCCATTATGGGACACGGACCCCCTGATCTGATAACCTTGTTTCTACCTCCAGCGCTTAGCACGTAGTAAGTGCTCAATCAGTGCCACATTTATCAATTAGCCAATGCCTTTTAAGGCAGGAAGTTGTTGCCATTCTAATTAATATATTTGAAGTTTGATGATCTCTATATTTCCACACATCATTTTCAAAACACTCCAGACCAGTTTCATCAGGTGGCCAAGTTGCCAAAAAGAGGGGAGGGCATGAAAGAAGGAATAGTCTAGGCCGTGGGACTTCCCCCCGGGGATCGGGGCCGTTTGGAAACGCGGCTCGGGGGACTTGCCGTCGATGCCTCCTCCGGTGACATGGTACTGGAACCCGGAGCGTCGGACCGATGAAGGTGGGGGACGGGCGGAGCCTCTCCGCCGAGGCGCGACTGAGACCTTGGCGGGCACGCTGCCTGGATTTATGATCCCAAAGGTTTGGCTTTTTCGCCTTCCCCTCTGTCCATAGCTGAGGACCTTATCGAAATCAGGCAAAAACTCCTCACCCTCGGCTTCAAGGCTTTCCATCACCTCGCCCCTTCCTACCTCACCTCCCTTCTGTCCTTCTCCAGCCCAGCCGGCACCCTCCACTCCTCTGCCGCTAATCTCCTCACTGTGCCTCATTCTCGCCTGTCCCGCCATCGACCCCTGGCCCACATCCTCCCCCTGGCCTGGAATGCCCTCCCTCTGCACATCCTCCAAGCTAGCTCTCTTTCTCCCTTCAAAGCCCTACTGAGAGCTCACCTCCTCCAGGAGGCCTTCCCAGACTGAGCCCCATCCTTCCTCTCCTCCTCCTCCCCCTCCCCATCCCCCCCGCCTTATCTCCTTCCCCTTCCCAGCACACCTGTATGTATATATATATATGCTTACACATATTTATTACTCTATTTTACTTGTACATATTTATTCTGTTTATTTTATTTTGTTAATATGTTCTGTTTTGTTGTCTGTCTCCCCCTTCTAGACTGTGAGCCCGCTGTTGGGTAGGGACCGTCTCTATATGTTGCCGACTTGTACTTCCCAAGTGCTTAGTACAGTGCTCTGCACACAGTAAGCACTCAATAAATACGATTGAATGAATGAATGAATGATTAATTGTGCTTGGCCACATCACTGACCATGCTGCCCACATGTTTAGTGATGACTGATTTATATATTCTGAAATAAACGAGGTTGTGTCCAGCAGGGATTTGCATCAGCTGGAACCGGGAGCTGCATTTGTAATTAGGAATGTCAAAGAAAAGAAAAAGGGCAGAGAAGCTCATGGGAAAGTTTCCTGTTTTGTTTATAGCTTGTGGTGACGTGTCATTGCAGTCTGTGTATCCTCCAAAAGGCATATGTCAAACAGGATGAACTGGGATGTTGTAGACTCAAATGAGAAATGTATGGAAATGATGTTAAAATCTTAATGGTGTTGAAGAACTATAAATAGCAGAAGATGTATCCATTAATTCTAAATAGGAATATACTATTTAGGTCTATTTCAATGTCATAACCCCAGTTTTCACTGTGTTTAGTTCTCCCTGTAGATCTAAATTCCCCACCCCAATAAAGTTATTTATTATTATACCATTAATAATTGTTATATTTGTTAAGCTCTTATGCCAAGGACTGTACTGAGCACTGGGGAAGAGACAAGATGAAGAAAGAGCTCCTCACTCACTCAGTGCTCACAGTCCCCACAGTGGGGGGAAAACAGATATTGAATCCCCATTTTAGAGATGAGGAAACTGAGGAATTGAGAAGGCAAATGACTTGTCCAAGGCCAAAGTGGCAGAGCTGGGTTTAGAACCCAGGTGCTCCAAATCCCAGGCCTGTGATCTTTCCACTAGGGCAGGACCACACTTCCTGACTGGTAAGTCTCTATACTGTTAGTCTGAATCCCACCTTGCACGTGAATCAGGCATATTGCACATTATGGTTTAAGAAGACACCGGGGTCTAGTGACCAAGTGAATAAGGTACAGTTTTGCTCATTTTGAATATGTTTTTTCTCTCTCTCAATTCCTACAGATGCAATGGGCCAGGTCTCGAAGGCTGCCCGGTGAATAGGTAATTATGGTCATTTTACCCCTCCTGGCTACCAAATATATTTTCCTCATCTGCTTTCCCCTGGGAACCGGCCTAGGGATCTCAGCCTCCCATTAACCCACGGCATCATCATCATTAGCCTATCTCCTCTTCTCCCTCTTGTCCTACTGGTCCATCTATCTTCTTTTACAGCAGAACATACCTAAAATATCTATGGGCTTTGGCCTATAGTGAATAACAATGTGGAGAGGCTAGAGAATAGATAGGGATGAATAATCTGTTACTGAACCTTTTTTTTCCCACTCCTGCTCTGATATCTTCAGTCCCCAGTGGCCCAAACTAAGAAGTTCAAAGGCAGGATTGGTGACTCTTGTCCTGCTCTGTTGTCCAATTTTCCCTATTGCTGTAGTCAGACCCCCTTCATCAGTGACCACAAGGACCTTGCCAAGAGCTCTAAATTTTCTTTCTCTTCCACTCCTCATTTTGCCCCATCTTTTTCTCAACACTTAACGCCACAGAACATTTCCGGTTTTGCGTTGCCATCCTCTCTTGAGTCTCACCCTGGACCAAAGTCAAAAGTCAGTTCATTTTTCCGGGTGTCCATGAATAAGTGGCAAGAGTGAAACAGTTTATCTATGATCTCAGGGGCAGCGTTCTGGCTTGGGACAATTCTCTCTTATAAGTGACGGACGAAGCCGTGATCAGGGGAAGGGAGGATGGGCGGCAGGTTGTGGGAAATGGGGATCTGAAGAGTGGGCAGAGCAGAACAACCACCAGGTGCACTCTGGTGATTGGACCCAGCCAGAAACACATATTCCTTGGGGCCGCCTCACCCTTATAAGCCCCAGACAACCCCCAATTCCCCAGCCGTGAATCTAACGAACAAACCAAGAAACCACCCCTCCCTTGTTCATCTTTCCCAGCTCCAAGATCCCCTCCATCGCTGCTGGGATTGTGGGGAGCCTCCTCTGCCTGGTGATGGTGGGCCTCATCATCGGGCTCTACATGAGAAGGCGGCACATTGTTCGTAAACGCACGCTGCGCAGGCTGCTTCAGGAAAGGGAGGTAAGAGACCAGGGCTCCTCAGTGGCCCGGGGCACCTTCAGAAAGGGGAATATTGCCCCACGGGGGATCATGGGAGCCGTTTCTTACTCTAACCAAGAAGTAGATGCTTCTGGTTTCATCAGCACTACCTGTCCAGCCCACACCCCTAAACTCATACTGGCACATGCCCATCCATTTCATCATGTGGGTCTTTTCATTGATTCCATTATTAGGGCACTGCTAGAGGAGTGTACTCTGCCTCCTGGAGCATTCCCCACCCAGGTGTTCGTGACTTCAGGAAAGTTGCTGTGGCACAGTCCTCAGAAAGTCATGAGGCCAAAGATCAAGTGGCAGATCACTCACTGAATGACTTGTTTTGAAATTATGATCTCACATATGAAAAGTATATAGTTAGATGTAGAGATAAACATAGACATAACTTGACAGCTTGAGAGACAATAAAATAGCCTTCTAAGTAGCCCATGTTCATGAGTTTGGGAGATCTGCATCCCTTGTTCTTCACTGTGCTTTGCTGGGAGCATTTTAGAACCTGTGTTTGCTGCATCCTTTCGCTCTGCAACCTGTCAATCGAAGGCATTTATTGAGCACTTACTGAGTGCGCAGCGCTGTATTACATGCTTGGGAGAGTATAATAGAGTTGGTAAACATGATTCCGGTTCTAGGAAGCTTACAGTCTAGAGGAAGTGGTAGATATGAAAACAAATTCCAGATAGGGAAATGGCAGACCGTTAGGGAAGGATCCACTTTCCATTCAAATTTTATTTGCAAGTGTCCAAAAAATGTAGGAATAGTAGTAATGGTACTTATTATAATAATAATGTCTGTCTCTCTCTCTGGACTGTAAGCTCACTGTGAGCAGGGAATGTGTCTCCCAAGTGCTTAGTATAGTGCTTTGCACACAGTAGGCACTCAATAAATGCCATTGATTGGTTGACTGATTATTTAGTACCTAATGAGTATAATAAGTGTTTAAAAAGTAAGAAACCATAAGACACTTCCTGCACCAAAAGAACACCAAATAGGGGCAAAAAGGAATAGAAATAGTCACAGGCAATGGAATCTGAGTAAATACAATTGAACATTCCGTCAAATATTCATATATACACAACTGCAGAGGATGGGCATAAATACATTCAAAAATGTAAGAGGAAGCTGGGAATTGCATGGTATTTGGCTTCTTGTCTTCCCTTCTATTCACCCCAGGAGAGTTTTAATCAGTTCCTTCTCTTGTGCCTATTAGCTCGTTGAGCCTCTCACACCCAGTGGAGAAGCTCCCAATCAGGCTCTTCTGAGGATCCTCAAGGAGACAGAATTTAAGAAGATCAAAGTTCTTGGCTCTGGGGCATTCGGCACCGTGTACAAGGTAAGCACGCCAAAGAACCATACTGAAAAGACTTGTGGAAATCCCTGAATCATTTGGATGCACAAGTAGTGTGTATGAGAGACTCCAAAGAACTAGAGCAGTAGTAGAGGAAAATGTTTATCTTCAGTGCTTCCAAAGTCTTCACAGTTCGCCCTGAGTGTCCTATCATGTCACTGGCGTGTCTACTGACTACAGGTGGTATTTATGGTATATCTGGTATTTGTACTGTGGTATGGGGAGGTTGATAAAGAAGTACATGGAACCAGGAAACCACATACTTCATAGTCTCTCCCTTCCTCCCTTTCCCATACTCTCTTTTTCTCCCTCTTCCCATCCCTACAGTCTTTTCTCTGGGGTTATCTCTCACCTTGTGGTCCTGCTCAAACTAGCGGTTAGGGATTTAGCTGCCCTGCCACTACAGCCCCCGCAGTGTCCTTGCCAAAGATTCTTTCTCCCCGGATCCTCTTGCTTGAGTAGTAGTAGCAACTCACGGGCCTCGTTTGTAGACCTGATTGGGCTGAAGCAGAAGGAGAACCTAGTGGACAGAGGTCGGGCCTGGGAGTTAGAAGAAGCTAGTTCCGGCTCTGCCACTTGTCTGCTGTGTGACTTTGGGCAAGTCACTTCACTTCTCTGGGTCTCACTTCACTTCGCATCTGTAAAATGGGGACTAAGACGGTGAGTCAATTAAGACGGTGAGTCTGATGTGGGACAGTAACTGTGTCCAACCCGATTTGCTTGTATCCATCCCAGTGCTTAGAATGGTGCCTGGCACATAGTAAATACTTAACACTTACAGAGACGCAGCATGGCTCAGTGGAAAGAGCGTGGGCTTTGGAGTCAGAGGTCATGGGTTCGAATTCTGCCTCTGCCAATTGTCAGCTGTGTGACTTTGGGCAAGTCACTTAACTTCTCTGGGCCTCAGTTCCCTCATCCGTAAAATGGGGATTAAGACTGTGAGCCCCTTGTGGGACAACCTGATCACCTTGTATCTCCCCAGCGCTTAGAACAGTGCTTTGCACATAGTAAGTGCTTAATACCTGCCATTATTATTATTATTATTATAAATACCCAATTATAATTGTCATTATTATTAATATTATTATTGGTCTGTTCCCTCCCTGCCCATATTTAGGGTTGGGGGGTGATCCAACAAGGCAGCATGAGGGGTTCCCCCTCGGGTATGAAGAATGGTTGTCCCTGGGGCCCAGCACTGTCAGAGATGGTGATAGTAATAATAATGATAATAATAACAATAATTGTGCTACTTGCTAAGCACTTACTATTTGCCAACACTATACTAAGCACTGGGGTAGATACAAGATTATTAGGCCTGACCTGGGCCTCACATTCTAAGCAGGAGAGAGAACAGGTATGGAATCCTCATTTTGCAGCTGAGGTAACAGGCACAGAGAATTAAGTCACTCGGTCACACAGCAGACAAGTGGCGGGACCGGGATTAGAACCCAAGTCCTCCGACTCCCGGGCCCCTGCTCTTATCACTAGCCCACAATTTCCAGCAAGATCTCGCTCACCTCCCTGTAGCAAAGCCAGGCCCCCTTCCAGAATCCTCAAACACAGGACAGACCCGCTGCCACAGTTTTAGGACTCAATTTAGGCCAAAGGGAGAAAGGAGGATCCGAGAGGTTTAGCTTGCACGGGGTCAGACGTTTTAATCCTACATCGGCCTCTCACTTCTGGGCCTTCCTGCAGTGTTGTGGTTGCAGGGAAGTGTGGTAAATGGAGCAGGAAGAAGCATAGGGTGACTCTTGGATGACTGAGGACCCTGTTTGAAGGAAAGTCAGCTTGAGGCAACTGCTCACTCTGTGACCTCTTGCAGGTATGGGAGAGCAAAAGGTAGATGAAGCTGCCTGAACCAGCCCGACAGAGATCTCCTGAGATCTCTGGGATTTCAGCAGAAAGAATTAGAGCATGGATGAGACTAAAAACTACTCATTGTTTGTCTGCCAGATTCAGCTTGAGGATGAAAGAGAAAATGCCAGTTTTTCCAATACCCCTTATATTTTTTTGATCCGAACCCTCTCATCTCCTCCCAGGCTTCTCAGGGCAGGTCCGGTAGTCAAGGATGAAAATGGAAGTTTGATGAAGACCCTCTGCTCTGGGGCCAAAAGACACATACCTGAGAGGTTCTGTGGTATATGAAGCAGTATTGCATGTCAACTTGCCCAGCCTGGCAGATGTTGGGTGGCAAATGCTTGCCCTGGCACAGTTGAGAGACTTTGGCACTTGTTTTCTTTGCTCAAACAAGAGCACTTTCAGAGTTACCACACAAAAGTGTTGGAAAATGGAACCCGTGAGAGCAGGTTAAGGAAGTTGTTATTTGGCCTGCAGAAAAGAAGGCTGAGGAATGTTTGTGACAGTTTTGAGGTATTTGAAGGATTATTGTCAAAAAAAAAAGCAGGCCACCTGGACTCCTTTTCAATGAAAAATAATTAGGGGGAAACTTACAGCAGTCAAAGTGAGAGAGAGAACAGGTACTTAGTCCCTATTTATAGGTGAGGAATCTGAGGCACAGAGAAGTGAAGTGACTTGCTTCAGTGTCTCACAGCAGGTAAGTGGTAGAGTCAGGATTAGAATCCAAGTCCTCTGCCCCTAGGCCCACGCTCTTTCCACTAGGCCACGCTGCTTCTCACTGTGATTTTCCCCTTCCTATTTCCCCAGCCTCAGCCCACTGGGGTCAGGGGTTTGCTGGGCAAGCTATGGCTAAGTCCTGCTGCCCCTTAGAAGTCAGCCAGTTAGTGGTTGGGGTTCTGAAGGTGCCGGTTTGAGCTTATGCCTATCTACCATACAGCAAAGCTCTTCCTTGTTTGACTCCCATCTGCATTTGATTGAGCTCTCTGGCCACTATCCACCATGGTTTTAAATAAATAGCTTCTTGTTGCTTTATTAGCCCAAACACATGGTAGTTAAAAAAGAGAGAGGAGAGAGGTGGTAGTACCTGAGCTAATGGAGGGGACAGGGAAGTCTATTAGTTCCTAAAGTCTGTGGGCTTAACTCGCCAGCCCACAGCCCTCTTCCCTCTTCCCCTCACAGACACGTCAACCTGCCCTTTGTGTAAGAAAGAGGCTCCCGACAATGATCACTATTCTCACGTGTGGTTGTGACTGAGGCTGATGTCCCTTCCTCACTGCACATCTGTTCACTCTGAGTTCTTGTTTATAGCAGCAACCAGAAGTTGAAGCACTTGAATGTTGTTTTCAGTTCTGCTTCTCAACCTTAAGATTGGATTTA
This sequence comes from Tachyglossus aculeatus, assembly GCF_015852505.1. Taxonomy (NCBI): domain Eukaryota; kingdom Metazoa; phylum Chordata; class Mammalia; order Monotremata; family Tachyglossidae; genus Tachyglossus; species Tachyglossus aculeatus. The sequence goes on along the minus strand of NC_052083.1, from coordinate 11,940,573 downwards.
GACTCTTGGTTCCTCAAATCCTTCTAATTACGGCCCTCTCTTAAGCCTGGTTTGAATGAGGCAGGAAGTTGAAGATAGTTTCCTGAGCATCTTCCCAGTGAGGAGTGAAAAATGAATTCCCAAATAAAGCTGCTCAGATGCCCACAGTACTCAAACAACAAAAAACAAAAAGATGAAACCCCCGCAAAAAGGCTGTGGCTGTCTTTTCAGCAACTGGGTGACGCATATACTGTAACTGTGGTATTGTACATTTCTCTGTATTCTCCTTAACAGAGGGCTACCATATCCTTTTCTGCAGTTGGTCTGAGGTACTCAAGTCCACCCCACAAATTATTAGTGCCCAGTGTTTAATTAAGTGGATTTTGGTCATATCCCACAAGTGATTGAGGTTGACTCATTGACCCGTTTATCTTGTTGCAGGGGTTGTGGATTCCTGAAGGAGAGAAGGTCAAAATTCCAGTTGCTATTAAGGAATTGAGAGAGGCGACCTCTCCAAAAGCCAACAAGGAAATTCTTGATGTGAGTGTTCAACTTGGGTCTGTAGGTAGGATTAAGCCTTCCCAAACTCGCTGGTTGGGAATATTTGTTTTCTTGGCGGCAGGAGGACCGTTTCCACGCAGTCCGCTGCGCTTTGTTTGTTCTGCTTTTGGGCTGCTCTCTCAGGACCACTTTCTAAGGACTCATTTTTCAAACCTTTCCCTTCCTGCTGAAGTTCAGGCTGCCTCGGGTGGTCAGAGCTGTTCCCCATTCCCTTCCAGCTCCTTCTCAGATTTCTCTCCCCTTTTGACACTGGGTCTTCTCCAGCACAGCGAAATCTATTTCATTAATCCCAGAGCGCAGGACTAGATCTCAGGCGATGGGAAATTAAAAGCCTGGGCCAGCGAGGTATTTTTAAGATATTTGTTTGTGCCCTAAAAGATTAGAAGAATTAAAGAGCTATTCATTTGAAGCAGGAACTCATTGTTCCCCATAATAATAATAATTATTATGTTTTTTGTTAAGCGCTTACTACGTTCCGGGCACTGTACTAAGCCCTGGGGTGGATGCAAGTAAATTGGGTTGGACACGGTCCCTGTACCTCACAGGACTCACAGTCTCCATCCCCATTTTACAGATGAGGTAACTGAGGCCCAGTGAAGTGAATTGCCCAAGGTCGCAGAGCAGACAAGCGGCAGAGCCAGGATTAGAACCCAAGAACCCATGCTCTATCCTCTACGCCATGCTGCTTCTATGTGTTTCTGCATGAAGCTGAATAGATGCTCATATGAACTGCATTATGGGTTTGATGATTTTTACAGAAAGTTGAGCAAATGACCCTCTGAATGAGTGAAATATCATCCCTGATGGTGGGTGGTTCCATCATCATTTTAGGAGCAAAATTGGGTCAATTTAAAGGCCAGATTCAGAGAGGGAAACCTGTCTGCTCCCAAAGCCCTGAAAGCCCAATTGATCTTGCGGACAGGTCCAAGGATCACAAAAAGCCAGACTTATTTATTTTTCCGTTTGGATCAAAACTGGAGCATGAAAATGTACCAAAATGAAAACCAAACATGACATGGGTTTTAATGTGCTAATTCCCCAGTGGCAAACACTTTGCCCGTTACATCTAAATCAATTAATTCTTGGCAGAAGTGTCTGTTTCTTGTCAACTTGTATGGGGATTCTTCTGGAGAACTGCATACTTTGAAGAATCCAACAATTTTTAGTCTGTAACAGTATGAGCATTGACCTTGCACTCCATCCCAGCAGAGTGGCATCTGGGAAGATCCAACACCGGAATTTTAAAAGGGGAGAAGGGAAGTTGTTTATCCACGGCATCTGGCCCCCGCAACCTCACGGGGGAAGAATCCTACTGGGATTTGGCTTAATGGAAGAAAAAGGTGCACTGTGAATGAAGCTAAAACCAACAACTAATTCTGAGCCTTTACAAAAATCCCATCTCCCTCCTCAAATATTCCAGGTCCCTTCAGCAGAGATCTGCTTATCCTTGAGAAAAATAGGATTCCCTCTGTGAACATACAGTCTCCTTGAAAAGCACAGCAAATTGTAGGGCTCTTGTATCTGCCCCTCAAATCCACCCTCTTTTCTCAGTTGTTAATAAGAGATGCCTATTTTGTAGAGGTGTAAAAAAGCTTTCTTTCTTTTTCTTCTTAAAAACCCTTGAAATGGACTCAAGTGCCAGTTCTGTTAAATAATCCCAGAGCTTACCAAACTCTGGGGAGGGATTCTGTGAGAAGGAAACAACAAAGTATGGAGGATTCAATTTCAGTAGGTCAGGAATTGAGCCAAGAGAAACAGAAGCAGGACAGGCCCGAGAACAGCTTCAACTTCAGTGTAATAATAATAGTAATAATGATGGCATTTATTAAGCACTTACTATGTGCAAAGCACTATTCTAAGCACTGGGGGGGTTACAAGGTGATCAGGTTGTCCCGTGGGGGGCTCACAGTCTTCATCCCCATTATACAGATGAGGTCACTGAGGCCAGAGCAGTGAAGTGACTTGCCCAAAGTTACACAGCTGACAATTGGCGGAGCCGGGATTTGAACCCATGACTTCTGACTCCAAAGCCCGTGCTCTTTCCAATGAGCCACACTGCTGTAGGGTTAAGGAGGGGTTGCATCTTGGTTTCCATAGCAGGAGAGCAGATGAGAGAAAAATGGGCACTTTGGGAAAAGTTTGCCTATCTTTTGGTAGGTGTTTAACAACTACTATGGTTTTTCCAAAGTGCCCATTGTGGTCCCAGCACTTAGAACAGTGCTTTGCATGTAGTAATTGCTTTATAAATGCTATTATTACTGTTATTATTATTAAGCATTTACTTTTTACTAAGTGGTTTACTAAGTGCTGGGGTAGATGCAAGATTATCAAGTCAGACACAATCCCTGTCCCACATGGGGCTCACAGTCTAAGTAGGAGGGAGAACAGATATTCAATCTCTCTTTTACGGATGAGGAAATTGAAGCACAGATAAATTAAGGGATTTGCCCAAAGTCATACAGCAGGCAGATTCCAGAGCTGGGATTAAAAGTTCATTGGGAAGGCAGTGTGGCCAGTGGAAAGGGCGGACTGGGAAAGAAGGAGCCTAGATTTGAATCCTAGCTCCATCACTGGCCTACTGGGCAAGTCACTTTACTTCTCAGGGCCTCAGTTTCTTAATCTGTAAAATGGAGATAAGATTCAGGTTGAGCCCCTTGTGAGCTAAGCACTAGGGGTAGATACAAGGAACTGAGATTGGATACCTCGTACCTGCCCCAGCACTTAGCATGTAGTAAGTGCTTAGTAAATGGATAGTAAAGTGTTTCAGATAGTAAAGTGATTCAGATAACTTCACTCCCTTTTATTTTCCACTGAAGTAAAGACTGTTGGCACCAAGCATCATAAGATTTTGTTTACTTTTCACGTGATTTAGTTAGCTGGTGGAATTTCTTCTGCTGTTCCCAGCCAAAATGAAACATTGGAAAGGAAGAGAAGCAGAAAACAATTTCAAATGACAAATTATAAACCTTCCCGAGATTTAGTATAGTGCTCTTCTCCCAGTAGATTCTCTACAAATAACATTGATTGATTGGCAAGGTCCCAAAAGCCTTGCAGAAACTATCCTGCCCCAAAATAGTCAGTTCTCATCTTTCAGTTAGCTTTCTAACCCCGAGTCCCAATCACTGTATCAGGGTAGGGCTAGTTCAGAAGATTATTGTGGAATACCAAGCATACTTGGAATAGGTTTCAGTGTGCTGTGAGATTTCCAAGATAAACAGCTCAAAACAAAGCTCACTTGAATATCAGCACACATTGAAAGGGACACACGACTGAACAATGGTCCTATTATGCTTCTATGGGGAGGCAGTGACCTAGTTTACTTTGCACTATCAGATCTGAAAGACACTCGGAGGTTCTGGAGGAAATCCATCCTCGGTGTGGTCCATACACCCACTCCATACATTCAGCTCCCAATTCCCCCAACTCCAGGTCAGCTCCTTGCAAGCTGCATAACAGATAGCCAGCTGGAACTGCTTGGATTTGCAGATTTTTTTTTTTTCCCTTCTGAATTGAATAACATGTATCTAGAGTCAAGAAGACCAGAAACAGAATTCCCTTGATCTGACTGTCTCCCAGTTGGGCATAATTTGGGTGGCTAGCCCGAACTGTATAATCCTATGGCTAAGTCATTTTTCACAGCCTTCAGTTTAACCATTTGGGGAGCAGCAGAGAATTACAATAATGGAAAGGGAATCCAGAATAATATTTAATACCGCAAAAATAAAAATCCACCCTGGCTTCCGGCTGACCTCAGTGTTGGAAATTCATTCATTCATTCAATCGTATTTGAGTGCTTACTGTGTGCAGAGCACTGTACTACGCACTTGGGAAGTACAAGTTGACAACATATAGGGAAGGTCCCTACCCAACAGTGGGCTCACAGTCTAGAAGATGATCGCATGTTTCTGCCTCTTCACATGGGTTTAAGTAAATGAAAGGGATTTCTTTCAAACATCCATTTTAAAATAACCCCCCATCCCAGCCAAAATAACATCCTCAAGAGAGCGTGCCTCATGACGTTTAAGAACTTAGAGACCTTGATAGAAAAAGGTCTGTTCCCGTCCCCGATTGGGAGGTCAGGGCCTTTTGTCCTCTGGATTCTTGTCCTTACAGCGTGATTAGCAGGTTTATGATGTCACTCTTGGTGTGCTGAGTTACATGCTAAGTGGGTGGAGAACTTCTAACTCCATGGGATGTGGATAGATAATAACTTTCCTCATTCATTAACTGCCAAAAGCATCCAGAGGGAAAAAGAGCAGCAAAACACAACATACTGGCAAAATAAAAACCACTGTTCCTCTTCTAATAGGATGATACTGTTACTTGAATGGACTCCATCAATAGGAAATTAGTCAAAATGGGATTTGCCCACCAAACAGTAGTATTTATTGAATGGAGGACACTGTACTAAGCACTTGGGAGAATACAGTACGAATTGGTAGGTGTGGCTCAGTAGCAAGAGCTTGGGCTTGGGAGTCAGAGGACATGGGTTCTAATCCCTGCTCCATACCTGTCTGCTGTGTGACTTTGGGCAAGTCACTGAACTTCTCTGGGCCCCAGTTACCACATCTGTAAAATAGGGATTAAGACCGTGAGCCCAACGTAGGAGGACCTGATTACCTTGCATCTACCCCTGTGCTTAGAACAGTGTTTGGCACATAGTAAATGCATAACAAATACTATTATTATTATTATTATGCATGATCTGTGCCCTCAAGGAGTTTACAACCTTTCCCATTTGGACACTCGTACCCCAGTGACTGGCAGGGCCAAGAGAATTCAATTGGTGCCTCTCAGGTCACTGGCACCACTGTCAATCGTTTCACGCAGGTTTTCAGTCCTGAAATCTCAGGGCCAAGGATCTCCCGACTTTCCTACCAGGAGATTCCAGAAAACCCACTCAGACCTCTCAGGTATCACCCTTCGTCCAGGTCTTTCCAACACCCCATCCTCCTCATGGCACCGACTCGATGTCTACGGGCCAGAAAATGGAGCATTACATAACACCAACTTAACCTTAATCATGTTGGACCTTGAAAGTCTTTTTTTTCAGCAGTAGCAATGTAGCAGCCAGAGCAATTGCACTTTATAGGCACATTAGATTATTTGTGACGAATAATGATGTTGATGGTCCAATATTTTGAAGAGTAGAAAAGGTGTGGTGGGGCAAAGGAGTTCTGAAATGAAATGGCAACAGAGTTGTGAGTATATTAACGCCTTCTCCTCAAGCAACACAGCAGAACCACATTCACGCCCTGTCTTAGGTAATGAACCTCATGAGGGATGGGGGCTGTGACTAATTCTCACCTGTGTATTCTCACCCAGGGCTCAATACAATGCTCTGCACACTATAAGTGCTTGATAAATACTGCTACTGCTGCTTCATCCCACTTTAAAGAAAGAGGGAAAAATTGAACTCAGTACCAAAGAGCCCACCAAGTAGCAGTATGCATGGCCTAAACAGAAAATTCTGATGATGGTGATGATGATGATAATGGCATTTGTTGATGCTTAGCATCTGCCAAGCATTGTACTAAGTCCTGGGAAAGATACAAAATAATCACGTCAGACACTGTCCCTGTCCCATATAGGCTCACAGTTCAAGTAGGGAGGGAAAACAGATATTGAACCTCCATTTTACTGATGAGGAAACTGAGCCACAGAGAAGTCAAGTGACTTTACCAGTGTCACATAGCAGCAAAGTGGCAGAGGCAGGATCGGAACCCAGGTTCCAGGCTCACAGTCTTTCCTCTAATCCATTCTGCTTAACATGAAAGACCTAATCTCCCATCAGCATTTATTTTGGAGAAGTGCCTTTAATTTTTCTTTCTTTCTTTTTTGTTTTTTTTAATTGTGGCTTGTTTTGTTGTCGGGACCTCCCTCCAGGAGCAGCACTAATGCCGCTCTTTCCGTTCCTCTGGATAGGAGGCCTACGTCATGGCCAGCGTGGACAACCCCCACGTTTGCCGCCTGCTGGGGATCTGCCTCACGTCTACCGTTCAGCTCATCACTCAGCTTATGCCGTTTGGTTGCCTCCTGGACTATATTCGGGAGCACAAGGACAACATCGGCTCCCAGTACCTTCTCAACTGGTGTGTGCAGATCGCGAAGGTAAGCAGGCAGAGGGGCCTTCCGGTCACCCTCACTAATCAATCAGGGGTATTTATTGAGCGCTTACGAAGGGCAGAGCACTCTACTGAGCTCTGGGTTGGGGGGGAGAGCAAAGGGAGCATGTCGAGGTGACGCGGAAGGGAGATGGGAGCTGAGGGAAAGCGGGGCTTAGTCTGGGCCTGGTGGAAAGAGCACAGGCCTGAGGGGCAGAAGACCTGGGTCTAATCCCAGCTTTGCCATGTGTCTGCTGTAGGAGACGTTGGATCAGTCAACTTAACTTTTCCATGCCTCAATTTCCTCATCAGTAAAACGGGAGTTCAATGCCTGTACGCCCTCCGGGTCATGGGTTCAAATCCCGGCTCCGCCACTTGTCAGCTGTGTAACTTTGGGCAAGTCACTTCACTTCTCTGGGCCACAGTGACCTCGTCTGGAAAATGGGGATAAAGACTGTGAGCCCCCCGTGGGACAACCTGATAACCTTGTATCCCCCCCAGTGCTTAGAATGGTGCTTGGCACATAGTAAGTGCTTAACAAATACCATCATTATTATTGTTTAGATTGTGAGCCTCAAGTGAGACATGGACTATGTTTGACTTGATTGCAATGTATCTACCCCAGTATTCAGTACAGCCCTTGGTACATAGTAAGCACTCAACAAATATCACTATTATCCTTGTTAATGACAATTTCCCACAGATAGAGGCCTAATAGGCAACCAACTGCCCATATCCAGAGTCCCAGGGGAGTGAAACTGGGGGGATAATTCAAATCTGCAGAGATGTCATTTTACAACTAGGAAATCTTTTCATTTCCAAATGGAACTTTCAAGGTGAAGCACAAGGCTGGGGTCTTCTGGTTCCTGCCACACCTCCCAGGGAGAAAGTGTGAAGGGGGAACAGGACTTCTGGGGTCTTACCAGGTCTCTGAAGGCCTAAAAGAGCCAATGAACCTCCCAAAATGGCCAAGCTGTTGCATCCAAAAGACAGAATCCATTTTCTCTCTCCCTCCCTCCATCTCCCATCTTCCCCCTGCCCCCTCCATTGTGGCATTTTGACATTGGGTGAGTTGTAGGTTGAGGACTTTTGAGTAGCCCCAGTGGGTTAAATCTTCTGCAGAGCAAGGGAAAAAAGTTTGCAATATTCTAAAGACAATATTGAAATGCAACCGATCAAATAGCATAAAAGAAAAGAATTGCCCCAATGGTAACAGAGACATTTTCCCTATGACCATTAGCTTTTTATCGAAGCCCTTAACAAGTTTTCATTCGAAAGCACAGAAACACTTAGTGACTAACCAAAAACTGAACTCCTGGAGTTTTTAAAAGTGAAATCATTAGTCACTGAGATTTAGGGGCTTGTGAATAACGTATGGTAAGTCATGGACTTGAAGTCTGCTCTCGAAAGAGCATGCTGTGAATGAGGCATTTTGTCCACTGCCTCGCAAGTTTATTGACTTGATCAAAATGCAAAAGAGATGAACCGAGCCACGGCAACTCATGAAAAGGGAAGGCGGTTGTGGGTGTATTTGGTAGCTCAGGATTGGACTGTAAGGAGTTGGGGTTAGGAGGGGGGATTCCTTTCACATTCAAACTAGTTTAGTCCTGCCATCTAGCAACTAGAAAAGAAATATAGTGGGGAAGAGTAGAAGGTTTTGTTTGGATGATCATGGAGAAGTGATTATGAAGCCCCTGAGGTGGGCCTGGGAAAGGGTGGGGGAGAGAGGGTAAGATAAAGAGGCTAAATGAAGGTTAAAATGTGACATTTCCCCTTTCCCATGCATTTCCCTCATGCCTGGAACTCCCTCCCTCTTCATATCTGACAGTCCACCACTCTCCCTACCTTCAGAAATCCTCCTAAATCAAATCTCCAAGAGGCCTTCCCAGACCAAGCCCTTTATTTCCATCTGCCCTCCCCTCTGAGTTAACTATGAACCTGTCTTGTGTACCCCTTAAGCAGTTTGATATTTACCCCAACCCCACAGTACTTATGGAAATATGCTTGTTCTCTACTATATTTTCCCAATCCCTAATCTATTTTAATTCTCTTCTCCCTCTGTAGACTGTAAAATCCTTAACGGGCAGGGATTGAATCTACCAACTCTGTTATATTGTACTTTCCCAAGCGCGTAATACAGCGCTGTACACATAATACTGATTGAACTCAGTACAGAACTGTAGCCTGCCCTGAAATGGCAAACTGAAATCCTGATTCATTGTTGACCTCGGCCTCCTCGAAACTTATCTGAACAGCTCATGTCTGTTTTTTTAAGGGTATTAGTTAAGTGCTTACAATGTGTCAGGCACTAAGCACCAGGGTAGATACAAGCTGATCAGGTTGGACACAGTCCCTGTCCCACGTAGGGATCACAGTCTTAATCCCCATTTTACAGATGAGGTAACAAGGCCCAGAGAAGTGAATCGACTTGCCCAAGGTCACACAGCAGACCAGGAGCAGAGGCGGGATTAGAAGCCAGGTTGTTCATAATTTATAGGGTTTCCCCCCAAACAGGTTGATGAAGTGTTTGTAGATGGGATTCTTTTGGCCACTTGCTCAGTAAAAGTAGAAACTTACTTTCTTCTGCAGAACTAGGTGAGGAAGACTGTGAGCTAGTGTTGTCTCCCCTCAGTTTCATCATCTGTAAAATGGGGGTTAAATACCTGTTCTGTGAGCCCTGGGTAGGGCATGGATTGTGTGTGATCTGATTGCATTGCATAGTACAGTGTTTGGAACATAGGATATACTTAACAAATACCACAATTATTATTATCATTATTAGACCATGTTGGCTGTTGGGAGCCTACTCTGACTAGAGCATGGGAGGTGGAAGAGTGAACCTCTTCTCCCCTCTGTTGCTAGAACTCTTCTGGTCTTCAAGGGAGAATCCAACTTGCTTCTGGACTTTTCCATCCAGGAGACTGAGGAAAAATTAGCCATATACAGGACCTACACCGATATTTATGGAGTTTACTCTGTCTTGCTATTTTGAATTGCAGCTGTGGCTGTTTCATGGATGTTCCTTAGAATCCCCCTGGGTCTGGGTGGATTCCTTCGAATCCACTGGAAACAGTCCCCAGGCTTCCTTTGTCCTGATTTAGTCCTCTTGCAACTTTAAGTTCTGGCCAACCTTTTCAAAATTTTCACTGGCATTTAGGCAGTCCCTAAGAAAAGAGAATCTGTTGCTGTGAACAGAGAATCAGGAAATGAAACTCCAAAAGACCCCGTTAAAAACCCATTCTCCCATTACTTCCGGTACCTTTTTTGTTGGGCTATTATGTCTTCATAAGAGACATTATGGCTCTTATCTTTAGTGGCCAGCTAAAATATAACCCCCTGGGAAACAGGGCAGTGTTGCAAACCGCCTCCGAGGCAACTGCCGAAAAGATGTCGGATGGATGGTCTAATTTTTGAAGGATTACAATCTCTGATTTAAGAGCCTGGTTGTTCATCACTTAGGCTGTCCCTGAACCCTTCCTCCCACCACTAATGCTCTATTCCAGGACACTCTTCCTGTCTCCTTTGTCCCCAGGAAATGCCCTTTTCTCACCCCCCTTCCCCCTCCTGGCTGCCTCCCACCACCACTCTTTAGAAAACTGGTTGTAAATGTCTGTTTTCATCCAAAGGCCTTGGGCTTCTGTAGAGGCAGCGTAATAGTTAAGTCTGCTCCTGTTCTTTCCAAAACTTGATTTGGGGGCGGAAGCTGGGGGAGAGGACTATGGAGTGGGCTACATTTATACAATGAGACAAACTTACAAAGTGGCAAGGAGCCAAGTTGCTGGGGTGTTTCTTTTGGCAACACAAACAACCCCCGGCTCCGCAGGGGAGTTCCGCTCAGAAGGCCGGGGGCCGGGGAATTGGGAGGAAAGGGCTGGATGGTGGTCCCTGTGGTCGAAGGGAAGCAGGCCAGAAAGCCAAAGGATTCCCAGCCCTTTTGCTTCTCTTTATCATCCCCTCAGTGTGATCGCCTTGGTACTTGGCTCGCCGACCGAAAAGGCTTTCACTGTTAACCCTGTGAAGTTTAAAGGGAAACTGAGAAGAAAGGGAAAGGGTACGGTTCTTTCACTGGAACTGGAAAATCCTCAGCCTTTAACGTGGATCTCACAAGAGAGGGATAAAAAGACAACGGAAACCTGGTGTGGATTCCGGGTCCCCTCAGAGCGGGAACACAGGCACGATTAACCCTTTTTAAATGGGGCAAAGAGTTTCACAGTTGAGGTGCTGGTGGGGAGAATAGAGGCCCTTCTATTCTCTGGAAGAAAGAGATTACACTAGGCATAATATCCCCAGTGTCATCGAGGAAAGGGGAAGCTGAAACCAGCACCACATACAAAAGGGAGATCAAAAAGGGAGGTTAGATTGAACGCACTCTCTTTTCTCTCAAAAGCCACCTTATTTCCCTCCCCTCCTCCTCCTCTCCGTCACCTCATCCTAAGATTTGGGAGCATGGTTTGAAGTCAGTTCATTTTTCTGGGCCTCAGTTACCTCATCTGTAAAATGTGGGCTAAGACTGTGAGCCCCATGTGGGACAGGGACTGTGTCCAACCTGATTACCTTGTATCTATCCAGTGCCCAAAGGATCCAAGCAGAACTCGGTAATGTTCTGCCCATTGCTAGCTTTTCCATTTCTCTGCTGCTCTCCCAGTGGAGATTTCTCTCCAGGTGCAGAAAGCCCCTTACAGAGAGAGTGAGCCTCCTTTCACTCCCCAGCCAGTGTTATGACCCACACTCCAAGGTCCAGGGGCCCAAGTGGCTCATCCTTTGGCACCTTGGTGCATTAGGGTCACAAGGACCCAAGCCAAAGTCATGCCTGTTGTAAGTTCCTTGTGGGCAGGGAGCATATCTACCACCTCTGCTACATTGTACTCTCCCAAGCACTTAGTAAAGTGTTCTGCACACAATAAGCGCTCAATAAATACAATTGATTGATTGATTTCAGGAGAGTCAGGGCAGTTTTCCAGGGCAGCAGGGGTGGCAATTCTCTTGGGAGCGTGAGTCCCTCAGAAGAACAGAAGACGCACCTGCCCTGACTGCAGGCCAAAAGCGAGAATCACTCAAAAGGAAGTGCAGCATTCCTTTTGGGGGGCAGAGATTCGCTTAGCTCCCCTTCCTGCCTGGGTCTGGGACTTGAAAACTGGGGAACAAACCTTCATGCTAATATGAGGCTCCAGTTGATGCAGAGAAATATTTTGAAACATTGCTGTATCTTCTACCTCCTTTTTACAACCTGGAGGACTCAAAAGAATGAGGTTCTGCTTCTTTGACATCTGGCTTTGAAGCCATGCCTGCTTTGGGACCCCCTCCAGAGATCCGGGGGTGGGGGTCTTCTCCAGGACTTACCTTCCCCTCCCTTGCCTTTCATTTCAGGGAATGAATTACTTGGAAGAACGCCGGCTGGTCCACCGAGATTTGGCAGCCAGAAACGTCCTGGTGAAGACGCCGCAGCATGTGAAGATAACAGATTTTGGATTAGCTAAGCTGCTTGGGGCTGATGAGAAGGAATACCATGCAGAAGGAGGCAAAGTAAGCGTCGGGTCAGACCGAACCAACAAGCTAGGGTGGAGAGAAAGAGCCATTCTGCAGTGCAGGATGCCAGGGTTCCCACTTCTTTATTCATTCATTCAATATTATTTATTGAGCGTTTACTATGTGCCGAGCACTGTACTAAGCACTTGGGAAGTGCAAGTCGGCAACATATAGAGACGGTCCCTACCCAACAACGGGCTCACAATCTAGAAATTGCTACGGAAGCCCTCGCCTTCCTCTCTCTCCTGTCTTTGGGCGGAGACATTCTGAAATTGCAGTTGGCTGAGGCAGAACAGATGCCACTCATTAACAGGTGTGTGAGTGTTTGTGTGTGTGGCCTTGATGCCCAATATCAGGCTTCTTTGGTCAATGGTACTTATTGAGCGCCTACTGAGGGCTAAGCCTTGTACTGAGCAAAGAGAATATACTAATAACCACATCCCCTCCCCACAGGGAGCTTAGAAGTCAGTGCAGGAGACAGACAAAGATGATTTACCAGTAGTTAAATCAGGAAGAAGAATAAAGATAGACTGTGAGCTCACTAAGGGCAGGAAATGTGCCTACCAACTCTGTTGTACTGTACTCTCCCACGTTCTTAGTATAGTGTTCTGCACACAGAAAGCTCTCAATAAATGCCATTGATGATGATGTACAAACATTTATAATTGAATGAAGTTGCTGAACAAATATCAAAGTAAATACATCATTAAAAATATACATGTGTGCATGAGTGCTGATGATACATATATGCTAAGGGAGGGTTGATGTGACGGGGTGTTGAAAGGCTGTGTCCAACCTGATTAACTTGTATCTATCCTAGTGCCTAGAACTGTGTGTGGCAGAAAGTAAGTGCTTAACAAGTACTGTAATCATTAATTACTATTATTGTTATTAGACAGAATAAAAACCCAAGGACAGCATGAGCTCCCAGAGGGCTCCTGGAGAGGGACAGGATCATCTGATGAGGCGGTGAAGGGAAGGGTCTAAAGACACCATCCATACAGTCTCAGCCCAATCTCAAGATGTTAAAGGAAACTGGTTTGGGTTCTTCAAGGCAATGGATATTTCCATTTCAAAATTATAGCTAGCAGAAGCATCCACAATCATTAAAAAGATTGGGCCTGTGTTTGGACAGAACAGATTTTGTTGCAGCTGCTGCTCTTAGGATTGCTATTAGAATCAGAGTCTTTTGCTTTTCTCTAGTAGGAGAGAGTGCATTGTCTTACTATTTCATTTCAATCACGCCCAGGTTCCTATCAAGTGGATGGCTTTGGAATCTATTTTACATCGGATCTATACCCACCAGAGTGACGTTTGGAGTTATGGTGAGTCTGAAATCTGAATCCTAAAGAATTGGTCCAAAATAGGAGCTGGATTTGTAGATTTGTTCATTTTTACTACATGCTCTAACATAATTTGAGGGGGGGTTTTGCCCCCCAAGACAGTGACAGGAAATAATAGGAGACCAGCTAATATACTCCATGGCTAACCAAAGCAAACAGGAACAGATTAGTGAAACGAAGTACTCTTTGAAATGTCTCTGGCCATGTCTGAAAGATTTACTTTTTGTGTTCCGAATTGAAATCTGGAGAAGACATACTCTAGTTGCTTATCCTCTACTTTCAATTAATTATCAATCACAGTAACTGCTCAATAAATAAGACTGAATGAATCAATCATTTATTGAGCATATACTGTGGGTAGTACACTTTATTAAGCTCTTAGGAGAGTACAATATAACAGAGATTGTAGATGCGATCCCTGCCCACAAGGAGCTTATCGTCTAAAGAAGGAACTAATTAAAGGACATATAGGGTGGGTCTCTGCACTCAAACAGATGGGGGTTTTAGGTGTAGTTTGACACCTAAAGTTCCCAGGAAAAGAACCAGTTTCTAAGCTAAAACAACTTGATGTCTATTACTTGGCAATGCAACTGACAATCTCTTTAATTAGGAATCAGTGAATGCCAGTAATCACTTAATGAGATATTGTCAAAACAAGGCCACATTTTCAGTCAACCTTTATGTCATGGCCAAATTAACTCATTTCACAGAATTCTATATAGTATACATCACACTTCAGCCAATTCCCTGACTCTCCTATTACTGTCCTTAGTAATGACAGTTGGGGACTGTGAATAAAGATTCACAAATAGTTCAGAAACCTCATTTAAACTGTTAATTTTGACCAAGTCCCCCTCTGGGATAGAGGCCAGGAGGCATCAGGTGGCCAATTGTCAGAGCTTGGCCTAGTGGAAAGAGCATAGGCCTGAGAGGCAGAAGGTCTCCGGTTGTAATCCCCGCTCCACAGACACTTGTCTGCTGTGTAATCTTGGGCAAGTCACTACACTTCTCTGGGCCTCAGTGACCTTATCTGTAAAATGGGGATTGAGACTGTGAGGGCTCTGTGGGACAGGGACTTTGCCCAACCCGGTTTGCTTGTATCCACCCCAGCACTTACTACAGCTCCTGGCACGTAGTAAGCACTTAACAAATACCACAATTAGTATTATTATAATTATTATGAAGGAGGAGGGGAGGTGGGGCCTCGAAAACCAACAAACTCCATTTCATCAAATGGAGAAATACAGAGTCATCAAACTAGGACTCAAGTCCCCAGTATATTCAGAGGAAATCTGGGGAGAGCTGAAAATGGGTAAAGGAAGACTAATGATTTACTAGCTCTGCTGATACCTCATGTCAACATCAACAGTGTTTACTGAGCGCCTTTCAGCCAAGGGTCAAGCACTGTTTCAGGCACTTGGGAAACTTACAAATTAAAATGTGATCCTTTCTGAAGGCTTCCAGTCAAGTGGGACAGGCAGTCGGCATGCCTTGACAAAGGTCCCTTGGTTACAAGTGAGAAGAGATGTAAACGATAGGCACAAGTGAATAAATGAATAACAAATAGCTTCAAATAGCATCCGGAGGCCTTAAACTCTTCAAATGAGTTTTCTTCGAAGAGGCCCAGTTCCCAATTGTTACCCTCTCATACTGTTATAGAGAAGGAGGGAGGCAGTTCATGTTACAACATCTTCAAAGAGAGAATGAGTCTAACACAAAGGATGAAAAGAAAGCCATATATTTCAGCCTTTGAACTTCCTGAAATAACCAACTAGCTGTGCTGAACTTATGATTTTCTGAGGTTAAGTAGTTAGAAAATTAAGGGCACCATTGCCCCTAAACGTTGGTTGCAAAATCTGGAAAAACTCCCTTCCCTTAACAGATCTGGGTGGATTCTGAAAGCAGTCTTTTTAAGAATACAGTAAGTCCACATTACAGATGGAGAATGGATTGTCTTCCTTCCTTCAGAATCATATGACTCATGAACAAAGCCTCCCACCCATTTCTCAGCAGGACTGCTAAATCCAGTACCCGTTATTTCCTCATATGAATGTCCTATTCAGCCTTGCTAGAGGTTGATTGACCCTAAGGGAACATAAATGTCTTTACCGTCTAAAGACTGTACAATCAGTGTAGACAAGTGCTCTACTAAGTCCTCTTCAAGGCTCTGGGACAAGTCATTAACTTTTTTCTGTTTCTTGGTTCCTACCACTCTGAAATGAGGAAAATACACATAAACGACAGGTGATCCCAACCCCCTCTCAGGAATAAAGGAGAAAGTCAAATCAATCGATCAACAGTATTTCCTGAGTGCTCAGTGCGTGCAGAGCACTGAACTAAGAACTAGGGAGAGTACACTATAACAGAGAGGATAGGGGCATTCTCAGCCAATAGATGATATGTCCTGGAAATTGAAAGCTCCTTGTGGGCAGGTCCTGTGTCTAACCAACTGTAATAGACTGTACTTTCCCAAGTGTTTAGTGCAGTGGTCTGCTCGAAGTAAGCGCTCAACAGAACACGACTGATTGAGAGAGGAGATTGTGAATGACCGCAACTGTCTTTATTGCTTCTGTGAGTGACCGGTTCCTTCTTCACCCTCTCCACAGGAGTCACCGTTTGGGAGCTGATGACTTTTGGTTCAAAACCCTACGATGGAATTCCGGCTAGTGAGATTTCATCCATCTTAGAGAAAGGGGAACGTTTGCCTCAGCCGCCCATCTGCACTATCGATGTCTACATGATCATGGTCAAATGTAAGTTGGGTTGGGCTGTGAGGCCACTGTTAGCATGTGCCCATGACTGCCTTTCAGTCTGACTCAGTCACAGGGCTGGGAGTCAGAAGGACTTGGATCCTAATCCCGGCTCCGCCGCTTCTCTGCTGTGTGACCTTGGGCAAGTCACTTCACTTTTCTGTGCCTCAGTCCTGTAAAATGGGGATTAAATGCCTGTTCTCCCTCCTACTTAGACTGTGAGCCCTGTGTGGGGCAGTCCCTGTGTCCAACTTAATTAACTTGTACCTACCCCAGTGCTAAGAACAGTTTTTAACCCATAGTAAGTGCTTAACAAATACCATAAAAAACAGCTTCGTTAGAAAGATCCACTTTGGTCATCTTTAAAAGAAACAAACATGAAAACCTGAGATGAACCATGACCTCAAAATGGCACACTTTGACTTTTTAGCTACTTGATCAAGTCGTAGGCCAACATGAATTCATGTCCCTGGCTGCCATCCTAAGAGCCTGGGCCTTGTCATTCTAGGGTCATACATTTGGAATAGTTATAGTATTGAGTGCTTATGTGCCAAGTACTGAGCTAAAAGCTGGCGTAGATGCAACACAAGCAGATCCGACATAGCGCCCGTCCCACCTGGGGTTCACGATCGAAGGGATGGAGAGAACTGGTATGTAAGCCCATTTTAGAGAGGATGAAATTGGGGCCCAGAAAAGTTAAGTGACTTGCCTTATGTCATACACCAGGCAGATGGTGGAGCTGGGATTAGAACCTGGGTCTCCCGATTCCCAGTCCTGTGTTCTTTCCAAGCTCTCCAGCTCTTTCTAAATGTCTGACAGTGAACAGTCCCGCGAGGCTTTTTTAAGAACTATTTTTGTTTTGCACCGGTTCATGTTCACGAAGAGGCCTGCTGGCTCAGCATCTAGGAAAACAACGTGGCCTAGTGGCTAGAGCCCGGGCCTCGGAGTCAGAAGGACCTGGTTCTAGTCCCTGCTCCACCACTGGTCTGCTGTGTGACCTTGAGCAAGTCACTTCATTTCTCTAAGCCTCAGTGACTGCATCTGTAGAACGGGGATTAAGATTGTGAGTCCCAGGTGGAACATGGACTGTGCCCAACCTGAGTACTTTGTATCTACCCAGAGTTTAAAACAGTGCCCGGCCCATAGTAAGCACATAACAAATACCATAAAAAGGAAAAAAGACCCTCATAGGCTGATTGTGTGAACTGATGAAAGAAATGGTCTCTGCCAAAACTTTTCTTTAATTGTTTTTTTGCTGTAATGCAGGGGCTACTATATGGTGTCACCATAAAAACACTGCAACCCATTATCCAGGAAGGTGACCAAACCAATATAAAAATAAATAGAAGTCAGTAACACATGCCCCCTGGACTCTAAATATAAAATGTTAAAATAAATTTTGAGAAATAGGTTTTTATAGTATGAAGACCTCAAATATAATTATGCTGGCTTAATATCTTCCTAAACATAGAATCAGATCCATTTGGGATTTCTATTTCCCCATGTCATTTGAAACTAAAAGGAACACATTTTTGGTGTAATTCAGAAAATTGGGATTTATTGGATTCTCTTCAGCATATCCATCCCTCAGAAAGGTGAGGGGCAGCATGACTTGCTGGAGAGAACACAGGGAGTCAGGGTCCTGGGTTCCAATCCTGGCTCCACCACTTGTCTTCTGTGTGACCTTAACTTCTCTGTACCTTGGTTCCCTCATCTGTAAAATGAGGATTAAAACCTGTTCTCTCTCCTACTTACAATATGATCTCCATGTAGAACCTGATTATCTTGTCATCTACCCCAGTGTTTAGTACAATGCTTTGCACATAGTAAGCACTTAAAAATACCGCTATTATTAGTATTATCAAGGAGCTTTGGAATACCATTTGACAGTAATCCTCTTAGTCTTCGAAATAGGGATAGTAGTAAGCTGTTTTATAAACTCACTGTGGAGAGGGAATGTATCTACCAACTCTGTTATATTGTACTCTCTTGAGCGCTTGGTACAGTGCTCTGCACACAGTGAGTGCTCAATAAACACCACTGATGATAGTGTTTGGGGGAGAAAACCACACTGAGGCCCTACCGCTTCTACATTCACATGATGCATGTTCTTAAATGTCTCCCGTTCTTTAAATTCCAATTCCAGCTTTGCTAACTAGCCTCGTTTGCATCATTTTTTTCTTTAGGTTGGATGATCGACGCAGATAGTCGCCCTAAGTTTCGAGAGCTGATACTTGAATTCTCCAAAATGGCCCGTGATCCCCAGCGCTACCTGGTCATTCAGGTACTGACTCTTTATCCTGGACTTGGTCTCATGAAGAGAGCAGATCTAATGGAGATCAAGTTCAACTGCAGCAAACTAACCTCTTAAGTCAAAATTACTGACTAGACTCTGGAGGCCCGTGGTGTTTTACTAGGCCCAATTTAAGGTTAATTACGGAAATGCACCGTCCCTGCCCTTAATCTGTTTGGCAGCTAATCTGATCAAAAATGACTCACATCCTCCCCTTTTCCATCATCATCATCATCCGTACTATTAGTGGGATTGGCAAAGAACCTGAAGCTCCCTGGAATGTGGTCAGCGCTGGGGCAGGGGGATGGGGGGAAAGAGAGACAGAAAGACAGATTTTCTGCATGACTTACAGGAAGCCAGAACTAAACACAGAGCAACTACCTATTTAGTAACTCCATTATTGAGCTCAAGTTCTTGCTGAGAATTCTACTCTACCTGTTCCCACACTCCCCCTTATTTCTGTCTGTACATTTCCATCCCATGGGCTATGTCACCCACCCTTCCTTTTCAGGAGAAAAATATGATTTTAGCCAGAAAAATATGTTAGAGTACAGGCCTGGGATTCAGAAGGTCATGGTTCTCATCCCGGCTCTGCCATTTGTCTGCTGTGGGGCCTTGGGCAAGCCGCTTCACTTCTCTGGGCCTCAGTCACCTCATCTGTAAATTGGGGATTGAGACTGTGAGCCTCATGTGGGACAGGGACTGTGTCCAACCCGAAATGCCTGTATCCACCCTAAAGTGGGAGAGAAGCAGCGTGGCTCAGTGGAAAGAGCATGGGCTTGGGAGTCAGAGGTCATGGGTTCAAATCCCAGCTCCGCCACTTGTCAGCTGTGTGACTTTGGGCAAGTCACTTAACTTCTCTGCGCCTCAGTTACCTCATCTGTAAAATAGGGGTTAAGACTGTGAGCCCCCCGTGGGACAGCCTCATCACCTTGTATCCTCCCCAGCGCTTAGAACAGTGCTTGACACGTAGTAAGCGCATAACAAATGCCATCATTATTATTATTACGGGTGCTTGGCACATAGTAAGTGCTTAAAAAAACCCCACAATTGTCATTTTTATTATTAGAAGTGAATGCAGTGGGAATAGCGTACGGTATCCGGGTCTTTCCGACAGGGTGACGAACGAATGCATCTGCCGAGCCCCACGGACTCCAAGTTTTACCGCAGTCTGATGGAGGAGGAGGACATGGAAGATATCGTCGATGCCGATGAGTACCTCATTCCTCACCAAGGGTTCTTCAACAGCCCTTCCACATCCAGAACTCCCCTCCTGAGTTCTCTGGTAGGAAGCTTGTCCCTCACACACAAACCAACCACAGCTGCGGGTTCTGGGGATTTGAAATGAAGTTGTTTAAACAATCTGTTATAACGATCTTCATTTTTCTTTTTAAGAGTGCTACCAGCAACAATTCCACCACTGCCTGCATTGACAGAAACGGGGTAAGTCAGAACATCTGCCAAGCTGTTGATAATTAACTTGCTGTCTCTTTGATGGCGATTCTCTGAATCAGTCAAATTTATGGAGCGCTTACTACGTGCAGAGCACTGTACTAAGCACTTGGGAGAGTACAATATAGCAGAGTTTGGTAGACTTGTTCCCTAACCACCCCTTCAAAAGGGAAACAAGTTGGGAAATAAGCGTTGAGGGGATAATTTGCTTACGGACAAATGGGTCCAAGGATTCCTTCACCTTTTTAGACTGTAAGCTCATCTCGACCATAAGCGCTCTGTGGGCAGGGAATGTGTCTGTTTGTTATATTGTACTCTCCCAAGTGCTTGGTACAGTGCTTTGCACACAGTAAGCGCTCAATAAGCGCTTCAATGTACGGATGAATTAACCGTATGATGTTTATTGCTGTATTTCTACACCAGCAGGGATTTGCCTTGAAGGAAGACAGCCTCGTCCCGAGGTACAGTTCAGACCCCACCACTGCCTTCTTTGAAGATAGCATAGAGGATGGCTTCCTGCCCGTTCCAGGTGAGTTGATTGCATCTAAAAATGTAGGCCAGGTTCTCAAGTTTTTGCTTCACTCTGGGGTCACGAGGCAAGTCTCTATTCGCTCATGAGCTCTTGACATCCTCATCCCCACACGGTCTTTAGAGGATACTACAATAATCAAAGTTGGGGTCTGGTTCTTGTTAAAAGCAAATACCAACTAATTGGGGGAGCACTGGGGAAGGCTTTCTATTTACTTGCGGATTTCTGTTTGCGGAGCGTCTGAAAGAATGAGTGGTCACTGGGCATAGGCAAAGCCTCCAGAATGTATAGGGGATGACTAACCAGCAGGAGCAGGTGATCACACTAAGCTTGTTTCCTGGACCTGGGCCTAGTCTACATCTGCTTTTGCTGCTCCATCCACCCCCTACCAACCCAACCATGTTTTTCTAATAAACCAAGCTAGCTTGGGAGAAAGGTAGGAAATGTTTCAGGGTATCCAGAGGTGGCATTTGCTCGGAATGGAACTAAAGAAGCATCGTGGCCTAGTGGAAAGAGCAGCATTCTGGGATCTAATCCCGACTCCACCACTTGCTATGTGACCTTGGGCAAGTCACTTCAGTTCTCTCTGCCTCAGTTAACCTAATCTGTAAAATGGGGGTGGAGACTGTGAGCCCCACGTGGGACATGGACTGTGTCCAACCCGATTTGCCTGTATCAACCCCAGCGCCTAGTATCAACCCCAGTGCCTGGTGCATAGCACTTAACAGATACAAAAAAATTTAAAAAAAAATGTAAGGCGCAAAAGATGACCACAGCGTGCTCCTCACCTGGCCTCTTCCAAGCATGCATCAGTCACTTCTCCACTTCTTTGTCATTTCAGAATACATCAACCAATCAGCCCCACAAAGGCCAACAGGTTCTGCAGTTCAGAACCCTGTCTACCACAACCAGCCTTTAAATCCCAATTCTACTAAAGACTCTCACTACCAGAACTCACACAGTAATGCGGTGGACAACCCAGAATATCTCAACACGGGCCAACCCACCTTCATCCAAAAGGCGTTCGACGGCTCTTCCTACTGGGACCAAAAGGCCAACCACCAGATTAACCTGGACAATCCTGACTACCAGCAGGACTTCCTACCCAAGGAAGCCAAGCCTAATGGGGTCTTTAAAGTTCCTGCAGCCGAAAATCCCGAGTATCTCCGGGTGGCAGCGCCCAAAAGTGAATTCATTGAAGCATCGGCATGACAACAGAGGGACCACCACCCCCGCTCCCCAAATTCAGCCAGCCAGGCTGCTGAAGGACCATCCTATGGACACCATCATCGACTGACCCACTTGGTCACCATCATGTTTTTCCTTTGGAGGTGTGAGCTGCCCTCACCGGACTCCGGTACGACCACCCTCATCCTTCATCAAGGATTGGCTCTTTTACACGGATACACAATGAAGTGGAACAAAAATATCTGTGGACATTATGGGAGCAACGCTGAGCTTTCCAACAAGCCTCTGAAAATGATACCCGGGGAGCTTATTTTTAGCAAGACACTTCGAATATACAATAGTTAACCTTCTTAGAAATGCTTTTGAGACATAAAGGCAAGGGGGAAATCATGGGCATTGGGCTCACATCCTCGCTTGTTGGCTTTAAGCTGGTTGGGCCACACCGATGAAGAATCGGGTGAATGGATTGAGGGCCCGGGAATCTGGAAAACATTGATTGGCCCAATTGGACTTGTCTTGAGCAGTCCTCTTTTACTGCTTCCAGATTCTCTAGGTTCCAACCAGGGCGGGTTGGTGCTACTCCTAGACCATAGACCAAGGAGTAATGAAAAAGCAGTTCAGCCAATTACTGACCACTACACTTGGAGAAACCAAGAACATTGTTTGTAAATGTCTCCATGGTACTCACCGGACTGTTTTAAAATGTTTTCTGAATATGAATCCCCGTCTTAATCTTTTTTTTTCCATTCCATTCTAGCTAGCTGTATAGACAACTCGATTGGTTAAATGGATATAACCGGAAAATCTGCCGGGGAAGCTCCCCGTTGGCTCACTCTGTTCGGTCAAAGGTGCCATTTTCAAGATGCAGAGGAAGGATGGGCAGGAAATGCAAAAGATCAGGAGGATAATCTTATGAGCCGGAGTAGTTGACTTAGATGAAACTGTACAAAACCTAAACTTGTTTAAGGGGAAATGCAAAAAGAAGCCATCCAGAAAAATTAGATTGTAATAGTTTGATTTAAGGGAAAAACAGCTTAGCCAACTGTAGGAAATTAAATTATTTCATTTTTCCTTCAATTTGATCCAAAAGTATGCTACCTAAAAGTTAACTCCTCCTGGAACACTACATCACGCCTTTCTATTCCGTGCTTCTTTGGCCTTTTTTCAAATGATAAAAGTTCACCATACGCTAGATCTCAGTGGAAAACTGGATAACTCTGCTCCAACCTAGAGGAAATACAGAAAGTCAGAAGGTGTGGTAAAACTCCAAAATTTTCAAAATCAAATTGTGTGGGGGCAGTGATGCATTTCTGAAATTACAACCTGTGAATTTACTAGATAAAAATCTGTATGTTCATTTGATTGTGTGCCTAAAGATAGTCTGAAGCAATCCATTTTACTAGATACTTCTGGGCCTACTCTCCAGACAGTCGTTTGCATTATAGCATTCTTCACATTCTCCAAATGCCTGTCAGTGGATGTTTTTAGTATCTCCTCTGGAAAAAATGAGATTAGGGAAAGATGAAGCAATATTTTCCAGAAACTGTAATAAAGGAACATTTTAACCAATGGGTTGGTTGGGTGGGTTTTGGGGGGTTTTTTTGTTTGTTTGTTTTCCCCCCACCATTCCTGCTTGTCAGAAATTGTGTTTCTGCCAGGGAGTTAAGCACCTTATCAGAGACAGCTGAATGACTGTGACCCTACCCTGGCCTTGGGATTCCTCCCAACAAAATCCCAGAGGAGCCTCAGCCCAAGCTGATTTGTCTTGAACTCAAGATCTCAGGATCTTCTGGGCAGTCTCATATAGTCACATATTCCGATCTCTACTTTTTCAGAAATAGGTAACTGCTGGTGAAGGGCAGTATATGCCATCAGACCCATTCCCATCCCATCTTGGGAAGTTACTAGGGCTGAATTTCAGGGAGCAGTCAAGCATTTTTCTTCTCTGTGCATCAAAACCCTTCAGGATAAAACCCAGGTCAACTCCTGTGAGGTACAAACATAATGGTTCTTAAAATTACAGGCACGCAACACCTGTGAAATCAAGAAAGCAGAACAAAGCTCATGGGCAATGGAGAACTGGGTTAATCGAGAAATACAAAATCTATGCCGGGTTTGTCTGGAGCTCTGGCCAGTCTGAGACCACATAGTAAGCCTCGACCAACAAGGAGATGACAAAGACTTGGTCTTTGAAGTTCAAAAAATTTGCCCGTGCATTCTGTCTCATCCATCTGCTAATGTGCTCTAAAGTCAGAAGGCTCATTTGGCTTTTTGCCCTGAGATCTCGGAGTGAAGAAAGGGGAGATGCTTTTATCTGGACCCCTGATGCTTTCTGAAAATGGTGAGAGCTTAGACAGTACCGCTCAGCTGCTGATGGGACTGTTGCGAGAGTCAACTGATCTATATGAACAAGAATGCCTCATTGCTGCTCTTAGAGTTTTGACACATTTTCCAAAGTTAAAAAAATATTGATTTAAATGATTTCCTCTTTAAACCTTGCAAGAGAAAGCTGACAGCTGGCCCCTTGGAGACTGAAATTTTCAGTCTACAGGGAAATCTGTTTATTCTTTCTGTAAGACTCCCATTCCACTCAACGAAATTCTCTGACCATCATCCACAGATTTTCCCTTTAATTTGTAGGCTAATTTAGGTGTCTAAGAATTTTGAGTACTCCTGCAAAACTTATTTGATTCATTAAATGGATTAGCATACCATACTGAAAGTGTATAATCTGAGGAACTTCATTTTAACAGAAAAATCTATTAAAACCAAAAGTGTTCCATTGCATTGGACAATTTGGGAAGATACTTACTGTTTTGAACTGCCTGAGAAGATGAGCCAGGGGGTTGGTACTGACCAATCACCATTTCCAGGATGCCTCTAGGTACTAAAATACTTGAGGTAAGAGCAACTTTAAAAATATCAAAACTATCCCCATTTCCCTTCCCAGATTAACAGGGCCAGGACAGTTCCAAAAGAGGGTAGAAACCAAATTAAAAGATGCTAATTATCACAGTAGATTCCCACTTTAATACAGTTTGGGCATTCATTAATTCTGTGAACCAATAGTAGTGATTCTACACCAACTGTGGACAGAGCAACAAAGTGTTTGGGAGAGTGTGATAGAGGTTGGAGACATGGTCCCCCTTGCTGACAGTTTGGGAGCACAACACAGAATTAGAAAGGGTGAGGAAATAGGCCAGACTATTTGAAGCCCAAATTGACGTGTTTGTAGTAATTATTAACTGCCTACTGTGGGCAAAGTAGTGTACTAAATGCTAGGAAAAAAAGGCTAGGAAAAATAGGGGTCCTTGGCCCCCAGTGGGCTCAGAATCTAAGAGTAAAAGGGAGAGGGAGTTGGTGACAGACAAAATGAAAAATAAAACCAGAAAACAATCTAAGAGATAAGGACAACGATAAATGGAAATAGAACGATAGAATACCATGGCTAGAAGAGCAGAGTTTCGGACTCACCTCAACACTCAGAGCTACGGCTTTCTAGAGTTTGGAAAGTCCTCACGCTCCTGGTTTTTCACCGGTTCTGGCCTGAAGCAAAGGCTGGTGGGGAGTCCTAATGGGGTCGGGGGCTGGGCAGCATCTCTTCCATCCTACAGGCCTCCGGTCCCATGGTGAGAAAACGGCTTGGGCCGCTCTGATTTCGTACCCATTGTGGTGATGGGTTGGATAGGGCTTCACTTCCGCAAGGGACCAGTCCCGGGATCTGAGGAGATGGATGATAGGATGTTGGGAACTTTTGCATTTCCTGAAGCAAAATCATTGTTTAGACTAGGAAACAGAACTCATCTTCCAAGGGCTGCTACCTCTTCAATGACCGCTGTTGAAACTGCCTTTGATTGTTCTTTTGCATTGTAATGGGAGAAATCATTTTATTGCAATGGGATGATCTGTTAATATCACTGTAAAATGCACTTGTACAGGAATGTCATTTTGATGATTTGAAAACCTCTGCCTAGCTTCACTGCCACAGTACTGCTGTTTAAGGGGCAAGTCTTTTTTGGATGTGCCTAAAAGTTCACTTGGAAGCAGGATTTTTATACCCAAATCCTATTTTTCTAACTTAGTTTTTTTCCCCTCAAATTCCTCCCTCCTCTGCTCTGGCACACCACTTTTTGGGTGTATTCTGAAGGTAATTCATTTTTGTATGAAAGGGTACGAACCTAGACTAACTTAGGACCAAAGACCAATCTCTTTCTTGAAAACAATCAAAAGGAAGCAGTGCCCTCTGCCACTCCACAGCTGTTCATTTCTCCAAATCGGTATTCAGAACAGAGAGATCACCTAGATCAAAAGAGAGGTTATTGGCATGGTGCGGGCTGTTTCGATGAAACAATTCCACATTCAAATTCACTATTATTATCCTCTGCTCTGGGTCCTCGCTCCATTGGGCCAACTTTGAGGAAAGGGGTTTGGAATAGTAGCGCCGGAGAGAGAGTTGCCTGGAATTGGGGCAGCATTAACAAGCACTAGAGAAAACTCACAAGTGTGCCCCCCATTCCTCCTCTCCCCCAACTCCCACCTTTTCCCCTTCCCCGGCTATACATTTGGGAGGAAGGCTGGCACAAATTAAAAAAACAACAACAGTCTTTCTGCTAGACCTGCATAAGGAGGCCAAAATGAACTGCTGATGAAAGGGGAGGAAGTTATGGTGTAAACCACCCAGACATTTGGAATAGCAAGAATCCAAGAAAGGGATTCTTGTGAGGGCGTGAACTTTCCACAGTCTGCCTCTGGAACTAAAAAATGTTTCTCGTGGAGATACGTAGCCATCTCCCTTTTATCCCTTCCCGAAAGCAAGCCGGGCTTTCTAACCACCAGCAGAAATTCCATCAATCCATCACTGAGCACTGCACTAAGCTCTTGGGAGAGTGTCATACCAAGGCCCTGTTGACTAGCAGGTAACTGGCAGGGGATTTTGTAAAGCCAAATACACTTAACTCCCCCACTCTCTTGTCCTGAATTTTGTCCAGATGGCAGCCCTCTGTATAATCCAATCTGTGTGAAATGAATAGAGAGCCTGTGGATACATTGTCCCATTTTAGCCTGCTTGGGAATGGTGCATTCCATTCAAAACTAGGGAGCAGCAGCTTTGTTCGAAGGAACTTTCAAGCAATAGCTTTGTACATTTCTAGACACCTTTTAGCAATGTAAAGTGATGCAATGATGCACTATTTGTAAAAATAAGAAACAAGGCTGCCTTTTTGTATGGTTTGTATTGATTAGAAGATATTGATTGTTTGTATATTGAGTGATAAAAATAAGGTGTACGTTATTCTTTCTGTGTTTTTATCTTTAGGAGGACCTTTCTTGTAATATTTACATGATACTGTTCAGAAAGAGAGGCATTAGTGTCATAGATTCAATAGCACATCAGAACTAATGTAGACACCCTCCTGATAAATGTTGACTCATTTTTATGTAAGAGGAAGCAATGTAAATGGGGCTTCTCTAGAGCTAAGTGGGCTTGAATCCTGAAGCAACTTTCCCCATTCAAGAATTTCCAGTTATTGTCATTTTAGCTAGGGTGCCAAATAGCAGTGACGAATGTCTTGTGCCAACCACCTTGGCCTTCAGCAGAAGGAATCACGGGAAAGCCTGCCTATCTCTCCACCCCAGAGCAGAGTTAGTGATGCTCACTCTCCTTCCATAGCTTCCAACTCCACTCAGAGCCAAGAGAGAACGCCTGGTGGAAGGCATTTCCTGACCCCAAACTGGCTTGTGTTTCCTCAAGCCCTCAGAGAGAACAGATGTTTTATTGTCATCGGGCCACAAGTGCTGAAACCCTGAGGCATTTACATGCTAAATTCCCTCACCAAAAATATAAGGCATAGAGGGTTTTTCAGTCTACCACTTGTGAACTGAATGTGTGGTTTTTTAATTGCCCTGGTAAGAATATGCCCTTGAGTGGCACTGTAAGAGTTTGGTGGGGAGGACAAACCTCAGTCTAGAAAACAAAGACGGTATTCAACGCAAAGAGAAAAATTCAAACCTTTACAGCTTAAAGAAAATAACCCCAAAGCCTCTTTCACTCAAGAAAATGGTTGTAGACGTGATTTTTTTTTCTATAATGCATGGGCTATATTTTGAAGAGCCTTTTGTTAAGGGAAAAAATCACAACACATCAGTCCAAAGGGAATTAATGAGTTAGGGAGAAGTGGTTCAAAGATAACACCATGACTGACCTTTTTCAAATCAAATTTGTATATTATGATCACCACTAGCAGAGTGCTTCACACCCTTACTACTCACTGCTATTTTACTGTTTTAGATACTCTGAAGATGCAGAAACACTAAGAAACAAAGTCCTGAACAGTACAGTAAGGCTGAAGCTGGGAAGATTTGACCAGCACTGCACAACACAGAATCTACTTGTACCAACTTGTTGATCATGTTATGTTGTGGGGCAAAAATCTTCCCTAATTATTCCACCAGGTTATAGCCAAATCATGTAACACATTTTATGGTAGAGCTGATTGCACTTGGACATGAAAGGGAAGGGAAAAAAAGTTCTTTCAGATGTTCAAGACTCCCCAAGAGAGAAGTGGGTGTGATCTAATCATCCTGTATCATAAAGAAAAAAAGCTAGTCCCTCCCAGGGGAGACAGGGAGTGGAGCTCTAGTTCTTCCAAAGAGACATCAAAGCCCAAGTACTTCCACTGTAGGGGAAACAGCAGTTTCTGTGCCACTGAAATGGTGAGTGTGATGGGGAAGAGCCTGGGAAAAGACACCGATAAAGTTGGCTAAGGGAACAGGAAGAACCTCCTGAGTTATTGCTCCTTGGCCCAGTTTGAACTGATATCACCATCTTGGTAGGTGGACTCTGGCTAAAGAGGTGGGATGTTTTAGCCTTAAGACCCTTCTTACTCGTTCCCATCACTTCTGTAATGCAAATGGTAATGCATGATGTTTAGTAAAATAAAACTATGCAAAAAATTTCCCTCGGTTTCTGTGATTCTTCCCCTCTGAAGTCTGGAAGCTCTGTCCTTAAGTCAGACTTCAGGCTGGAACTAAAGATGTATCAGCACTCACAGAAGAGCTCCAAAAACGCTATTCCTGCCGTCATGCTGGGATATCATCAGTTCTAATCCCCTGCAGTCAGATTGATCGGGGTTCGTTGGGCAATTTCCAACCTCAGGATCTAATAGACTTTCTAAAGCCTAACGCTGATCCAAAAGGGTCTTCTCCAAGAGAGAAGAGCTAAAGTAACTGGTGGTAAGCTGCATAAGAGAAGCGGTATGACCTTAACTGTGTAAAACTGGGAGAGGCAACGTGGCCTAGTGGCAAGAACATCAGCCTGGGAATCAGAGGACCCGGGTTCTGATCTACATCTGCCATCTCCCTGCTGTGTGACCTTAGGTAAGTTGCTTCACTTCTCTGTACCCCAGTTACCTAATCTGTAAAAGGGGAATTAGAGTGTGAGTCCCATATGGGACAGGGACTGTGCCCAACCTGATGAACTTGCATCTACCCCAGTGCTTAGCACATAGTAAACACTTAACAAGTACCATTATTATTACAGAACCACACTAAAGTAGGGAAAACATCAGTGAAACAGCAGTGGTTCTCCCGTTTGCACTTGTATGAGAGAGAGAGAGAGAGAGAGAGAGAGAGAGAGAGTGTGTGTGTATGTGTGTGTGTGTGTGTGTGTGTGTGTGTGGAGGCCTTCCCAGACTGAGCCCCTTCCTTCCTCTCCCCCTCGTCCCCCCTCCATCCCCCCATCTTACCTCCTTCCCTTCCCCACAGCACCTGTATATATGTATATATGTTTGTACATATTTATTACTCTATTTATTTTACTTGTACATATCTATTCTTTTTATTTTATTTTGTTAGTATGTTTGGTTTTGTTCTCTGTCTCCCCCTTTTAGACTGTGAGCCCACTGTTGGGTAGGGACTGTCTCCATATGTTGCCAATTTGTACTTCCCAAGCGCTTAGTACAGTGCTCTGCACATAGTAAGCGCTCAATAAATATGATTGATGATGATGTGTGTGTGTGTGTGTCTACAGCTCACTCACTGGTTTAGTTGAAGAAGCGAGTTGCCTGAGAGGATAGGGAGGGTCATACCATTAGTATTCCAGGGCAGGGCTGGCCATCCTTTCAGCGGGCTCCAGCTGGGTCCGGAACTGGAGGTCCAGCTACATGAACTGATTTTCTTATGTCCTGAATGGGTCCCTGGAAGGGGATGTGGGAAGCAAAGCTTCGGCCCTCCGCGGTCAAGTGAGAGGTGCCAGGGCTCTGGCTGGGACACCTCTTTCATCGATGCACTCTCCCAGAGGCGGCCCTTGCTGTATTGTGAAGGACCAGAACTTGTCTCTGCCAAAACATCCATCTGTGCAAATACCTAGTAGCTTAGGAGGATGGGTACCGGGTACACAAAATACCCCCCGAGTGGTGGTTATGGTTATATTTGATGTATTAAAGACAGACGCTCTAGCACACTCAGTTTTTCCAAAATGTGTGCCTTAAATATATATTTCGACTAGAACAAGATTAGGGAATTAGACAATGTTCTTTTGACACACCAAGTGCTTAGTACAGAGGCAGCTGAGGAACAGAGAAGCAGCATGGCTCAGTGGCTAGAGCACAGGCCTTGGAGTCAGAAGGTCATGGTTTCTAATCTTGGCTCTGCCACTTGTTTGCTGTGTGACCTTGGGTAAGTCACTTCACTTCTCTGGGCCTCAGTTACCTCATCTGATAAATGGGGATTGAGACTGTGAGCTCCATGTGGGACGGGGACTGTGTCCAACCTGATATGCTTGTATCCACTCCAGCACTTATTACAGTGCCTGGAAAATAGTAAGTGCTTAAATACTAACATTATTAATTATTATTATTATTATTACAGTGCTCTGCACACAGTAAGTGCTCAATAAATATGACTGACTGAAAACACAGCTCTGAGTTGGGCATGCTGAATTAGCAAAGCAATTGTTGATAGACATTCAAGGCTAAATGGGTGAGTACTACATTAGTTTTCCGCAACATGAGGTTTTGCAAGAATACAATCATCACGTTAAGTGAAATGTGTATCTCTAAGGTCATTATGGGCAGGGAACAGGTTTACCTCTCTGTTATGCTGTACCCTCCCAAGCACTTAGTACAGTGGACACAGTAAGTGTTCAATAAATTAGGTTGACATTGATTTAGCAATTCATTCAAGAACTGGAGGTCACCTGAGCCAGATGTTAATAGTGGATGACAGCATTATAAACAGTGGGGGAAAAGCTGAAGTAGGTCCAGAAAAATGAAAGATCAGATGGAATTATTGAATTATTGAGATGGAATTTAGCTCCTTTGAGGAAATGCTAAAGGAATTGAGGTGATTTAACCTGGGGAAGAGAAGACCAGGGGGTGACTTTGTTCTCCATGTGCTCTGAGAACAGAACAAGAGGAAATGAACTCTAATTAAAGCTGGGAAAGTTTTCAGAATGAGGGAACACCATAATGGAATTCAAAGGGAGACTGTAGCATCGCCATCCTTGGAGAACTATGGGGTAAGACTATCATCAATCATATTTGCGCACTTAGTGTGCAGAGCACTGTATGAAGCATTCCCTGCCCACAGTGATCTTACAGTCTAGACAGGGAGATAGACATTTTTATAAATATGTAATTTACAGATATATACATTAAGTGGTGAGGAGCTTCCAGTTCCTTGGTTTTAAGAGGCCACTGCTCCCTGTTTCCACAAATGGCAACTCTGTCTACATGTTTTGTTTTGTTGTCTGTCTCCCCCTTCTAGACTGTGAGCCCGTTGTTGGGTAGGGACTGTCTCTATATGTTGTCAACTTGTACTTCCCAAGCGCTTAGTACAGTGCTCTGCACACAGTAAGTGCTCAATAAATATGACTGACTGAATGAACTCATCCCCTTACCTTCTGCTCTGGGCTCTGAACCACTCGTTCCTACCAGCTAGATAAAGCCCAGGTAGCCTCTGCTAGTGAGTGGAAAGTCCAAAGGGGTGAAGAATAATTTGGATAAATGCATGGATCAGTGGTCCGTAATGGCTTCCTGGAGAAAAAGCTAGGCCCATGGCGGGAAAAGCTGGAATGGTAAATGTTCCATCTCAATCAATGGTGTTAAGAGCTTACTGGGTGCACAGCACTGTACTAAGCATTTAGGCTGGCTAAGACAGCAAATATCACATGTTTCCTTGAAACATCCAGTTCGCATTCTCAGAGACAGAACGATAGGCTGAATGAACTGCTGGTCTAACCCTGTAATAACACTTTTTTTTTGTCTTATAGTCTCACAAAAATGGCATGTTCCTGCTCTCAGAAGTTTTCTTCTCAGAGGTACATGGCAGACTGGACACAAATGTACGTATAAAAATCATCATCAATCGTATTTATTGAGCGCTTACTATGTGCAGAGCACTATACTAAGCGCTTGGGAAGTACAAATTGGGAACATTTAGAGACAGTCCCTACCCAACAGTGGGCTCACAGTCTCCAGTATATGACCTCTTAATGTCCAGGGATTGAGTAAGGGACAGTGAAGAAGTGAAAGAGGATCGTGCAGGTGTGAAGGGTGAAAGAATGAGAACAGAAGGATCAAAGAATGCACTGTTGTGGGAAGAAAACATCATTCAACGGTGTTGTATTGAACCCTCTCAAGTATTTAGTACAGTGCTCTGTACACGGCAGATGTTCATATACCACTGATGAATTGCTTAATTGACTGCACTGTGGGAATAAATTTGTTTCTGGTGAGACTTGCAAGAGGCAGAAGTCCTGGAAACCTTCTCTCATTAGTGAATTGATGCAATGGCCAATTCCTTCAACAAGGCTGTGAGCCATTAGTTTCTGTACTGCCACAGGCTCCTATTCCAAATCACTTTGTCCACCCAGATTTCCAGAACTCTATTACACTCATGCTTGTGCTGTTGCCCAAATCCACTTCTCTCAGTCAGTCAGTCATATTAATTGAGCACTTGCTGTGCGCAGAGCACCATACGAAGCATTTGGAAGAGTAGAACAATATAAGACACATTCCCCGCCCACAACCATCTTACAGTTTACATGGGGAGACAGCCATTATTATAAATGCATAAATTACAGATATGTACATAAGTGCTATGGGGCTGGGAGCGGGGATGAATAAAGGGAGCAAGTCAGGGTGACACAGAAGGGAGTGGGAGAAGAGGAAAGGAGGACTTAGTGAGGGAAGGCCTCTTGGAGGAGATGTGCCTTCAATAAGACTTTGAAAGTGGGGGAGAGTAACTGTCTGTTGGATTTGAGGACAGGGGGCTTTCCAGGCCAGAAGCAGGACATTGTCGGGTGTCTGCCTCTTTCATTCATTCAGTTGTATTTATTGAATGCTTACCGTATGCAGAGCATTGTACTAAATGCTTGGGAGAGTACAATATAACAATAAACAGACATTTCCTGCCCACAACGAGCTTATAGTTTAGAGGGGAGGAGACAGACATCAATACAAATAAATTACAGCTATGTACATAAGTGTTTGTGGGGCTACTGCTTGTGTGCCCTACTGAGAGCTCACCTCCTCCAGGAGGCCTTCCCAGACTGAGCCCCTTCCTTCCTCTCTCCCTCCTCCCCCTCCCCATCCCCCCACCTTACCTCCTTCCCTTCCCCACAGCACCTGTATATATGTATATATGTTTGTACATATTTATTACTCTATTTTATTCGTACATATTTATACTATTTATTTTATTTTATTAATATGTTTTGTTTTGTTCTCTGTCTCCCCCTTCTAGACTGTGAGCCCACCGTTGGGTAGGGACCGTCTCTATATGTTGCCAACTTGTACTTCCCAAGCGCTTAGTACAGTGCTCTGCACATAGTAAGCGCTCAATAAATATGATTGAATGGATGAATGAATGGGGCTGGGGAGTGGGGGCAGGGAAGAACAAAGGGAGCAAGTTCTCACAATGCCTCGATGCGGCCCACTTCTGCTCCTTCTAATACCCGTTTCCACCCCCATCTCTAGCCCCCGCTGTTCGGACTTTAGCAAGGATCCCCTTTCTGTAGACTAGGGAGTTCAAAACAAGAGAAGATACCGGCATGGCACACTTTGACCCTCAAGTCGCAGGCTTGAGGAAGAAGCACAAAGGAAAGGAAGGAAGATGCTTACAAGAGGCCGGTTTTGGGTTAGCCCTTTCCATCACAGTTCAGTCAGCTCCGGGCTCCGTCTCAGTGACAGCTGGACACGTCTGCCTATTCTTCCACTGGCACCACCAAGAGAGAAGCAGCGTGGCTCAGGGGAAAGAGCACGGGCTTTGGAGTCAGAGGTCATGGGTTCAAATCCCAACTCTGCCACATGTCTGCTGGGTGACCTTGGGCAAGTCACTTAACTTCTCCGAGCCTCAGTTACCTCATCTGTAAAATGGGGATTAAGACTGTGAGCCCCACGTGGGACAATTTGATCACCATGTATCCCCCCCCGCAGCGCTTAGAACAGTGCTCTGCACATAGTAAGCGCTCAATAAATACGATTGATGATGATGATGCTCTGCACTTAGTAAGCGCTTAACAGATGCCATGAAAAAAAAAAGAAAAAGCCCGGCCCACA
Organism: Tachyglossus aculeatus; assembly: GCF_015852505.1. Classification (NCBI taxonomy): domain Eukaryota; kingdom Metazoa; phylum Chordata; class Mammalia; order Monotremata; family Tachyglossidae; genus Tachyglossus; species Tachyglossus aculeatus. The sequence goes on along the minus strand of NC_052083.1, from coordinate 11,906,291 downwards.
TCCTCCCCCGGCCCGAAATGCCCTCCCTCCACACATCCACCAAGCTAGCTCTCTTCCTCCCTTTTTTTTTTTATGGCATTTATTAAGCGCTTACTATGTGCAAAGCACTGTTCTAAGCGCTGGGGAGATTACAAGGAGATCAGGTTGTCCCACGGGGGGCTCACAGTCTTAATCCCCATTTTACAGATGAGGGGACTGAGGCCCAGAGAAGTTAAGTGACTTGCCCAAAGTCACACAGCTGACAAGTGGCGGAGCCGGGATTTGAACCCATGACCTCTGACTCCAAAGCCCGGATTCTTTCCACTGAGCCACGCTGCTTAAGCCCTACTGAGAGCTCACCTCTGCCAGGAGGCCTTCCCAAACTGAGCCCCCTTTTTCCTCTCCCCATCCCCATCCCCCCCACCCTACCTCCTTCCCCTCCCCACAGCACCTGTATATGTTTGCACAGATTTATTACTATTTACTTTACTTGTACATATTTACTATTCTATTTATTTTGTTAATGATGTGCATTTAGCTTTAATTCTATTTGTTCTGACGACTTGACACAGGTCCACAGGTTTTGTTTTGTTGTCTGTCTCCCCCTTCTAGACTATGAGCCCATTGTTGGGTAGGGACCGTCTCTATATGTTGCCAACTTGTACTTCCCAAGCGCTTAGTCCAGTGCTCTGCACACAGTAAGCGCTCAATAAATACAATTGAATGAATAAATGAACGGTCAGAGAAAGAGAAACTGGTCACCAATTCCAGAGGAGAAAGGAGTGGCAGCCAGGGGGTACGGTAGGAGGACTTTGAGGAAAGAGGGAATAATCCCAGCTCTGTCAATTGTCCTGATAGAAGCTTGCTGTGTGACCTTGGGTGAGTCACTTAACTTCTCTGGGCCTCAGGGATTCAATACCTGTTCTCTATCCTACTTTAAGACTGTGAGCACCCAGGCAGGACAGGGAATGTGTCAGACCTAATTAACTTGTACTTACCCCAGTGCTTAGTACAGTGCTTGACTCATTGTAAGTTCTCAATAATTACCATAAAACAAACAAACGATTGGATAAATGAAGGGGTAGTATAATAATGATGGCATTGATTAAGCACTTACTATGTGCCAAGCACTGTTCTAGGCGCTGGGGCGGTTACAGGGTGATAAGGTTGTCCCATGGGGAGTTCACAGTCTTCATCCCCATTTTACAGATGAGGTAACTGAGGCACAGAGAAGTTAAGTGACTTGCCCAAAGCCACACAGCTGACAACTGCCAGAGCCAGGATTTAGACCCCTGACCTCTGACTCCAAAGCCTGTGCTCTTTCCACTGAGCCACGCTGCTTCGAGCCCGGGCTTTGGAGCCAGAGGTGGCGGGTTCAAATCCCGACTCTGCCAGTTGTCAGCTGTGTGACTTTGGGCAAGTCACTTCTCTGTGCCTCAGTTCCCTCATCTGTAAAATGGGGATTAAGACTGTGAGCCCCCTGTGGGACAACCTGATCACCTTGTAACCTCCCCAGTGCTTAGAACAGTGCCTTGCACAGAGTAAGCGCTTAATAAATGCCATTATTATTATTATTATGTCCCTGAGCATGAAGAATTGGGGGCGTTATTGGGTGGTGGGTGAGGCCTGGGGGACAGTGAGCCCAGGGAGTAAAGACCGAGAACAATCTTTGTGGGCAGGAAATGTGTCTGCCAAACTCTGTCATACTGTATGCTCCCAAGCGCTTAGTACCGGGCTCTGCACATGCTAAGCACTCAAATAGCATTGATGATGAAAAATGAAGTTTGCATTGATGATGAAAAATGAAGTTTGCTCTAACCGAGGGAAGAACCTCCTGTGAATCTACTGTCCAGCTACTCTCAAGAGCCCAAGTTAGCCCCACTGGCGGCCAGATACCACAGAAAAGCAGAAACAGTTGCAGACACGGCTGAGAAGTGGCTCTTCAGAAGAAAGCTGTCACAAGCTTTCTTCTCCAAGGGCAGCCTGCAATTGAGGAATGCTGCAACTCACACACAGGTTGGAGAAACTGAGTTAATTTCCCCGACTACCTTCTAGAGCTGAGAACTAGCATGTGGTTGCATATCTGTTGGGTAGGGACTGTCTCTCTATGTTGCCAACTTGTACTTCCCAAGCGCTTAGTACAGTGCCCTGCACACAGTAAGCGCTCAATAAATGCGGTTGATCGATTGACTGATATTAAAACTAACCTCGAGATCTGTGAACCTAATACAGCGTCGAACAGAAAAGCAACGATTTGGAGGATTCCTGGAGACATCATAGATCTTGCCAACTTGTACTTCCCAAGCGCTTAGTACAGTGCTCTGCACACAGTAAGCGCTCAACAAATGCGATTGATTGATTGATATTAAAACTAACCTCGAGATCGGTGAACCTAATTAAGACTCCACAGTGTCGAACAGAAAAGCAACGATTTGGAGGATTCCTGGAGACATCATAGATCTTGCCAACTTGTACTTCCCAAGCGCTTAGTACAGTGCCCTGCACACAGTAAGTGCTCAATAAATGCGATTGATTGATTGATTGATATTAAAACTAACCTCGAGATCTGTGAACCTAATACAGCGTCGAACAGAAAAGCAACGATTTGGAGGATTCCTGGAGACATCATAGATCTGGCCAACTTGTACTTCCCAAGCACTTATTTCAGTGCCCTGCACACAGTAAGCTCTCAATAAATGCGATTGATTGATTGATATTAAAACTAGCCTCGAGATCTGTGAACCTAATTAAGACTCAACAGCGTCGAATATAAAAGCAACGATTTGGAGGATTCCTGGAGACACCATAGATCAACAGCGCCTTCTCCTGGAACAAAGACTCCAGTGAGTCTTTCCAGATTCTTGCTCCATTCCCGCTCAATAAAATCAATCAATCCTATTTATTGAGCGCTTGCTGTGCTCAGAGTACCCTACTAAGCGCTTGGGAGAATACAATATAACAGTGTTGGAAGACATGATCTCCACTTATGAGCTCAGAGTCTAAGCTAGCTCTCTTCCTCCCTTCAAGGCCCTACTGAGAGCTCACCTCCTCCAGGAGGCCTTCCCAGACTCAGCCCCTTCCTTCCTCTCCCCCTCGTCCCCCTCTCCATCCCCCCATCTTACCTCCTTCCCTTCCCCACAGAACCCACAGCACCTGTATATATGTATATATGTTTGTACATATTTATTACTCTATTTTACTTGTACATATCTATTCTATTTATTTTATTTTGTTAGTATGTTTGGTTTTGTTCTCTGTCTCCCCCTTTTAGACTGTGAGCCCACTGTTGGGTAGAGACTGTCTCTATATGTTGCCAACTTGTACTTCCCAAGCGCTTAGTACAGTGCTCTGCACACAGTAAGCGCTCAATAAATACGATTGATTGATTGATTGATTAAGGGGGAGCTTACTGGGGCAGGGACAGGGACCTGATTCTATTCATTCAATCATCATCATCATCATCAATACTTCATGCTGCTGCCCGGATTATCTTTGTCCAGAAACGTATTTATTGAGCACTTACTGTGTGCAGAGCACTGTACTAACTCTGCTCTTAATACAGTGCTTGGCACCCATTAAGTGCTTAACAAATGCCACACTTATTATTCAGTGAATCGTATTTATTGAGCACTTACTGTTTGCAGAGCACTGTATTAAGTGCTTGGGAGAGTACAATATAACACATTTACAGACACGTATATCTGCGTGACCTTAGGCAAGTCATTTCACTTTTCCGTGCCTCAGTTACTTCATTGGTAAAATGGGGTTGGAGACCGTGAGCCCCAAATGGCACAAGGACTGTGTCCAACCCAATTTGCTTATATTCCAGCGTGGCTCAGTGGAAAGAGCCCAGGCTTTGGAGTCAGAGGTCACGGGTTCAAATCCCAGCTCTGCCAACTGTCAGCTGTGTGACTTTGGGCAAGTCACTTAACTTCTCTGGGCCTCAGTTACCTCATCTGTAAAATGGGAATTAAAACTGTGAGCCCCCCGTGGGACAACCTGATCACCTTCTAACCTCCCCAGCGCTTACAACAGTGCTTTGCATATAGTAAGCACTTAAATACCATTATTATTATTATATTCACCCCATCGCTTAGTACAGCGTCTGGCACATAGTAAGCACTTACCAAGTAACATCATAATAATTATTATTATTACCATTGATTGATTCAGATGTTTCTCTACATATTAATGTGGAATAATGCTAGATATTTTCCTAACTTTTGTAACATCCTGATTCGGTAAAGTGATAGAAATTGGTTAACGGTGGGACAAATGAAATCTTGCCTTCTTATTTAAGGATTACCAACTTAACCAATTTAGTGTTCTTGCCAGTGTTTTTGACCAGGCAATCAATCAACTATATTTCCTGAGTGCTTACTGTGTGCAGAGCCCTGTATTAAGTGCATGGGAGTATTAAGTGCGGGGGAGACAGCAATGTAACAGAGTTGGTAGACACATTCCCTGCCCACAGTCTAAAGGGGAAAACACATTAAAATAAATTTTGGATATCTACACAGGTGTTGAGGGTCTCAGGGGGAGTGAACAAAAGGTACGGATTCATTCAATCATATTTATTGAGCACTTACTGTGTGCAGAGCACTGTACTAAGCACTTGGGAAGTACAAGTTGGCAACATATAAAGATGGTCCCTACCCAACAACGGGCTCACAGTCTAGTGCAACGGTAAAACAGAAGGGATGGAGAGTTGGGGAAATGAGGGCTTAGTCAGGGAAGGCCTCTTGAAGGAGATGTGTTTTTAAAAAGGCTTTGAGGGTGGGGACAGTGAGGGTCTGGTGTATATGAAGGGTGAGATCTCAAGGGTGAGGGGTTGGCAACGAGATGGACGAGATGGAGGCCCAGTGAGTAGGTTGGTGTTAGAGGAGAGAACTAAGTGTGCTGGATTGTAGTAGGAAATCAGCAAGGGAAGATAGAAAGGGGCAAGGTGAATGAGTACTTTACAGCCAAAGGTAAGGAGTTTCTGTTTGAAGCAGAAGGGAATGGGAAACCATTGAAGGTTCTTGAGGAGTGGGGAAATATGGACTGATTTTTTTTTTTAAGAAAAATGATCTGAGCAGAATATTGAAGTCCCAATTCTCTCCTACCTTAAAAAAAACATTATTTTGACCCCATAGCTAACGCCCCTAACCCTCCTTGTATTCCTATTATGTCTCAAGTTGTGTGCATCCGCTGCCTCTATTTCCCTTCTAGACCCTCTGGAATTCAGTTTCCACCCTCTTAGGTCCACTGAAATCGCTCTCTGCAAGGTCACCAATGAACTCCTACTTTCAAAATTTACCTAACTTTACTCCACGCTAATGCTCCTCTACCTCCCACCGCTTTCGATACTATGGTTCACTTCCCTTTCTTGGAAATGCTATCTAACCTTGTTTTTTCTGAATAGTCCTCGCCTGGTGGCAGCCAATCCTCCTCCTCAGTCTCTTCATTCTGTTGCCTAGATCATTTTTCTTTAAAAAAAAGAACAAAAAAAAAAAAACCCAAAGAAAACCTCAGTCCATGTTTTGCCGCTCCTCAGGAACCTACAATGGCTGCCCATCCACCTCTGCTTCAGACAGAAACTCCTGACCACTGGCTTTGAAGCACTTAGTCACTTTGCCCCCTTCCCTTGCTGATTTCCTCCTACCACCCAGTACACTCACTTCTCCTACCATCTAATGTCAATCTCACTGTGGGCAGGAAATGGGTCTGTTTATTGTTATATCGTACTCTCCTAAGCACTAAGTACAGTCCTCCGCACATGGTAAGCACTCAATAAATATGAGCGAGCCTTATTTTACTTGTACACATCTATTCTATTTTTTTTATTGTGTTAATATGTTTGGTTTTGTTCTCTGTCTCCCCCTTCTAGACTGTGAGCCCACTGTTGGGTAGGGACTGTCTCTATATGTTGCCAACTTGGACTTCCCAAGTGCTTAGTACAGTGCTCTGCACACAGTAAGTGCTCAATAAATACAATTGATTGATTGATTGACTAATTCCCATTTTACCCTGAGAAGGTAAGTGACATCCCAGGTCACATGAAGATAATTGACAGTCAGGATTAGAACCCAGGTCCTCTGACTCCAAGGCCCACCCTCTTTCCCCTGAGCCAAGCTGCTTCAGTTGGTAAGTGCCTTGTGTGGTGGGGGGGTCATCTATACCTACTCTGTCATGTTATACTCTCTCATGTATTTAATACAATACTCTGCATACAGTAAGTTTTCAATAAATGTCATTGACTGATTACTTCAAGCATCCTGTTGCCCAGTCAGAAACAGAGTATAGGACGAGGCGAACCACTGGTCTGCCCCACTAATGGCATCACTTTTATGTTAATATGAGAACAAGCTACGCCTTTAGGGCCAGAAATGCCAATTTATCCACTGATTTCCGTTTGGCCGTGACAGTGTGGGAACTTGTAGGAAGGTTAGTTTGTGGCTGGAATTGGGTGATAAGTTACAGATGTTAGTGCCTGGATGCAGTAAGCCAGGCATGGGATGCTGCCAAAATTTTATGGATTTCTTTAACCCTTCAGCTGCCCTGTGCTCTCACTGTAGATGGCAATCTTTGGCTGTCACTATCCTAAGAAGTGGCACATTGCTCGGATTATTGAGCTCCTTGTGAGCAGGGAACGTGTGTGCCAACTCTATGGTTTTGTACTCTCCCAAATGCTTAGTACAGTGTTTGACACAATAGCAAGCACTTAAATATCACAATAATCATTGTTGTCTGTAAAGTGGAGATGGTAGGCCTGTTGTTGGGTAGGGATTGTCTCTCTCTGAAGCTGAATTGCACTTTCCAAGTGCTCAGTATAGTGCTCTGCACACAGTAAGTGGAGATGGTAAGCCTGTTGTTGGGTAAGGATTGTCTCTCTGAAGCTGAATTGAACTGTCCAAGCGCTCAGTATAGTGCTCTGCGCACAGTAAGTGGAGATGGTAAGCCTGTTGTTAGGTAGGGATTGTCTCTCTCTCAAGCTGAATTGCACTTTCCAAGTGCTCAGTATAGTGCTCTGCACACAGTAAGCACTCAATAAATATGATTGAATGAATGGTAAGCCTGTTGTTGGGTAGGGATTGTCTCTCTCTGAAGCTGAATTGCACTTTCCAAGTGCTCAGTATAGTGCTCTGCACACAGTAAGCGCTCAATAAATACGATTGAATGAATGGTGAGCCTGTTGTTGGGTAGGGATTGTCTCTCTCTGAAGCTGAATTGCACTTTCCAAGCGCTCAGTATAGTGCTCTGCACACAGTAAGCGCTCAATAAATACGATTGAATGAATGGTAAGCCTGTTGTTGGGTAGGGATTGTCTCTCTCTGAAGCTGAATTGCACTTTCCAAGCGCTCAGTATAGTGCTCTGCACACAGTAAGCGCTCAATAAATACGATTGAATGAATGGTAAGCCTGTTGTTGGGTAAGGCTCGTCTCTCTCTGAAGCTGAATTGCACTTTCCAAGCGCTCAGTATAGTGCTCTGCACACAGTAAACGCTCAATAAATACGATTGAATGAATGGTAAGCCTGTTGTTGGGTAAGGCTTGTCTCTCTCTGAAGCTGAATTGCACTTTCCAAGCACTCAGTATAGTGCTCTGCACACAGTAAGCGCTCAATAAATACGATTGAATGAATGGTAACCCTGTTGTTGGGTAGGGATTGTCTCTCTCTGAAGCTGAATTGCACTTTCCAAGCGCTCAGTATAGTGCTCTGCACACAGTAAGCGCTCAATAAATATGATTGAATGAATGGTAAGCCTGTTGTTGGGTAGGGATTGTCTCTCTCTGAAGCTGAATTGCACTTTCCAAGCGCTCAGTATAGTGCTCTGCACACAGTAAGCGCTCAATAAATATGATTGAATGAATGGTAAGCCTGTTGTTGGGTAGGGATTGTCTCTCTCTGAAGCTGAATTGCACTTTCCAAGCGCTCAGTATAGTGCTCTGCACACAGTAAGCGCTCAATAAATACGATTGAATGAATGGTAACCCTGTTGTTGGGTAGGGATTGTCTCTCTCTGAAGCTGAATTGCACTTTCCAAGCGCTCAGTATAGTGCTCTGCACACAGTAAGCGCTCAATAAATATGATTGAATGAATGGTAAGCCTGTTGTTGGGTAGGGATTGTCTCTCTCTGAAGCTGAATTGCACTTTCCAAGCGCTCAGTATAGTGCTCTGCACACAGTAAGCGCTCAATAAATATGATTGAATGAATGGTAAGCCTGTTGTTGGGTAGGGATTGTCTCTCTCTGAAGCTGAATTGCACTTTCCAAGCGCTCAGTATAGTGCTCTGCACACAGTAAGTGGAGATGGTAAGCCCGTTGTTCGGTAAGGATTGTCTCTATCTGTTGCTGAATTGCACTTTCCAAGTGCTTAGTATAGTGCTCTGCACACAGTAAGCGCTCAATAAATGCGATTGAATGAATAAATGAACTAATACACATTCCCCACTTTAACAAAGCTGTTGTGTGCATTGTATATTTGTCTGGAAATCACTGTAAAGTTCCCTTTCCTGGGCACGGGCTCTGGGGAAGAAATTGCAAGAGAAACTGGGTGGGTGGTGGGAGTGGAGAAGTGGAGGCTGGATCCTAGGCTGTGGGTGGTGTGGTCCAGTGGATAGAGCATGAACCTGGGCCTAAGAAAGACCTGTGTTCTAATCCCAGCTCCACCACTTGTCTGTTGTGTGGCCTAGGGCAAGTCACTTGACTACTCTGTGCCTCAGTTACCTCATCTGTAAAATTGGGGATTTAAGACTGGGAGCACCCCCGTGGGACATGGACCTTGTCCAACATGATTAGTTTGTATCTACACCAGTGCTTAGTACAGTGTCTGGCATGAGGAGCAGCGTGGCTCAGTGGAAAGAGCAAGGGCTTTGGAGTCAGAGGTCATGGGTTCAAATCCCGGCTCCGCCACTTGTCAGCTGTGTGACTCTGGGAAAGTCACTTCACTTCTCTGGGCCTCAGTTCCCTAACCTGTAAAATGGGGATTAAGACTGTGAGCCCCTCATGGAGCAACCTGATCACCTTGTAACCTCCCCAGCACTTAGAACAGTGCTTTGCACATAGTAAGTGCTTAATAAATGCCATTATTATTATTGTTATCAGCCCTTAGAACAGCGCTTTGCACATAGTAAGTGCTTAATAAATGCCATTATTATTATTATCATTATTATGTAGTAGGCACTTAAATATCATAAAAAAGGTATTCAATATTCATCTTTGCTAGGTGTCAGCGTGGGAACAGTGAGGAAAATTACTGTTTTGTCTGGAATGGAGTGATTCATTTCAGATGTGCACTTTTCAGTACAGCAAGAAGTGGAATGTCTCCTCATCCCAAGCACCTCTTTAACCCTTTCCCTGCCTTGCAGCTTCAGCCAGAGTCAGTGTGGCTAGCAGGATGCTTTAGACTGTGTAGCTATTAGGCGAAGACCCCCTAGACCCGTGCTTATTTATTTATACTCAATCCATATCACTCTTGTTCAGTCTTGGGATCCCATGTTCTCAAAATCTTCAGTCAATTTTAGTCCTAATTCAGATTTTTCTTTCGAAAATTTGGAGCTGCTGTTTGGCAAGGGGAGGGTTTAGGGGGAAAGGTGAAAATAAACTATTGGTGGGAGTTTATTGGTCAGTAAAGAAGCATTGACCATGAGATGTAGCATGGCCTAGTGGATACAGCACTGGCTTGGGAGCCAGAAAGTCATGTGTTCTAATCCCAGCTCCACCACTTCTCTGCTGTGTGACCTGGGGCAAGTGCCTTCACTTCTCTGAGCCTCAGTTCCTTCGTCTGCAAAATGGGGATTAAGACTGTGAGCCCCATGTGGGACATGGACTGTATCCAACCCAATTTACTTACACCTTGCTCAGCTTTTAAAAAATTCAACTTCCTTGGCTATTTCCATATCATGTTCTATGAAAATGTACCTCCTTCTCTTGGGGAATTGCAGCCAGGAAGAATGAAAGGATAGTTCATCATACCTAGTATTTATGGAGTGTAATTTCCTGGGCTCTTGAGAGCTTACAAGGAGAAGGCTTGGCCTCTGTCCTTAAGGACCTTAAAATCTGAGATAAGGGATTGGTCAACAGGGTCAAAGGTACATAATAAAAATAGTATTTGTTAAGCCCTCAATATGTGCCAAACACTGTACTAAGCGCTAGGGTAGAATCCACATAAGCAGGCCCCGTCCCATATGGAGTTCACAGTCTTAACCCCCATTTTAACCGCCAATTTGTACTTCCCAAGCGCTTAGTACAGTGCTCTGCACATAGTAAGTGCTCAATAAATACTATTGATGAAGATGATGATTTTACAGATGAGGGAACTGAGGCTCAGAGAAGTTAAGTGACTTGCCCAAGGTCACACAGCAGACTAGTGACAGAGCAGGTATTAGAACCCAGGTCCTCTGACTCCCAAGCCTGGACTCCTTCCACTAGGCCACACTGCTTTTGACTGAGCTCCGTGTGGGAAATTAATTTTCATGGAAGGATGAGTGTGGGCGGAAGGGCTAGAATGTCTTTTAATGACCTGCTAATAAATTGGGCTTGGATCCAGCTAACGAATTAGTGTTATCAGCTCTTCCTCCTCTCAGAGGGATCAGACATCCCAACCTCAAGACAGACGACTATTTTAGTGCTGTACCCAGATCCCTTTCTCTTCCTCGGGACCACGATCGGCTCTGTACTCTCTGCCAAAAAGCACACTGTCCCCAAGAGCAAGGCAGTGGGAAGGCTGATTATAAAGACATTTGGGTGCTACTCTATGACTCTGTACAAGAAGCAGTGATGGTGACTAATCTTTCCCCATTTCAGCCCACACACTCTGCTCCTCTAGGTCCAGTTTACTCACTGTGCCCAGATCTCGCCTCACCACTGAACCCTTTTCCAAATCCTCCCCCTCACCTAGAACTCCCTCCCACTCCGTATCTGCCAGACTACTAGTCACCCCAGCTTCAAAGCACTAAGGTCACATCTCCTCCAAGAGGCTCAGTTAAGACCTCTTTTCCCCACCCAGGCTTACTCTCCCTTCTGCATCATCTGTGTACTTGGACCTTTGACCTTTAGACATTAGATATCCACCCCAGCCCCACAGCACATAATTATATATTATAATTTATTTATATGGATATTTATATGGATTTTATTTATATAGCCATCTCCAGTGGCTACCAATCAATCTGCGCATCAGGCAGAAACTCCTCACCCTGGGCTTCAAGGCTGTCCATCACCTCGCCCCCTCCTACCTCACCTCCCTTCTCTCCTTCTCCAGCCCAGCCTGCACCCTCTGCTCCTCTGCCGCTAATCTCCTCACCGTACCTCGCTCTCGCCTGTCCCGCCGTCGACCCCCGGCCCACGTCATCCCCCGGGCCTGGAATGCCCTCCCTCTGCCCATCCACCAAGCTAGCTCTCTTCCTCCCTTCAAGGCCCTGCTGAGAGCTCACCTCCTCCAGGAGGCCTTCCCAGACTGAGCCCCTTCCTTCCTCTCCCCCTCTTCCTCCTCTCCATCCCCCCCATCTTACCTCCTTCCCTTCCCCACAGCACCTGTATATATGTATATATGTTTGTACATATTTATTACCCTATTTATTTATTTATTTTATTTGTACATATCTATTCTATTTATTTTATTTTGTTAGTATGTTTGGTTTTGTTCTCTGTCTCCCCCTTTCAGACTGTGAGCTCACTTTTGGGTAGGGACTGTCTCTATATGTTACCAATTTGTACTTCCCAAGCGCTTAGTACAGTGCTCTGCACATAGTAAGCACTCAATAAATACAATTGATGATGATGATGATGATGGATGTCTTTCTCCCCCTCTAGACTGTAAACTTGTTATGGGCAGAGAACGTGTCCGCTAGTTCTGTTGCATTCTGCTCTCCCACGAGCTCACCTCAGTGCTCTGCACATACTAAGCACTCAATAAATACCATTGAGTGACCATTTCCCCCCATTACTGCATCACCTGTGCACCTAAGTCCTAATCCCCTCAGCACCCTACCCCATCCACCAACAGCATTTTATACATATCCCGCACTCAATTTTTGCCATAAAGGGCCTGGGAGTCAAAGTCATGGGTTCTAATCCTGGCTCCACTACTCGTCTGCTGTGTGACCTTGGGCAAGTCACTTCACTTCTCCATGCCTCACTTGGCTCATCTGTAAAATGGGGATCAGAACTGTGAGTCCCATGTGGGATGTCCAACCTGACTGGCTTGTATCCACCCCAGCACTTAGTACAGTGCCTGGCATACAGTAAGCGCTTAAGAAATGCCATAACTATTATTTACCTTAGCATCTGTCTCCCCTGCTATACAGTAAGCCCCGTGAGGAAAGAGATCATGCTTACTAACACTTGGGAACTCTCCCAAGCACATAATACAGTGATCTGGAAGCAATAAGCACTCAATAAGTGTCACTGATTGATTGATTGTATGGAATGTGAGTGGGAACTTGGTGAGAAAGAGAGGAAAGGGAAACCCTTATTCCTTATCAGTTGTGAGAATTCTCTAAGGACTACATTTCACAAAGTACTTCATCCATCACCTGAATTAGGTTATCCAACAGTTCTGGAAGTGGGGCCTTTTGGAATATGATCCCAAAATGAAAACTGGGTAATCTCAAAACCCATTCTCTTCTAAAGATACAGTCAGCATACTTGCTTCCCATTGAGCATACAGTTAAAGAAGAGTCCGATACTCTTTCCTCTGTGTTCCCACAGACTTCATTTCCTGGACAAAATTCCTGACTAAAGCTGTTTTGACTCACTTTCGCTCACCCACTGGCAGTCCCTTTTTAATTGGGGTCCTGAAGGGTTAGCATTTCAGAGTCGGTTCCAAACGCTCGGCAAGTGGTTAAATGGCCAAGGCGGATTCTTAATCAGAAAAGCAGCAGATCAAAAGAAAAACTAGTTACAAAATACAAGAGGCTGGGTGCCCTGGAGACTCACTTAGTAGCAACCTCTCTCCTGAGACTCCCCTGCCTTTCTTGGCAAAGACAGAACATGACCTTTTAGGCTCTCTCATCTCCTCTCCGCCAAGAGGGTGGCTATGCTGGTCCTGGAAGAGCCGCCTGGATTCTCCGACTTGTTTTTGTCTCGCCTGACTGGACAGGAAAAGCATCAGGCAGACAACTCCATTAGTCAGCCCATCATATTTATTCAACGCTTACTGTACGCAGAGCACTGTACTACAGGCTTGGGATAGTACAGAGTAACAATGTAACTGATATATTCCCTGCCCACAATGAGCTTACAGTCTAGAGGGGGAGACGGACATTAATAGAAAAGAATAAATTACTGAAAAATATGGAATACTGTTATACTCTCTCCCGGGTGCTTAGTATAGTGCTCTACACACAGTAAATGCTCATTAAATACTAAATGCTCAATAAATGCTATCGATTGGGGGCTGCCTAGAAGCATGATGTTATTTTGCTTCTAATAGTAGCAATAGCATTTAAAGCACGCGCGCTTAGTGCGGGCACTGTATGAGGGAAAGATGGAGCAACAAAGTGACGGACTGTGTTGACAGTCTAGCCGGGGAGCCAAACGGAAAGATATTTACAACTAGGAAAGTCAAAAATAAACTGGACATATGCTGCTCAGTCAATAGCGTTTACTGAGTGCAAAGAACTGTGCTATGTCCTTGGCCAAATGTAGATTCCCTGCCCTCAGAGGGCTTACATTCTAACTGGGAGATAGACAAAAAAAAAATACAGTTTGTAAATAGTGGTAGCAGGGAAAAGAATAAGGATTTAGCAGGAGGTGGTACCAGTAAATCAGGATTAGAGTGGAATAAATAACTGTAAACACAAATATGGCCACCTGTATCCATAAGGGCTAATCAATCAATCATTGGTATTTATTGAGCGCTTGGTGAACCGGAGTTGTGAATTAATTGGGGGAAGACTTCCCAAGCCCTGGCCACAGAGCTACCCTCTTGGGGTAGATAGGAGCGCACGACCGAAAACAAGAAAGAGCTCAACTCTGCTCAAGTCTCACATTCTCCAAGGGGAAGAATAAGGTAGCAAAGCTGTGTTGGTCCTGGAAAAGGTCGGTTGGGAGAGGAGTCTAATTATGTCTTATGAGTCAGGGAAGGATCTAAATTTGTTCCCTAGGAAATCTAGCTACAGTCCTCCAGAGGATGAATATGTTATTTTAGCAACATCATTTGCCATTAAACATGCACTGATTATGGGGATTGAAACAGGAAGCACTTTTTTTCCCTCATGGTATTTGTTAAGCGCTTACTATGTGCCAGGCACTGTTCTAAGCACCGGAGTAGATACAAGGTAATCAGGTTGGATAAAGCCCCATGTGGGGCTCACAGTCAATCTCCATTTTTTTTAAATTACAGTTGAGGTGACTGAGGCACAGAGAAGTGAAATAACTTGCCCAAGGTCACAAGGCAGAGATGTGGTGGAGCTGGGATGAGAGCCCAGGTCTTTCTTAGTTCCAGGCTTGTTCTCTATCCACTAGGCTATGCTGCTTCTCTTGTGGTTTTGCTTTAGCACAAAAGTCCAGGGCGCTGACTCAGAGTTAGGGGTTAGGCTCATGTTGATAAAGGGGACAGTTCCAAACAGCTGAGAAGTTAGCTTCCACTAGACCAAGATGTTCTATCCCAACTTGGTAGAGAGTGCTGGGCCTCAGTTAGGGTTTACAGCCTTCAGCTTGGGTTCCTCAGGGGAGAGGGGGACTAAAATCACCACCCACCATGCCCTAGGCCACGTGTGGAAGCAGCGTGGCTCAGTGGAAAGAGCCCGGGCTTTGGAGTCAGAGGTCAGGGGTTCAAGTCCCGGCTCCGCCACTTGTCAGCTGTGTGACTTTGGGCAAGTCACTTCACTTCTCTGGGCCTCAGTTACTTCACCTGTAAAATGGGGATTAAGACTGGGAGCCCCCTGTGGGACCACTTGATCACCTTGTAACCTCCCCGGCGCTTAGAACAGTGCTCTGCACATAGTAAGTGCTTAATAAATGCCATCATTATTATGTGAACTTTGGCCTTCCTCTCAACAGCCTTTATGCTGCTCTAATTTCACCAACGGTTGGCTCACACCTCCCCAGCCCTGGGCTGTCTTGTGGTTTTCTTAATCCAGTGGCTGCCTGCCTTCCGGCCATTGTCCTAGGCAAGGCGGCCTTCTTTCTAACTACATCCTTGGTCCTTCATGATGAGATAGTCCTTCTAGAGACAACTTAATTCATAACTCTTTTCTCCCCCCACCCCCAACCATCCTCCTCATTCATTCATTCAATTAGCCCAGGCTTGAGAGTCAGAGGTGATGGGTTCTAATTCCGCCTCTGCCACTTGTCAGCTGTGTGACTTTGGGCAAATCACTTAACTTCCCTGTTCCTCAATTCCCTCATCTGCAAAATGGGGATTAAGACTGTGAGCCCCACATGGAATAAGCTGATTACCTTGTATCTACCCCAGCGCTTAGAACAGTGCTTGGCACATAGTAAGTGCATACCAAATACTATCATTGTTATTATTATTATTTATTGAGTGCTTACTTTGTGCAGAGCACTGTACTATGAACTACACTAAGGTGGAAACCCCGTTACCTCTGGACACAAGCACGCCACCTTAGCCATTTAGTAAGTACAACGTTCTTATTCAAAAATCAATAATACTCGCAGGCATTCATAGAACAGCTTTTTTCATTTCCCCAGATGGCTCAGTGGCTTTTCAACATTGCTCATTAATCGTTGCATGTCCCCGGGGGTGATGGGAAGTGGGGGCAGGTTTTATTATCTTCCTTAGCAGATGGAGAAACAGAAGCAAAGATGAAGTCACCAAAGGCAAAGAAGAAAAGCAGCAACAGAGAGTCCTAAATTGGACTGCAGAGTTGCTGCCTCCTTGTCCCGATGCACGAAACATTCATTCAATTGTATTTATTGAGCGCTTACTGTGTGCAGAGCATTGTACTAAGCGCTTGGGAAGTACAATGGTGCTGTGAACTGAACTTAGCGAGAGAACTTAACCAATCTAAGGCCTTTATGGATGGCAGATGAAGGAATGATTCAGTAAAGATCACACCAAGTACTTGGCACGGAAACCAACAATCATGGTGATATTTATTCAGCGCTCACTGTGTGCAAGCACTGCACTAAGCACTGGGGCAGGAACAAGATAATCAGGTCAGACACAAACAAGAGGCTAACAGTTTAAGTGGCGGGAGAACTGATATTGAATCTCCATTTTGCAGATATGGAAACAGAGGCATAGAGAAGTTAAGTGACTTGGCCAAGGTCCCACAGCAGGCAGGTGGCAAATTCAAGTCCTTCTGATTTCCAGTTGATTATCTAAGCACTAAGGACTCAAATATAAAGGTGATACAGGAAATGAAATTAGAGGTGTAGGGGAATGTTAAATTGCAAGAGGCTTTAATCATTCTATTCAAAATATTTGCAACACTTCAAAGGTCAAGGGGAGGTAGAGAGAAGTGTTTACCTCAAAGTAAATTTGATCTTTGCAACTAAGCAAAAATTATGTTAGTGTGAAAAAGCACTAAGGGAGATAGAGAGATAGAGAGTTAGATGTCTTAGTGGGTAGAGAGCAGGCCTGGGAATCAGAAGGAACTGGGTTCTAATTCCAGCCTTACCACACGTCTGCTGTGTGACTTTGGGCAAGTCAACTTCTCTGTGCCTCAGTTCCCTCATCTGTAAAATGGGGATGAAGACTGTGAGCCCTATGTGGGAGCCTGCTAGACTGTAAGCTCATTGTGGGCAGGGAATGTCTCTGTTTATTATTGTACTGTACTTTCCCGAGCAATCAGTACAGTGCTCCGCATAAAGTGCTCAGTAAGTATGATTGAATGAATGAATGACAGGGACTGTGTCCAACCTGATTAACTTGTATCCACCCCAGCACTTAACCCTTTCAGGGTCACACCTGGAGAGTTTCCAATCCTCTACCAGGCTTGGCTACGGGAGTGAGAGTCAAGCGGAGGCCTACCCATTCCATTCCTAGCTTGGGCAGTGGCTAGCGAGTGGCAGGGAATCTGCTACACAGTAAGCGCTCAATAAATACGATTGATTGATTGATTGCTACAAGTCAAAACTCCCCCGCGCTGGGCAGCAGCAGCATGGGAGAGAGTCAAGGGTGGAGACTCGAGTTTACTGCGCAGAAGGAGGCAGTGGTAAACCACTTCCATATTTTTACCAAGAAAACTCTAAGGATACACCACCGGAACGATTGCAGTTGGAGAGCGGGGCGTTCTGGAAGAGATGTGTCTGTGGTGTTGCTATGGGTCAGAAATGACTACACGGCAGAAGACCCCAGCGCTTAGAACAGTGCTTGTTACAAACTAAGTGCTTAACAAGTAATAATAATAATGATGGCATTTGTTAAGCACTTACTACGTGCAAAGCACTGTTCTAAGTACAAAACTGAGAAGCAGCGTGGCTCAGTGGAAAGATCATGGGCTTTGGAGTCAGAGGTCATGGGTTAAAATCCCAGCTCCGCCAACTGCCAGCTGTGTGACTTTGGGCAAGCCACTTCACTTCTCTGGGCCTCAGTTCCCTCATCTGTAAAATGGGGATGAAGACTGAGCCCCACGTGGGACAACCTGATCACCTTGTAACCTTCTCAGTGCTTAGAACAGTTCTTTGCACATAGTAAGCACTTAATAAATGCCATTATTATTACTAATAATAACAGGGAATTCTTGTACAGAGAGACAAAAATGAATGGTATTTATCGAGCACTTACTGTATGTAGGGCACTGTACCAATGAGAGAGTACACTATAATAGAGTTGATAGCTACGATTGCTGCCTTCAAGAAGCTTACAATCTACAGGACCTCCCCAGAGGTTGCAACAGAATACTTGGAGGTGTTACATACAGTTATCCTCCTTGTCAACACAGGTTGGTTGGTTCATTCCCAGCTGCACCTGAAGAAAGTTGGCCAACCCCAAGGCAGCATGGAAGCCAGGAAACATGACCCTGTAGGTGAAGCCCCAGATCCATTGTTCCTTAGGAGCAGTGGTGGGAATGAAGTTAGGGAGAGAGGACTTCTACAGCCCCCAGGGCTTTCTAGGGCTCAGAAAAGTGGCAACTGTGCTACTTGTTAAGCCCTTGCTAGGTGCCAGGTGCTGTAATAATAATAATAATGATGGCATTTATTAAGCATTTACTATGTGCAAAGCACTGTTCTAAGCACTGGGGGGATACAAGATAATCAGGTTGTCCCACATGGGGCTCACAGTCTTCATCCCCATTTTACAGATGAGGTGACTGAGGCTCAGATAACTGAAGTGGCTTGCCCAAGGTCACACAGCTGACAAGTGGCGGAGCCAGGACTCAAACCCATGACCTCTGACTCCCAAGCCCACACTCCTTCCACTGAGCCACCGTAGTAAGCGCTGAGGTGGATAAAAGCAAACTGGGTTGGACACAGTCCCTGTCCCACGTGGGGCTCACAGTCTTAATCCCCATTCTACAGATGGAGTAACTGAGGCACGGAGAAATGAAGTGACTTGACCAAGGTCGCAGCAGGCAGGTGGAGAAGTCAGAATTAGAACCCAGGTCCTTCCAACTCCCGGGCCCGTGCTCTATCCATTAGGCCACACTGCTTCTCTAGAGTGGCTTAAATAGGGGACAGCATTCCTAGGCCTGAGTGAGGCTCACAGTGGTGACCAAGTCCCCTTCCTTCCTCTCCCCCTCGTCCTCCTCTGCATCCCCCCCATCTTACCTCCTTCCCTTCCCCACAGCACCTGTATATATGTATATATGGTTGTACATATTTATTACTCTATTTATTTATTTATTCTACTTGTATATATCTACTCTATTTATTTTATTTTGTTAGTATGTTTGGTTTTGCTCTCTGTCTCCCCCTTTAAGACTGTGAGCCCACTGTTGGGTAGGGACTTTCTCTATATGTTGCCAATTTGTACTTCCCAAGCGCTTAGTACAGTGCTCTGCACATAGTTAGCGCTCAATAAATACGATTGATGATGATGAAGTCCCACTCTGAGCACCAACCTCCATGACCGCGTTCCCTCCAGAGGCAGAATTGGGAATCACTCTCAGGTCACCCACCAGGCAGCACGGACACTCCAACCATTTGGGGATTCCTAAAATCCGGTCAGTTGAACACTGCCCAGTCCATTCATCCTTGGGGCCAGAGCTGTTCTAGGAATTCACTCATTCAACCGTATTTATTGAGTGCTTACTGTGTGCAAAGCACTATACTAAGCACTTGGGAGAGTACAATAATCTGCATAATAGTCTCTCAAGCATTTAGTACATTGCTTTTCACCACATGGGAAGCAGCCATAGTCCTTCTCTGCAGCCACATTCCTTCTCCCCGGTCACATTCCTCTTCCTTGGACCTCCCCACCCCACCACTCTCTGAAGGAGAGTCCTCTTTCCAGTCACAGGAGATGGGGCGAGGAACAATTTGGATCCTTCTTTTTCGGTCTCTAAGCAAACATTCCAAGCATTGCTAAGTGTCATTCTATTCTTCCCCTTAGATTCACAGTCACTTCTGCCCATTTAGACAGACTGTTCAGTCACTGACCGCATTTCCGAGATTGGGGCACATAAAATAGCTATTAGCGGGTGTCATTAAGTGCTGAGTGTCTGGAAGCCTAGGCAATTGCATGCTTATTACCAGATAGCACCAGGGGCCTGTTCTCCCCTCTCCCAGACCACATCTAAATAGGCGATGCTTATATGTAGGAAACATTTTCCATTCCAACAACACTGGGGTTCCAAACACTGCCTCCTCTCTCTCTCCGGACCTGGTGGTCTCAGTATGAGACACCTATGGAGCTCTGGCCAGTAGCAGAGCCAAGAACCTTCCCAGATTAAGCCCTTAACTTCCCCTATCTTCCTTCCTCTCTGTGTCCACTACAAGCTTTGCTGTGTGCCCCTTAAAGCACTTTAATTCTCCCCCCCAGCCCCACAATACTCATGTAAATATTCTTATACTCTATTACTTTCCCACCCTCTAGATCGTAAGCTCGTTGTGAGCAGGGAATGTGTCTCTATACTGTTATTTTGTACTCTCCCAAGCACTTAGTACAGTGCTCTGCATACAGAAAGCACTCAATCAGTCGTATTTATTGAGCGCTTACTGTGTGCAGCGCACTGCACTAAACGCTTGGGAAGTACAAGTTGGCAACATATAGAGACAGTCCCCACCCAACAGTGGGCTCACAGTCTAGAAGACAAATACAAGACAAATTCAAATACAATTGAATGAATATCCTTAGCCTATTTTACTGTCTATATCCTTCTGTAGACTGCAAGCTCCTTGTGGGTGGAGACGGTGTCTACGATCTCTTGTACTTTCCCAAGTGCTTAGTACAGTGCTATGCACCAAGTAAGCACTCAAGTATCATTAGGTGATTGATCATGAGCAGAAATGGAGAACACTGCAGCCTTCAATGCAGGGATTTTAAAGAAATCTTTAGGTTTTAATGACTGAGCACCGAACAAGAAGGTATAATATTTGTTCCTTTGAGGATTTCATAGACTGTGGAGAATATGATAACCCATGCGCAAGGATTTTTTGATCTAAAATAATAATAATAATTTTGGTATTTGTTAAGCGCTTACTATGTGCAAAGCACTGTTCTACGTGCTGGAGAGGATACAAGGTGACTCACAATCTTAATCCCCATTTTACAGATGAGGTAACAGTCCCAGAGAAGTTAAGTGACTTGCCCAAAGTCACACAGCTGACAAGTGGCAGAGCTGGGATTTGAACCCATGACCTCTGACTCTCAAGCCCATGCTCTTTCCAGTGAGCCACGTTGCTTCTCTAAAAGAGACAAGAATTAGCACGGCCTGGTGGAAGAAGCCCAGGACTGGGAGGTAAGAGAGCTGGGTTGTAATCCCAACTCTGATGTATGACCTTGGGCAAGTCACTTAACTTCTCTGTGCCAGAATTCCCTCATGTGTAAAATGGGGATTGAGTACTCCTCTCCCTCCTACTTGGACTGTGAGCTCCAGGTGGGTTGTGATTATCTTATATCTACCCCAGTGCTTAGCACATAGCACTTAAATACCACAATTATTAAATATTATTGGCTCCTCTTCTGTGCTTTGATGCTTCAAACATGCAGTTTGTTCTCAGTCTTTCTTTCTGGGGCAAGTATGGAATCACCGGGTTGGAAGAAGTTTCAAGTGGTTGCTAAAGTCAATAGTGTAATTACACTTACAGTTTCGTAAAGGAAGACAGAGACCAAAATAAACTGGATAGGGAAAAACAGCAGAGTATGAGGATCTATATGTAAGTACATAAGGGATAAGGATTCAAATGCATAGGTGGAATGCTTACTGGGTACAGAGCACTGTACTAAGTGCTTGGGATACTACAAATGAAAGAAAGGTGGTAGAAATGTTCCCTGCCCACAATGGGCTTACAGCCTAGAAGGGGAGACAGACATGAACATACATGATTTATAGATATGTATATAAGTGTGGCCTGGGAAGCAGCATGGCTTAGTGGAAAGTGCAGAGGGCTGGGAGTCAGAAGGACATGGGTTCTAGGCCTGGATCCACCACTTGTCTGCTGAGTGACCTTGGGCAAGTCACTTCACTTCTCTGGGCCTCAGTTACCTCATCTGTCAAATGGGGATTTTTTTATGGTATTTGTTAAGCGCTTACTATCTGCAAAGCACTGTTCTAAGCACTGGGGGGATACAAGGTGATCAGGTTGTCCCACGTGGGGCTCCCAGGCTTAATCTCCATTTTACAGATGAGGGAACTGAGGCACAGAGATGTTTAGTGATTTGCCCAAAGTCACACAGCTGACAATTGGCAGAGTGGGAATTTGAACCCATGACCTCTGACTCCAAAGCCCGTGATCTTTCCACTGAGCCATGCTGCTTGAGTGTGAGCCCCATGTGGGACAGGGACTGTGTTAGCTTGTAGTAATAATAATAATAATGGCATTTATTAAGTGCTTGCTATGTGCAAAGCACTGTTCTAAGAGCTGGGGGGGTACAAGGTGATCAGGTTGTCCCATGTGGGGCTCCCAGGCTTAATCTCCATTTTACAAATGAGGGAACTGAGGCACAGAGAAGTTAAGTGACTTGCCCAAAGTCACACAGCTGACAATTGGCAGAGTGGGAATTTGAACCCATGACCTCTGACTCCAAAGCCCGTGCTCTTTCCACTGAGCCATGCTGCTTGAGTGTGAGCCCCATGTGGGACAGGGACTGTGTTAGTTTGTACCTATCCCAGTGCTTAGTACAGTGCCTGGCACAGAGTAAGTGCTTAAATACTCCCCCCCACAAAAAAAAATACAGAGGGCAAATACCAAATTTCCAAAGGTCACCGAGCCCACTATTCCCCAGTCATGCATTGGTCTTAGTAGCCACACTCCTTCACAAAACAAAAAACCAAACCCTCATAATTTGTACTCTCATCAGAAAAAAATGGAGCTTGAGTTGAAATATTTTTCAGACTTCCTACCAAAAATAGACTTGGCACTGACAGCTATGGATGTGGGCAAGCTACTTGGTGAGTGCATTGTCTTTTCAGTTCTGTGGATTATATGAAATGGTAGTGTTTTATAACAATCTCTAATGATAGCGATTCATCATTTATAGAACAAGAGTCAGACTTACTGCCCACCAGTCCCCGCTGATGATATCATTCATAGCCATGCTGGAAATAACAATGATATTTAGTACAGCGCTTAAGCACTTAATACAGTGCTTTGCATACAGTAAGCGCTCAAATTATCGAGTGCTTGAGCACTGTACTAAGAGCTTGGGATAGTACAGAGTTGGTAGATGCGACCCTGTCCACAAGAAGCTTACAGTCTAGAGTTATAGAACAGAAGAGAGGTCCTACTTTGTTCTGCAAAAGACATATGTGAGGGCAAACATCTCAATATTCATTGAAAATTAAACACAATCTTGTTAAATCCAAATAGTGAACAGCAGACATCCTTTCAAAATAGGAAGAAAGGACATCAAGTTTATTTACACATCGTGGAGTTCTTTATTATCTCCCCCTCCTCTCCAAAGTGCTCTGTACAGAGTAGACATTTAATTCTTTATCTTTATTGGCTTTGACATTAGGCGACTTGTCCAAAAATCACATGCGTGTCAGAGGCAGAGCTGAAATAAACCCAAACATCCTCACTCACAGTGCTACATTCTCTCCACTCAACTACTCTGCCTCCCGCTGAGTTTTAATTTGCTTTGACAGACCGTATCTTATCAGTTAATCAATTGTATTTGAGCACTTACTGTGTGCGGAGCACTGTCCTAAGCTGAACAACGATATCTCCTGCAGTATGGCAAATAAGTGAAAACCACATATTGGTGACTTTTTCTTCTGCCATGTAAAATTTTAGTATTGAAACTCAAGAATGGACAAAACTGAGAATGTCCACATGAACCCAAACAAAATAAAAATTGGCACAATTCCAAGTGGATTGTCATGGCTCTTGGTTTTCAAGCCTTTATCCCAGAGATAGTCAAATGTGTCTCTAGAAAACGTTTCTTTCTTCTCCATGGCTGACATTCTTAATGTGGTTGTCACAACTGCTAGATCTACAACATGACTCTCTTGTCTGACAAAGTAGACATAAATTTAAGAAAAATATTTTAGGCTAAATTTTTCTGATTAGCCACTTGCTATTGATTTGAGCCAAACATAGGTCACGATCTGCATAACTCCTAATTACCCTTGATTTACTAGAGAGAGCATTATAAAGACATTTCACACTAACTCTAGCAAGAGCCTACTACCCTTTTGTTAGCTGGCAGGCATAAACCACCTGGCTTCCCTTCATAATGATATGAATCTCCATCTTGAAATAAATTCTGGCAACTATCTCTCAACTCCTACCTGGCACACGGAGGAAGTCGATTTAGTCTGGCCTGGAACACAAACATCATTTCCCAATTGATGTGTCTATGATTCATTTATGCCCCAAGGCTTCTGATAACAATTCTGACAAATAAGCTTACACTCAAAAGAAATTCAAACTGCCATTGGTTGTGAATGTGCAACACCTGACTGGATAGAAGTAGTTGAAATACTTCTGTGTAATCCAATGGAAAGTGTTATTTTAGCCCATTTTTAATGGTATTAAGTGCTTACCACATGTCAGGCACTGTTTTAAGGGCTGGGGCAGATTCAAGATAATCAGTTTGGATGCAGTCTGCATCCCACAAGGGGCTCACAGTCTTAATCCCAACTTCACAGATGAGGTAACCTACATGCAGAGAAATTAATGGCTTGCCTAAAGTCATACAGCAGAAAAGTAGCAGAACCGGGACTAGAATCCAAGTCTTTCTGATTCCAGATCTGTGCTTTACCCACTAGACAATGCCGCTTTCCCCAATGAGTTCCTAAGAAACAAGAGAATTGCCAAAAGCCATTTTGCAGCCAAAAACTGCAAAGACTCGCAGGCATTATCTTAGTGGATCTGTCCTCCTCTCCAGGCAAGCTAACATAAAGAGAATGTGAGACAGAGCCGGGAGAAGGGACCGTTGGCTATCTTCAGTTAGTCATCATGGGAACCATCAACCGAGGCAACAGCCAATGTCCAGAAAGAAGTTTAACTGGGCTAAGAGGAAATCAGCCTGAGGATAGCTGAGAATTTTAATGAGATGTGAAAATACAATTACAACCGTGGCCTTGCTTCCCACTCTCACTGCCAAGGAACACATCCTTACGCTGCCTCTTAGTGAGTTCGGGAAGGGCCGGTGAGGGTTTTGGGACCAACAGGTTCAAATATATTTAAGTTTAAACTAAAAGTTGGACAACCAAGTATTCAACAGGTAATAGGCAATCCCTCAAAAGTACAAACTAACCCAGGTATAATGTATATAGATAGCTAGTTCATTGGAATATTTCCATTAATTGTGGTATTTGTTACTTGCTTACTATTAGCCAATCCCAGAAGGAGATGCAAACATTTCAGGCAGACGCCGCTGTTGCACTTGGGCCCACAGCCTAAGGGGAAGGGAGAGCAAATAGTCAGATTTTTGGAGTGCTTACAAAAAAAAAAAACCCAAAACCCCCCAAAATGTATTTATTAAGCACTTACTATGTGCCAGGTACTATACCAAGTGCTGGAGTAGATAAAAGATGGTCGAGTTGGACATAGTTTATGTTCCACTTGGCTCAGCAGTCCCCATTTTCAGATGAAGTAAGGCAAGGTCAGCCTCTGAAAATGTCTGGGGATAGTTCCTGGAGAGGGTGGGGAGGTGAGGAGAATCCCCACCCTTACTGGATTAAGAGGGTCCATGCCAAAATCCTCAACCTAAATGAGCTGATTCTTCTGCCTCATTCCAGCCTCATCACAAAGGAGGAGAGGATCCTGAAGAGAGGGCAACCTTTCAATATTCCCCATAATATATTCTCTATTACCCAAGATAAGGCCCTGCAAAAATCAAGCAACCCTTCAGTGGTATTTACTGAATGTTTACTATGTGCCCCAGACTGAGCCCCCTTTTTCCTTTCCTCCCCATCCCCCCCAACCCTACCTCCTTTCCCTCCCTGAAGCACCTGTATGTTTGTACACATTTATTACTCTATTTTACTTGTACATATTTACTATTCTATTTATTTTGTTAATGATGTGGATCTAGCTTTATTTCTATTTATTCTGACGACTTGACTCCTGTCCATATGTTTTGTTTTGTTGTCTGTCTCCCCCTTCTAGACTGTGAGCACTTTGTTGGGTAGGGATCGTCTCTATATGTTGCCATCTTGTACTTCCCAAGCGCTTAATACAGTGCTCTGCACACAGTAAGCATTCAATAAATACGATTGAACGTGCAGAACACCTACTAAACACTTGGGAGAGTCCAATACAGCAGAATTAACAGATACCTTTCCCAGTCATAACATAGAAAACTTCCAATATGCCTATTAACAGTGGGTCCCAAGGTTTCTTAAGACTGCTGATCATTCCTAGAGGGTAGAGGGGCAGGACAGAATAGTAGAAGAATTATTATAGTTTAAGAAGATTAAGAGGGAGATTTTTCCCTTGCCTAGTATAAAGATCTCTACAAAACAAATGGTGAAGTACAAGAATTAAAGGATCTGACCAAGTCTCCAGTAGGACTCCATGTAAATGTTTTGAAGTTCTGATTGTATAGGTCTGAGAATATTTCCAAACAAAATATCCTGCAGATAATTCTTTGACCAGAATAATTTACTCAAAAAGGAATGACAGGAAGTTTCAATTTAAACCATAAAACCCCAAAGCCACGCACCATAAAAATCAGCAAATCCACCTCTTACCAGTTGGATTAATTTTTTCCACAAGAGCTGATTAAGAACCATAAAACAGTATTCTCTAGCCTACCTTTCCTCTGAGTAGTGATTAGATGATTTTATGATTGTCTTTCCATGAAGAGCTTGGTTCCAGGAGAAGGAGAACAGAAGATAGGATGCCTCAGTCAAGTCCAAATCCAAGGAGCCTTAGTCCTTAGCTCCTCCCTTCCACGAGAAATCTGGGAGTTTGAATCTAACCAGAGCAGCCCCTTTCTGTTGTGAAATTTAGTAAAGCACCTCTTGGCCAATTGGGAAATGTAGTTTTCTCCTTTCCTCCCCTACAACTCCTTAATCACCTCTAACAGGACCCTCAGCTGGATGTTTGAAAAATCACCTGGCTCTTACTAAAAACTGATTGATGTAATAAACTTCAGCAGAGTCCTCCTCACTTCCCCTCCTTCCTTCTTTTCTCCTTTATCCCTTCCATCTTCCCCTCCTCTTTCTTTCCTTCCTCTCTCATCCTTCTAACCCTAACCTCTTGGCCTCCCTCGCTCTTCATATCCCCACCTCATCCTATAGTGAACAGAAATCTTGTTAATTAGGTAGTAAGTGGCAATTAGAGTCTATGAGGCATTGAGATTAAAACATAATTTTCTGTTGAAAAATTGATTTAAGAAAAAGCTGTTCATCTGGTCTAGACCTGATACAAGCATACTACTGCTACTAAATACCTGGATTAAGGGAATGGTGGGGATCCCCTGCTTCCATTAAACAGATTGAGATGGTTAATCATAACAACACACTGATCTGTTGGAGACTCCCTCTGGAACAAACCTTATGCAATGTCTGGACAGTGTTTATTTAGCCTTACCTGTGAACCCTAGGTGATTATCCTAGGGAAAGTACATGCTCTTCAAATTCTCATTCCCTTCAAAACTTTCTTAAACAGAAAGATGATCTTTAAAATAGCCAGGCCAGTGGGAAAGCTGTCATTTTAAATTCCTGAAGTAGAGGCATTTACTCCAGGAGTCAGCTGGAGAAAGACTTCTTAAAAATGGTATCTAGTTAGTGCTTATCTTGTGCAGAGAGTGTACTAGCTCTTGGTGAATGGAGAAAGAATAGAAAGAAGGCTGAAAGGAGGGGGAAGACAAGTTCCATTATTTTCTAGGACAGACAGAAAACACAAAGTAGACAGAAGAGCCAAAACTTCACTGACCCTTTATAATAATCACCTTTTAGACTGTGAGCCCACTGTTGGGTAGGGACTGTCTCTATATGTTGCCAATTTGTACTTCCCAAGCACTTAGTAAAGTGCTCTGCACATAGTAAGTGCTCAATAAATACAATTGATGATGATAATCAGGATGGTATTTGTTAAGCACCTACTACATGTAAAGCACTGTTCTAAGCACTGGGGGGGATATTAGGTTGTCCCAAATGGGGCTCACAGTCTTAATCCCCATTTTATAGATGAGGTAACTGAAGCCCAGAGAAGTTAAGTGACTTGCCCAAAGTCACACAGCTGACAAGCAGCAGAGCGGGGATTAGAACCCACGACCTCTGACTCCCAAACCCGTACTCTTTCCACTGAGCCACGCTGTTTCTGTTTACACCCTTTGCAATCTGCTTTCTGCCTTCTTCACTCCATTGATACCTCTCCATCCGAAGTTACCAAGGGCCCCTTTCTTGGTAAATCTAACTGGCCTATCTTACATGCTAAGTCATTAAAGGAATTCAGCTCAATTGGGCTGTGTTTACAACTAATCTGTCAGTTTGCTGCTGAAGTCTACTCAGTCTTGATTATGGAAACGTAGCTACTGTATGAGGAATGCAAAAGTTACACAGCTCTTTAACTTAAAGAATTATTGTGCCCAATTTCATTCAACTTGATCTGCCTCTTTCCCTGAACACTCCCCACACAAGAGGTGTCATCTTATTTGATTTTTGCCCAGGCCAAGTTCCTATAAATTGAATGGTGCAAGCCTCTATTACTAACTTATTTCACTTCATGTACAGAAACTGTCAGTATTAAATTGATTTTTCCAAAGTGAAATTAAGTAAATTGCGAATTTCAGAAACTTGGAGTAATCCAATTAAAAACCCTAGTTCCTTGGAAGGGAGATTTATTGTGTTCACCTGCAGCTTGGTGTCTCCAGAGAGCTGGCTGTGTAATTAGCGATAATCAATTGAGCTGTGTCCTTAGGTTGTGGCTTTGGGTTTAGACTTATCCATCTGAAAAAAACAAGCAGGTTCTTTTCTTTCCTGGGGCCAAATTTCCACCAACCTATGCAGTCACCTTTCACCTGCAAACCTGATCTCTGTCCCGTCAAGGTGCAGATCCCACCTCCCCGTCTGGAGCCAGTTGAGAGGGCCCTAGACTCAGAAATCCTGGTTCGACCTCATAGAGCTAAGTAATAATAATTATAATAATGGTAATATCCATTCATTAAACTGTATTTATTGAGTGCTTACTGTAAGAGAAGCAGTGTGGCTCAGTGGAAAGAGCCCGGGCTTGGGAGTCAGAGGTCATGGGTTCGAATCCCAGCTCTGCCACTTGTCAGCTGTGTGACTTTGGGCAAATCACTTAACTTCTCTGTGCCTCAGTTCCCTCGTCTGTAAAATGGGGATTAAGACTGTGAGCCCCACATGGGGCAACCTGATCACCTTGTATCCCCCCACCCTGTGCTTGGCGCATAGTAAGCGCTACTTCCCAAGCGCTTAGTACAGTGCTCTGCACACAGTAAGCGCTCAGTAAATACGATTGAATGAATGAATGAAATGCCATCTTTGATATTATTATTACTACATGCATCCCCTAGCTGGAGCACAAATGAAAGCTGAATATCAGTGACCACATTGGGAGCTGAGTGAGGAGGTCATCATCGCAATGGTGCCATGAATCAGAGTCTGTGAGTTAACAATAGTAATTGTGGTATTTGTTTAGTGCTTACACCGTGCCAAGCACTGTACTAAGCGCTGAGATCGATACAAGCAAATTGAATTGAACTCCCGGTCGGGAGAGAGATTCCCCCATCCCCAACCATACAGCACTTGTGTATATTTGTACATATTTATTACTCTATTTATTCTTTTTAATGATATCAATCAATCAATCGTATTTATTGAGCGCTTACTGTGTGCAGAGCACTGTACTAAGCGCTTGGGAAGTACAAGTTGGCACCATATAGAGACCGTCCCTACCCAACAGTGGGCTCACAGTCTAGAAGGGGGAGACAGAGAACAAAACCAAACATATTAACAAGATAAAATAAATAGAATAGATATGTATACGAAGCAGCGTGGCTCAGTGGAAAGAGCCCGGGCTTTGGAGTCAGAGGTCATGGGTTCAAATCCCAACTCCGCCACTTGTCAGCTGTGTGACTTTGGGCAAATCACTTAACTTCTCGGTGCCTCGGTTACCTCATCTGGAAAATGGGGATTAAGACTGTGAGCCCCCAGGGGGACAACCTGATCAATCAATCAATCAATCAATCGTATTTATTGAGCACTTACTGTGTGCAGAGCACTGTACTAAGCGCTTGGGAAGTACAAGTTGGCAACAGATAGAGACAGTCCCTACCCAACAGTGGGCTCACTGTCTAAAAGGGGGAGACAGAGAATAAAACCAAACATATTAACAAAATAAAATAAATAGAATAGATATGTACAAGTAAAATAAATAGAGTAATAAATATGTAAAAACATATATACATATATACAGATGCTGTGGGGAAGGGAAAGAGGTAAGATGGGGGGGATGGAGAGGGGGACGAGGGGGAGGGGAAGGAAGGGGCTTTTAGACTGTGAGCCCACTGTTGGGTAGGGACTGTCTCTATACGTTGCCAATTTGTACTTCCCAAGCGCTTAGTACAGTGCTCTGCACATAGTAAGCGCTCAATAAATACGATTGATGATGATTGATGATGATGAAGGGGCTCAGTCTGGGAAGGCCCTTGTAACCTCTCCTGTGCTCAGAACAGTGCTGTGCACATTGTAAGCGCTTAATAAATGCTATTATTATTATTATTATTATTATTATCTCTTTTGATGGCATTGATGCCTGTCTACTTGTTTTGATGTCTGTCCCCCCCCATCTAGACTGTGAGCCGGTTGTTGGGTGGGGATCGTCCCTGTTGCCTAATTGTACTTTCCAAGCGCTTAGTACAGTGCTCTGCACAGTAATTGGTCAATCAGAATGAATAAATGAATGAAAGGCACCACGAATTGACCAGGAGTGTTGCAACCTTATAAATGTATTTATTGCTATTAACGTCTGTCTCCCCCCTACCGCCCCCCCCCCCCCTCGGCCCGTAAGCTCCTTGTGGGAAGGGAATGTTTCTGTTGATTGTTACAGCGCTGAGCGCAGTGCTGTGCACATAGTGAGCGCTCCATAGAGACGACTGAACGAATGAATGAACCGTAGTGCATTTTGCATCCCGGTTGGGAGGTGAGTGTGTCGCTTTTTCCAGGAGCTGCCTCCGCTTTGAGGTCCAGAGCGGGGGGATGGAGGGATGGAGGAGGGATAGAGGGATGGAGGAGGGATGGAGGAGGGATGGAGGGA
The DNA here is from genome assembly GCF_015852505.1 of Tachyglossus aculeatus. Lineage (NCBI taxonomy): Eukaryota > Metazoa > Chordata > Mammalia > Monotremata > Tachyglossidae > Tachyglossus > Tachyglossus aculeatus. Next base: position 11,875,576 of record NC_052083.1, on the reverse strand, counting down.
TGGAGGGAGGGTCCTGGGGCTGCACACACAATGTCGGGGGGGGGGGGGGGGGAATGTGTGTCCTCTCCCACACTAAGCGCTGCACGGCAGGAGGAAGAAACATCGGAGGAGCCACGGCTGCGGTTGGCAAAGTTGGGGCCGGGAGGGAGGGAGGGAGGGACGGATGGAGGAGCTGCCTGATGCAAGCTGCAGGATGAAAGATGCACGGCCGTGCTGCACCGCTGCACGATTTTCATCCCTCCAATCGTTTTGAGCGCTTACTGTGTGCAGAGCACTGTACTAAGCGCTTGGCATTCTACTAAGATGCACGATGCCTGATTTTCATTGGATCGTATTTATTGAGCGCTTACTGTGGGCAGAGCACTGGACTCAGCGCTTGGCATTCTACTAAGATGCACGGGCCTGATTTTCATTGGATCGTATTTATTGAGCGCTTACAGTGGGCAGAGCACTGAACTGAGCGCTTGGCATTCTACTAAGATGCACGGTGCCTGATTTTCATTGGATCGTATTTATTGAGCGCTTACTGTGTGCAGAGCACTGTGTTAAGCGCTTGGCATTCTACTAAGATGCACGGTGCCTGATTTTCATTGGATCGCATTTATTGAGCGCTTACTGTGTGCAGAGCACTGTACTAAGCGCTTGGCATGCTACTAAGATGCACGGTGCCTCATTTTCATTGGATCGCATTTATTGAGCGCTTACTGTGGGCAGAGCACTGTACTAAGCGCTTGGCATTCTACTAAGATGCACGGTGCCTGATTATCATTGGATCGCATTTATTGAGCGCTTACTGTGGGCAGAGCACTGCACTAAGCGCTTGGCATGCTACTAAGATGCACGGTGCCTGATTTTCATTGGATTGTATTTATTGAGCGCTTACTGTTGGCAGAGCACTGAACTAAGCGCTTGGCATTCTACTAAGATGCACGGGCATGTTGCACCGAGCATGATTTTCATTGGATCGTATTTATTGAGAGCTTACTGTGGGCAGAGCACTGTACTAAGCGCTTGGCATTCTACTAAGATGCACGGTGCCTGATTTTCATTGGATCGTATTTATTGAGCGCTTAATGTGGGCAGAGCACTGTACTAAGCGCTTGGCACTGTGCTAAGATGCACGGGCATGTTGCACGGTGCATGATTTTCATTAGGTCGTTTTGAGCGCTTACTGTGTGCAGAGCACTGTACTAAGCGCTTGGCATTCTACTAAGGTGCACGGTGCCTGATTTTCATTGGATCGTATTTATTGAGCGCTTACTGTGGGCAGAGCACTGTACTAAGCGCTTGGCACTGTGCTAAGACGCACGGTGCATGATTTTCATTGGGTCGTATAGAGCAATTACTGTGTGCAGAGCACTGTACTAAGCGCTTGGCACTGTAGTGAGATGCACGGGCATGTTGCACCGAGCATGATTTTCATTGGATCGTATTTATTGAGCGCTTGCTGTGTGCGGAGCACTGTACTAAGCGCTTGGCATTCTACTAAGATGCACGGTGCCTGATTTTCATTGGATCGTATTTAGTGAGCGCTTACTGAGGGCAGAGCACTGTACTAAGCGCTTGGCATTCTACTAAGATGCACGGGCCTGATTTTCATTGGATCGTATTTATTGAGCGCTTACTGTGGACAGAGCACTGTACTAAGCGCTTGGCATTCTACTAAGATGCACGGTGCCTGATTTTCATTGGATCGTATTTATTGAGCGCTTAATGTGCGCAGAGCACTGGACTCAGCGCTTGGCATTCTACTAAGATGCACGGTGCCTGATTTTCATTGGATCGCATTTATTGAGCGCTTACTGTGGGCAGAGCACTGTACTAAGCGCCTGGCATTCTACTAAGATGCACGGTGCCTGATTTTCATTGGATCGCATTTATTGAGCGCTTACTGTGGGCAGAGCACTGGACTCAGCGCTTGGCATTCTACTAAGATGCACGGGGCCTGATTTTCATTGGATCGTATTTATTGAGCGCTTACTGTGGGCAGAGCACTGTACTAAGCGCTTGGCATTCTACTAAGATGCACGGTGCCTGGTTTTCATTGGATTGTATTTATTGAGCGCTTACTGTGGGCAGAGCACTGTACTAAGCGCTTGGCATTCTACTAAGATGCACGGTGCCTGGTTTTCATTGGATTGTATTTATTGAGCGCTTAAGGTGGGCAGAGCACTGTATTAAGCGCTTGGCATTCTACTAAGATGCACGGTGCCTGATTTTCATTGGATCGCATTTATTGAGCGCTTACTGTGTGCAGAGCACTGTACTAAGCGCTTGGCATTCTACTAAGATGCACGGGCCTGATTTTCATTGGACCGCATTTATTGAGCGCTTACTGTGGGCAGAGCACTGTACTAAGCGCTTGGCATTCTACTAAGATGCACGGTGCCTGATTTTCATTGGATCGTATTTATTGAGCGCTTACTGTGTGCAGAGCACTGTGCTAAGCATTTGGCATTCTACTAAAATGCACGGGCATGTGGCACGGTGCATGCTTTTCATTGGGTCGTATTGAGCGCTTACTGTGTGCAGAGCACTGTACTAAGCGCTTGGCACTGCTAAGATGCACGGGCATGTTGCACGGTGCATGCTTTTCATTCGATCGTATTTATTGAGCGCTTGCTGTGTGCAGAGCACTATACTAAACGCTTGGCACTGTACTACGATGCACGGGCATGTTGCACGGTGCATGCTTTTCATTGGGTCGTATTGAGCGCTTACTGTGTGCAGGGCACTGTACTAAGCGCTTGGCACTATGCTAAGATGCACGGGCATGTTGCACCGTGCATTATTTTCATTGGATCGTATTTATTGAGCGCTTACTGTGTGCAGAGCACTGTGCCAAGCGCTTGGCATTCTACTAGGAGAAGAGAAGCAGCGTGGCTCAGTGGAAAGAGCGCAGGCTTTGGAGTCAGGGGTCATGGGTTCAAATCCCGGCTCCGCCAATTGTCAGCTGTGGGACTTTGGGTAAGTCACTTCACTTCTATGGGCCTCAGTTCCCTCATCTGTAAAATGGGGATGAAGACTGTGAGCCCCCCGTGGGACAACCTGATCACTTTGTAACCTCCCCAGCGCTCAGAACAGTGCTTTGCACATAGTAAGCGCTTAATAAATGTCATTATTATTATTATTATTATTATTACTAAGATGCACGGTGCATGCTGCAAGATGCACAAACATGCTGCACGGTGCATGCTGCAAGACACATGAACATGCTGCATGGTGCAGTTGCAAGATAATAATGATGGCATTTGTTAAGTGCTTACTATGTGCAAAGCACTGTTCTATGTGCCAGGGGGGAGAGAGGAAGGAATACAAGGTGATCAGGTTGTCTCACGTGGGGCCCACAGTCTTGGTCCCCATTTTACAGATGAGGGAACTGAGGCTCAGAGAAGTGAAGCGACTTGCCCAAAGTCACACAGCAGACATGTGGGGGAGCCGGGATTCGAACCCATGACCTCTGACTCCTAAGCCCGGGCTCTTTCCAGCGAGCCACGCTGCTTCTCCCCCCCTTTTAGACTGTGAGCCCACTGTTGGGTAGGGACTGTCTCTATATGTTACCAACTTGTACTTCCCAAGCGCTTAGTACAGTGCTCTGCATACAGTAAGTGCTCAATAAATGCGATTGATTGATTGATTGATTCACTGATGCACAAACGCTGCAAGGGCATGTTGCGCTTGAGTGCATTCATTTCATTGTATTTATTGAGCGCTTACTGTGTTCAGAGCACTGGACTAAGCGCTTGGAAAGTAGAAGTTGGCAACATATAGAGACGGTCCCTACCCACACAAGCGCTCAGTACAGTGCTCTGCACACAGTAAGCACTCAATAAATACGATTGAATGAATGATGCACGGTGCATTCTGCAAGATGCCGAACATGCTGCAGAATAATAATAATAATAATGATGGTATTTGTTAAGCGCTTACTACACTCAAAGCGCTGTTCCACGTGGTAGGGAGGTTACAAGGTGATCAGGTTGTCCCACGGGGGCTTACAGTCTTCATCCCCATTTTACAGATGAGGTAGCTGAGGCCCCGAGAAGTGAAGTGACTTGCCCAAAGTCACCCAGCTGACAATTGGCGGAGTCAGGATTTGAACCCATGACCTCTGACTCCAAAGCCCGGGCTCTTTTCCACTGAGCCACGCTGCTGCACACTGCCGTGTGCAGTGCTGTGCACACAGCAAGCACTCAGTCATCATCAATCGTATTTATTGAGCGCTTACTGTGTGCAGAGCACTGTACTAAGCGCTTGGGAAGTACAAGTTAATAAATATGGTTGAGTGAATAAATGCACGTATGAACATGCAGCAGGGTGAGTACTCTACGCACAGTAAGCGCTCAATAAATAGGGTTGAGTGAATGAATGCATGCACGGTACATGCAGCAGGGTGAGTGCTCTGCACACAGTAAGCGCTCAATAAATACGGTTGAGTGAATGAACGGTGCATGCAGCACGGTGAGTGCTCTGCACACAGTAAGCGCTCAATAAATACGGTTGAGTGAATGCATGTGAATGCTCTGCACACAGTAAGTGCTCAATAAATACGGTTGAGTGAATGAACGGTGCATGCAGCAGGGTGAGTACTCTGCACACAGTAAGCGCTCAATATTCATTCATTCCATCGTATTTATTGAGCGCTTACCATGTGCAGAGCACTGTACTGAGCGTTTGGGGGGTGCAATAAATAAATAAATGAATTATTTACAATAAATAAACCATACACACAGTAAGCACTCAATATTCAGTCATTCCATTGTATTTATTGAGCGCTTACTGTGTGCAGAGCACTGTACTGAGCACTTGGGAGGTGCAATAAATAAATTAATTATTTACAATAAATAAACCGTACACCCAGTAAGCGCTCCATATTCATTCATTCCATCATATTTATTAAGCACTTACCATGTGCAGAGCACTGTACCGAGCACTTGGGAAGAGCAATAAATAAATAAATGAATTATTTACAATTGATAAATAAACCGTACACCCAGTAAGTGCTCAATATTCATTCATTTCATCGTATTTATTGAGGCTTACTGTGTGCAGAGCACTGTACTGAGAGCTCAAGAGGTGCAATAAATAAATAAATGAAGTATTTACAATCGCTCAACATTCCATCATATTTATTGAGCACTTACTGTGTGCAGAGCACTGTACTGAGCGCTTGGGAGGTGCAATAAATAAATAAATGAATTATTTACAATAAATAAATAAACCATACACCCAGTAAGCACTCAATATTCATTCATTCCATCGTATTTATTGAGCGCTTACTGTGTGCAGAGCACTGTACTGAGCGCTTGGGAGGTGCAATCAATAAATGAATTATTTACAATAAATAAACCGTACACACAGTAAGCGCTCAATATTCATTCATTCCATCGTATTTCTTGAGTGCTTACAGTGTGCAGAGCACTGTACGGAGAGTTTGGGAGGTGCAATCAATCAATCGTATTTATTGAGCACTTACTGTGTGCAGAGCACTGTACTAAGCGCTTGGGAAGTACAAGTTGGCAACATATAGAGACGGTCTCTACCCAACAGTGGGCTCACAGTCTAAAAGGGGGAGACACAGAACAAAACCAAACATACTAACAAAATAAAATAAATAGAATAGATATGTACAAGTTAAATAAATGAATAAATAAATAAATTATTTACAATAAATAAATCGTACACCCAGTAAGCACTCAATATTCATTCATTCCATCGTAGTTCTTGAGCGCTTACAGTGTGCAGAGCACTGTACCGAGCGCTTGGGAGGTGCCATCAATCAAGAAATGAGTTATTTACAATAAATCAATAAACTGTACAGTGAATATTATTACTCTATTTATTTTAGTTGTACCTATTTATTCTATTTATTTTATTTTGTTAATGTTTTGTTTTGTTGTCTGTCTCCCCCTTCTAGACTGTGACCCCACTGATGGGTAGGGACCGTCTCTCCATGTTGCCAACTTGGACTTCCCAAGCGCTTAGTCCAGTGCTCCGCACACAGTAAGCACTCAGTAACTACGATTGATTGATTGACTGATTGATTACCGAGCGTTTGGGAGGTGCAATCAATAAAGAAATGAATTATTTACAATAAATAAACCGTACACCCAGTAAGCGCTCAATATTCATTCATTCCATCGTAGTTCTTGAGCACTTACAGTGTGCAGAGCACTGTACCGAGTGCTTGGGAGGTGCAATCAATCAAGAAATGAGTTATTTACAATCAATCAATAAACCGTACAGTGAATATTATTACTCTATTTATTTATTTATTTTAGTTGTACATATTTATTCTATTTATTTTATTTTGTTAATATGTTTGGTTTTGTTCTCTGCCTCCCCCTTCTAGACTGTGAGCCCGCTGTTGGGTAGGGACCGTCTCTCTATGTTGCCAACTTGGACTTCCAAAGCGCTTAGTCCAGTGCTCAAGAAATGAGTTATTTACAATAAATCAATAAACCGTACGGTGAATACTATACTCTGTTTATTTATTTTAGTTGTACACATTTATTCTATTTATTTTATTTTGTTAATATGTTTGGTTTTGTTCTCTGTCTCCCCCTTCTTGACTGTGAGCCCACTGTTGGGTAGGGACCGTCTCTCTATGTTGCCGACTTGGACTTCCCAAGCGCTTAGGCCAGTGCTCCGCACACAGTAGGCACTCAATAAATACGATTGATTGATTGATTGATTGATTGAATAGGGTTGAGTGAGTGAATGCACGGAGGGTGCCCGGTGAGCCCACCGTTGGGTAGGGCCTGTCTCTCTCTGTTGCCAACTTGGACTTCCCAAGCGCTTAGTATAGTGTTTTGCACACAGTAAGCGCTCAATAAATACGATTGACTGATTGATTACCGAGCGTTTCGGAGGTGCAATCAATAAAGAAATGAATTATTTACAATAAATAAACCGTACACCCAGTAAGCGCTCAATAGTCATTCATTCCATCGTAGTTCTTGAGCGCATACTGTGTGCAGAGCACTGTACCGAGTGCTTGGGAGGTGCAATCAATAAAGAAATGTTATTTACAATAAATCAATAAACCGTACAGTGAATAGTATTACTCTATTTTAGTTGTACGTATTTATTCTATTTATTTTATTTTGTTAATATGTTTGGTTTTGTTCTCTGTCTCCCCCTTCTCGACTGTGAGCCCACTGTTGGGTAGGGACTGTCTCTCTATGTTGCCGACTTGGACTTCCCAAGTGCTTAGGCCAGTGCTCCACACACAGTAGGCGCTCAGTAAATACGATTGATTGATTGATTGAATAGGGTTGAGTGAGTGAATGCACGGAGGGTGCCCGGTGAGCCCACTGTTGGGTAGGGCCTCTCTCTCTATGTTGCCAACTTGGACTTCCCAAGCGCTTAGTCCAGTGCTCCGCACACAGTAAGTGCTCAATAAATACGATTGATTGATTGATTACCGAGCGTTTGGGAGGTGCAATCAATAAAGAAATGAATTATTTACAATAAATAAACCGTACACCCAGTAAGCGCTCAATATTCATTCATTCCATCGTAGTTCTTGAGCACTTACAGTGTGCAGAGCACTGTACCGAGTGCTTGGGAGGTGCAATCAATCAAGAAATGAGTTATTTACAATCAATCAATAAACCGTACAGTGAATATTATTACTCTATTTATTTATTTATTTTAGTTGTACATATTTATTCTATTTATTTTATTTTGTTAATATGTTTGGTTTTGTTCTCTGCCTCCCCCTTCTAGACTGTGAGCCCGCTGTTGGGTAGGGACCGTCTCTCTATGTTGCCAACTTGGACTTCCCAAGCCCTTAGTCCAGTGCTCAAGAAATGAGTTATTTACAATAAATCAATAAACCGTACGGTGAATATTATACTCTGTTTATTTATTTTAGTTGTACACATTTATTCTATTTATTTTATTTTGTTAATATGTTTGGTTTTGTTCTCTGTCTCCCCCTTCTCGACTGTGAGCCCACTGTTGGGTAGGGACCGTCTCTCTATGTTGCCAACTTGGACTTCCAAAGCGCTTAGTCCAGTGCTCAAGAAATGAGTTATTTACAATAAATCAATAAACCGTACAGTGAATATTATTACTCTGTTTATTATTTTATTTGTGCCTATTTATTCTGTTGATTTCATTTTGTTAATATGTTTGGTTTTGTTCTCTGTCTCCCCCTTCTCGACTGTGAGCCCACTGTTGGGTAGGGACCGTCTCTCTATGTTGCCAACTTGGACTTCCCAAGCGCTTAGTACAGTGCTGCGCACACAGTAAGCGCTCAATAAATACGATTGATTGATTGATTGATTGAATAGGGTTGAGTGAGTGAATGCACGGAGGGTGCCCGGTGAGCCCACCGTTGGGTAGGGCCTGTCTCTCTCTGTTGCCAACTTGGACTTCCCAAGGCTTAGTATAGTGTTTTGCACACAGTAAGCGCTCAATAAATACGATTGATTGATGGATTACCGAGGGTTTGGGAGGTGCAATCAATAAAGAAATGAATTATTTATAATAAATAAACTGTACACCCAGTAAGCGCTCAATATTCATTCATTCCATCGTAGTTCTTGAGCGCTTACTGTGTGCAGAGCACTGTACCGAGTGCTTGGGAGGTGCAATCAATAAAGAAATGTTATTTACAATAAATCAATAAACCGTACAGTGAATATTATTACTCTATTTTAGTTGTACGTATTTATTCTATTTATTTTATTTTGTTAATATGTTTGGTTTTGTTCTCTGTCTCCCCCTTCTAGACCGTGAGCCCGCTGTTGGGTAGGGACTGTCTCTCTATGTTGCCAACTTGGACTTCCCAAGCGCTTAGTGCAGTGCTCCGCACACAGTAATCGCTCAATAAATACGATTGATTGATTGATTGGTTGATTGAATAGGGTTGAGTGAGTGAATGCACGGAGGGTGCCCGGGGAGCCCACTGTTGGGTAGGGACTGTCTCTATACGTTGCCAATTTGGACTTCCCAAGTGCTTAGTCCAGTGCTCCGCACACAGTAAGCGCTCAATAAATACGATTGATTGATTGATTGATTACCGAGCGTTTGGGAGGTGCAATCAATAAAGAAATGAATTATTTACAATAAATAAACCGTACACCCAGTAAGCGCTCAATATTCATTCATTCCATCGTATTTATGGAGTGCTTACTGTGTGCAGAGCACTGTACCGAGCGCTTGGGAGGTGCGATCAATCAAGAAATGAGTTATTTACAATCAATCAATAAACCGTACAGTGAATGTTATACTCTATTTCAGTTGTACATATTTATTCTATTTATTTTATTTTGTTAATATCTTTGGTTTTGTTCTCTGTCTCCCCCTTCTAGACTGTAAGCCTGCTGTTGGGTAGGGACCGTCTCTCTATGTTGCCAACTTGGACTTCCCAAGCGCTTGGTACAGTGTCCCGCACACAGTAGGCGCTCAATAAATACGATTGATTGATTGATTGATTCATTGATTGAATAGGGTTGAGAGAGTGAATGCACGGAGGGTGCCCGGTGAGCCCACCGTTGGGTAGGGCCTGTCTCTCTCTGTTGCCAACTTGGACTTCCCAAGCGCTTAGTATAGTGTTCTGCACACAGTAAGCGCTCAATAAGTACGATTGATTGATTGATTGATTGATTGGTGTGTGTTTTTTTTTTTTTAGGATCGCGGGCCGGGGACGGAGGAGTGTGGTCCCCGGCGGGGCGCCGTAGCGGGCGGGGCGATGGGCGAGACCATGTCGAAGAGGCTGAAGCTGCAGCTGGGCGGGGAGGCGGGGGCGGCCGCCGCCATGGAGGACCGCTCCTTCCCCAACCCCTTCCCCGACTACGAGGCCGCCCACCCCCTCCACGACGCCCCCCAGGACCCCCAGGACCCCCACGACCCCGGCCTCCCCTTCCTCGGCGACCGCAAGGTGAGTGATGGAGGCCCCCGGAGCGGGGCGGCGACGTCACCGTCTCCTGGCAACGCATCCCCGCGCCGCCCGTCGCCATGGTAACCGTGGGGGGGGGGGGGGACCAGAAGGATCCTAACGATAGCGCTTACTATGTTCTCTGTCTCCCCCTTCTAGACTGTGAGCCCACTGTTGGGACCGTCTCTATCTGTTGCCCACTTGGGCTTCCCAAGCGCTTAGTACAGTGCTCTGCACACAGGAAGCGCTCAATAAATACGATTGATTGATTGATTAAATAGGGTTGAGTGAGTGAATGCACGGAGGGTGCCCGGTGAGCCCACTGTTGGGTAGGGCCTGTCTCTCTATGTTGCCAACTTGGACTTCCCAAGCGCTTAGTACAGTGCTCTGCACACAGGAAGCGCTCAATAATAATAATAATAATAATAATGATGGCATTTGTTAAGCGCTTACTATGTGCAAAGCACTGTTCTAAGCGCTGGGGGGGGATACAAGGTGATCAGGTTGTCCCACGTGGGGTTCACAGTCTTCATCCCCATTTTACAGATGAGGTAACTGAGGCCCAGAGAAGTGAAGTGACTTGCCCAAAGTCACACCGCTGACAAGTGGCAAAGCCGGGATCAGAACCCACGACCTTTGACTCTCAAGCCCGGGCACTTTCCACTGAGCCACGCTGCTTCTCATACGATTGATTGATTGATTGAATAGGGTTGAGTGAGTGAATGCACGGAGGGTGCCCGGTGAGTCCACTGTTGGGTAGGGACCGTCTTTCTATGTTGCCAACTTGGACTTCCCAAGCGCTTAGTGCAGTGCTCTGCACACAGGAAGCACTCAATAAATACGATTGATTGATTGATTGATTGAATAGGGTTGAGTGAGTGAATGCACGGCGGGTGCCCGGTGAGCCCACTGTTGGGTAGGGACCGTCTCTGTGTGTTGCCAACTTGGACTTCCCAAGCGCTTAGTACAGTGCTCTGCACACAGGAAGCGCTCAATAAATACAATTGATTGATTGATTGATTGAATAGGGTTGAGTGAGTGAATGCACGGAGGGTGCCCGGTGAGCCCACTGTTGGGTAGGGACTGTCTCTGTATGTTGCCAACGTGGACTTCCCAAGCGCTCAGTACAGTGCTCTGCACACAGGAAGCGCTCAATAAATACGATTGATTGATTGATTGAATAGGGTTGAGTGAGTGAATGCACGGAGGGTGCCCGGTGAGCCCACTGTTGGGTAGGGACTGTCTCTGTATGTTGCCAACTTGGACTTGCAAGGTACTGTTCTAAGCGCTGGGGAGATTCCAAGGTGATCAGCTTGGCCCACGGGGGCTCACAGTCTTCACCCCCATTTTACAGATGAGGGAACTGAGGGCGCTTGGGGAGGTTACAAGGTGATCAGGTTGGCCCACAGGGGGCTCGCAGTTTTCATCCCCATTTTCCAGATGAGGTACAGATGAGGCCCAGAGAAGTGAAGTGACTTGCCCAAAGTCACACAGCTGACAGTTGGTGGAGCCGGGATTTGAACCCATGACCTCTGACTCCAAAGCCCGGGCTCTTTCCAGTGAGCCACACTGCTGCTTGTAATAATAATGATGGCATTTGTTAAGCACTTAACATGTGCAAAGCACCGTCCTAAGCGCTGGGGAAGTTACAAGGTGATCAGGTTGTCCCACAGGGGGCTTGCAGTTTTCATCCCCATTTTACAGATGAGGGAACTGAGGCCCAGAGAAGTGAAGTGACTCGCCCAAAGTCACACAGCTGACAGTTGGCGGAGCCAGGATTTGAACCCATGACCGCTGACTCCAAAGCCCATGCTCTTTCCAGTGAGCCACGCTGCTTCTCGTAATAATAATGATGGCATTTGTTAAGCGCTTACCATGTGCAAAGCACTTTCCTAAGCGCTGGGGAGGTTACAAGGTGATCAGGTTGGCCCACGGTGGGCTCACAGTTTTCATCCCCATTTTCCAGATGAGGGCACCGAGGCCCAGAGAAGTGAAGTGACTTGCCCAAAGTCACACAGCTGACAGTTGGCAGAGCCGGGATTTGAACCCATGACCTCTGACTCCAAAGCCCAAGTTCTTTCCACTGAGCGACGCTGCTTCTATATGGCATTTATTAAGCGCTTGCCCCGAGCGCCGGGGAGGTTACAGGGTGATCAGGTTGTCCCACGGAGCGGGGGGGGGGGGGCCTCACCATCTTCATCCCCATTTTACAGATGAGGTCACCGAGGCCCAGAGCAGAGAAGTTCAAATCCCGGCTCTGCTACTTGTCAATCAATCAATCGTATTTATTGAGCGCTTACTGTGTGCAGAGCACTGTACTAAGTACTTGGGAAGTACAAGTTGGCAACATATAGAGACAGTCCCTACCCAACAGTGGGCTCACACTCTACAAGGGGGAATCAATCAATCAATCAATCATATTTATTGCACGCTTACTGTGTGCAGAGCACTATTCTAAGCGTTCAGGAAGCACAAGTTGGCAACATATAGAGACGGTCCCTACCCATCGGTGGGCTCACAGTCTAGAAGGGGGGACTCACAGTCTAGCAGCTGTGTGACTTTGGGCAAGTCACTTAACTTCTACGAGCCTCAGTTCCCTCATCTGTAAAATGGGGATGAAGAATGTGAGCCCCACATGGGACAACCTGTTCACCTTGTAACCTCCCCAGCGCTTAGAACAGTGCTTTGCACATAGCAAGTGCTTAATAAATGCCATCATTATGAGTGACTTGCCCAAAGTCGCACAGCTGACGAGTGGCGGAGCAGAGACTTGAACCCATGACCTCTGACTCCGAAGCCCGGGCTCTTTCCACTGAGCTACGCTGCATCTCTAATGATAATGACGGTGATAATGCTATGTGCCGAGCGCTGTTCTAAGCGCTCGGGAAGTTAAGTCCCATTGGGGGGGGGGGGGAGCGTTTTCACCGTCTTCATCCCCATTTTACAGAGAAGTGAAGTGACTTGCCCAAAGTCACACAGCTGACAATTGGCGGAGCAGGGATTTGAACCCATGACCTCTGACTCCAAAGCCCGGGCTCTTTCCACTGAGCCATGCTGCTTCTCCATTCATTAATAATAATAATAATAATAATAGCATTTCTTAAACTCTTACTACGTGCAAAGCACTGTTCTAAGCGCTGGGGAAGTTACAAGGTGATTAGGTTGCCCCACGGGGGTCTCACCGTCTTCATCCCCATTTTACAGAGAAGTGAAGTGACTTGCCCAAAGTCACACAGCTGACAAGTGGTGGAGCCGGGATTTGAACCCATGACCTCTGACTCCAAAGCCCGGGCTCCTTCTTACTATGTACAAAGCCCTGTTCTAAGCACTGGGGAAGTTACCAGGTGATCAGGTCGCCCTATGGGGTGGGGCTCACTGTCTTCATCCCCATTTTACAGAGAAGTAAAGTGACTTGCCCAAAGTCACACAGCTGACAAGTGGCGGAGCTGGGATTTGAACCCATGAACTCTGACTCCAAAGCCCGGGCTCTTTCCACTGAACCATGCTGCTTCTCCATTCATTAATAATAATAATAATAATAATAATAATAATAGCATTTATTAAGCTCTTACTATGTGCCAAGCACTGTTCTAAACGCTGGGGAAGTTATACAAGGTGATCAGGTTGCCCCACGGCGGGGGGGCTCACCGTCTTCATCCCCATTTTGCAGATGAGGGAACTGAGGCCCAGTGAAGTGACTTCCCAAAGTCACACAGCTGACAAGTGGCGGAGCCGGGATTTGAACCCATGACCTCTGACTCCAAAGCCCGGGCTCTTTCCACTGAGCCACGCTGCTTCTCCATTCAGTAATAATAATTATAATAATGGCATTTATTAAGCTCTTACTATGTCCCAAGCACTGTTCTAAGCACTGGAGAAGTTACCAGGTGATCAGATTGTCCCACGGTGGGGGCCACTGTCTTCATTCCCATTTTGCAGATGAGGGAACTGAGGCCCAGAGGAGTGAAGCCCAAAGTCACACAGCTGACAATTGGAAGAGCCGGGATTTGAACCCATGATCTCTGACTCCAAAGCCCGGGCTGTTTCCACTGAGCCATGCTGCTTCTCTACCCGGCTCCCCGCAGGGTGACAGGCAGCGACCGGCCTGACCGAGGCCAGATAGTAATAATAATAATAATGATGGCATTTATTATTATTAATAATAATAATAGTAATGGTGTTTGTTAAGCACTTACTCTGTGCCAAGCACTGTTCCAAGCACTGGGGTAGACACAAGGTAAGCAGATTGTCCCACGTGGGGCTCACAGTCTTAATAGAGCAGATACACAGTAGGTACAGCGTAGCTCAATGGAAAGAGCACAGGCTGTGGAGTCAGAGGTCATGGGTTCAAATCCCTGCTCCGCCAACTGCCAGCTGTGTGACTTGGGGCAAGTCACTTAACTTCTCTGTGCCTCAGTTCCCTCATCTGTAAAATGGGGATTAAGACTGTAAGCCCCCCCCCGGGGGGGGGGCAACCTGATCACCTTGTAACCTCCCCAGCGCTTAGAACAGTGCTTTGCACATAGTAAGTGCTTAATAAATGCCGTTATTATTATTAATCACAGTCTTGACAAAAATCATCATTGGTATTAATCCCCGTTTTGCAGATGATGAAACTGAGGCAGAGTGAAGTTAAGTGGCTTGCCCAAGGTTACACAGCAGACAAGTGGCGTAGCTGGGATTAGAACCCTCCTTCCTCCTTCCTCTCCCCCTCCCCATCTCCCCCACCTTACCTCCTTCCCCTCCCCACAGCACCTGTATATATGTTTGTACGGATTTATTACTCTATTCATTTAATTTATTTGTACACATTTATTCTATTTATTTTATTTTGTTAGTATGTTTTGTTGTCCGTCTCCCCCTTCTAGACTGTGAGCCCGCTGTTGGGTAGGGACCATCTCTAGATGTTGCCAACTTGGACTTCCCAAGCGCTTAGTACGGTGCTCTGCACACAGTAAGCGCTCAATAAATGCGATTGAATGAATGAATGAACCCATGACCTTCTGACTTCCAGGGCCGAGCTCTATCCACTATGCCACGCTGTTGTGGATGGGCATTGTCAGGAGGGCTGTCAGCGCCTGCCACCTGCGCATCATTAATAATAATAATAATAATGATGGCATTTGTTAAGCGCTTACTATGTGCAAAGCACTGTTCTAAGCGCTGGCAGTGTGATCAAGTTGTCCCATGTGGGGCTCGCAGTCTTAATCCCCATTTTTACAGATGAGGTAACTGAGGCTCAGAGAAGTTAAGTGACTTGCCCGAGGTCGCACAGCAGACTTGTGGTGGTGCTGGGATTCGAACCCATGACCTCGGACTCCAAAGCCCGGGCTCTTTCCACTGAGCCACGCTCATTCGGAGCGGGGTTGGGCGGGGTGGACGCCCGCCGCCCTGTAGCAGAGAAGAGGGGAGTGAGGACCGCGGGAAACGTGGCAATAAATAATTTTGATGATAATCCCAATCTTTTGGGAAAAGAAGGATTTTTCCACAGCTTCAAAAATACGCTTACGCTTAACTTTATTAGCAAGCCCACTTTAAATAGAGATTTTTCACTTCTTGGCCTAGATAGCTCAACTCATTTCATTCTAATGGAATGTAATCTTATCTAAACTAATTAGATTCCATTAGAATAAGGGCCTCGAGGTCAGGATCGTTGTTGGTCTTATGAATAGTGATGAAGATGATGATGGACAGGAAGTTTGTTCAAGGTTGCTTTACATACATTGGGTCTGGGTCACCTTTAGCAGGAGTGGCAGTCAATTAATAATAATGGCATTTATTAAGCGCTTACTATGTGCAAAGCACTGTTCTAAGCTCTGGGGAGGTTACAAGGAGATCAGGTTGCCCCACAGGGGGCTCACAGTCTTAATCCCCATTTTACAGATGAGGGAACTGAGGCACAGAGAAGTTAAGTGACTTGCCCAAAGTCACACAGCTGACAATTGGCAGAGCTGGGATTCGAACCCATGACCCCTGACTCCAAAGCCTGGGCTCTTTCCACTGAGCCACGCTGCTTCTAATCAATCAGAGGTGCTTACTGAGCGTTTATTGGGTCTTGCTTTGCCCTCCCGGGTCTCTGAACGTGGGTGCCACTTGGTGGTGGTGGTTACTGAGGAGGAGGAAGGCTGGAAAGTTACAATACTGGGCATAAAGTCACTTTACTAAGCATTTGGGAGAATATAGTACATAGAGTTGGTAAGCATGATCCCTGTCCGTAAGGAGCTTATGGTCCTAGTGGAGGAGACTGAGAAGCAACATGGCCTAGGGGGTAGATCCCAAGCCTGGAAGGGCAGAAGGACCTGGGTTCGAGTCCTAACTCCGCCCACTCCTCTAGACTGTAAACTCATTATAGGCAGAGAACGCGTCTGCTAATTCTCTTGTACCGCACCCTCCCAGGAGCTTTATTTTACTTGTACGTATTTACTATTCTATTTTATCTTGGTAATATGTTTTGTTGTCTCCCCCTTCTAGACTGTGAGCCCGCTGTTGGGTAGGGACCGTCTCTATATGTTGCCGACTTGTACTTCCCAAGCGCTTAGTACAGTGCTCCGCACACAGTAAGCGCTCAATAAATACGATTGAATGAATGAAGAGCTTAGAACAGTGCTTTCCACACAGTCAGCGCTCAGTAAATACAATTGAATCAATTAAAATAAGCTCTCAATAAATTCATTCAATCATATTTATTGAGCACTGACTGTGTGCAGAGCGCTTGGGAAGTACAAATTGGCAATATATAGAGACGGTCCCTACCCAACAATTGGCTCACAGTCTAGAAGGGGGAGACAGACGACAAAACAATACCATTGATTGAGACAAACATTATATTTCCTGGACACCTACTATAAATAGAGTACTAGAGGGATGAGGACATTCACCAGAAGTAAAAAACACGGCCCCTGTTCTCGGAGAGTTTGCAGTTTAATGAGGAACTTTCTGGGTGAAAGGGATCGCTGAGTCTGGCACATTTCCTAAAACTTGAAAATTTCATTTGGCATATTTTAAAATGCCTGGAACTTAGGCAAAAGCACAGCGTCACCAAAACCAAATATAAAACTTGAGCACAGTTCCATTTGGGCGTTCTAGCAGGTGACTCATAATCCCTCTGAGCTGCAGCATCTGACTATTTTAAGGGAAGAGTTACCTTCAAAATGGCATCCCTCGCCTCTCCCTTCCTGTAATTTATTTTAGTGTTTTGCCCCCCAACCTCCCACCTCCCCAGTTTGTATGCTGCTTGAGGGCAGGGATCATGTCTGCTAACCCTATTGGGCACTCCCAAGTGCTTAGTTCAATGTTCTGAGTAGAGTAAGCACTCAATAAATACTGTTGACTGGTTGACTTATTCGGACCACAAAGCGCAAAACTTTAAATCTTGAGGTTTTCTCACAGTGGCCATTCCTAATTCAGGACGGGGACATGGAGAGATGCAAGCGACATCATGGGATAACAGAATGAAGTCCTATGCACCTGTTGAGTGAAAGTTCACCCGAGGCCCCCTGAAATTAGAGCGTTTCTCCTGGGTCCCCCGTTTGGCTCCTAAACTATTGCCCTGCCCTCCCAGTTCCCCGCGTATTCAGGTGCCGCTCACAAGCCGCAGAACTTGGCAGCGGGAACTGAGGCGGAGGAGAGCTGGCCGGTTAAAATTGAAATATGAGGCATGTAGTCAACCAGTTCCATATCTGTAGCACACAGGGGACAGATCAACTGAAGACCTGACCGTGAAATCAGATAAATGGTCAGCCTGGGTTAACGTCCGACGCTAGAATGCCCAGTAATAGAGATAGGCTCATCTTTGGCCAAATCTCGATACCAAGGATATGTTGTTTTTTTCCCCCTATTATTGACTGACAGTAACGGTAGCTGGAAGTCAGCTAAATGTTTGTTATTTTGTTCTTCAGAGAAACGTTTCTGTAGACATTTTGAGTTTTAGCAACCCTACCCCTGTCTGAATCCCAGGATGCAGGGAGTACTCTATCAATCAATCAATCAATCGTATTTATTGAGCGCTTACTGTGTTTCAGAGCACTGTACTAAGCACTTGGAAAGTACAAGTTGGCAACATATACAGTCCCTACCCAACAGTGGGCTCACAGTCTAAAAGGGGGAGACGGAGAGCAAAACCAAACATACTAACAAAATAAAATAAATAGAATAGATATGTACAAGTAAAATAAATAAATAGAGTAATAAATATGTACAAATATATATACATATATAAAGGATATACTCTATCCTTTTATATGGTGAGTTTTACCAAAGCCTGGTGGAGATGGATACGCGCTTAGTACAGTGCTCCGCACACAGTAAGCGCCCAATAAATACGATTGACTGAATGAATGAATATGCTTCCTCTTGGACCTTTGGGACCAAATCCTTAATTTTTTTCCCCCACTAGAAAAATGTAAATGTAATTTCCCATTGTGGTGGACCAAATTTTTCTCTCAAGACATAATTTGTTTTGGAATAAATAAGGACTTTGCTCTTTTTAAAGGTGAATTATGCTTTTTATAATACTGTTAAGGCTTTAAACACCCATGAAGTGTGAGAAGTATTGTGTAAGCACATGTACTGCAGATAGTGTTACCTTTGGGTTTTCAAGAGGATGCTATTGATGGTGAGATTTTTACCCCTGTGTGGAAATGTGGCTTTCAAAGTTCATTGCCATGTTTGAACTGTTAGGATGTCTTTGTATGACCATTTTTTTTGCCAGAAGGTAACTTAGCAAGGAGCAAGGGGGAATGGAAATTACTGGCTGAAGTCTGTAAATCTAAATGGTTCAGCCAGATTTGGGTGAGTTGGTTTATTAATATTGATGCCAGATGATAAAATCCAAACTTCCCTGCCACTGAGCTTTATTTTAATTATCCTTTTCTTTCCCGTGGGCTGTTGGTGGAATTGGGGTTATGCAGAAGCACCGATAAAATGCATTTTCGGCTTATAACCAAATGCCTGCTCTCCATCTACATTGGTTTTGTGTGGAATGGCAATCTTGAGATGTACTAAGCATTTTCTGTGCAGAATACCACCAACTCTGGAATTCTCTACCAGATACAGTTTTGACAACGGTACTTTTATATCATTAGTATGGAGGTTATGAAAAGTGACTGGTGAACATATGTTGAAGCGACTTTCGCATTTTGGAATGCAGCTCTCTCAGCTGTTAAACGGATGACTAACTGCTTGCAAAATCCGGTCTTTAGCTGAAATTAGACATGATTTGGAAGAAACGGTCCAAATCTCTGACCGTACAGCGCGATATACAAGTCACCTCAGGATATGTCAGAAATTGAAGTTTTGCCACCATTTAGGTCGACTTCCTCCTCCTCTGCCTTCTCTTTCCAAACCTGAAGTGCACTTGGGTCGTTTGGTCTTCATTCATGCCACCTTCAGCCCCGCAGCACTTCTACACAAACCCCTAATTTATTAATTGATATTAACATCCGTCTCCCCCTCTAGACTGTAAGCCTGTTAATAACGATGGTATTTGTTAAGCGCTTACTTTGTGCCGAGCACCGTTCTAAGCACTGGGATAGATACAAGGTTGTCAGGGTGTCCCACGGGGGGCTCACAGTCTTCATCTCCATTTTCCAGATGAGGTAACTGAGGCACAGAGAAGTGAAGTGACTTGCCCAAAGTCACACAGCTGACAAGTGGCGGAACTGGGATTCGAACCCATGACCTCTGACTCCCAAGCCCGGACTCTTTCCACTGAGCCTCGCTGCTTCTCTATTGTTGCGGGCAGAGAACGTGTATACCAACTCTGTTGTGTTGTTCTCTTCCAAGTGTTTAGTACAGTGCTACTCACTCAGTAGGTTTCCCCCTTCTAGAACGGGAGCTTGTTGTTGGGTAGGGACCGTCTCTATATATTGCCGATTTGTACTTCTCAAGCACTTAGTACAGTGCTCTGCACTTTATTAAGCGCTCAATAAAGACAATTGAATGAATGAATGAATGAATTTCCACTAAGCCACGCTGCTTCTCTAATAAATCTAATCAATGCAGTGGGAGTAATAATAATAATAATGGCATTTATTAAGCACTTACTATGTGCGAAGCACTGTTCTAAGTGCTGGAGTAGTTCACAGTACCAAGAAAGTACCCAGAGAGGAGCTAGAATCTGGTCTATTATTCATTATTTTATTCATCAAAATTAGTTTTATTTTCATAGCCTACTGATTAACTTCTGTGAAATACGATTTGGTGTGAAAATTGAAACTTGGCTTTGCTAGAAAGTTATTAGTCCCATGTCATTTCTAAAGTGGATTTTCAAACGGGCTTCTTGGTTGCCATCTTAGGTTATAATCTCTTGTTTTCTAGTCTGTCACTTCCAAAGCATTTCAAACAGGATTATGATTCAAAAGTCATTCAAAAGTAAGGGCAGAAACACTCTCAAAAATCAATATTCTATTGTTAGCCCTGTTGAGAATCTTTTCCCTTGTTCTGAGATGGAATAATGTCTAAATAGGGTAAGTTTGATGTAATTCAAGTTTTCCCATTTGGCTAGAATAAAGAACTCAGAAAGCATCAAGACCTATAGACTCCCGTTTCCTGTCATTTGGTATTCAATTTAGAACTTTAAATTGAAATTTCAAACCCTTGAAGAGAGAAACTATAGAAAAAAAGCATTACCCTCCCTTCCTCCTCCCAACTTAGCCATTAAACAGTTTGGTACCAGCGTTTCAAGTAGAGCATTATTTTAAAATTACCATCTGTCTCAAGCATTTCATGACAGCTAACCCCCAAAAGGAAAGTGCACCAGTATTCTGAGTGCGTTTTTGGATTATTGGGTGGCAAGAAAGCTTTTATTCACTCTCCTTATATTGCTATTATAGCTTTAAGTATTTTTCCTGATACTAGGCGATAAGCATCATTTAAAATCAGGGATGAAATAATTGAGGGGTTATTATACCATGACCGGGCCCCAGGAGCATACACGCCAGAAGGCGTGCAGTTGATAGTGAGCCATTTTGCAGGATCCGTCCGGCAGGACTGTGATCAGCTTGAAGAAAACTGAGATAATGACATTGGAGCATTGTGGAAAGTGCTGGAGCAGATACCGGATAATCAGATTGGACACAGTCCCTGTCCCCCACGAGGCTCTCCATCTGAGAGAGGGAGAACAGTTATTTGATTTCCATTTCCTAGATAACTGCATCAGGCTCCTTGCTGACCCCTCTGCCTCCTGTCCTTCCCTTCATCAGTTCGTACTTCACTTTGCCTCCAGGATCATTTTTCTACAAAACTGGCCATGTTTCCCCACTCATCAAGAACCTGCAGTGGTTGCCCGTCAGCCCCCACGTGAAATAGAAACTCGTTACCGACAGCTTTAAAACACTCAATCACCTTGCCCCTTCCTACCTTACCGCTCCGATTTCCTATTTCACTCCTTTAGTGCAGGCCTACTGACTGTACATATTATTATGATGATGATGGTAAGGGGTTGAGAATCCTGCAGATGCTACAGCTAGACTGTGAGCTTGTTGTGGGCAGGGAATTTTACTGTTTATTGTTGTATTGTACTTTCCCAAGTGCTTAGTACAATGCTCTGCACACAATAAGCGCTTACTAAAAAATCAATGATTCTTGAATAGTCCCAACGGGGTCGTATATTGTCCTTCCGTGCCTTTCAAGGAGATGGGACCTGGGAAGGGACAGGCTTCAGAGACACTGAGGAGGCCAGACGGCCACCACTTAAGGTCTTCTGAGCCTTGATTAGAAACGCTCAGAGCGTCGGAGACCCTGGATAAGTGGAGCCCGGGAGCACAGCCCAAAAAGCTGTAGGGGCCGCCTCCCCCATCTTCCCACCGAGTCAGCACCTGCCTCTATGTTCCGTTCTCAATTTCAAGTGGTAAGAGAGGATCAAAGCCAACAAAGTCCTGGAACGAAGTCAATCTGCTAACAGCCAGGCTGTGCTCCCCTGAACAAAACTTCACCAGACAGGAGCCGGATGAAAATAGGTAACCGTAGGATACCCAAACAGGTGTTATACAATCAGTTGAAATGAGTGCTTTAAAGAGGACAGAGCAGACAGAACAGCCTGGTTTGCTGCAGTCAAAGAAGGTGGTGACGTTTTCGGGATTAGAAATTTCAAGAAGATTTTAAGATGGTGAGGTTAAAATGAAACCAGCAACAGGTACTGCGGACGGCAAACGTGTCAGCAAACCCGGGCACAAAAGCCAGTTTCAGCATCACTGAGGGCCAGAGTCCTATATTCCTTGGGTTTGTCAGGTTCACTGTTAAATAATTTAGAATTTCATTTGTATAAACGGAGTAGAGTGAGTCACCTGACTGGTTGAGGTAGCGCTGTTTGTAGTGATGACACTTAAATTAGCCATGCTTCCAACCCCCAATTCTTCCAGCATCCAGTGACAAAAGGGATCTTGTGGTCCCGAAGATTATGTCGATGGGCCACGAAGAAGCCAGGTGCCGGCATCTACTTCTATCTTATCGAAAGATGGTGAACTGTGATCAGTGCTTTACCACTGATCAGTGTTTTACCACAATGGGAGAGACGACGGGCCATTAGGGATTCTTTCCCAAATGTACTTCAAGCTGTCTCTCCGTTCTCTTCTCTCTTTCTTTTTCTCTCCTGGAATGACTAAGCCATTCATTCAGTCATATTTATTGAGCGCTTACTGTGCGCAGAGCACTTAGCGCTTGGGAAGTACAAGTCGGCAACATATAGATGATCCCTACCCAACAACAGGCTCATGGACTGGAGGTTATTAGTTATTTCTATGGCACAGCATCAGCGCCAGCTAGAATTGCCCTTTGTTTGTGTCCGGCTGTGTCATAATTGGTGCCTCCGTACTAGGATCTCCCCAGAAATGATGGGCAGAAAGGAAAGCACCCCAGCGAGCTTGGAAGGGCATTTCTGCCTTTCCCACTCCTCTAGGATGGTTGGGCTCCAGCCCCAATTAACACTAATAGTTACAGCATTTTAAAGCGCTTGCTGTGTGGTAAGCGCTGGGGCAATTATGAAGTTTTCAGGTCAGACACAGCCCTCCCCCATTTCCTGTCTCACGCAGGACTCACAATCTAAATTAGAGAAGCAGCGTGGCTCAGTGGAAAGAGCCCGGGCTTTGGAGTCAGAGGTCATGGGTTCGAATCCCTGCACTGCCACATGTCTGCTGTGTGACATTGGGCAAGTCACTTAACTTCTCTGAGCCTTAGTTACCCCATCTGTAAAATGGGGATTAAGACTGTGAGCCCCACGTGGGACAACCTGATCACCTTGTATCCCCCCAGCACTTAGAACAGTGCTTTCCACATAGTAAGCGCTTAACACATGTCATCATTATTATTATTATTAAATTATCCCCATTTTACAGGTGAGAAAACCGAGAACCAGAAAGGTTAAGTGAGTTGCCCAAGGTCACATGGCAGGCCAAGGATGGAACTGGTACTAGAACCTTAGTGCTCTCTCCAGTTAACTCTGCTGCCTCCCCCTTCATTCATTACACTTTATTCTCTTTTTTACTTAGACTGTAACTCCATGCAGGCCAGGTCTGTGTCCAATCTAATCCACTTGCATCTACTCCAGTGCTTAGAACAGAGTTTGACATATAGTAGAAGCAGCGTGGCTCAGTGGAAGGAGCGTGGGCTTTGGAGTCGGAGGTCATGGGTTCAAATTCCGGCTCCACCAACTGCCAGCTGTGTGACTTTGGGCAAGTTACTTCTTTGTGCCTCAGTTACCTCATCTGTAAAACGGGGGTTAAAACTGTGATCCCCCCGTGGAACAACCTGATCACCTTGTAACCTCCCCAGCACTTAGAACAGTGCTTTGCACATAGTAAGTGCTTAACAAATACCATTATTACTATTATTATTATTATAGTAAGCGCTTCACAAATACCGTAAAACAAATTAATGGTATTTCTGAAGCACTTACTATGTGCCAAGCACTGTACTAAGCACTGGGGTAGATTCAAGACAGTCGGATGTAGTCCTTGCCCCACGTGATGCTGACAAAGATTCATTGTTAAAAGGAAATGCTTTATATTTTCTGAATTTACTCTTGCTGTTCACTGTCTAGGGTTATGTGCCTGCTTAATTATAGAATGTAAAACTCAGTTTCATTATAGCAATACAGTTTTGTTCTATCACCTTCATGCATAATGAAGTCTAGTTTGGGAAAATTGCCTTTCAAATAAACAAATCCATCACCACTGTGATGTATTAATGTTAACCAAGCCTCAGGCCATCTGTCTTGTTCCGATGACCAGGGCAGAATAAGAAATGGGATGGAAGAGAGAGCAGGGGTATGAAAAGAAGAGACTGACTAAACAGATCGAGTTAATTTTTACTCAGAAAAGGAAATTCTTACATGGAAAAGGAAATCTATGACAATAATAGTTTGGTACTTTTTCTAAAAGCCAAAAAAACTGTTAATCTGCCCTGTGGATGACCGTTAGAGAATATGAGCATCCTTTCTTTTCTCCAGGTCTCTCGGTGTTTTTAATCTGTTTTGGATCCACTGGGGTGAACATATGTGCATGAAAAACTGGGCCAGTCTAGAATTTAGTGTCAGTTGAAGTGAAAGCCATTTGAGTCCTGGAAATCTTTCAAGCAACCTTGGGGTGTGACGATATTGCATCTGGGGGCTGGAATGAGATTGTGAGGAAGGGTTGCTTTAATTGGAACACCCTTTGGTCCAGTTTAATGTTTTTCTTTGACACAGTGATTGATCATGAAGGCAATAGAGAAGGAGTTTATATGCTTAGATCTCATTGGGCCTTTAGATACTGTTCCATGAGATAACCTCATTGACAGACTAGGAATTTAATGATCGTTAGATGAAAGAGTCGAGAGTAGGCTCATCAGATTTGATTCAGTTGATTCTGAATTAGGTGGAGCGGGACTCTTCCAAGTGCTTAGTACAAGTGCCCTGCTCAAGAAATATCATTGATTTTTTAATAGTTTGAAAGACATGGAAAAAAAAATCCAAAATGACCCAGATAAATTAGAAAAATGTCCCCCAAAACAAGATGAAATGCCATAGGGATAAATGCTAGGGATGAAACCCCCAAGTAAATAGAAGATTTAAAAAAAACAGCTAGGCAAATATAGAGTCAACAATTTGGAGTTGTCAACAATTCAGAGTTGTTTCTAAGTGTTTTTGGAATATGTAAATTAGAGCCTAGAATTTATGAGCTGGAGGGCAACTCTTCCATTGTGCCCAGCCTCATAGGGTGCAGAAAAAAGACTGTGAGAGCAATCCAAATGCTTAAAAATATATCAAGTAGGTCCCAAGAGGAATATCAATCAGTCAATGATAATAATAATGGCAATTATTAAGCACTTACTATGTGCCAGGCACTGTACTAAGCACTGGGGTGAATACAAGCAAATCAAGCTGGACACGGTCCCTGTCCCATGTGGGGCTCACAGTCTCAATCCCCATTTTACAGATGAGGGAACTGAGGCCCAGAGAAGTGCAGTGACTTGTCCAAGGTCACACAGCAGACAAGTGGCGAAGCTGGGATTAGAACCCATGACTTTCCGATTCCCATGCCCGTGCTCTATCCACTGTGCTGTGATTGAAGGCTTTCTCGTTTCAGAGTGCTGAGCATTTGAGAGTGTACAACACAGCTGGTAGACCTAAGGAACATATTGTCTAATGATGATGATGCTGATGGCATCTGTTAAGGGCTTACTATGTGCAAAGCACTGTTCTAAGCACTGGAGAGGATACAAGGTGATCGGGTTGTCCCACGTGGGGCTCACAGTCTTAATCCCCATTTTACAGATGAGGTAACTGAGGCACAGAGAAGTGACCTGCCCAAAGTCACACAGCTGACAAGCGGCAGAGCCGGGATTAGAACCCATGAACTCTGACTAGCAAGCCTGTGCTCTTTCCACTGAGCCATGCTGCTTCCCTTCTAATCAATCAATCAATCAATCAATCGTATTTATTGAGCACTTAGTGTGTGCAGAGCACTGTACTAAGCGCTTGGGAAGTACAAGTTGGCAAGTAGTACAAGTTCTAATGGAGGAGCTTACTTTCTAACAACTGTAAATATAAAAGACACTGTGGTTGGTTGACCTACGGAAGAGACGTCTAAGGGAGACTTAGTAATTGGCTTCAAATTAATGATGAGATTTTATAGAGCATGGGCCTGGGACTCAGAAGGTCATGGGTTCTAATCCCAGCTCTGCTACTTGTCTGCTGTGTGACCTTGGGCAAATCACTTCACTTCTCCGGGCCTCAGTCACCTCATCTGTAAAATGGGGATTGAGACTGTGAGCCCCACGTTGGACAGGGACAGTGTCCAACTTGATCTGCTTGTATCCACCCCAGTGCATAGTACGGTGCCTGGCACATAGTTAAGCGCTTAACAAACACCATAATTATTATTATTTGCAAATGTCACAATTCATATTTTAATTATCATTATGATCAGAATGCTAACAGTCAGGAGGAAATGGGCTTCGTTTGAAGCAGAAGGAATTTGGGTCAGATGAAAGAGCTTCTTACCCCTCAGGGTGGTAAAACACAGGAGCAGGCTTCCATCCCGGGAGATCTTTATGAAAGATCTTTATGAAAGATCTTTTCTTTATGAAAAACAGCCATCTGCCGTGGACAGCTTAGTCATTGACCTCCTGGGAACCAGTCAGTCAACCAGTCAGTTGTATTTATTGAGCACTTACTGCGTGCAGAGCATTGTACTAAGCGCTTCAGAGGGTACAGTATAACAATTTAGCAATTCCCTGCCCACAACGAGCCTACGGTTTAGGTCCCTCTAGCTAGTTGAAGAAACCTTCATGGACTCTGCGTTGTGTGCAAGCGAGTATGTCGGAGACAAGTTTGTTTCTACTAGTGCTAGTAGGAGCAGTGGTTGTCAGCCAGATTTCCTCTACTAGTCAAGAACAACTCAGCGCCAAGCAATAGAGAGCTCCTTTATATGCAGTTGGTTCAGTATCCGAGCGAGCTTCACACATGATTGGAGAGCACAGTACATGATATATACTGTGACAGGCAGCAGGAAATTTGCATTTCAGGGTAATTGCTCGACCCTGCCTGGTTCTCCTCATTATAGAGATCTGGTGGAGAAATACCGCTCTCTCAGGCTGATAATCCCGACAGCTCCATTCTGAACCTCGGCATGCAGACGTCGGGACTGGGGAAACAGAGGAGGAGAGGTTATGTGATGTGCCTGTTCCTAGTAAATGGCAGCTTGGCCAAGCAAAATGGGGTCCAGGAGTTAAGGCCCAACACATTCCATCCCCTTAATAATAATAGTAATAATAATAATATTGGTATTTGTTAAGCGCTTACTATGTGTCAAGCACCGTTCTAAAGTGCCGGGGCGGATACAAGCTACAGATAGAAGCTGGGGCAGATAAAAACTAATAATAATAATAAATAATAATGGCATTTATTAAGCGCTTACTATGTGCAAAGCACCGTTCTAAGCGCTGGGGAGGTTACAAAGTGATCAGGTTGTCCCACTGGGGGCTCACAGTCTTAATCCGCATTTTACAGATGAGGTAACTGAGGCCCAGTGAAGTTAAGTGACTTGCCCAAAGTGACACAGCTGACAATTGGCGGAGCAGCCCCATGCTCTTTCCACTGAGTCACGCTGCTTCTCACAAGGGGCTCACAGTCTCAATCCCCATTTTGCAGATGAGGAAACTGAGGCGCAGAGAAGTTAAAAGTGACTTGCCCGAGGTTACACAGCAGACAATAGTAATTATAGTAATTGTATTTGTTAAGGACTTACTATGTGCCAAGCACTGTACTAAGCTCTAGGATGGATACAAGATAATCAGGTCCCACATGGTGTTTACAGTCTAGGAGGGAAAACAGGGATTGAATCCCCATTTTGCAGATGAGGGAGCTGCAGCATAGAACGTCAATCGATCAGTGTTATTTATCGAACACTTATTAAGCGCAGAGCACTGTACTAAGCACTTGGGAGAGTACAATCCAGCGGAATGGGCAGACAAGTTCCCTGACCATAACAAATTTACTGTTTAGAGTGCTGTACCATTTGAACACAGTCACTGTGAATGCATCGTTTCTTGAATTTTTTGCCTTGAAGTTTTGGATTTTGCCAAACTATGTCTATCCATGAGTGTGATCGGATAAAAAATCAAAATGGAAGGAAATTCTACTAAAGAAGAACCAGCCTAAGGGTTACTTTTCAAGGTGAGAAACAAAAGACTCTAGCTTACCAACATCAGTCGGTAAGGTTCTTCTTCAGTAGGCCTAGCCGCTGCCAGTATTATTAAGTAACTAGCCCACGATCACATAGTTGGTACATTTTGATTCTGGGACTAGAACCCAGGTCCTCTGACTCTCTGGCCTATGCTCTTTCCACAAAACCACACTGCTTCTAACTGTTTTCGGACAATATTTATTTTAAGCTCACCTGAGGTGAGAAAGTACTCCATAATCAGCTGTTCTTCACCGCAGGAAGGAAAACCTGTTCAAGAGTTTCAGGAAAGATGAAATTTCAGGAAATATCTATGTTCAAGCAACAAGAGTTAGAAAATGCAGTCAGGAGCTTCTGGGCAAAGGAATGAGCCTGGAAAGAAGAAGCTGGTAGGGATTACTACCAGTAAGGGATTTAGCAGCATGGCAAGAAGAAGCCTAGACGTTAGACTTGTAAGGAGGTTTATTGGAAAAACAGAATCCAGGACTCTTGCAATGAGCATAAAATCGCAAGAACAAATATGTAGGAAAAAAAGAGTTTTTCCAGCACACGATGTGAAATTATAAGAAGTGATCATTACGAATAAAAACTAGGAAATGAAGCACAGCCTCAATAATTGCTAGAATAAGCTTTTAGGGAAGGTAAGCACTTGGAGTTTAAAGACCGCAGTGGAAGGAAGAAGGTTTTCAGGAAAACAGTATTTGACAGGGAGCCCAGAGGATAGAATTACACAAGTGTTTAGGGAAATGGGGACTTGCAGAATAGAAAGTAGAACTGGGAGCAGCAGTGCATGGTAAAACAAAGATGACATAGATCGATTTGAAAGCCAAAGCCCTTAGAAAAATCGCTTATAGGCTTCCCCAAAGTGATAAACAATTGAAGAGAGAAATTTTCGTGAAGATCACTTACAAGTTTAACACCCAGAGCTTTCAGTGGCAAAATTTAACTTTAAAATACAGAATTTGAACATACAAAATAAAATTAATAGGCGAAAGCTTTAACCCAAAACAATCTGTGTTCATTCCCTCTATTTTGTAATCTCTTATGGGCAGGGAACATGTCCTTTAATTCTGTTGTTATTATTATTATATTTGTTAAGCTGTTATATAGTACTCTCCCAAGTGCTTAGTCCAGTGCTCTGCACAGAGTAAGTGCTCAATAAATAGCATCGATTAATTGATTGATTTCTCTAAGTCATGAATAGCTGATGCATGTATCAGTGAGATGCTTGAAGACCTGAGTTGTATTCCCCACTCTGCCACTTGCCTGCTGTGTGACTTTGGCCAATCACTTAACTCCCCTGTACCTCAGTTTCCTCATCTGTAAAATGGGATTAAATACCCATTTTCTCTCCTACTTAGATGGTGAGCCTCACATGGGTCTGATGATCATGTATCCATCCCAACCCTTACTACGGCGCTTGACACGTAGCAAGTGCTTAACAAATACCACAATTATTATGAAGTGTGTGAGTGTGGTTGAAGAGGCTAACATGCCTGACACATTCTCTTCCACACTGCTGTTCCAAACTGTGGTACGTGTTTGTCGTTCCTTATAGCAGAACTTCAGCTCTCCAATTGGCACTTGAATTTCTCCATCAACTTGTAGCTCATCAGGAATCTATGGGCATTGTGTAAAAAGCGCTTTGCAGAACTCTGGAGCTATTTCTAATAACAGTCGTGGTACTTAAGTGCTCCCTCTAGACTAAGCACATTTTGGGCCGGGAACACTTCTGTCAACTCTTTTATATTGTACTCTCCCAAGGGCTTAGTACAATGCTCTGCATATAGTAAGCACTCAATAAATACCATGGATTGATTGAATGATTATTATATGTCCCGCACTGTACTAAATGCTGGGGTAAGGTACAAGATAAATCGAACACACACAATCCTTGTTCCGCATTGTGTCATCCTTACACTTGTGTACATGTCGGTAATTTTGTTTCAGTTTTGTTTTGTATGATTTGGGGAGTAATAGGTGAAATTTGGAGGACTTTGTGTGCAGAGCAGAACAAAAGAATTTTTGTTACTTTGGGGTGGCCTCACTTACTTTTTGTCTTTTGTGCCCAGAGAAAACCTTGTGACTACATTTTAACACTGGCAATAGTATGAGGAAAAAAAAGGTAGATTATTTTTACTTACTGTAGATTTATACAGAATTAGTCTATGCAAACCCCTCTTGACTGTAAGCTCATTGTGGGCAGGGAATGCGTTTGCTAACTGTTGTATTGTGCTCTCTCAAGCATTTAATTCAGTGCTCTGCACATAGTATGTGCTCAATAAATACCATTGATTTATTAAAATGTCCAGATTAACAAAATTCCTTTTTTTTTTAACTTATTCTATAGTGTATCACCGGTTAGTGAATTAAAATAAATTTTCATGGCACATCGTTTATTTATTACTTATTATTATTAGTAGTACTTATATTATTGTCTGTCACCCCCTCTAGACTGTAAGCTCATTGTGGGAAGGAAATGTGTCTGCTAAACTCTGTTATAGTGTTATACTGTCCCAAACGTTTAGAGCAGTGCCCTGCACGTAGTAAGTGCTCAATAAATACCCTTGATTGATTGACCGATCCCTGTATTCTTCCAGTCAGACTGAATTTCCCTCTCCCTGTTTTGTCTTCTAGATCAGTCCCACTTTCGCAAGACGAATCCAGAGTAAAATCCAGGACCTCCTGCAACAGATGGAAGAAGGCCTGAAGACAGCAGACCCCCACGACTGTTCTGCATATACCGGCTGGACAGGTGGGGAGCTGCTGATGTGTAGGGCTTTGGGACTGCTAATTTTCTGCCTTTTCCATTTCTAGGGCAAGTCCTGGTTTTCCACGTGTGTTGGAAACTGACGTCGCTGAACCCAGAGTCTTAGCTTGAACTGTGGTCCTGTAGACTTGAAAAACACCTGCACCCCAGTGGAAATTCTAATAGTAATAGTAATAGTAATAATTGTGGTATTTGTTAAATGCTTACTATGTGCTGAGTACTGTATTAAGATGCGAGAGAATCAGGTCCCACATGGGGCTCACAGTCTAAGTAAGAGGGAGCACAGATACTGAGTCTCCATTTTACAGCTGAGGGAATTGAGGCGCAGAGAAGGAGCTGGCTTGCCCAAGGTCACACAGCAGACAAGTGGAGGAGGCAGGATTAGAACCCAGGTCCTCCAACCCCCGGGCCCATGCTCTTTCCACTCACCGTCAAATGTGTTGCCTGTTTTCCATTGGTAAAGCATTATTCCTGCTTACCTTTTTAAAAAACTAAAGTAGGTATATCTAAAATCTTCATTTCGCACAGGGTATTGCAGCCTGTGCAGAAACTCCCAAGGTGATGTCTCATTGCTCTCCATTGATTCAAGAATCTAGCTAGGATCCTTGTGAAGATCGTTTTCTGATCATACATCACGACGTATGAAACCTGTGATCTTTGCTTCAACTGAGTTATAACCAAAGTTCAAGGAAAATATCAGAATCCCTATTTTGCATTGCACAGAGGCGTATGGTACCCTTAGGATAGTGAACCAAATTCTCTAGGTGTGGCTAGAGTCAGTCAATCTTTCCATGGTAGTTATTGAGTGCTTACTGTGGGCAGAGCACTGAACTAGGTTCTTGGGAGAGTACAGTGCAATAGATTTGTGGTTGATTTTAATGCTACTTGTTAAGCACTTCCTATATGCCAGGCACCCTACTAAGCAGTGAAGTAGATACAAGATAATCATATTGGACACAGGCCCTGGTAGACATGATCCCTGCCCACAATCAATCAATCAATCGTATTTATTGAGCGCTTACTGTGTGCAGAGCACTGTACTAAGCGCTTGGGAAGTACAAGTTGGCAACATATACAGTCCCTACCCAACAGTGGAAACAAGTAACTTAAAGTATAGAGGGACAAAATTAAATTACAGATAGGCAAAGTGGCAGAGTATAAGGATACGTACGTAAATGCGGTGGGATTGGAGGAGGGGTAAGACCCAATTGCACAAAAAGTGCAGAGGGGAGGGCAAATGAGGTGGGATTTTTGAGGGGTTAGTCAGGGAAGGCATCTTGGAGGAGGTGTGATTTTAGTAGGGCTTTCAAGATGCAGAGAGTGGTGGCCTATCGGATATCAAGGGGGATGGAGTTCCAGGCCAGAGACTGTGAGCCCCATGGGGAACATGGCCTGATTGGCTTGCTTAGTTCAGTGCCCGGCACGTAGTAAGTGCTGAACAAATGCCACAGTTATTATTATTCTAGAATTTGCAACAAGGGATCTACAAGCTGGTATTTAATACATTTCTGATCTGTCAGGAACATCTTCCAATTCAACAGAAGGTGAGCATCACTGCACATCCTTTGGGGCGGTCATCCCGAAGCAGCTTTAAGCCGATGAGAGTCACGTATGTGCAAACGATTGCCAACCACTTTCCATTCAGCACAGAGCAGACGATAAGCCAGAAGAAGCCTAACGTTACATACACCAGCCTGCTTCGGAAAAACCAAACATACACCTGAAGAGTTTAATAATAATACTAATAATTATGGTATTTGTTAAGCGCTTAGTATGTGCCAGGCACTGTACTAAGCGCTGTGGTAGATCCAAGGTAATCAGGTTGGACACAGTCCATGTGCATTATCATTTGGTAAGAGCTTACGTTGTGTGAGACACTGGGGAGAGGTATAAGATCATTGATCCATTAACAGACCCTGCTTCCCAGAGGGCTCTCAGCGGGCACAGACTCAGAGGGAGAGTAACGGAGGAAGAATTCAATAAAATGCAATAATGCCACAAAGAACAGCAATTCAACAAGAACGGTAACTGTAAGAGCAGCAGTTCCTTATTGCCGGGTAGGAATAGTCTTCAATCTCTTTACTGCTGTAGGCCAAGCCGTCCTCCGTTGCAGATTGAACCATTTAAAATGCTTACTAGAAAGATCGATAAGGGCGTAAACTCCTCGAGGCTGGCACTGGGTAATCCAATTTTGTTGTGTGCTCCCAAGTGCCTAGTTCAATTCTCTGCATGCAGACGGTGCTTAGTAAATACTGCCGGTAGTAATAATAATAGTAATAATTTATTCATTCATTCAGTGGCATTTATTGAGCATTTACTGTGTGCAAAGCACTGTACTAAGCAATTGGGAGAGTACACTGTAACAATAAATAGGCACTTTCCCTGCCCACAATAAATGCCACTGACTAATGGTAATGGTGTTGTTATTATTATTAATAATAATAATAATAATAATAATAATAATGGTATTTGTTAAGTGCTTACTTTGTGCCCAGCACTTCTAAGCACTAGGGTAGATACAAGGTAATGAGGTTGTCCCACGTGGAACTCACAGTC
The DNA here is from genome assembly GCF_015852505.1 of Tachyglossus aculeatus. Taxonomy (NCBI): domain Eukaryota; kingdom Metazoa; phylum Chordata; class Mammalia; order Monotremata; family Tachyglossidae; genus Tachyglossus; species Tachyglossus aculeatus. The sequence continues at coordinate 11,842,203 of NC_052083.1, read as the reverse complement.
TTCATCCACATTTTACAGATGAGGTAACTGAGGCACAGAGAAGTTAAGTGGCTTGCCCAAGGTCACACAGCAGACAAGTGGCGGAGCCAGAGTTAGAACCCACAGCCTCTGACTCCCAAACCCGGGCTCTTTCCACTAAGCCACACTGCTTCTCTCGATGTAAGAGCACAGATTTCTGACAAAATCCTGGAATGTTGGTTTCCACCAAAAAATATCATGGATGTATTGAGTTCATGATGATAATGTCCATGGGGGAAAAAAAAGAGAGAGAGGAGGCAAAGGAGCAATACTAATGTTGTGTTTGGGCGGTGGGGGTTATTCCAGGCATCGCTCTTCTGTACCTTCAGTTGTACCGCGTCACCTCTGACCAGGCCTACCTCCTGCGTTCCCTGGACTATGTGAAGAGGACGCTCCGGAACCTGAATGGACGCAGGATCACTTTCCTGTGTGGGGATGCTGGGCCCCTGGCCGTCGGGGCCGTAGTCTACCACAAGCTGAAGAGTGACAGCGAGGCCAAGGAGTGCATCGCCAAGTAAGTGGCAGGGCGATTGTTATCATTATCGTTATTTTGATCATCATTGCGATCACCCTGGGAGAATGGAGGGAGGCGGTTTTAGGGTAGGGAAGGAAAGTAGGGGTGCAGATCTGGGGGGTTCTGAACCAGTTACAAAATGTGGTGGCTAAGAGGCTGAAACTTTTCCTTGGTTTTACCCCCTAAAAACTCCCTGATTAATATAATGACCAGGTGGGTCCGATCAGGACGTCACATTTTTCAAATATCAAAAATCGTATCATTTTTACTTTAAGCTGCAGGCTAATATTAAGGTACCTTATCTATCAAATGGGGATTGAGACTGTAAGCCCCAAATGGGACAGGGACCGTATCCAACCTGATTTACTTGTATCCATCCCAGCGCTTAGTACAGTGCCTGGCACTCTTTTAGACTGTGAGCCCACTGTTGGGTAGGGACTGTCTCTATATGTTGCCAGTTTGTACTTCCCAAGTGCTTAGTACAGTGCTCTGCACATAGTAAGCGCTCAATAAATACGATTGATGATGATTGAGACTGTGAGCCCCACATGGGACAGGGACCGTATCCAACCCAATTTGCTTGTATCCACCCCAGCGCTTAGTACAGTGCCTGGCACTCTTTTAGATTGTGAGCCCACTGTTGGGTAGGGACTGTCTCTATATGTTGCCAATTTGTACTTCCCAAGTGCTTAGTACAGTGCTCTGCACATAGTAAGCGCTCAATAAATACGATTGATGATGATGATGATGGCACATAGTAAGCGCTTAACAAATGCCGTAGTTACTAATTATTATTAATATCAATTCATTCATTTCTATTTTAACTCTACAAATAACAGATGCTCCCAGAAAGAGAAATCCAGAGGGATTCGAGAGCATTTTCTTTTTGTTACCCTTTTCCTTCATTTGGCCTTTGGGTATCAGCTCCCGGGGCTTGGGAGGCCTAAGGTGTGTTTAACGTGACCTCTAGAAAAGTTAATTTCTCTCATTCTCTTGATAGGCTTCTGCAGCTTCAGAGAACTATTGCGAGCACAGACTCAGACCTTCCGGATGAACTCTTATACGGCCGAGCCGGTTATCTATATGCCTTATTGTACCTAAATACGGAGATTGGCCCAGACACAGTGCCCCAGTCCACTCTCAGAGAGGTACTGTAGGGAAAGCTACTTCCATCGGAGTGGCATTGGTGTCCGAATGATATACATCCCTTTGTTTTTTTAATGGTACTTATCAAGTGCTTACTCTGGTCCAGCCACTGTACTAAGCAGTGGGATACATCCGCAGTCATCATGTTGGATAGTCTCTGCCCCACACAGGGCTCATAGTCTGAATTGGAGCATGGTCTCGTGGATAGAGCATGGGCTCAGAAGTCAGAAAGACCTGGGTTCTAATTCTGGCTCCTCTGTGTTATCTTGGACAGGTCCCTTCACTTCTCTGGGCCTCGGCTGCCTCATCTTTTAAAATGGGGATTGAGACTGTGAGCCCCACCTGGGACAGGGACTGTGTCCAAACCGATTTGCTTGTGTCCATCCCTGCGCTTAGGCCTGTGCTGTTTCCAGTAGGCCATGCCACTTCCCTTGTCGGGGAAGGATACAATCCATGGGGACCTCAGTCCTGATGGCAGTGAGAATGAGCAATTCCTGGCATAGATGTTTTGGGCAAGGGAACAAACCAGTCTTATTGATGAGTTTTATTGACACTGAACTCGATTAATTCTCCCCTCAGTGTTGACCCAGGCTGTTGGACTTGTGCCCAGCTCTTGGGCATGGGTCAGAGGAAGGTTTTCCTCTGGCCCACGTCAACCCCCGGGCCTGGAATGCCCTCCGTCTGCCCGCCCGCCAAGTTAGCTTTCTTCCTCCCTTCAAGGCCCTACTGAGAGCTCACCTACTCCAGGAGGCCTTCCCAGACTGAGCCCCTTCCTTCCTCTCCCCCTCGTCCCCTTTTCCATCCCCCCCATCTTACCTCCTTCCCTTCCCCACAGGACCTGTATATATGTATATATGTTTGTACATATTTATTACTCTATTTATTTATTTATTTGTTTTACTTGTACATATCTATTCTATTTATTTTATTTTGTTAGTATGTTTGGTTTTATTCTCTGTCTTCCCCTTTTAGACTGTGAGCCCACTGTTAGGTAGGGACTGTCTCTATATGTTGCCACCTTGTACTTCCCAAGCGCTTAGCACAGTGCTCTGCACACAGCGCTCAATAAATACGATTGATGAAGGTTTTTACCTGGAATGAGTTCACAGACCACTTCCAGCCAAGGGCTCTGCCAGTCAGAGCACACCATGCCTGGGTTTTCCATTCCCTCTTCTTTTACAGCATAGCAAATTCTGTAGGTAACAGCCATGAAGGCCACCAGTTAACCCTGTGCTACGTGTACTGTTAAAGTGGAATTGTATGAATTGCTGCTAATAACAACTAACAGTTATGGTATTCGTTAAGTTCTCACTATGTGCCAGGCACAGTACTAAGTAGTGGGGTGGATACAACCCAGTCGGGTTGGATGCAGTCCCTGTCCCAAGTGGGGCTCGCAGTCTCAATCCCTATTTTACAGATGAGGTAACTGAGGCACAGAGAAGTAAAGTGACCCGCTCAAGGTCACACAGCAGACAGTTGGCTTAACAGGAATTAGAACCCATGACCTTCTGATTCCCAGGCTCATGTTCTTTCCGCTACGCTGTGCTGCTTCTTGCTGCTACTTCTACAATGCATGGCATTCAGTAAGTGTTCAGTCAATTCCATCTACTACTACTGCGGCTGCTGCCACTACTACTACTATCAAAAGATGGTATTTATTGAGCGTTTACTTTGTGTAGATCCCGGCTCCGCCACTTGTCAGCTGTGTGACCTTGGGCAAGTTACTTAACTTCTCTGAGCTTCAGTTCCCTCATCTCTAAAATGGGGATTAAGACTGTGAGCCCCACGTGGGACAACCTGATCACCTTGTATCCCCTCCAGTGCTTAGAACAGTGCTTCGCACATAGTAAGCGCTTAACAAATGCCATCATTATTATTATTATTATTACTAAGCACTTGGGAGAATAGGATACCACAGAATTAGCAGACACATTCCCTGCTCATACCGAGCTTACCTTCTAGAGACGAGCTTACAACCTGCTACTACTGCTGATCTCCCAGGACTGGAGGGAAGAGTTGCAGTAGATAAGAATATTATTTGAAAATAAGACTAACTTAGCATTTGACTTCACACAGTTGTTCTTATTGTCCATTTCAACCATAGGTGGTCAGCGCCATCATTGAATCAGGAAAGAATTTGTCCAGGGAGGAACGCAAAACCGAGCGTTGCCCACTGCTCTATCAGTGGCACAGGAAGCAGTACGTCGGAGCAGCCCATGGCATGGCTGGAATTTACTACGTTTTAATGCAGGTAAGTATGTATTCTATAATAATAATGGCATTTATTAAGCGCTTACTATGTGCCAAGCACTGTTCGAAGCCCTGAAGAGGTTACAAGGTGATCAGGTTGTCCCACGGGGGGCTCGCGGTCTTAATCCCCATCTTCCAGATGAGGTAACTGAGGCCCAGAGAAGTGAAGTGACTTGCCCAAAGTCACACAGCTGACAACCGCTGGAGCCGGGATTTGAACCCCTGACCTCTGACTCCAAAGCCCGGGCTCTTTCCACTGAGCCACGCTGCTTCCCCGTCCAGTCGACCACATCCGCATTCTAGTCTAGTCAACCACAGAGAAGCTTCCCGGGCCTAGGAGTCAGAGGATGTGGGTTCTAATTCCGGCTCTGCCACTTTTCTGCTGTGTGACCTGGGCAAGTCATTTCACTTCTCTGGGCCTCAGTCCCCTCATCTGTAAAATGGGGATTAAGACTGTGAGCCCCACGTGGGACAGGGACTGTGTCCAACCTGATTACCTTGTAGGTCCCCCAGAGCTTAGAACAGTGCTTGGCACGTAGTAAGCGCTTAAGAAATACCGTAATTATTACTATTATCCACTCAGTCAGCTCTCTCCCCACTACATAAAGAAGCAGGTTGGCCTAGTGGAAAATGTACAGGCCTGCCTGGGAGTCAGAGGACTTGGGTTGTAGTTCTGGTTCCACCACTTGTCTGAAGACTGGCCTTGGGCAAGGCACTTTACTTCTCTGCCTCAGTTTTTTCATCTGTAAAATGGGAATTATATCCTACACTGCCCTAGTTAGACTGGGAGCCCCGTGTGGGACAGACACTGAGTCCACCCTGATAATCCTGTATCTACCCCAATACTTAATAAAATGCCTGATGCATAGTAAGAGCTGAACTTGTACCATGCTTATAATTTTTATTTTTATTTCATTTTCATTCCTTATCCTCACTCCTATCCTACTACAGCAGAGCCGGTACACTTCATTCCTGTAATGTAACTGGTGGCTCTAATCTCTCTTGCAATCAGCCTTCTGCTAACACCCTCCCTCCTGCCTGGCATTCCCTTCCCCTTCATATCTGGCAGGACAATACTTTCCCCATCTTCTAACCTCTTGTAAAATCACCCCTTCAGGAAGCCTTCCCTGACTAATGTCTCACCCCCTCATTCTGTTTTCCCTCTAACAGCCATCACTTCCCCATCGCTTATGCACTTTATTTTTTTTAAGGTTTTTGTTCAGCGCTTACTATGTGCTAGGTACCTTTCTAAGCACTGGGGTGGATAAAAGCAAATCAGGTTGGACACAGTCCATGTCCCAAATGGGGCTCACAGTCTTAATCCCTATTTTACAGTTGGGGGAACTGAGGCACAGATAAGTGACTTGTCCAAAGTCACACAGCAACAAATGGTGAAGCCAGAATTAGAACCCAGGTCCTCTGACTCCCAAGCCCTTACTTCATCTACTAGGCCTCGCTGATCTACGTGAGTCCTTATCCCCCAAGCAAGGTGAAGGAAGAGGATTTCTGCCACGTTAGAGCTGTATTTTGTTCTTCCTGAATCAGCAGGAGAAATTCTCAATAGTTCCTAATTTCTTATTTTTAATGGATCATCTTACGGCAATACCAGATCTACGTTTAATATTAAAAAAAGGTTTATTTGAATCAATAAAAACTTCACCTACAGGTGAAATGTCTTTGTGTTACTATGGATTGTTTAAAAATAATTGACAATTCGGTGACACTAATGTCTCAGAAAATCTCTAACTAGGAGCTATTAGGCCTGACAAGTTGACATACATGAAACCAGCTGTAACTGTGTGGTGAGTGATGTATGTTACATAATGACATGAAACAGCAGATTTTTCCAGTTTATACCAAAGTAAGCATTTTGCACCCAGCGTAGGCCAAAAATAAAGAAGTTTCAGAGCTTGCTGTAAGTCCATACAAGTCAAATGCCCTCTTTTCTGTGCAATTCTTCTGAATTTTGTATCCAACTGTGGAAGAGGCAATGTGGTAATGTACTAGATTGCAGAATACATTACGAACCCAGCCAGCAACCAAAGCCTGCATGGCACGGAATCATTTTTAACATGACACTGTTAGATTTCATTTGTTTCTCTTCACAGCTGCTTCTCCAGACTTTCAGAAAATAAAGAATGGTGTCATCTTAAGGAGTCATAGATTATGCCCTTGTAAATAATAACTGAGTTAAACGAATACTAATTATTGAAACTTCCTTTCTCTGTTAAACTCATCGAGTTGTGTTTTGTAGGAGCCGTTTTGTTTTGCTCTAGTTGCCCTCTCTGTAGGCTTGACTATTAAGATGGTCCAAAACCCTGCTCCCTAATGGAGACGCGGTTTGTTGTGTCGTGTCCCCGCGCACCTCCTGTCATTTCCCACAGTCATTGTGCTCTTTGCTGGCCTGAGCTGGGATTCCCCGCATCCCAGATCTCCAAGATGTCCCGGAAGGTAACCAGAAATGGCATTGCGGGACCTTTGGAACCCTCTGCTGCTTTTCCTTTGCGCTGTTCCTGCTGCAGCCTGGAAGGGAGGGATGGACAGGGCAGTGTTCTGTAGACTATAAACTTGTTGTGGGCAAGGAGTGTGTTATATTGTTATATTCTCCCAAAAGCTTAGTTCAGTGCTCTGAACGATTGACTGACTGACCGACTGACGCAGGTCCCTGGTGGTCCGTTGGGGCCACCCACAGTGGCCCCAGTCAGTCAGTCAATCGTATTGAGCGCTTACTGTGTGCAGAGCACTGCCCTTGGGAGAGTACAGTACAATAATAAACAGATACATTCCCTGCCCACAGCGAGCTTACAGACTAGAGAAGCCATGCCAGCCCATGCTAAGGAGAAACTCTCTTCCCATGCCACCTTCGTGGGCAGCGGAGGATCCATCAGCTACAGTCTCCAGAAGCTTCACAACCCCACCGTCCACTTCTGGATTCGGCCACAATGATCCGGTTGACCCTGTGAAGTCTGTGTTGCCGGGGGCTGCGTAGTCAAGAGCCTAGTATGTAGTGGACGGTTCCCGTTAACCCTAATGGGTGCAAGGGTGACTAGATTGAGGTTAGAGTGGAACCCACGGGTCGTGCCTTTAAGCCGAATTGAAACTGTATTGGCTGTGTTCGTTGATTTAGTAGTACTTATTAAGTGCGTACTATGTGCAAAGGACTATATTTAGCACTAGGAAAATAATACATGGATGAGGTATAGATACAGTCCCTTGGTCTCAAAGGGGATAACGGTCTAAGAATGAGGAGGAAGGAGACGGCTGCCGGCAGACACAGGAGGACAAAAATACAGATATCCGGAAGTTCCGTTCTTCTTTGCTCCCATTTAATGAGTGTAATTAATTCTGTCGGTTTACTAGTCAACCACGGCCCCACAAGCCCCACCGCACTTTAATCACAGAGACAGAAGATCAGTTAAGATTCAGGTCAAATTGATATCTACACCTCTGCTCGAGGTCCCGTGTCTTTGTCTTAAACTAAACGGGTCTTTTTCCAGATTCGTTTTTGCCAGATTTTCATTGTAATCTCTGTTTCCTTTGTAGGGAATTTAGAGAAGGGTGTGCTTGACTAGGTGGGATGGAGAATCAATGTTACCTACAATAAATAGTGGAGTAGGAAATTTATCGAACAGGTGAACATTTGGGCAAGCCCAGAGATTTTTTCTAGAATCCAACCGTAGCATTGTTTTGCCATCTTCTGGCCTCGGTCCTAATGATCCAGAAAACAAATATGGATTTGGGAAAAAATTGACTGTAAATATTCATTTTGTTTCTTTTCAAGCCAGCATCAAATGTGGACCAAGAGACCTTGACGGAGCTGTTGAAACCAAGCATTGACTACGTGCGGCATAAAAAATTCAGATCTGGGAATTATCCATCTTCTTTAAGCAATGAGACGGATAGATTAGTCCACTGGTGCCACGGAGCTCCAGGAGTCATTCATATGCTCTTGCAAGCATATAAGGTCAGTAGTCTTTCTCTTTTGTAAAAAGTATAGTTGTACAGGGCCGCAGCATTCTTCACAAGAGAGTGAACTTTCCGTTTTGGTGTAAGACATTCTCTTGGAACACCTTATTAATTGCATTCTTCCACAGTGCAACTTTCCTTCTCTCTGTCTCAATTTCATTCTGTAATATCACTGTTGTAAATTCACCATTTAAATTTAAATTCAAATTTAAATTTACCTCTGTCAGTGTTCTTGACACTGTGCAAAGCCTAGGTGACGGGGAAAATGAGACAAATTCAGTGAGCTAGGCGACCGGCAGTGGGGGAAATACCCTCCCAGGTGTTATGCTTTTAATTTACTTCACTTCCCTGGGACTATTATCGAGAGGCTTCTCAACCAATTTGTGGAGGAAAGACTGGAAAGAAAAATGCACGTTACTTCAGCATTAGGAAGAGAAGAAAAGAGTGGGTGCCTAGTGCTTAATGCAGAAGTATCATTAGAGGCGGTCACGACTATTCAGGGGTCTGGTGTATCTTTGAGCCCGCTTCAGGCATCAGTAAATACCATGGACACTGATTGCTGCTGACACAGGTATGGAGAAACTCCGACAAAATGGGGATACCCTGGAATGAAAACTAAAAATAGCAAATGGCACCTGGAGAACTGTTAACTTCTTGTGTCCAAGACAGGGAGAAAACCTGGTCAGCGAGAGCTATTTCCAAATGAGATTTTTGTTTGTCTGTTTTGCCTTGGGTTTTTTTTTAGGGTATTTGGTAAGTGCTTACTCAATGCCAGCCACTCTACGAAGCACTGAGGTAGATAAAGCTAATCAAGTTGGACACAGTCCATGACCCACATGAGTTTCGTAATCTTCATCCCCATTTTACAGATGAGGTAACCGAGGCTCAGAGAAGTGAAGTGACTTACCCAAGGTCACCCAGCGGACAAGTGGCAGGGCCGGAATTAGAGCTCAGATGGTTCTGACTCCCAGACGTGCTCGATCCACTAGGCCGGGCCGCTTCTCAGTTGAGCTTGAATTGATTATTAGTATTTGGGTTTTTCACCGAGCCCTTGAAGCAGGGTGTTCTGTTGGGTAGGAAGTTTCCTCCAACCATCCAGGGAGTCCTGGAGTCATGGAAGCACTGGACTGCTTTCCCAGCAGGTGGTTTTACTTGCTTTAGGAGACCGCCACAATGAGCTTAGCACCACGGGCTCATCTTTCCCTGCTGATGGTTGCCACTGCTGCTTAGATCTGGCTCTGAGGAGGGCCAGTGCCTTCCCCTTCCTCACTTTCCCCTCTCCCACCCCAGCACACGCCTGAGTGAAGGAGAGAATGGAGAGCTGGGGCTGGCTAGGAAGGCTTCTTCCCCTCCACTGCAAGGGTGCACACGTTCTCTGGCGCATCTGGAGAACGGACCTCGGCTTTCTTTTCACTCGTAAAGACGGTGGCAACAAACTGCGTTGGAGACTGTGATGTGGCGAATCCCCTGACTGAGAGTGCCCATCTTTTTATTCAGCGTATGCAGCTTGAGCGCTCTGCTTGACGAAGCGCCCTGGCAGATTTCCGGTTAGAGGCTTGGAAGCAGCCATGAGTAACTGAATAATTAGTCCCATTGCTACCCGAAATTTTAAGCAGGGGGGCTTTATTGACTGGAACATCAGCCTCAGGCTCTTGGGTTAAGAAGATTGGAGAGACAAGAACAGAAGGGATTTCTCAGGTAGAGAAGCAGCCTCTTGTAGCAATGCCTCACCATTGTTAATCGGTCAATGGGATTTTTGAGCATCATCATCATCATCAATCGTATTTATTGAGCACTTACTGTGTGCAGAGCACTGTACTAAGCACTTGGGAAGTACAAGTTGGCAACATATAGAGACAGTCCCTACCCAATACTGGGTGCAGAGCTTTGTACTAAGCACTTGGGAAAACGAGATACAACAGAGTTGGTAGACACATTCCCTGTCCAGGACGAGTTTTCGGTATAGAGGGCAATTTTTTTTATTATTATATTATGGTATTTGTTAAGCGCTTACTATGTGTCAAGCACTGTTCTGAGTGATGGGGTAGATGTAAGTTTATCAGGTCGGACACAGTCCTCATATCTTACAGTCACGGTCGAAGTAGGAGCGAGTGGGATTTAATCCTCATTTTGCAGTTGAGGAAATTGAGGCACAAAGAAGCCCAGTGACCAAGGTCACACAGCAATCAGTTGTCAGAGCAGGGATTAGAACCCAGGTCCTCTGACTCCCAGGATTATGCTCTTTCCACTAGACCAATTGTCGCAAATTGACAGAACACAGATTCTCGAGTCAGGCTCAGACAGACGAGCACCTTGTCAGTTCCTTTGTCAAACGGAAAGACCCAAGTGGTGGCCAGTTTGCTTTTTGAAATTTTTGGTGTAGGAGTGATTCGTATTGCACGCTTCACAGCTGTTGCCAGTTGCAGCCTTCTCACACTCCATATAGACTAAGCTCGTTGTAACTTACTCCATTCAGCATGGCTCAGTGGAAAGAGCACGGGCTTTGGAGTCAGAAGTCATGGGTACAAATCCTGGCTCTGCCAATTGTCAGCTGTGTGACTTTGGGCAAGTCACTTCACTTCTCTGTGCCTCAGTTCCCTCATCTGTAAAATGGGGATGAAGACTGTGAGCCCCCCATGGGAGAACCTGATCACCTTGTAACCTCCCCAGCGCTTAGAACAGTGCTTTGCACATAGTAAGTGCTTAATAAATGCCATCCAAAAAAAAAAAATCATTCTCGCCTCCCAGCCCCACAACACGTACGTACATATCTGTAATTTATTTATTTATATTAATCCCCTCTACACTGTAAGCTTATTGTGGGCAGGGAATGTTTCTGTTTATTGTTGCATTGCACTCTCCCAAGCACCCAGTACAGTGCTCTGCACACAGTAAACACTCAATAAATATGATTGAAGAATGAAGTGGGCAGGGAACATGTCTGCCAGCTCTGTTAGATTGTACTCTCCCAAGTGCTTAGTACAGTGCTCTGCACACAGAAAGCACTCAATAAATACCACTGATTTATTGATTGAACCCTCCAGTTCACTAAAAATATATAGTCTGAGTACGAAAAATATGAGAAAAGAAACTCTTCAGAGCCAAAACACTTTTCCTCAAATCCAGCAAGAAAACCATGAATGGGCTTCGAGCCACTGTGATCTCAATTGACCTCCTCCACACTGCCTGTAAATAAGACAGACACAGTCACTAGCAATTGCTTCTGCCAAGTTGGTTGCAACTAAAATCTTATTTTCAAGTACGGTACGTTATTTGTTAGGAAGATTGATTTTTATCCTTTCAACTATGGGGCAGTTTGAGATCATTGGAATATTCACCCAGAATCCAGCTTGAAACCACTTTAAAAAATAATGGTGGGCGTTCGGGTGGGGAGACAATTATTACAACACAGAACATTTGCCTCCTATCTGTCTTTCCTAAACACCTTGCGGTGCTGGGAAAGAGAGTGCGGACCGAATGTGTTCCAGGCATAATTCTCTTTGTTTCCAATTTAAACTTGTATCGCCTCCTGCTTTCCTTTTCTTGCCAATTAATTTAGTTTACCTTCCTGCAGGGTGTAATTACCAGCTCCAAAGAAACAGCTGTAGAGTGATTTGCTGTCTTTATTCACCACCGCCCCACAGCCCTTCCGTATCTGGTCGCAGTTTATTTTTGTATATTAATGTCCGTTTCCCCCTCTAGACTGTAAGCTAGTTGTAGGCAGGGAACGGGTCTACTGATCGTGTTATGGTGTTATTTGTACTCTCCCAAGCACCGTCCACTTGAGAAGCAGCGTGGCTCAGTGGAAAGAGCCCGGGCTTTGGAGTCAGAGGTCATAGGTTCAAATCCTGCCTCCGCCAGTTGTCAGCTGTGTGACTTAGCTTCTCTGTGCCTCAGTACCCTCATCTGTAAAATGGGGACTAAGACTGTGAGCCCCACGTGGAACAACCTGATCACCTTGTATCCTCCCAGCGCTTAGAACAGTGCTTTGCACATAGTAAGCGCTTAACAAATACCATCATCATCACTTAGTATAGTGTTCCGCACATAGTAAACGCTCAATAAATATGATTGTTTGATTGGCAAAGGATAAAGGAGAAGTCCACTCCAGGGCTCAACTCACAGGAGCGTTTCTTGTCCTTGAAATAGCTGTTTCAAGGCCAGTGGATTAGGTGAGAAATCCCAGCTTCTTTCATTCCACCCCATCACCTCTCCTTCAACCTTGAACAGAAGTTGGTGCCTGGGACCCCGTAAGCAGTGGCACAAGTGGCCCAGTGTAGCGGGAGCCGAAAGGGGAAGGCAAGGAGTGAAATAACCAAGGAAAGCTGAGAGACCTACGTCTTCCACATCGGAGTGTCGGCTGATGAATACTTCAGTAGCCTCTGCTCTCAGAACCTGGCCACCCGGTCTCGTTAAAATACCTACATGACTAAAATGGTGAAGCTACAGTCTAGTGGAAAGAGCACGGGCCTGGGTTCTAATCCCCACTCTGCCATTACTTGCTGTGTGGCCTTGGGCAAGCCCTTTTGCTTCCCTGTGCCTCAGTTTCCTCAACTAAAATGGGGATTTAAATACCTGTTCTCCCTTCTACTTAGTCTGTGAGCCCCATGCAAGACAGGGACTGTGCACAACCTAATTAACTTGTACTTAACCCAGCGCTTAGAACAGCGTTTGCCATACGGTAAGAGCTTAACAAGTACCATAAGAAAAATCCGAAAAGTATCCTCTCTGCTCTCTCTGCTGCCAAGAAAATATAGGTACTGGCTTGCAGATGAAGTCGCCATGAGGGCAGTGATTTATACTGAGCAGGCATGCCTGTGGAAACGAGTTTATTGCATCCCGAAAACCATTGCTCTGAGAATTCAGTATTCACATTCCGGTCCACAAGCCATCTAGTCCAGGGACTCGGGAACAACAGACTGATTCTGAAAAAGGAAAAAAGGGATGGGGACTATATTGGATAAATATATGTTTCTTGTAAATGATGAAGTCCTAGTCAATGTACACTCTGCTTGTTCCACACAGACCTTTCTTTCTAATTTTCTAAATTGGATATTTTTCTACTGAGTGGTCTGAAATTATAGGCTTTTGTAATATTTTGCACCATTTGTTGAGAATTAGCTTCGGTTGCAACCCACAGCTGCAGGCGCTAGCTGAGAGCTATTGAATCTTTAGCAGGGGGTGAGGCTAGGGTGTGCCCAGGGAGGTGGAAGGAACCCAGCATCTTTTTTTTTATAGTATTTGTTAAGTGCTTACCATATGCCAGGCACTGTACTAAGCGCTGGGGTACAAACAGCCTAATCAGGTTGGACAGAGTCCCTGTCCCACATAGGGCTCACAGCCTTAATTCCCATTTTGCAGATGAGGGAACTGAGGCACAGAGAATCAATCAATCAATCAATCATATTTATTGAGCTCTTACTATGTGCAGAGCACTGTACTAAGCGCTTGGGAAGTACGAATTGGCAACACATAGAGACAGTCCCTACCCAACAGTGGGCTCACAGTCTAAAAGGGGGAGACAGAGAACAGAACCAAACATACCAACAAAATAAAATAAATAGGATAGAAATGTACAAGTAAAATAAATAAATAAATAAATAAATAGAGTAATAAATATGTACAACCATATATACATATATACAGGTGCTGTGGGGAAGGGAAGGAGGTAAGATGGGGGGATGAAGAGGGGGACGAGGGGGAGAGGAAGGAAGGGGCTCAGTCTGGGAAGGCCTCCTGGAGGAGGTGAGCTCTCAGCAGGGCCTTGAAGGGAGGAAGAGAGCTGGCTTGGCGGATGTGAGGAGGGAGGGCATTCCGGGCCAGGGGGAGGATGTGGGCTGAGGGGTCGATGGCGGGACAGGCGAGAACGAGGCACGGTGAGGAGGTTAGCGGCAGAGGAGCGGAGGGTGCGGGCTGGGCTGGAGAAGGAGAGAAGGGAGGTGAGGTAGGAGGGGGTGAGATGATGGACAGCCTTGAAACCCAGGGTGAGGAGTTTCTGCCTGATGCGCAAATTGATTGGTAGCCACTGGAGATTTTTGAGGAGGGGAGTAATATGCCCAGAGAAGTGATGTGACTTGCCCGAGGTCACACGGCAGACAAGCGGCGGAGCCAGGATTAGGATCCAGGTACTCTTGACATCTGGGCCCGTGCTGTGTCCAGTGGCCATTCTGCTTCTTCGTTTCCTCTCTCCAGTGAAGTGGCTGAACCGGACACCTGCCTGTCCACTTGGGCCAGTGAACTCCTGGCCCAGGAAGTACTGGTCCGCCCAAAGCCAACTGTTCAGCCAGAGCCGTGAGCGGTCCCAGGGTCTGGGACTCCATGGGGCGTGTCTGGGCGTGGGAGGGACTCCAGTGGCTGGCCTCCCGGGAGCTGGGGGAACAGGCATGCCCTGAAAAAAGAGGCAGCAGCATCATCAGTGGTATTTATTGAGCTCCCTCTATGTTCAGAGCGCTGTACTGAACACCTGGGAGAGTACAGTACGGCAGAGATGGTCGCTACGTTGTTGTCATCATCATCAATCGTATTTATTGAGCGCTTACTATGTGCAGAGCACTGTACTAAGCGCTTGGGAAGTACAAATTGGCAACATATCGAGACAGTCCCTACCCAACAGTGGGCTCACAGTCTAAAAGGGGGAGACAGAGAACAAAACCAAACATACTAACAAAATAAAATAAATAGAATAGATATGTACAAGTAAAATAAATAGATAAATAAATAGAGTAATAAATATGTACAAACATATATACAGATATACAGGTCCTGTGGGGAAGGGAAGGAGGTAAGATGGGGGGGATGGAGAGGGGGACGAGGGGGAGAGGAAGGAAGGGGCTCAGTCTGGGAAGGCCTCCTGGAGGAGGTGAGCGCTCAGCAGGGCCTTGAAGGGAGGAAGAGAGCTAGCTAGCTACGTGAGGCACAGCTGAATGGGACACAAAAGCTGGCATTAATGGGACACAAAAGCTGGCATTGGCCCAGCAGCAGGGCTTATGCTCACCTCCTCCAGGAGGCCTTCCCAGACTGAGCCCCTTCTTTCCTCTCCCCCTCGTCCCCCCTCCATCCCCCCGTCTTACCTCCTTCCCTTCCCCACAGCACCTGTATATATGTATATATGGTTGTACATATTTATTACTCTATTTATTTATTCATTTATCTATTTTACTTGTACATTTCTATCCTACTTATTTTATTTTGTTGGTATGTTTGGTTCGGTTCTCTGTCTCCCCCTTTTAGACTGTGAGCCCACTGTTGGGTGGGGACTGTCTCTATGTGATGCCAATTTGTACTTCCCAAGCGCTTAGTACAGTGCTCTGCACATAGTAAGCGCTCAATAAATATGACTGATTGATTGATTGATTGACTCCTTGGCCACCCAGGCCTGACAGGGCGTTGCCTACCATTAGAGCTAGTCCTTTTGGTACCTGTGCAGGGGTTCTAGACTGTGAGCCCACTGTTGGGTAGGGACTCCCTCTATATGTTGCCAACTTGGACTTCCCAAGCGCTTAGTACAGTGCTCTGCACACAGTAAGCGCTCAATAAATACGATTGATTGATTGATTTGCGAGGAATGCAGCTCTAGGGCTCGCCTGAAAATGCCCTCTAGTGGCAGTTAGTAAAGTCCAGGGGAGATAAGCGCTTAGTACAGTGCTCTGCACTCAGTAAGCGCTCAATAAATATGACCAGACTGAGTCCCCTCCTTCCTCTCCCCCTCCTCCCCCTCTCCATCCCCCCGCCTTACCTCCTTCCCTTCCCCACAGCACCTGTATATGTATATATATGTTTGTACGTATTTATTACTCTATTTATTTTACTTGTACATATCTATTCTATTTATTTTATTTTGTTAATATGTTTGGTTTTGTTCTCTGTCTCCCCATTCTAGACTGTGAGCCCACTGTTGGGTAGGGACTGTCTCTATATGTTGCCAATTTGTACTTCCCAAGCGCCTAGTACAGTGCTCTGCACATAGTAAGCGCTCAATAAATACGATTGATGATGATGATGATATCTATTCCATTTATTTTATTTTGTTAATATGGTTGGTTTTGTTCTCTGTCACCCCCCTCTAGACTGTGAGCCCACTGTTGGGTAGGGACCGTCTCTATATGTTGCCAACTTGTACTTCCCAAGTGCTTAGTACAGTGCTCTGCACACAGTAAGCGCTCAATAAATACGATTGATTGATTGATTGAATGAATGAATGAATTTCCTTCCAAATCTCAATTCAGACATCCATGGCAGTCTGCCCTTCAGCGGACCCAGCTTGTACTTCCCAAGCGCTTAGTACAGTGCTCTGCACATGGTAAGCGCTCAATAAATATGATTGAATGATTGAATGAATGTACAGTAAGACCAAGGGAGGCTTGGCCACAAGGCCATGTGGATTGAGTAGAATTTAAAAGGATTCTTCCGAGTGACCAGTTTGAGTTACCTCCTTCCCTTCCCCACAGCACCTGTATATATGTATATATGTTTGTACATATTTGTTACTCTATTTATTTATTTATTTTACTTGTACCTATCTATTCTATTTATTTTATTTTGTTAGTGTGTTTGGTTTTGTTCTCTGTCTCCCCCTTTTAGACTGTGAGCCTACTGTTGGGTAGGGACTGTCTCTATATGTTGTCAACTTGTACTTCCCAAGCGCTTAGTACAGTGCTCTGCACACAGTAAGCGCTCAATAAATACAATTGATGATGATGATTGAGTTCCAAATACAATTGTTAAGCTGTGAAAACGTTTGGTGGTGCTGGTGGAAGGAATAGCGGAGTATGTAGCTAGAGGGGTTTTACCCATCCTCTAGACTGTAAGCTCACTGTGGGCAGGAAATGTGTCTGTTTATTATTACATTGTACTCTCCCAAATGCTCAGTACAGTGCTTTGCACACAATAAGCACTCAATAAATACGACTGAATGAAGGAATGAACGAGTGCTCAGAGGCGGCTTGCCCACAGTGAATAGAGCACAAGCCTGGGATTCAGAAGGTCATGGGTTCTAATCCCGCCTCTGCCACTTGTCTACTGTGTGACCTTGGGCGAGTCACCTCACTTCTCTCTGGTTCAGTTACCTCAGCTGTAAAATGGGGATTGAGACTCTGAGCCCCATGAGGGACGAGGAACTGTGTCCAACACGATTCGCGTGTATCCACCCCAGCGCTTAGTACAGTGCCTGGCAGGTGGTGAGCACTTAACAAATACCACAATTATTATTATTGGTATTTTCATCGTTTGAGGTGGGTCTGCGTTTTGTCACTTTGGGGAATCAATCAATCAATCAATCGTATTTATTGAGCACTTACTGTGTGCAGAGCACTGTACTAAGCACTTGGGAAGTACAAATTGGCAACATATAGAGACGGTCCCTACCCAACAGTGGGCTCACAGTCTAAAAGGGGGAGACAGAGAACAAAACCAAACACACTAACAAAATAAAATAAATAGAATAGATATGTTGGCACCAGTCTCAGACCTCTGGAGGGCTGTTTGTAAACTCACGCCTCTGTTGTTCAACCTCACTCAGATTTGCCAACCGCCTCGGCATTTTGCAACTAAACTAACAATTTTGCTGGATCTCATGAGCTTCTGAGGGTCCGCAAGGGTCAGCATAGATGTAGTCCAGACTCGTCTTGGCAGACTTTCGCCTGCCATCTTTTGTTGAAGGTTCCCGTTTTGGCACTAGGCTCCCGGTTTTCTCCGAGGGTATACCACCCCGTGTGAACGCGGTGAGCCGGATTCTCCCTCAAGTCCAGAAATTGGATGCGTTGGGTTAATCTGTCATCCGGGAATGGGGTTGAAATCTGCATCACTCGTTGGCTCCATTCGCCCGTTCGACTTCGTGAGGTGGCCAGTTGGTGCCACTCCTGCCTGTGCCCTCGGGATGCAGTCTCATTTAAATAGCAGCAAGTGATGTTTTGATTAAAAACCATGAATTCCAACCCCAGAAAATGCCTTGGAGAAAAACCCTTTGCATGTCTGAGGCCGTTGTTGGGTAGGGACTGTCTCAAGCGCTTAGTACAGTGCTCTGCACACAGTAAGTGCTCAATAAAGTGCTCAGACTGAGCCCCTTCCTTCCTCTCCCCCTCGTCCCCCTCTCCATCCCCCACATCTTACCTCCTTCCCTTCCCCACAGCACCTGTATATATGTTTGTACATATTTATTGCTCTATTTATTTATTTATTTCACTTGTACATATCTATTCTATTTATTTTATTTTGTTAGTATGTTTGGTTTTGTTCTCTGTCTCCCCCTTTTAGACTGTGAGCCCACTGTTGGGTAGGGACTGTCTCTATATGTTGCCAATTTGTACTTCCCAAGCGCTTAGTACAGTGCTCTTTACACAGTAAGCGCTCAATAAATACGATTGATGATGATTGATGATGATGATAGTAAATGCGACTGAATGAATGAATGTCACTTTCTCGCTTGAATTGATCCAAGAATGAATTTTGCACTTTTCACTTCCATCCTTTAAAAAAGAGAACACCTGTTGAAATAGCAAACACAAAAAGGTAACCACGAGTTCGGAGGAGAGAGGAAAGTTTCTCCTTCTTTATATTTTTTTCAGCTGTTTGTTCTCCAGAATAGCAGCCAATCCAAGTGTTTTCATTCCATTGCTTGGCACATTCTGCCTGAATGCTTATCTGTTTGTCTTGCGCAGGTGTGTCTGAACAGAAAAGCAGATAGGTTTTTGGTCTCAGCAATAATTCTGCGCAAAATGTAGTCTGGGACACTGAAACCCTGTCAATAGTAATGTTCTGAAGTTGTTGTTTGGTTTACCTTTGTTATTTTAAGCCAATAAAACTCTCAGGATGACCACTGGGAAAACTAAATATAGAGGGAGAGAATATGGTTGCAGAACATAGACTAACTATTGATCTGGTTGCAGCTTTTCCTTTTAAGTACTATCCCCACATTGCAAAAATTCTACTGCATAATATCTGTTTTCCCATTTGGACAGGGAAATTATGTGGGTAGGACCCATGAGGAAGAAACCAACTTTTAAGCGATTTGTCTTTTTCTCCCCCAGACCTTTAAGGAGGAGAAATATTTGAAGGATGCCATGGAGTGCAGTGATGTGATCTGGCAGCGTGGGTTACTGCGGAAAGGATACGGAATCTGCCACGGAACGGCCGGGAACGGATACTCCTTCTTATCCCTTTATCACCTAACTCAGGACAAAAAGTACCTCTACCGAGCTTGCAAGGTACGATAGTAATTGTGGTACTTGTTACACGCTATGTGCCAAGCACTGTACGAAGCCCTGGGGTAGGTAGATACTAGGATAATCAGGGTGGACGCAGCCCGTGTTTCACTTGGGGCTCACAGCCTAAGTAAGAGGAAGAAGGGGTCTTGTCTTATGCCGTCGAGTCATCTTCGACCCGTAAGTGACACCATGAACACATCTCTCCCAGAACTCCCCACCTCTGTCTGCAGTCGTTCTGGTAGTGTCTCCGCAGAGTTTTCTTGGTAAAAATACGGAAGTGGTTTACCATTGCCTCTTTCCGCGCGGTGAACTTGAGTCTTCGCCCGTGATTCTCTCCCATGCCGCTGCTGCCCAGCGCAGGTGAGTTTTGAGTTGTAGCAGATTGCCTTCCACTCGCTAGCCACTGCCCAAGCTAGGAGTGGAATGGATAGGGCTCTGCCTGACTCTCCCTCCTGTAGTCGAGATTGGTAGAGTACTGGGAACTCTCCAGGTGTGACCCTAAATCCGCAGTTTAAAGGTGAGGAAACTGAGGCCCAGGGAAATGAAGTGGCTTGCCCAAGGTCACACAGCAGGCAAGTGGCAGAGCTGGAATAGACCTGAGGTCCTCTTCTTCTTTTTTTTTAAATAGTATTTGTAAAGCACTTACTGTTTGCCAGGTACTGTACTAAGCACTGGTATAGATACAAGATAATCAATTTGGACCCAGTCCACGTCCCTCATGAGGCTCACAGTCTTAATCCCCATTTTATATTTGAAGGGACTGAGGCACAGGGAAGTTAAGGGACTTGCCCAAGATCCCTCGGCAGTCAGGTGGCGAAGCCAGGATTAGAGCCTAAATCCTTCTGCCTCCCAAGCCCGTGCTCTATCCGCTAGACCACACCGCTTCTCTGACTCCTGGCCCTGTGCTTTGATGCCGAGGTTTGCTCTGTCTCATCACACTGCCCCGCTCATTTAAAAAAAGTGGGACAAGAAGTCACCCAGGCCCTGATCCTTGCAGCCACATAAAGCCAGTCAGGTAGGAAATTCAGGATGAGAAAATGACAGTGTGAAATGACCGTTTCCTGGAGCGGGTCTTCCCAACCTGGAATCTCCCTCGGACTCCTTTGCTGGCCAAACCACGGCTCCACTTTTCACACACCACCCTCACAGCACCGGGCCAAACTCTTTCCTGCTCATTCATTCGTATTTATTGAGTGTTCACTGGGTGCAGAGCACTGTACTAAGCACTTGGGAAAGTACAATGCAACAATAAACGGTGACATTCCCTGCTTCCATTTCGGCAGTAAAGCCCTGGTAGAGTACCAAGCACATATCCTGAGCAAAGATGGGTGTCAGACCATCAAGGAAAAGGATTGATAATTCTCACTAGTGGGTGAGTCGGGTGAGTTGAAGACATTGAGTCACTAGCCCCTAAAAATCATACTATTATCTCTACGTCGGAATACTCTCCACACTCTCCCAAGAAAAAGCAGAGTTGGACCCTTACTAAACCCAAAACTCCTGGGAACCCTTGCCAACGCTGTCTCTGCAACCTTCGACAAGTCTCTTTGCTGCTCCGGATCCCCAGTTCTTCATCAGCAGATAAGGCAGGGTGTGAATTATTCCCAAGGGACATGAGGAAAACAAAGCCATGTTGTCAAGTGCTAAGAAATAACACTGAGATTGCACCAACATTTTTGCCTGATTTGAAGGGCACGTACATTCATACACTTAGGACAAATGGGGCAGGTGTGAAATAAACTCAAGGATAGTGGAGAGGTATGTGTTTCAAACCTCTTTGCCCCATAGAGTCCCAGAGATCTGAGTTTACACTCTCTGCAATCCAGGAGGGTCAAGTTCCTTCATTAGCTAATTCTTTAGAATGCAGATACAGAGACAGAGCTTATGAAACAAGTTAGTCCATTGGTTAGATCATGTTTCTCAGCATGGTTATATAAAGGATTTCTCCCTGAAAGATTAATTTGAGCCAGAGGCAACCATTAAGTGCCCCGTGGGATCCTCCTTTACTTGATTAATTTAGGATTAGGACTGCCTGAATTCCAGTAATAACGCTGGAGTCTTCAGACTAGAGGTGAAACCCCCTCAAGTTGACTGTGTAGCTGAGATAGGAATTAGGGGAGTGTGGAAGGAAGAAACTTTGAAAACTCAATCCAGCTGTAGATGTTTATAGCCAGTAGATTATTAAAAAGACTCAGGTGAAAGGAGAGCAGTGAATGGAAACACAATCAGAGTGCAGAGTTAGGCCTCAAGAGCTTGTTAACCCTGAGAGATCGGAATATAGCCCACATGCATTCATTCATTCAATCATACTTATTGAGCGCTTACTGTGTGCAGAGCACTGTACTAAGCGCTTGGGAAGTACAAGTTGGCAACATACAGAGACTGTCCCTACCCAACAGTGGGCTCACTGTCTAGAAGACTAGGCATGTCTTGAAAGGCATGCCTTTCAAGCCTGTATTTAAAAACATTTAGCAAACTGTTAAAAAGTCCACTTCGTGTAGGGCAAGCGGGTAAAACTTCTCTAATTTTATTGTGTTGCAGACCATCACATTTTTAGGCTGGTATTAGGTGGATAATTAAATATTAAAGGAAGCAAATCTTGTTTTTCTGTCTGCCCCTGCCCTGGCATTTCCTGGGACCCAGCATGATTTGTTCCCAGACTTTTAAACTGGTACAGCTCTGAACACCTGCCACCTCCAGCAATCTTGGGTTTTCCTTTTGTTTTCTTCTTTTCAGTTTGCCGAATGGTGTTTAGATTACGGAGCTCACGGCTGCAGAATCCCAGACAGGCCATACTCTCTCTTTGAAGGTAAGGGTCTTCTGAGGGCATCAGTAGCCCTCTACCAACCAAAAGCATTAAAGTTTAACCTGCCAAAGCAGGAACCCTTAGAAATAAATACTTGCACTCTAGGTTTAGCTTATCAATCAGTCATATTTATCGAGCGCTTAGTATGTGCAGAGACGGAACAAAATGCTTGGGAGGGTACGCTACAATACAGTTAACAGACCCGTTCTCTGCCCGTAACAAGCTTCCAGTCTAGAGGCAATAATTGTGGTAATAATAGTAATAATAATAATAATGGTATTTGTTAAGCGCTTACTATGTGCCAAGCACTGCTCTGAACGCTGAGGTAGATACAAGGTAATCAGGTTGTCCCACGTGGGGCTCACGGTCTTAATCCCCATTTTGCAGATGAGATAACTGAGGCACAGAGAAGTGACTTGCCCAAAGTCACACAGCTGACAAGTCTCAGAGGGAGGATTAGAACCCTCGACCTCTGACTCCCAAGCCTGTGCTGTTCCCACCAAGCCACGCTGCTTCTCCGAGTCCCATGTGGGACAGGGACTTGTCCATCCTGATTATTGTGTATCTACCTCAGTGCTTAGTTCAGTGCCTGGCACGTAGTAAGTGTTTGACAAATACCATTTAAGAAAAAAAAAAGTAAAGAGAAATACCAAGACGTCTAGTACTTGGACTTCTTTGCTCACTCCCTGTGTGCCCACTTAGGTGAGCACAAGTAGCCAGCCAGAAATCCCTCCCCAACAGTGTGGTATAGTGGATAGAGCATGGGCTTGGGGGTCAGAGGACCTGAGTTCTAATCCTGGCTTTGCCACTTGTCTGCTATGTGACCTTGGACAAGTCACTTCTCTGTGTCTCAGTTACCTCATCTGTAAAATGGGGATTAAGACTGCGAACCCCATGCAGGACAGGGACTGCGTCCAATCCAATTATCTTGTGTCAACTCCAGCGCTTAGTACAGTGCCTGGCCCATAATATGCGCTTAACAAATACCAAAATTATTATCATTATGCTCTGCACACAGTAAGCACTCAATAAATGCGATTGAATGAATGAATGAATTCTGAGTATCTGTTAGACACTTCAGGGGTCAGAAGTCCAACTACAGGAACTCCTGCAAGGGCCATTCCACAAGTGATGCCCAAAGTCTCGCGGGAGCTAACGGTTTCTCAGGACCTCTGGCCTTTCTGGGCCATTCATTCATTCAATCGTATTTATTGAGCGATTACTGTGTGCAGAGCACTGTACTAAGCGCTTGGGAAGTACAAGTTGGCAACATATAGAGACGGTCCCCACCCAGCAGCGGGCTCACAGTCTTTCTCCTGGGCCATACTCACCGCAGGGATCCACGCCTCCATACACTACTCAGTCGGTGACTCTTCTCCGATTACACGGTCCCCGCAGCCTTTGTCGCCATCCAGGAGGGAATAAACTTCTTCTGTGTTGTAGGTATGGGAGGGACCATTCACTTTTTATCCGACGTGCTGGCCCCGGAGACCTCCCGCTTTCCGGCACTCGAACTCGGGCCTTGGGAGAAGGAAGACAAGGAGGAGAAGGACAGCTAAACTGCCCAGCGAGCCTCAAGGGGTGAGACTGCTTAGTGTCTCAGGCAGAACCACTCTGAGTCACAAAGGAGAAGCAAAAACCCAGTTTGACTTCCCCCACATCTCTCCAAAGGAGCACAAGATACAGCATGAGAGAGAAGTCGTCCCAACCACATTCTGTTTCACCACTGCTGCAAATCTGAATTCTTTCGACCCCGTAACTCTCGCTACCTTCAGCTCTTTCCGGTGTTTGCATGCTTCTCGGTGTTGTCCGTAAATGTGATTTCGTTGTTGCAAGCGGAAACTCTTCTTTTTGTCCAAATCTCGGGCCTGTCCTTGCATGAGTGTAACTGCAGCAGCCGAGCATCTGTAATGTGTCCAGTGGGGACTGGTCCATATGAACTACCAAGGGTGCGGCCTGACGCCTTCATTAATTTTGGAAAAGACATTTGTTCGTAGGTTGATGGTATTTGTTGTGGAGTTTGCTGAGTGCCCTTTGGGGTAAGCATAAGTTCCTTGTAGGGTTAAGGGAACAGGGCTTGAAATTTGAGGGAAGGGGGAAGGATTCCTTTCATCAGACGTTTGGGAAATCCCAGTGTGTAGCGGCTGGAGGGTGGAATTATAAGGAAACTAATGGGGTGAGTTGCATCCCCTTTCAGAAGGTTTCGGCTGCACTAGAGGGGAAGCAGCAAAGACACTCCTTTCACAGAACCACAGAACTCTACTTTTATTGTTTCCTGACCGGTAGCAGTATGCCCGTTCTTTAAGGTGTTGTGAAAAATGTGACCTTTGTGACCATTTATACAAGAGGCCATACTTGAATTTAAAAATCAGCAATTCAAGAACTAGACCATTTATGGACAATGTCCAAGAGGAACACAACTTGACTAACACATCCCAAACTTAACAAGCGTATGGGGATAGGGCAGTGAAATTCAGTTCAAGTTGGAGTTGACAGTATTAAAACCACGGTAGCCGACCGCTAAAGTCTGTTCCCCAGCTTTGTGCATATTTGGAATGAATATTCTGCCTATTTTTGATAGCTTTCATTTTCTGAGGCGTCTCCAGTGTCTCTTCACTCTCATGTGCATTGATGGGCACAGCACATGATGAAGTTTTCTTTGGTAGTGTATTTCAGTACTTTGAGAGTGTTTATACATTAACTCAGTTGGATTTGAAAGTTTCCCTTTTTTCTTAAAAAAAAAAAGCAAACACACCATTCTTTTTGCTGCCAGGGTACCCTCAGAGAGGGGGCACTCTCACACTTTACAAGATCTGAAGCCCCCAATCCTGTTTCCCGACCCTGCAGACGTTGAACTTGCCCACGTCTGGAGAGGCCAGAAAGTTTAAAGTTGACTTTCTGCCCCAAGTAAATTGAGCCCGGCTGAGCCCCACATCCGCAGGCAGTCCTCCCCAGAGGCCTCGGGGAGGGAGAGTTCAAATATATCGAATTTACCATCCACCACCCATGTCTTCCAACCCTACTTCTTCCTTCCAAAGCCACAGTCCGTCTCCAAAAGCTATTCTTACCAACGGTAAGAGGTGGAATTGACAGGCAGTTTTTTTTTTTTAGTGAAGAAGGGGCAGGTTTAGAATGTGAGCGGGGTGAGCACCGTGGACAGTGTTGCTACCCAATCACTGGGGTCCCTCGGCCAACTAGAGGTTCACCCAGCGATTAAACTCTTTTGACTCTGAATTAACCCTTGGAGGACCCCTTTTCCGTGCATGTGAAACGTGTTGCTCGACAATAATAATGGCACTCGTTGATTGTACCTGCATGAGACAGGAATCTTTTTTGAAAACAAAATTCTGCTGGAAAAGCCCTATTTTGGCCCCAAATCTTACTAGGGCAAACCTGAAATCAGGTCAGGTTTCTAGCGAAATACCAATCCACTTGTCTCCAACCCCAATCCCGCCGATTGCCAGGTAGCGTGGTAGAGTTTTACCCTCATCCGCTGCTGTCCTGAGGCATTCCAGGATCTTCCTCGGAGTCCAGGCGGATGGAGGTGAAAGAGGCAGTATAAAGTTCCCTGAATCTGTGAGCTGATCAGGAGGCTTGCGTGAGAGACGTAACCCTCATCTGTTGTCTACACTGACCTCAGTGATTCTCACTGGATCTTTTTTACTGCCCTGTGAGCAAATATTGTGACTAATATCAAGCCCTTCTAATGCCTCACAGGTCCAAAACCAGTGTTATTTAGACATAGTCCACGAAGATCTTTTTCTGCCAGCCAGGTGTATCTTGGGATGACACCACAATGGAGAGGGTGGTGGGGGGTTGGGAAGTAATTGTGGAAATATTTAAGGGAGCTTGGAGAAATCAAGCTGTATGTGATATGAGTTGAACTCGGTAGCAAATTATAGCAGTTTTCTCAGAGTCTAAAAATCTTCAAACTTCTCATTTCCTGAATTTTGGATGGATATCTTTGGGTCAGCAGTTTGAAACATCAAGTCACGTGATTCAAATACACAATACTGTTCGTTTTGAAATTTGGAGAAAAAAAAAAGCATTGCTGTTTTGTGTTTGATGAACTTGGGGGAAGAGAACCAGGTTTGTTAGTAAAAGTTTGTTTTTGTGGTGATAGTTTGGAGCGCCTTTATTTCTCCTTGCCCTTTCCGTGATTCAGACCCAGAATCTTTAAACAGTTCGAATGTTTTCGAAGGGTTACTTCGTTCTCTGAAAGTGGTTGTGTACCAACTGCAAGATCCAAGTCATGATCCCTAAGGCAGCCCGTGCAGGGAAGCTGCTCTTGTGGGGAAAGGGCCACACTGGTGCTCCCCGGGGCCCCTGGGCCTAAATGAGAAGCTGGGAGAGAGCAGCACAGTGTGACACAGTTGAGCTGTGAGGCGAAGCCTCTTGTTCCCACTATTTTTAGGCCGCTTGGATTCCCTCTGGGGCAGAACGGAGACACAGGGCATTTTGGAGAAGTCCCCCTCCCTCAGAGAGTTCCCGAAAATCCCACGGAGCCAGGGCTTCTGGAATGCTTTTCCATCTCAAGAGGTGTCCCGTCCCCCAGTGGATAAAGCACGATCCTGAGAGTCAGAAGGATCTGGGTATTAATCCCAGCTCTGCCACTTGTCATGCAGCAGACGAGGGATAGAGCCGGGATTAGAACCCACGCCCTCTGACTCTCAAGCCAGGCTCTTGCCACTAGGCCATGTTGCTTCTCTTGTGGATAAACTTACCTGAGCATTAGAATAGAACAGAGCAGTGGCCTGAACGCTAGAGCAGTGCTTGGCACATAGTAAGTGCTTAACAAATGCCATCATTATTATTATTATTTAAAAAGCCCAGACCTTCCTTTGGCAAAAATGGAGCTCTGTGGAACTATGAATAAGTGGAAGAGGGCATTGCATCCTAGCTCTTTGGTCAGGCACTGGCCATTGGACCGTCAGCCAGTCAGTTGTATTTATTGAGCGCTTACTGGGTGCAGAGCTTGGGAGAGTACAGACACATTACCTGCCCACATGTTTTTACACATATATATATATATAATGGCATTTATTAAGCACTTACTATGTGCAGAGCACTGTTCTAAGCGCTGGAGAGGTTACAAGGTGATCAGGTTGTCCCATGTGGAGCTCACAGTCTTAATCCCCATTTGACAGATGAGGTAACTGAGGCACAGAGAAGTTAAGTTACTTACCCAAAGTCACACAGCTGACAATTGGCAGAGCTGGGATTCGAACCCATGACCTCTGACTCCAAAGCCCAGGCTCTTTCCACTGAGCCACGCTGCTTCTCTAGACTCTTCACAGTCTAGAGGGAAAGGCAAGCATTAATATAAATAAATTACAGATATGTATATAAGTGCTTTGAGGCTGGGAGGGAGGATGAATAAAGGGAGCAAGTCAGGGCAATGCAGAGGGAGAGGGAGAAGAGGAAAGGAGCGCTTAGTCAGGGAAGGCCTCTCGGAGGAGTTGTGTCTTCAATAAGGCTTTGAAGGAGGGGAAAATAATCTAATTTAGATCCTGAAGAGACTGGTGGCTCACCTTGACCCGAGTGTTGTAGCGTGGCATGGGAACTAGGTATTCTTAAGGCTGTCACTGGCCTGAAATAATTGGGATGAAAATTGAGAGGGTGGAAGGTAGTGGGGAGAGGGTGGTGGGGTTTGAGGAAGGAAGGCCTGTCAAACATTCTGGACTTGAATGAAAGCAAAGACCCTGTTTGGGGACTAGTTGCCTCTTGTTCCTTTACGTGAAACTGGCAGATAACTAAACCCACACCAAGCCTCCTCCTCAGTAGACATGCTATTGGTATTTCTGCCTCTCCAGGAACGGAGATCAGAAATCGACTGATGTGTCTGAGGAGATTTCTGTAAATCAGGGAAATGTGACGCACAGTTTTCCCAGAACCAAATACAGGGAACAAACCATTTCATACCGAGAAGGCCAACCGCAGTGTTGCCGTCTCCCATGCCACCACCTACGAGTGATTTGGTTTTAAGGCCATTGAGTAAAGTACTGCTCCAGTCTACTAACTTGCCCACAACATTTGATGGAATAGATGTCCCAAAAGGTGAGCAGACATCTTCCTCCCAGGATGAATCTGGTCCGGCAATTTTGAAATCCCACGGGCCTTTAGTTTATCCTGTGGTCTTGATGTCTCACCTTTCTGTCTGCCTTCAGGCACAGTTGTTTTACCCAGAATACCCTCTGTGGGAAAGGGCCCGCTCTGAAACCACAGCCAAGGGCTCCCCTTTCTAAAAACATTTATTTCATTTCCCATGGCTTTTCCCTTTCCTGCTTTTAAATGCTCCAGGAAGTCTAGGGATGTTTATGCATTTCGGGTTGTTCAGGGTTATATTAACCACTTCCAACCGAAGGATTTTCAGTCATTGCTAAGGAAATTAGATGGCCACCTAAAGTCTTCCTTAGCCTGATGAAGAACAGTTGGCTCCACTATCTACCCCAGTGCTTAGTATTAATAGGCATTTAACAAACATCATTAAAAAAATAAGCTTAAGAGCTACTTAAAGTCTCAGGTTGGGGTGATGGGAAGCACACTTTTCTCCCTAAGCCTTCATTTCCCTTACCAAGTCCAACCTGATTATCTCATATCTATCCCAGCATTTAGTCCAGTGCTTGGCATATATAGAAGGCTTAACAAACACCTCAGTTATTATTATGACATTATTATTATTATAACTTGTACTTCCCAAGCGCTTAGTACAGTGCTCTGCACACAGTAAGCGCTCAATAAATACGATTGATGATGATGATTTCATAGTCACTGACCTATTCAGTTAACAGTGCTTTGCCCGCAGTAAGGGGTCAACAAGTATGACAGAATTGAATGAATTTACCAGTAGACAGGAACCATAAGGAACTCCTCCCCAAAATAGCAGACGTTCAAGAGAGTCTAAATACATTGCCGGACAGCTGGACAATCCCTAATGGGTTACTTTGAGAAGCAGCATGATCTAGTGCAGAGAATGCAGGCCTGGAAATCAGAAGGACCTGGGTTCTAATTCTGGCTCTGCCACTTGTCCGCTGTGTGACCTGGGCAAGTCACTTCACTTCTGTGGGCCTCAGTTACCTCGTCTGTAAAATAGGGATAAAGACTGAGCCCCATAAGGGGTGGGGATTGGGTCCAATCTGATTTGCTTGTATCTGCCCCCACGCTTAGTACAGGGTTGGACTTAGTCCATCTCCCACATGGGGTTCACAGTTTTAACCTCTGACCGACTCTATATGTTGCTGATTTGTACTTCCCAAGCGCTTAGTACAGTGCTCTGCATGCAGTAAGCGCTCAATAAATATGATTGAATGAATGAATGAACCCCCATTATACACGCAGTAAGTGCTCAATAAATACGATTGAATGAATGAATGAACCCCCATTATACAGATGACATAACTGAAGCACAGAGAAGTTAAGTGACTTGTCCAAGGTCACACAGCCGACAAGTGAGAAGCAGCATGGCTCAGTGGAAAGAGCCCGAGGTCACGGGTTCAAATCCTGGCTCCTCCATCTGTCAGCTGTGTGACTTTGGGCAAGTCACTTCACTTCTCTGGGCCTCAGTTCCCTCATCTGGAAAATGGGGATTAAAACTGTGAGCCCCCCGTGGGACAACCTGATCACCTTGTAACCTCCCCAGCGCTTAGAACAGTGCTTTGCAGATAGTAAGCGCTTAACAAATAAATTATTATAAGCGATGGAGCCGGAATTAGAACCCGTGTCCTTCTGATTCCCAGGCCTGAGCTCTTTCAACTAGGCAAGCTTCTTCCCATGTACTGTTTTCTCATGAAGACAGAGGTACTTTGAGTGAAGGGAACAGTTCATCTTGGGGCAGGCATTGAATGGAAAGACTGGTATAAAAGGAACTGGAAAGGAAACTCCTATTTGCTTAAAGCATCCCGAGCTGGAGAAGAATCTACTTCAAGGAAGCCCAAAGCCATTACGGTATTTCTCTGTATAAGGAAAGAACCCGGTCCTATTGGTGAAGTTAGCAGTGCTTTGCGCATATTAAGCGCTCAATAAATGCCATCATTATTATTACCAGAGAAATGCCTTAACCACTATAATGCTCATGGGTTCAAACCCTGGCTCCACCAATTGTCAGCTGTGTGACTTTGGGCAAGTCACTTCACTTCTCTGTGCCCCAGTTACCTCATCTGTAAAATCTGTAAGACTGTGAGCCCCACATGGGACAACCTGATCACCTTGTAACCTCCCCGGCGTTTAGAACAGTGCTTTGCACATGGTAAGCGCTTAATAAATTTCATTATTACTACCAGAGAAATGCCTTAACCACTATAATAGTCATGAGTTCAAATCCTGGCTCCACCAATTGTCAGCTGTGTGACTTTGGGCAAGTCACTTCTCTGTGCCTCTGTTACCTCATCTGTAAAATGGGGATTAAACTGCGAGCCCCACATGGGACAACCTGATCACCGTGTAACCTCCCCAGTACTTAGAACAGTGCTTTGCACGTGGTAAGCACTTAATAAATGTCATCAGTATTATTGCCAGAGAAATGCCTTAACCACTATAATGGTCATGGGTTCAAGTCGTGACTCCACCAATTGTCAGCTGTGTGACTTTGGGCAAGTCACTTCACTTCTCTGGGCCTCAATTACCTCATCTGTAAAATGGGGATTAAGACTGTGAGCCCCACATGGGACAACCTGATCACCTTGTAACCTCCCCAGCACTTAGAACAGTGCTTTGCACATGGTAAGCGCTTAATAAATGTCATCATTATTATTACCAGAGAAATGCCTTAACCACTATAATGGTCATGGGTTCAAGTCGTGACTCCACCAAGTGTCAGCTGTGTGACTTTGGGCAAGTCACTTCACTTCTCTGGGCCTCAGTTACCTCATCTGTAAAATGGGGATTAAGACTGCGAGCCCTACATGGGACAACCTGATCACCGTGTAACCTCCCCAGCACTTAGAACAGTGCTTTGCCCATAGTAAGCGCTTAATAAATGCCATTATTATGATTAGGTGCACAGTTAGAAAACGGGGCGTGTTCCAAGTGAATATTTGAGCAACGACCATTGGCAGGAAAAAACAGGTCAAAGAGAGGGTGGGTAGTTCAAGTGCAAATCCCGCAGCCTACAGCAGAGAGCAGTCCTATCCCAGCTCCAATCCGGCCTAGAATTCCTTCCCAGTGCCTGCTGCTCCCGGGAAATCTGGAGGGGGGAGTGGGAATAAATCTTTAGACTTTCGAAGCTACGCAGAAGGAAGAAGCCTCTGACAATCTGAAAGATACTAAGGCCTTTAATTAGAGTCAGATGAGATGGGGAAAGGGGGAAACCAAGCCCAGGCTTAATTTTCTCTCTAAGTAATGAGGCACTGGAGGGCAGGGCCTCCTCAGCTCGCACACAGGAGGCCATGCAGTGACTAGCGAGCTGCAGTTTCGCGTC
Source organism: Tachyglossus aculeatus (assembly GCF_015852505.1). Lineage (NCBI taxonomy): Eukaryota > Metazoa > Chordata > Mammalia > Monotremata > Tachyglossidae > Tachyglossus > Tachyglossus aculeatus. The sequence goes on along the minus strand of NC_052083.1, from coordinate 11,810,887 downwards.
TCCCGTTACCACATCCCCAGAGGTTCACTCTGATTGATAGACTTTCCTTTGAATTCCCCAAGTGTTCGCCTCAAATGCGAAGACTTCAAATAACAGCAGCCTAAATGGAGTCTCCGGTTTCTCTCGCTTAGGATAGAAAAGAGCTTTTCCCCTATGCCATTTAGAGACTATATTGCTGCTGAGAGGAGTGTTCCGGCTGACGTTACGGTTTGAACGTTCAAAATGTACCCAAATGCTGTTTCAGCCATTTTACCTCACTCTCTCCTGTGCGAGCGTCTGGTTTCCTTCCGGACAAAGATGAAGGGTTTTTTTCTCAGTTTTGTTTCAGACATATGTTTGTTACTAAGGATTTATTCTGTCTTTAAGGAGCTTTCACCCTTAGGGTTTTAGGGTGTGCCCCTATCTGGTGAAAGGCACGACTCCCATCATAAAAAAGCCTTATTTTCTCCTTCTCGCTTCCCTACTAGACTATAAGTTTAGAGGAACAATGAGGCCTAGTGGATAGAGGTTGAGTCTGGGAGTTTGAAGGACTTGTGTTGTAATCCAGGCTCTGTCACTTGTTCGCTGTGTGAACTTGGGTGTAGTTTCTCCGGGCCTCAGTTACCTCCTTTGTAAAATGGGGATTAAGACTGTGAGCCCCATGTGGTACATGGACTGTACGTACCCCAGCATTTAGCACAGTGCCTTGCGCACAGCAAGCACTTAACAAATACCATTGAAAAAAAAAAGCTCGTTGAGGGAAGGGATCATGTCTACCAACTCTATTGTACAGAGAAGCAGCGTGGCTCAGTGGAAAGAGCGCGGGTTTGGGAGTCAGAGGTCGTGGGTTCTAATCCTGGCCCCGCCACTTGTCAGCTCTGTGACTGTGGGCAAGTTACGTAACTTCTCTGAGCCTCAGTTACCTCATCTGTAAAATGGGGATGAAGACTGTGAGCCCCATGTGGGACAACCTGATCACCTTGTATCCCCCCAGTGCTTAGAACAGTGCTTTGCACATAGTAAATGCTTAACAAATTCCATTATTATTATTATTACTGTCCCAAGTGCTTAGTACTGTGCTCAGCAAACACTAAGTGCTCAGTAAATGCCATTGACTGATTGATTACTCAGCCTGTGAGCCACATGTGGGACAGAAACTGTGCCTGACCTAATTATCTTGTAATACAGTCCCAGGCACATAATAATAATAATAATGGTATTTGTTAAGTGTTTACGATGTTCCAGGCACTGTTCTGAGCCCTGGGGTAGGTAAAGATAGGTTGGACACAGTCCCTGTCCCACTGAGGGCTCACAGTCTTAATCCCCATTTTACAGATGAGGGAACTGAGATCCAAAGAAGTTGTGACTTGCCCAAGGTCACACAGCAGACAAGGCAGAGCCAGGATTAGAACCCATGACCTTCTGATTCCCAGGTCTGTCCTCTATCCACTAGGCCATGCTGCTTCTATTCATTCAATTGTATTTATTGAGCATTTACTGTGTGCAGAGCACTGTACTAGGCGCTTGGAAAATACAGTTCAGCAATAGAGACAATCCCTGCCCACACCAGGCTTACAGTCTAGTAAGAGCTTCACGAGCGGTGTGATAATTATTATTATTATTATTATTATTCTCTTGACCTTACCACACCCTCTTAACAACTGCCCCAAGTCCCCCCACCCATTTCTGTCCCAAAATCTGTGAACTGGATGTATACCTGTGCTGCCTTCAATTCCTCTCCCCCAACTTTCTTGACCTCCTGCATTCTGGATTTTGTTCCTAGTGCAACTGGGCTCAACAAAGACTCTAGTTAGCACCTTTTGAGTAGGTCTGACAGGATGCATTGTGTCCTAATCCTCCCTGACGGTGTTGATGGCTCCCTCCTCTTAGAAATGCACACTATCATTGGATCTCCAAATAGATGACCCTCTTACTCCTTAAACTCAAACTGATGAAAACTGAGCTCATCTTCTCCCCTAAATTTACTTCTAACTTTCCCATTCCAGTCAACAATATCACTATCTACCCTCCTTTGACTCTTATGCTTTGTACCTTTCTCATGGTCTCTAAATTCTGCCCGTTTCTCTCCTACAATGGCTACCACCTAAACTCAAGGACTGGTTATTTTCCAGCTGGATTATGGCATCAGCCTCCTTACTGTTCACCCAGCTTCCAGCCTCTTCCCTCTTCAAAAACTTCCCATTTCTCTCTGCATCCAACACAAATCCATTGGATTTAAGGCTGTCCACATAATGTATCCTCACCTACCTGCTCTCTTCCCTCACTACACTCCATCTTACCTCCTCCCAAGCTACCCTTCCAACTGTACCATTATAGCTACTCTCCAGGCTCTAATAAATTTGCTTGACTTTCACTTCCCTTCAATCTCAAATTGGCCAAACCCCACACCTCAAAACCATTCTGAAAAAGCTGTCGTCCCCAGGAGACCTAATCCAACTAATCCCCATCCTCCTGTTCTTGTCATTCCATCAGCACTTGGACTTATCCATTTATTTATTACATCTATTTATTTGCCTACTCTGTGTTTTAGTCAGTTGTAGCTGTTCTTCTAATTTTGTTCCTACTGTATACTTGTAATTTGTGCCAACCTGCCCGGCGGGCGGGCAGGAACTGTCTTTAATTTCTGCTGTATAGGCCTAAGCCTGTAGGTGCTCAGTAAATACTGACAGTGATGGTCCCCCCCTCCCCAGTTTGTGTTCAGCAAGGCAGCTCAGGTTTACACCCAAGTTGACTTTTATTTTGCACACATAGGAAAACGTGACCCTATCAAAAGATACAAACAGAAGAGCAACAGAAACCAGCAAATAGTCCAGAAGACAAGCATGCAAACAATCTGCAGTTAACTTTGAGGTTTGCCCAAGTAGGGATCAAAGACCATCACGTACACCAAGAAGTTTCAGTTGACTTTAAGAGGTGGGTATAATCCACCAACATTAACAGAGGAAACGACAGAATTGCAGGAAAACTTCACCAGAAGTTGAATTTCAATATACAGTATCAGAGTTCACTGTAAGGAAAACATTTGTTCTCTTACACAAACATGATAATATAAAACTGTCAAATAACATCAATCCTCTAGGATCTTAGGGCTTTGCTCATTCAAAAGAAAGACAGAAACTTACAGCAGAATTTGGTGTATCTGCCGTCAGATTAGAAACAGGCTCCTCTAGAGACACTGTGCTTCCCTGTAAAAAAAAAATGCAGGGGGGTCGGGAGAGATGAAGCCTTTTGGATGATAGATGTTCCATTCCAGCCTATCTATGGAGTCTTGGGGTCAAACCATGAACTTGAGCTGTGTCAATCATTTTTAGGGTGCTTCCTGTATGGAGAGCATGGTAGTAAGCATTTGGGAGACTGCAATATAACAGAGTCTTGATTCCCTGCCAAGAATCAGAGTGATTAGGTCATCCTCACTGGTACAGGAGGTCAAAAAGAGTCTTAGGATAGCCTGGTTAATTTTAACATTTGGAAACCAAAACTGCAGTTTCTGTAGGTTTCCTGCCATTCTCCAGTGGCAAGAGGGGTTGGAGGGAACAGCTACCATTCCTTCATTAAAGTGGAATGTGGCTCTAAAGTTCTCTGATTTTCCTCTGACATCCACAAAGCAGATTTGCCTCTGCTATCTTGATGGTCTGTGTGGAATTCCTAGGAGAGCAGGCTCTTGAAAGTTTAATGTGCCATGGAGAGAGAGAGAATGAGTAGCAGCTTGGTTTTAATGGTTAGAGCACAGGCCTGGAAGCCAGAAGAGCATGGTTCTAATCCCAGCTCCGCCACTTGTCTGCTGTGTGAACTTGGGCAAGTCACTTAGGTTTTCTGTGCCTCAGTTACCTTATCTGTAAAATGGGGATTAAAACTGTGAGCCTCAAGTGGGACATGGACTGTGTCCAACGTTATTAGCTTGTATCTAACCCAGCACTTAGTGCAGTGCCTGGTGCATAGTAAGTGCTTAATACAAAAAGAACACAAAACTTTAAGATGAATCTTAATGAGGCGTTAGCATCACAGATACAATGGTTAGCGATTTTAAATAGATTCCGTTTCATTCTGTAAAATATGACTATAAAATAGAAAATAAAATGTAGGAGCGGCAAATATGCTGTGCCTTATGAAGTCATCCAGCACTGACCTGGAGATCAATTCAAAATGGCCAACAACACTCCTAATTCAGAAGAAAATTCACTTGACCTGATTGGTCTTGTCCCCTTAGACTCTCAGAGTATGTGGTGGTCTTTGGGTTGTAATAATAATAATAATAAGTGGCATTTGTTAAGCATGTACTATGGGCCAAGCACTGTACTAAGCACTGGGGCAGAAACAAGATAATCAGATCACACACAGACTCTGTCCCTGGTCAGATATTTATTGTGCAAGCATTGTCATTTTCAAAGAACATATGGAGCTTGGGTAAGCCATATAAAATCTGTTTCATTCTCACCTAGACCTCACCTTGTTTAAAGGAAAAATCCCACTTTAAGCCAAGGCTTCTTGATATCATCTCTTTCCCAGAATGCCCTTCCGTTCAAAGCCCAATAAATTCAGGCTGAGATCACACACACGCCTACTGAGCCAATGTAGTTGCTTCTAGTAGGGCTCCTTGGGTACCTTCAGTTGATGTTTTGTAGTTTGGATTGATTCATCTGTCCCTTAAAGGCTGGAGTTGTGGGCACACGCATTGTGTGCCTCCCTGAGGCCACACCCAGGGCCCACTTTTTGGAGAAAGAGAGGAACTACACGGTGGCCAAAAAAAATCCCTAGTTAAATACCCGAGTCCTAGAGAGCTGCTTTATCCATTGTTCACCAGTTACAGGATCTGCCAGGGGATAAGTGGGGTTACTAGATCCAAATGTAAGCAGGAATTCTGGAGGAGACTTCCTACCTCATGACATTAGACTCTTTCTTTACCGCTAATGGAACCTATGTAACGTTCTCTGGATCCGTGCTCTTCTTCCAGGGGAACAGCAAATGGGAAACTGAAAGCTGGGAAGCAGCATGGCCTAGTGAAAAGAGTCTGAGATGAGGAGTCAGAGGACCTGGATTCTAATCCTGGCTCCACCCCTCTTCTGCTCTGTGACTTTGGGCAGGTCACAAATTGTCTGTGCCTCAATTTCCTTCTGTAAAATAGAGATTAAATCCTACTCCCCTCACTTAGACTCTGAGCCCTGTGTGGGACAGGGACTGTGTCCAATCTGTTTATCTTGTATATACTCAGCATTTAGTTCAGTGCTTGGCACTTTAGCGGGGGCTCAACAAGTACCCTAACAAAAATAATCTGACCTAAGGGAAAGTGATTTCCCCAGGCAGCGAACCATTTGCAGCTCAGGGGCAGAAAATTTTCCTTGAAATCCAAATATCTTTAGTCTTCCTCAAAAGCCAGCAGGCAGCTGATTGGGACTTTTAGCATTTAATTTGGATTTTGCTCTACGCAACGGGTTTACTCATATCTTTGTTCATCTAATCATAATTATTGAGCATTCACTGTGTGCAGAGCACTGTACTAAGTGCTTGGGAGAGTACAAAATAATTAACAGATATATTCCCTGCCCACAGCGAGTTTACAGCAGAAGGTGGGGCTGACAGGGAAGAGTCAGGCCTCAGGTGAGTCGTAAGGGACAATGACATCCAAATGGATGTCTCGGCTTACTTTTCTTTTCCCACCTCCTCAGAGAAAAAGGGGAATCGCAAACACAGAGGATTTCCCAAGCCTCAGCTCAGCCGCCTGTTGGTTTGTTGATCCTGGCTGTTCCTTTGTCTTGTTCAGCCCTAAACAGTGGAAATTCCCACCCAGAGTCAGAGGGGTATCCTCAGCCTCTACATTCTAGAAAGGAACGGTTTGCCTCACCCTCCCACCCCCTGATATTTCCAGCCATCCTCTCTTCCTTTCTTTTCCATTCTCCGTTTACCGCCCTGCGGTGTCACCAATGGAGGAAGGGAGATATCCTCCCACTTCTCTCCCTCGTTTGGACATAATCCCTGTCGAAACAAAAGTCAGAAATAAAGAGTGTGTATTTAAATGCAGGTTTCCATTAAACGCCTTGAGGAGGAAATTGTGCTTGCTTTGAAGACATCAAAGGAAAATTTTCCCCCAAAGGCTCGTACGATCATCCGATCATCCTCTGCAATTTGACGTGGATGGGGGCGGGTGAAGGGAGGATGGGGAGGGGAGAGAAAGAACAAGAGTCTCAAACAAGCAGGGAGTCCACCCCTCCGCCCTGCTTTCTCCTCCTGCGGTGCAGTGGGGCCTTCCGCACCTCCGTGTCACGTCACCCGGCAGCGGAGCTGTTACTTCGAAGACTTCACCACCTGCTCGTAGGGTGGAGGTGGTGTGTTGCAGTAGGAGGGCGGGGGAGGGTAAGCGGGATTTCCCTGGGGCGAATTGGGCTGAACGTGGAAAGCCATTGCCATCTGATTCATCCCAGCTCCTCCGGGGTCAGTGTAATATGGCATCCCTGGTTGTTGCACTCCTAGAGGGGAAAGAACAAGGGGTGAATTAGTGCTCTGTTCCAAAACAGCAGTACGAGCCGTCCCACAAACCAGACAGTTGGTATGACGCGCTTTCGGCGGATGTTTGCTGAGCGAGAGCTTCCTCTCCACGTGCAGTTGTGACATTTTCAATTAGGGGATCTCAGGAGTATGATTATTTAAACACCACCGGAGCCTGATGCATTGGCAAAACATTGTCTAACACTGTGAGGAAGCTTACAGACGAGAAGAGGCTGCTAGTCAGCACCAGACATCCAAGAAGGCCCCTGTCAACCACAGAATGGAGCCACCCGTTCTCTGGGCTGAAGGTGAGCCTGCCGACTTTTTTTATTTTTATTTTTTTTAATGGCATTTATTAAGCGCTTACTATGTGCAGAGCACTGTTCTAAGCGCTGGGGAATTAACAAGGTGATCAGGTTGTCCCACGTGGGGCTCACAGTCTTCATCCCCATTTTGCAGATGAGGGAACTGAGGCCCAGAGACGTTAAGTGACTTGCCCAAAGTCACACAGTTGACAAGTGGTGGAGCCGGGATTTGAACCCATGACCTCTGACTCCAAAGCCTGTGCTTTTTCCACTGAGCCACGCTGCTGCCAGCAGCCAGTGACTACAACTTTCCCGGGCTGGTTTTCAATCTCACCATTCATTCATTCAATCGTATTTATGGAGCGCTTGCTGTGTGCAGAGCACTGTGCTAAGCACTTCGGAGAGTACAACGTAACAATAAATAGTGACAAGCCGTCCCTGCTCTGCCGGAGGGCAGCCATAGGCTGAGCTCAGGAAACTGTGCTGTTTCCAGTTGCGTTCACTGGAGAAGAAATCAGATTCCAGTGTCCATGTTGTGATAGGTGACTCACCATCCTGAGGGGCCGGAATTTGAGGGGGGACAGGGTGTTGATTTTCAAATATATCTCCAGTTTGGGGTACACCCTAGTGCAAATTTTGGGGGTCACTGGATAGAGTGCCTGTCTCTTGGCAGAATCCCTCCAGGTAATTGTTCTTGTTTTTCAAACACGATTTAAAGCACTTTTTACAGCTGAACATACTGCTATGTGGTTTCCATTTTCCCAGGGTCAATTTCCTTTCAATCAGGCTACCGCTCGAATGTTATGATGGGGTTATTATTTCTCCAGCATTGTCACCTGAGAATTTCAAAAATCAATGGCAAACATATTATTGATTTCATCCTCTGATTTTCTGCATGGAGGGAACTGTAAGTAAAACAGCATCCGCCTAAGTCATGAAAATAGGTGAAAGGGAAATAAAATTGTTGTGAGACCTCCGGAAAGAGCTTTCTTCTTTGAGAAAGATAGAAGAAGGAACATTAGAACATTAGAGAAGCAGTATGGCTCAGTGGAAAGAGCCCGGGCTTTGGAGTCAGAGGTCATGGGTTCGAATCCCAGCTCCGCCACATGTCTGCTGTGTGACCTTGGGCAAGTCACTTAACTTCTCTGAGCCTCAGTTACCTCATCTGTAAAATGGGGATTAAGACTGTGAGCCCCACGTGGGACAACTTGATCACCTTGTATCCCCCCCAGCGCTTAGAACAGTGCTCTGCACATAGTAATCGCTTAAAAAATGCCATCATTATTATTATTACTAGAACTCCCCTGCTCTCCTAAATCTCCCAGTGGTCTGGATTTATCACGCAATATTAAATTCTTAGCCCACAAAGGCATTGATCAAACCCCAAGTACCTTTAGGGTTCCACATTTAAAGTGAACAGAGATGTTGGTTCTCAAAGAATAAGTACGAGAGAGAGAGAGAGAGAGAGAGAGAGAGAGAGAGAGAGAGAGAGAGAGTGCATATCACTAAGGGAGAACTGACAGAACCATCATGTAAATTCTCAGACACAGGGTAGGAGGACAAAAAGGACAGAAAACACAGCTGACATTTCCCTTCTCTGAGTTAACAAAGAAGCCTGCATTTGCCCAAGAGTTTGGTTAGTCTGACTGAAGCTGCAGGGTAAAATTGGAGACCGTGAATCTCATCGTTTGTCATGATGTGATGTCTGTGACCCCAAGATAAGCTTTCCTCTGTAATAGCTGCAGCCAGAGAGGCAGAGAAAGAAAACATCCCCCAACTGCGGATTTTAACCCCCTCTTCCCTCCCTTTCGTTCCAATTCTTCAAAATGGCCTGTGCTCCAGCTGAAGTCACTAGGTGAGCCAGCCCCTCCAAGAGTAGTGTGGCCTAGTGGAGAGAGAACAAGCCTGGGAGTCAAAGGATCTGGGTTCTAATTCCTGCACCACAGCCTGCCTGCTGTGTGACAAGTCACTTCACTTCTCTGTGCCTCAGTCACCTCATCTGTAAAATGGGGATTAAGACTGGGAGCCCTGTGTGGAACATGGATAAATTGTATCTTGTATTTACTCCAGTACTTAATACAGTGCCTGGCATGCAGTAGGCGCTTAAATACCATTTAAAAGACAAAGAGTAATTGACCAGGCCTGCAAATATATTTACCCTTGTAGCCAGGTGTACCACAAGATCATAGAGCATTCAGAAGCAGTGTGGCCTTCAGAAGAACGGGCCTGGGAGTGAGAAGGACCTGAGTTCTAATCCACGTCTGCTGAGTGGACTTGGGCAAGTCACTTCACTTCTCTGGGCCTCAGTTACCTCATCTGTAAAATGGGGATTAAGAGTGGGGCATGGACTGTGTCCAGCCTGATTAACTGGTATCTACCCCAGAGCTTAGAACAGTGTTTAACATTAATAATAATAATGATAATAACAATAATAATGATCTGCCCCCCCCGGCCAAAGGCTGAAAGTTTTCCTCCTCCAAGTGGCTCCTGACCATCACAGGACCAACCCTAGCAACAGTCACATCCTTCCTGATTCTCTGGGAAGACAGCATGAGTCTTCCTCCAGGGATGGGGGAGAGACCAGTGAGATCCTGGTGCTTCCATGGAGTATAAATCTGGGTCAGGGCAACGCCAGTTTCTGCCCCCCGCCCCCCGGAAAACCCCGACTCCTGAGGATAGGCAGGCCGTCACCTGGCTAATGGCAGGCTGGGGATCCCTGCATGATCTCACGCAAGCTAATGAGCTTGTTAACATGACTGAATGAACACAACATGTTAATGAGGCTCCCCGTGCACACCTCCACCACTTCACCTGCTCATTAAAACTGTGCTCAGCCCTTAGACCATACGACTACACTGCCTGGGATTTCCACAGCACCTCTTCCTAGGAACTCAAAATGCTTTCGCATCTATTACCTCAATTTTATCCTCCTGGCACCACTGGGAAGAAGGGAGAGGCAGAGATATTATTATCCCCCTTTTGCAGGCGGGAAAACTGACACTAATTAAAACCAGAGATCTGACGAGAAGCCACATGTCCCCACTCCAGTCCCCTTGCTTCTGTCACCAGACCACTCTGCCACCCTTTAATTGGGCTTGCCCACAGCCACAGAGTTCAAGAGTAGCAGAGCTGGGTTTGACTCCTGCCTTCAGTTCAGCAGGGCATACTAGTTTGAAAAAAAAAATGCCTTAATACCAAAACTTAAGGAATTTATCACTCGTATCTCTAGCCACTGGCTTCAATCCCCAAATGCTTACCATTGTGTAGATACAAGCTAAGTGTCTCCTTTTAAAATGGAATTGCTGTTGCCATCTCCCATAGTGAAGGGTAGAAGAAATATGCTAATATTGGCAGAGCACTTACAGAGCCTTAGAGATAAAGTGTTCCGACTGTTCAGAGGTGAATTTTGTTAAGACTCTGGAGGATGAATGTACTACAAGGCAGTAAATATCCAGATGATGTAGTTTCTTATCTATATCAAAGTACAGGATCAACTTTCTATTTTTACAGCCTGCACTGTATCCAGTATGCTCTGAAAAGCATTCCTTTCTGCTGCTGCTCTGGGATAGAGCGACTGGGCTTTGTGACAGCTGAATTTTCGGCCTGGGCAGTGATTTGGGGTACTGGTATGGCAATTTGTCCTTAGCCCTGGCTAGTAGCCCCATGGTCATTAAGGGGTGACAGCTCTAGACTGTAAGCTCATTGTGGGCAGGGAATGTGTCTACCAACTCTGTTGTATTGTACTCTCCCAAGCATTTAGCACACAGTAAGTGCTCAACAAATATGGCTGATTGATTGAATAATCATAATCTTGAGGTTTCCAGTCCTGGTTAGACATAGAGCATTCAAACCATACTATCTCACTTTCAGTTTCAAAAACTGGGGAAATTATTGACATCTTTAATATGGATGAGGCCATCAACTGAAGCAGTGATTCAGGAATAATAATAGTAATTATGGTATTTGTTAAGCGCTTACTATGTGCCAAGCACTGTTCTAACCTTGCTCTAGATACATGGTAATCAGGTTGCCCCACGTGAGGCCCATAGTTTTCATCCCCATTTTACAGATGAGGGAACTGAAGCACAGAGAAGTGAAGTGGCTTGCCCAAGGTCACACAGCAGACAAATGACGGAGCAGGGAATTAGAACCCACAACCTCTGACTCCCAAGCCTGTGCTCTGTCCACTAAGCCACGTTGCTTCTTCCTTCTCCAGATTTGCAAATTTGATTCAGTACAAACAGTCCTTCTCCACCGGACAAACTGAAGGTGCAAATGATGGAATTTTGACTCCCCTTGGCTGGGATCTGTTCATTAGCTATAGATCCTTGGAACCTCTCTCAGCCTCTTTTTTGGGGAATCCTTGTGCCCCACAAACATACACATAGATATTCTGAAGCAGAGAAAGCTGGCCAGCCTTCGCAATCAATTTAGATCCCAACTGTTTCATTATATCTTTATACTCCCCTTTCCTCATTCCACTCAAGCCACAACCAAGCAATTATGTCCATCTCCTGTCTCCAGGAGTGCTGAGGACAAATCAACAGCTATTGTTTTGGGGGGGAAAAAACTCAGACTTGTAAACTGGTATGGAACAAAGGCTGATGTGTTCTGAAACGCTTCTATCGCCAGGACGCATTGAGGGGTCACTGTTCAAGCCATACACAGATGCCAACAAGACAGATGAAAATTGAAAGGTGACTGCAAATGTCTACCTTCTAATCAGAGGGGAAAAAATGACAGGCTGGCAAAGGGCTCGATGTAGGAAGCAGCTCTGACTCACCAGAAGAATGGCTACTGGAGCTTTCAAAAGAGAGGCAAAGACACTAAATCAGTCCCTTTAGTGGGGATAATTGCATCTTTTCACTCAATCTTGACCACGTATGGTGTGTGTGGGAGATGATTCCTTGGAGTAAGTGAGAAGATGAATTCCTGTATTTGGAACAAATCACAGGGAGCCCAGAGGACCAGCAAAATTAAAATCTTCTTGTTTCTGACAGCTCCGGGCTCTGTCTGTCTGAACAAGCAAATGCTGCTCTCACCTCACATTGGTACGGCAACAATCTGCTGCCCAGAGAACACAAGCTAGAGTCAGCTTCGCTGTCAGTCTGTGTTTGATTCTTCCCAGTCTTCTTCCTCTGGGTTCTTCCCTCTCCAGATCTGCAAATTTAATGCTGTGGAAACAGCCCTCCTCCCTGAGACATAATGTATGTGCACATGCCTGAATTTGATTCCCCTTTGCTGCAATTTGTTCATTAGCTATTGATCCTTAGAACCTCTCTCAGCCCCTTCCCTTTTGGATCCCTTTACCCCACAAACACACACAAAGGTATTATTTGGCAGAATACCTGGATTCTCGGGAGCCAGTGATCTGAGGATAACTGATCCCGGCAGCTTTTCCCACAACTCCTACGGAAGAGTCCACAAGGTCATGGTTTTGGGCTAGCCCCACGTTCTGGATGAAGCCCGATAAATTAACTGCAGAGTCTTTATCCCCCTCACAACCTCTCCTGGTATCTCTCCTTCCTCCTATAGCAGGATCCTCATTATGCTGAAGTTAAGGAGCTCATATGCTGTCTTAGTGTTTTGTTTCATCTCTCCTTATGTATCTGTCACCAATCTCCTTCCTTTTTTGTATTTTTAGATTGCAAGCACCCGGAGGGACAGGAGCCATGTCTAATTCCCACCTATGTATTCTTTCCCTGTGCTTACTTCAGTGCTCTGCATAAAAAGCTTAATAAAGATCCTTACTACTATTATCATGGAGTTTGTTAAGCACTTACCAGGTGTCAAGCACTGTTCTAAGCACTGGGGCAAACACAAGTTAATCAGGTCAGAAAGAGTCCCTGATCCACATGAGGCTCACAGGCTAGGTTGGAGAAAGAACGGGCAGTGAATCCCCATTTTACAGATGAGGAAACTGAGGCACAGAAGTGAAGTGACAGCTCAAGGTAACATAGTAGACAAGTGGCAGAACCAGGATTAGAACCCAAGTCCTCTACCAAGTCAGTACTCCTATCACTAGGTCACACTACTACTACTTCCTCTACTACTACCATTTCTACTCATATGAGATGTTTTGGGTTGGAATAAAGTCAATAATCTCTATGGATTTTATATCTAGAAACAAACCAAAAAAATTGCTACAACCACAATCAATGTTTTCTAAATGGAAAATAATAAAACCAAAAGATATTGGCAAGCAATTTAACTGTTCAGTTCAAAAGGCTTATTTGGCTGAAGGACAGACAGCTCCTACTCAGTTTGGGTGGGAATCTCGGTTGACAGACCTTGCTGGGTAAAAGATAAAAAGACTTAAAAATTGATGAAGAGCAATTGCATCCTCCAAAACTGACTGGAAGGAATATAGAAGGGTACATAATGATGGTATTTTTTAGGGGCTTACTATGTGCCAAGCACTGTTCTAAGCACTGGGGTAGTTACAAGCTAATCAGGTTGTCCCAAGTGGGGCTCACAGTCTTCATCCCCATTTTACAGATGAGGGAACTGAGGCACGGAGAAGTGAAGTGACTTAACCAAAGTCACACAGCTGATAAGTGGCGGAGCCTGGATTAGAACCCACGACCTGTGACTCCCAAGCCCAGGCTCTCTCCGCTAAGCCACGCTGCTTCTCTACATAAAGACCTTAGCCTGGTCCCCCTCAGCCTCCTGGAGCACCAGGAACATCCTTCCCATGAACAATCAAGCCATCAATCAGTGGTATTTACTGAGCACCTAATAAGTGACAAGCACGCTTCTAAGCATTAGGGAGGACACAAATTAATCAGGCCACAGTGCCTGTCCCATAGGGGGCTCACAGTCTAAGTAGGAGGGGGAATAGGTTTTGTATCCCCATCTTTCAGTTGAGGAAACTGAGGCACAGAGAAGTTAAGTGGCTTGTCCAAGGTCACACAGCAGCCAACTGACAGAGCTGGGATTAGAACCCAGGTCCTCTGACTCCCCAGGCCCATGATCTTTCCACTAGGCCATGCTACTTCCCTTGAGGTCATTGCAGTCTAGACCCAGCTCCTCGGGAGAGAGAGAGAGAAAGAGAGAGTGAGTGTGAGTATACACATGCATGCACAGTAGAAGGAAAGGTATATAATACATTCTCGTTCCCAAGAAACCCTTCCCAATGAGTTCAAGAGAGCTTACTCTCCCTTCCTCCCTCATAGAGAATAGAGATACAAGACTTGCACCTTGAAATGGTGACCCTTCCGTTTGGGATAACATACTGTGAAAGTCCAGCAATGTTTTGGGGCACCTCCATGGCACAGGCTTTCATGTCCCCCATGGCGAGCAATTTCAGAACCATGACCTGAATTTTATTACACACAGCCCACTCCGTAACCATATCCTCCTCAAGCCCTGGGTTAAAGGATGGAGCGAGTTAACCGACTGACCTGCTGCAGGGTTGGCGGGTTGTCTGGTATAGGACACGTTGAACGTAGGTTCTTCTACTAGTGGGGGAGGATACATCCTTCTTCGAATGAAGAAGCCAGCTCCACAGCAGAAAAGAACACCCATCATCAGGAGAAACCTGAATGGCAGGAGGAGAGAAGAAAGAAAGTTATGCCTGGGATTCGGAGAACTCCTGAAAAATGAATCTGGAGTCTACAGGCTAGGGACTGGGGAATGCCAATGGGAATAGCTTCCAGCTCTCATTAGAGAAGCAGCTGTGGCTTAGTGGAAAGATCATGGGCTTTCGAGTCAGAGGTCATGGGTTCGAATCCCAGCTCTGCCACTTGTCAGCTGTGTGACTTTGGACAAGTCTCTTAACTTCTCTGGGCCTCAGTTCCCTCATCTGTAAAATGGGGACTAAGACTGTGAGCCCCATGTGGTACAACCTGATAACCTTGTATCTTCCCCAGTGCTTAGAACAGTGCTTTGCACATAGTAAGCACCTAACAAATACCATCATTATTATTATTATTATTATTATTATTGGTAAATCACCCCGGATTCTACCACCCGTGTGGAAAAAGTTTCCACATGGGAGTTCTGCCCAACACGTCTAACATGCATGGCCCAGGCTTCTCTCGGGACTCTAGAAATGCACGCCAAGCATTTCCTGCAGGGATGGGGTGGGAGAAGGAGCTCTGGAAGAGGAATAGAGAGGACACAGGAAGCTGAACTTAAAGTCCCAGAATGCTGAAAGGCAAGATTTGCCCAGTCACTTAGAGGGAACGGGAGCCTCTGAGGGCAAATCAATCAATCAATCGTATTTATTGAGCGCTTACTGTGTGCAGAGCACTGTACTAAGTGCTTGGGAAATACAAGTTGGCAACATATAGAGACAATCCCTACCCAACAGTGGGCTCACAGTCTAGAAGGGGGAGACAGAGAACAAAACCAAACATATTAACAAAATAAAATAGAATAGATATGTACAAGTAAAATAGAGTAATAAATATGTACAAACATATATACATATATACAGGTCAATCAGTCATATATACAGACCAGTGTACAGTAGCCTGACTGGTTCATCCAAGAGAATCCCAGTTCTGGAAAATTTGTTTATTTTTCTTTAAACTGCCAGGAGCAGTCTATAAAAATCCCGGACTATCCCAGCATACCAGGGCTGAATATAGTCAGACTTCTTAAAGCAGGAATAGAGTGGATGTGAAGCAGAGTGCCGGGGGATATGTGAGGGAAGGTGAATGTCACCTGAGGGCATTCGAGCCAGCTCCTCAATCTCCCCAGCTCCACATCCCATGTAAGAACCTTGGCCTCACATTTGGGCTGGTTTTCTAGGTCTTCAAGATTAAAAAGCTACTTTCAGTAAAAAGAGGCATGCAAAGACAATCCCTTGTGGAGCCTCATTATCACAACACAACAGATGGCCAGGAAAACCTGCAAACTACTGGGCAAGGTAAGAAACCAGGTCAGGCATCAAAGCTGAAGAGATCCAGGAACATGTGGAGTACTACCAAATTAAGAAAACCCTCTAGATTATAAACTCGTTCATTCATTCAATCATATTTATTAAGTGCTCACTGTGTGTAAAGCACCGTACTAAGCTCTTGGGACAGTACAATATAACAACAGACATGTTCCTGCTCACAGTCTAGATGGGGAGATAGACATTAATAAAAATAAATAAATAAATTACCAATATATACAGATATGGTCAGGGAACCTATCTGCAAATGCACTGTACTCTCCCAAGCACTTAGTACAGGGCTCTGCACATAGCAATAATAATAATAATAATAATAATAGCATTTATTAAGCGCTTACTACGTGCTAAGTACTGGTCTAAGCACTGGAAAGGTTACAAGGTGATCAGGTTGTCCCACGAGGGGCTCACATTCTTAATCCCCATTTTCCAGATGAAGTAACTGAGGCCCAGAGAAGTTAAATGACTTGTCCAAAGTCACACAGCTGACAATTGGTGGAGCCAGGATTTGAACCCATGACCTCTGACTCCAAAGCCCGGGCTCTTTCCACTGAGCCACGCTGCTTCTCTAAATTCTACATAAACTCTACACAAATACCACTGACTGATTGACTGAAATTAAGGATGTTTAATTCATCAGTAAAGTATCTCTATGGCAGCACTCTGAAGCCAACCCAATGAATCTCCAGTTCCACGTTATTCCTGTCCTACCTGGTGGACACAAACACTGTAAGAAGGAACGTGGGTTATGATGATAACGATCAAGCGCTTAGTACTATGCTCTGCACACAGTAAGCGTTCAATAAATACGATTGAATGAATGAAGGTTCTACTTTCTGCAATGCTCAGAGACAAAGCTCAACTACCACCAAAACGCCAATCTGCAAACGCAAAGAGGGTTGGCTTACCAAAAATACCATAGTCGCTGAATGGAGAGAGCCCGCACGCAACACCTAGACCCACAGCAGTCTTCATAGGAGCGGCATCTGCAACAGGAAAAAGCAAAGACACAGTTTGGGGGCTGGTCTGTTGTTTAAGGTGAGATCGCCTGTGAATCAGAGGTGCAGAGGTAAAGATGAAATGGACTCTCAGAGGCCAGGGGGCCTTGAAAGTCAGTTGTTTAAAAGGGAGATAAGCTGGCAGCTCGTTAATACAGCCTCTGAGGTAAATGAAGCCGGTGATGACAGCCTAGCCAGAGTTCATCAGGTCAGTGAAGACTGTGACTGTGTCGCCACTTTTCGGCTGTTTCGCCACTTAGCTGTGTGACCTTGGACAAGTCACTTCACTTCTCTGGGCCTCAGTTCCCTCATCTGTGAAATGGAGATGAAGACTGTGAGCCCTACATGGGACAACCTAATTACCTTGTATCTACCCCCAGCACTTAGAACAGTGCTAGGCATATAGTAAGCATTTAAATACCAACATTATTATTATTATTATTATTATTATTATTATTATTATTATGACAGAGCAAAACTGAATTCCTTTTTCACTGCTCATCAGCCTTGGAATCACCTCCTTAAGAAGCCCTAGGGTTGTTACGTGCATCTGCAGATGAGAAAATAAAAATCTGTTCTACTCTGGAGTATATGGAAAAAACTGCCTTTTATAACACCCTTTTATTCCATGATATGATACCTTTTAGTACACTACATCAGACAGTAGTTCTTAATTTGAAAAGAAAGAAGTGCCAGTCTCTGAATTGACAAGGAATCAATCATCTGGCTACCTCCTACCTTACCTCGCTACTCTCTTATTACAACCAAGCGGGCACACTTTGCTCCTCTGATGCCAATCAATCAATCGTATTTTCTTCTCACTGTACTGTGGTCTTGTCTATCTTGTTGCCAACCTGTTGCCCACATCCTGCCCCTGGCCTGGAATACCCTCCCTCTTCAGATCTGACAGACAATTACCCTCCCCTCCTTCAAAGCCTTACTGAAAGCACATCTCGTCCAAGAGGCCTTCCCTCTTCTCCCACTCCCTTCTTATATTGAGGTTCAGTGAGTAGGTTGGCATTAGAACAGCAAAGTGTACAGGCTGGGTTGTAATAATTACTACGATAGTAATTAGTTACTGAGATACATAAGTGGAGGAGGAAGAGAAGGAGGAGAAGAAAGAGGAGGAAAATTATGGTATCGAGTTGCTGCTATTTGTAACTCTCACCAGATTAAATAACTTGGAGAATTGATAGCACTAGGCTAATTTAAAAGAAATTCATTTTCTTTAACTGCAACAGTAGTTGTAGAGGTACCAGGACGATTAATTGACAGTTTCAGAAGTGTCAGGCCTGAGCCCTGCTCTGCACACAGTAAGCGCTCAATAAATACGATTGAATGAATGAATGAAAGAATAAATTAACCTTCTGGCATGAGGTCCAGTGGCAGTGTGATAGACTGCTTAAAAGTGGCCTGCAACGCACCCACCAAAATTAGAAAAAGATGTATCCTATCGAAGTAACGTCCCAGTGACTTTTTTTTTAATGGTAGTTGTTAAGCACTTACTATGTGCCAGGCACTGTCCTAAGCACTGGGGTAGATATGAGGTAATCAGGTTGGACATAGACCTATGTCCCAAATGGGGCTCACAGTCTTAATCCCCATTTTACAGATGAGGTAACTGAGGTACAGGAAAGTTAAGTGCCTTGCCCGAAGTCACACAGCAGGCAGGCAGTAGAGCTGGGATTAGAGCCCAGGTCCTCTGACTCTATCATCATCATCATCAATCGTATTTATTGAGCGCTTACTGTGTGCAGAGCACTGTAGTAAGCGCTTGGGAAGTACAAATTGGCAACAAATAGAGACAGTCCCTACCCAACAGTGGGCTCACAGTCTAAAAGGGGGAGACAGAGAACAAAACCAAACATACTAACAAAATAAAATAAATAGAATAGGTATGTACAAGTAAAATAAATAAATAAATAAATAGAGTAATAAATATGTACAAAAATATATACATATATACAGGTGTTGTGGGGAAGGGAAGGAGGTAAGACTCTATCCACAAGACTATGCTGCTTCTCTTGGGGGTGAGACAGATGTAGACATTACAACTCACTAGAAAAGGTCCTGGGCCTTTAATAACCCTTCAGTTAGGAGGGAGAGTTGGCAAAGAGAAGGTAAATACGACAAAGACAAATACAAAGCCGCTCAAAATGGCACACTAGGTTTGGCTTCTCTGGGACCAGGCTTCATTCTTGAAAGAAGGAAGAGACATAAAAAAGCTAAACCCTTTTCTTTGCTCTGACAGTCTAAAATAATTGGCTCTAAATGACATACATTTCAATGAGAGGAAAAATAAGGTTTTTTAATTTTACTACTTGACAACATGATTACATTTCACTTCCCCGCCAGAGAGCCCAAGTTTTTAACTGGAAGATTTTTCCAAACAGATTCACTCTTGCATTCCGTGTGGAAGTATTTTGATATTGTCTATTATAAAGCCAGAATAAACATGGCTGAAGCTGCAGTAAACTTACAAAATAACCAGGGGCAATGCCAAAGAACTTTTTCCTGTTGTAATGCTTCCCATACCTGGGAGAACAAAAGCCAGGCACTGTGATGAAAACCGAGCGGTCTTAAGACTTTATTACAAAGAAGCCGAGCTAACTTTCCACAGGGCCTGAAATATGATCTAGAGTGAAACAGTGTAATATCAAACGACTTAAACGTTTCAAGACAAAAGAATGGATCCCGAGTTAGATATTAAATATATTCCCAATTTCTTATAAAAAAAAAAGGCCACCATCAGCTGCAGGTGAATTCTACAGGGTAATGTGGAGGCCTCCTTCTGCTAGGTCATTGCCCAGTTCCATTAGAAAGCGAGGTAGGACCCAGGGACTGATCAATTCACCAATAGTTTTTACTAGGTGTCTAGGAAAGTGCAGAAACCTATACCAAGTACTTGGGAAAGTACAATAAAGGTAAAAGATATGATCCCTGTCCTCATCAAGATGACAATCTAACAGGAGACCCAGACAGAAGAATTACCACTCTTTATGACAAGAGAAGGGAAAAATAAATGTGAATGGTAGAGCACATAAAGTGGGGAAGAAGCATGGCTCAGTGGAAAGAGCCCAGGCTTTGGAGTCAGAGGTCACGGGTTCAAATCCCAACTCCGCCGCTTGTCAGCTGTGTGACTTTGGGCAAGTCACTTCACTTCTCTGGGCCTCAGTTACCTCATCTGTAAAATGGGGGTGAAGATTGTGAGCCCCACATGGGACAACCTGATCACCTTGTAACCTCTCCAGTGCTTAGAACAGTGCTTTGAATATAGTAAGCGCTGAACAAATACCAAAATTATTATTATTATTATTATTATTATCTACAAATACTGTGGTGGCTACAAAGCTTTGGGTGGCCATGACTATACAAGTGCTATGGTGGGAACTTGGTGACCTGCTGTTCCAGCTCTGTTACTTTGGACTCTCCTAAGCACTTAGTACAATTCTCTGCACACAGGAAGCACTCAATTAATATGATTAATTGATTGTTAGTACCTTAGCTAGGCCATGTCTATAAAGCCCAGTAACTGAGAAGCAGCGTGGCTCAGGGGAAGGAGCCCTGGCTTTGGAGTCAGAGGTCATGGGTTCAAATCCCAGCTCCGCCAACTATCAGCTGTGTGGCTTTGAGCAAGTCACTTCACTTCTCTTTGCCTCAGTTACCTCATCTGTAAAATAGGGATGAAGACTGTGAGCCCCACGTGGGACAACCTGATCACCTTATAACCTCCCCAGCACTTCGAACAGTTCTTTGCACATAGTAAGCGCTTAACAAATACCATTATTATTATTATCCTACACTTCGCCTCATGGCCGAAAGACTCTTTCGGTCTTGCACTGCAGTGCAATTATTGTGCTTTCTAGGAGACTGTCAGAACAGGAACTAAAACATTGGCTCAATGAAGACTCTCCATGACATTTGGCATAATAGGAGCTTTCCTTTTTTCATAAAAGATTGTACCATTTTAACACTGATTTTTATTTGGGGAAGGAAATGAAAAGACCAAGAATTTGAATGGGCTTTTGTCAGTTGCAGGTGTAACTAATTTTCAATATGAAATGCTATAAAAAAAATCAAAGCTCATTTATTCTGTAGCTGTAGGTACAGCTATAACCCTTCAATAAGGAGGGAGAGCTGGCAAAGAGAAGGTAAATAAGACAAAGAAGCTCAAAATGGCACACTATGTTTGGCTTCCCTGGGACCAGGCTTTACACTTGAAAGAAGGAAGAGACAAAAAATAGCTAAACCCTTTTTTTTTCTCTGACATTCTCAAATTCCTGGTTCCAAATGACATTTCAATGTTGAAATGAAAAATGTCGGTTAAGCTACTGACTCTCCTGATCTGAGGAAGCATGCGAAATAATACTAATGTCTGTCCATCCTTGGTCAATGTGAATACATTTGTCTTTGTAACAATCATCTGTGGTAATAGAGACTTTTACCTGGATTCTTCTGTTCAGTCCAATTTCAAGACACATGGCTTCAAAAAGAAGCTAGTTCTGGTTTTGAACTCAATAATTTAGATGGATTTCCAATCTCTCATATAACCCCCAATAGTTTAAATAATAATAATAATTTTGGAATTTGTTAAGCACTTACTATGTGCAAAGCACTGTTCTACGCACTGGGGGGAGACAAGGTAATCAGATTGTCCTACATGGGGTTCACAGTCTCAATCCTCATTTTACAGATGAGGGAACTGCGGCACAGAGAAGTTATGTGACTTGCCCAAAGTCACATAGCTGACAGTTGGCAGAGCCGGGATTTGAACCCATGACCTCTGACTCCGAAGCCTGGGCTCTTTCCACTGAGCCACGCTGCTTCTCTGTTTAAAGATTTACCAGTAGAGTACAGCTGACTTCTGAAATAAGACTAGCCCTTCTGAATGGCTGCTGGGAAGCTTCGGCTGTCCATGGAGCCCGCAGAGGCCTGTCAGACTGCTCATTTGGGGAATTGGCCATGCCTGCAACTAATTACCAGCCCCAAAATGTATTGCTTTCTTCATACCATTGAGAACTACAAAACTCTTTTAATTGGTTCAGAAGCAGAATGTACTGGGTGCCGCGATTTTAAAGGTCAACCAATTAAATCAGGGTGAATCTCGATGATGAATTGAGGGAGTTTGGGGAAGCGGGGGTCCCCTTGAGGCTTGTGTTTGGCTTCGTACTGTCCTGGCATGGCCTTCCAAGATTAGGTCTTAAAGAACACATGGCCCTTTTTGTACCATCTCTCTTTCACTGTAATTAAAATTCTGAAATTGGTTAAGCACTTACTATGTGTCAAGCACTGTTCTAAGCGCTGGGGACAAGGTAATCAGGTTAGACACAGTCCCTGTCCCACATGGGGGTCACAGTCTAAGTCGGAAGGGGATTTAATCCCCATTTTACAGATGAGGTAACTGAGGCACAGAGAGGTTAAGTGATTTACCCAAGGTTACACAGCAGATAAGCAGCAGAGCTCGGATTAGAACCGGGGTCCCTTTACTCCCAGTCCCGTGCTCTATCCAGTAGACCGTGCCGTATTTGCTAATTGCTTAATGATGTACAGTGTTGGAAAACGACACACGCCAAGAAATAGACGACTGCATCCCAAGTGCACTGAGGAACATGCAGGCCAAATCTCACTTCAAAAAGACATTCCACATGAAGAAATCAGGAAACCTACGCATGTCAAAGATGAGGGGAAGGAAAGCTGGAAACATTAGCCCTGGACCACAAATCACCAGTGCTCCCTACAACTTTGCTAGTCCTTTAGAACACTGAAGGATAAACTGGTCGAATTTGGCAGGTTGTATTTTTTTTGAAGGATGGGTGAACCAACTGATTGAAGGAAAAATTTGACTTAAAACTGTTCTCCTCAGAAGTACTTGACTGGAAAATTATGAGATTGAAAAGATGAGAAATTTAAGATTGATCTCTCTATTCGTAGCAAAGACAAGATATCAATAGCTCAGAACAGTTGTCATGAGTAATATCCACTTAATTCTCTTGCTCTTTCTTTAATCTCTCAGCAGAGAGTTATAAAGCCCTGAAGCTGTGAGACCCTCATCCCTGTGGGTTTTGGTGAAAGCACTGTGAGACAAGTGCAGGCTCCTCGTAGCCCAAGATGTAGCTTTACATTTTCCAAAACTGAAAATGAGAGCCTGGTTTCCAGCATCGATTTGACATACTGTGTCTCTGACCCAAAAGAGAGGATTTTCATTTCCTGAAGGCTACGTTCCCGATGATCCGCTTTGTTGTTTCTCCTGATCTTTCATAAACCTTGCTCTGGTTATTGTCATGTTTACTCTGGTCTGAAACACTACAGGGAATCCAGTTCGCTAAGAGCTTTATCATCCGAGTTGGAGTTCTTTGCCTTTCAAGATGGGCTGAGTTTATGACCCAACAACCTTGGGAGGCTTTGGATATAAATGGGATACCCAATTCAAATTGCTCTCTCGAACCCTGATTAAAGGCCTGAGATCTTATTAGCACCCTCCAGAATGAGCCAGGCTTGGAACAGTAGCTGCAAACACTCATTGCCAAGCGGTTAGCTGCTCCCTTCTTTCAAGACACAGGACTTCTTTTATGCCCCCAACTTGAGCTGAAGCTCCATTTCAGCGATTCTAATAGTTCACCAGTGACTCTGGCCTGAATCCCATTTGAAGAACTTGTACAGTGCCAGACACTTCAAGTAGAGGCGATTCTACATGTGACACAGTTACCTCTTTTCTTCTCGGTATTTTCCATTCACATGAAACTTGCAGCAAAATTATTGCCCTAAGCACATACCTGCTGACATTTCAAACAGCTGTAATTGTAAATGGAAAGCTAAGTGTAACACTGAGCCTAATTAAAAGCAGTAAACATTCACAGGCAGTCTGGCATATTAAGTAATTCTCAGAATGCAACACGTCCCCAGGCATCAGCTGCATGTTGCATAGGTCTGGGTGGTCACCGTAGGGGGCATCTAGCTGTACTTCCCAAGTGCTTAGTACAGTGCTCTGCACACAGTAAGCGCTCAATAAATATGACTGAATGAATGAAGGCCCGAGCTCACTGCCTAGGCTCTGTATGCTAGGCTGAACAGCCAAGGGAGGCTAAAGCAGAATGGATTTTTCTTCTGCTTTCCTTCGCCTAGTAAAGCTCGGTGTCCCAGATGTCTCTGTTCTCAGGCTTTCAGCAGAGTGGAACAAACATCACTCTTGACTAAATCCACCCCCAGAATGCCTAATTATAGACTCGCATCCCTGCAGCTTGGAAACAAATGTAGTTGCCATAAACCTCAAAGAATGTTCAATCAGGATGAAATAGTCCTTTTTTCCCCCCTTCGAAATGGCTTTCAAATATCCCATGAAGCAATTAACTGGCTACTCTGGATTCCAGCACTTTCCCACTCAGGTGGATCCGGCATTTGAAAGATAAAAGCAGCAAAACATGCACTTATTGATGTAGGACATCATCTAGGATTTGGGAAACGCTCACGTTTGTTCAGTTTTGTATTTTTGGTATGAGGTTCTAATGATAGTTGTTCATTAATGGCGTTCTATTAGTGACGGTTACAATGACCTGGCTGAGGACCAAGCCAAAGGCTGCAATCATCATTTTATTGTATTCTACTACCCTCAAATGGTCACACTTCAAATCATTTCTACAACTTACATTTCCAGCCTGCAAATTTAGCTCTGATTTCTCTCTCATGGCTCCTAAAATTCTAAGGCAAGTATGAATAGGTGGAAAAATACCTTCCTTAGTAGGGGGTCTGGTCTTCTCTTTTTAGGTCACAGAGAGGTCACATTCAGGAAGCAATCATTTACAGAATTGGCCTGGTGATTATATGGAGATGCCTATTAGATCCAGATGGAATGAAATCTTATATAAACTATTTCAACCTGCACACACGTTCCAGTGAAAATCAGATTAGGTACCCTGCTCGGGGTAGATCGCTCTCAGGTCCTCATTTCTAGAGTGATAATAATAAATATTGATGGTATTTGTTAAGGGCTTACTATGTGCAAAGCACTGTTCTAAGCACTGGGGGGGGGGGGGACTACAAGCTGATCAATTTGTCCCATGTGGGGCTCACAGTCTTAATCCTCAATTTACAGATGAAGTCACTGAGGCACAGAGAAGTGAAGTGACTGGCACAGAGAAGTGAAGTGACTGGCCCAAAGTTACACAGATGACAAGTGCTTAGAACAGTGCTTTGCACATAGTAAGCGCTTAATAAATGCCATCAAAGCAAAGCTGGGATTAGAACCCAGGTCATTCTGACTCCTAGGCCTGTGCTCTATCCACTAGGCCACCTTCCACCCTTTTTTTGCCCTTTCAGGGGACAACTGGCCACCATAAACTCCTTGGGGGCAGAGATTGTATTTCCCAACTCTATTGTTCTGTATTCTCCCAAGAGCTTAGTATAGTGCTCTGCATATAGTTGTTCAATAAATACCATCTTCTATGGTATCTAAGCACTGACTACACGCTGGGCACTGTACTAAGCACTGAGGTAGATGTAAGATAATCAGGTTGGACACAGTCCATGTCCCATGTGGGGCTCTCAGTCTTAATCCCCTTTTTACAGATGAGGGAACTGAGGTACAGGGAAGTGAAGTGACTTGCTCAAGGTCACACAGCAGAGGAGAGGCAGAGCCGGGATTAGAACCCAGGTCCTTCTGACTCCTAGGCCTGTGCTCTATCTATTGGGCCTTGCTGCTCCTCATTGGTTAAGAAGCATTTGATGATTGATTGATTTTGAAGCCCAGTTCTTTGGCTAGGCAAGGCCAGATATCCCTGACGTCAGGTAGAGGATGATTGGGAGCAGATAATAATAATAATAATAATAATAGCATTTATTAAGCGCTTACTGTGTGCAAAGCACTGTTCTAAGCGCTGATGACCGCTGCGCGGGGAGCACGTGATTGGGACGTGGGCACCGCGTGATCGTGGCATGGGCTTCAATATGCACTTCAATTGCCAAAGAGAAAATGAAGTTACCTACGAGTCTAATTTGTTCCTGTGAATTTTTGTTTCAAGAAAGCCAACTATCTGGCAGGACACAAACAGTGATTAGGAATGTTTCCCAAACTCCCATACAATATCCTTAAATCATTCCAGCATTACTCTACAAGGCAGGTCTTTATTGCCCGAAAAAGATAATTAGAAAAAAGAAATGAAGTGACTTGCCCAAGGCCACATATCAGGTAAGTGGCAGAGAAGGAATTACAGCCCCAGATCTCTGGCTCGCGGGCCTGTGCTTTTTCCACTAGGCCATGATATTTCTCACACTTCTATTATTCAGGTACCCTCAGCAAAGTTGCAAGTGGAGTTGGGTAATTAGCATTAATAGGTCGATAATGGTCAGATATGAAAAAGGTCAGCTGGTGTTGTGTTTGGTGAATAAATTAAAGCAACTTCCACCATCATCAAGAGGCTATAATTGGTACATAATCCATCCTGGGCTGATCCACCCTTTCCCATCTGCCAAGCACTGTTTTAAATGCTGGGGTAGATAAAAGGTCATCAGGTTGGACACAGTCCCTGTCCCCCATGAGGCGCACTTTCTTAATCCCCATTTTACAGATGACGTAACTGAGGCACAGAGAAGTGAAGTCACTTGCCCAAGGTCACATAGCAGACAAGTGGTGGAGCCGGGTTTAGAACTCACAACCTCTGACCCCCAAGCCCATGCTCTTGTCACTAGGCCATGCTACTAATCCAAAGGAAGTGGCTCAGTGGAAAAGAGCCCTGGCTTTGGAGTCAGAGGTCATGGGTTCAAACCCCGGCTCCGCCAATTGTCAGCTGTGTGACTTTGGGCAAGTCACTTCACTTCTCTGTGCCTCAGTTACCTCATCTGTAAAATGGGGATTAAGACTGTGAGCCCCACGTGGGGCAACCTGATCACCTTGTAACCTCCCCAGCGCTTAGAACAGTGCTTTGCACATAGTAAGCGCTTAATAAATGCCATCATTATTATTATTATTATTATTCCCATAATATCCACGGCTTATTTGACCCAGCCTGCAGATACTGGCAGAAAGGTACTGGGTTCCCTGCAGGCTGTTTTGCAAGTTGGATGAGGAGGAGGGCAAATGTGGAGTAGCTATGTGCCCTTACACATAGTGCTGTGAAGGTTCCTAAACATCCTACCCAGTTCAGTAAAAACCATCTTTCCACACAGCCAGCTAGATCAAATCATTCCCTTCCTCAAAAGCCTCTAGAAGCTCCCAACCACTTGTCCATGGCCTGTCACCCCTTAGCTCTTGCATACCTAGTTGACATTCCCCAGTTTGTTACCATTGTTTTGTCAAAGCTAATCACCTCCCCATCCCCAAACTGATGCCCACGCCAATCCTCCCTCTTCTGAAGTGCCTTCTCCCTTCAAGGGTCACCAAACTACATCCTCTATACCTAACTCAAAACCCCCTTCGTCAGAAACCCTTCCTAGCGACCCTTGTCACAACACTTCCACAGGAACTCCAGCACTTATGTAAACTTACTACTGTTTCGGCTATTACCATGCCCCAATTTTTAGGGTAATTTGCAATTGACACAGCAGACTAGTAGAGAATCAGCCAAAGCCTTGAATAGGACCTGATACCACACCTAAGAAATGTTTTAATTAATATAAAAAGCTGGGGCTTTTTTTCAGAAGCTGCAAATAAGGAAAACCTGGAATAACAAAATCTCATTGCCCTCCCTCTGCAAACACAAACTGATTACGCTTCTGGACTGTCACCGACACTTTAAGTGCAAATCAGTTGTTGCTGAAAAAGGGGGAAATGGCATCCCACAACCTGCCAGCCCTGGGCTTTTTAGCCACAACACAACGATTCTCAAAACTGACATTCAGTATTTTACATTTTCAAGTGCTTGGCAGTCATGGGTGAATTATTTTGGATCCCTGACAGAAAAGCCTGAACCATTACTGCTAGTGCTGAGATGAGGATTTCTAAGGACCAGAGATGCTAAATTGCTATTCTGAAGTCACACAGTCACAGGATAGTGTAAATACAAGAAACATGTCTTCATTAAGTCCTTCAAGAAATAGTTTCCACTGCATCTGTGGCATTTATCAAACAACTATATTATGTGAAGCCCTGAAATAAGTACCGGAGAGAATTGATGAGTATTTGGTCCTTGCCCACAAGGGACTCACAATATAAAAATGAGAAGCCCAGACATATAAAACACTTAAAATATGTAAGGGAGATTGTATTAGAAACTGTTCCTCTGCCAGATATCAAATAGTATTATTCATAATAAAAATGACAATAAAAAAACACTTTTCCACGATGAAGAAAATGTAAAATATTATTCTTGGAAGTACAGGGTAAAAAGGAAAAAAGAAATCTCATCATTCTCCAAGGACTGTGGCAGGTGAGATGAAGAGGCCCTTTTAAAATTTAAAGGGCACAGGTTCCATTATCTAAAGCTACAGATGAGTTAGCCAGTGTTTTAATATTCTAGTCTCGGATATGAAATGCTTTCATTTGTCTGCCTAAATGGATTTGAGAAGCCACACAGCATAATGTAAAGGGCACTGGATGGGGACCTGGGGTTCTAATCCCAGCTCCCTTCTTGCCTTCCTGTGACCTTGCGCAAGTCACTTAATTTCTCCATGCCTCAATTTCTCATCTGTAGGAAGGGGAGCGATTACCTATTCCTCCTCCCGCTTAGATGGCGAGCCCCATGTAGGGAAGGGATTGAGTCTGACTGTGGCAGCTCTGGCAGCTTCTTTTGAAGCCAGACCCGAGTCTCGGACTCATGTAAGCTCTCATCAAGGGGCCGTCCTTCTCATGGAAGATATGAAGCAGAGGCTGTAAGCAAGCTCTGCAATGATCCCTTTGGGCATAGTCCCTCTGGAGGGCTGAAATACTGCTACAGATGCTCCAAGTCTGGGAACGGAAACCAGGAAAAAATCACTCCTGCCACCATGATGCACAAACACAGTTTCTCTGCCTGTGATTTATACCTTCCCACAGATGTATCTAGTGTACTTAGACTGTGAGCCCCATGTAGCATAGGGGCCGTCCAACCTGATTATTTTGTAGCTACCCCAGCACTCAGAAAAGTGCTCGACATGTAGTGAGTACTTAAATGCCCTAAAGAATAGTAATAATAATAATGTTTCCCTTCTCACTTGGAGATTTCTATTCTTCATCACCTCACCCAGTTATTAATTGCCGTAAGCTTGAATGACCCATCTTCTCCTGTCTCCAATTGTTAAAAGCTGTACTAGATCACTTGACATTTTGTTTTATTGTGCCTTTGAAGCAGTTCTTTTTTATAGCTTGATTCCAGTGATCCAATTTCTGTTCACCATAGAGCAGCTGTTGTCCATTCTCCTTACATGGCTTTCCCAGTGATGATGTGCTTAGACCTTATGAAAGCACTTAACTCCATCTGTAGACTTGATCTCTGGCAACTACTTAAAAAGTCTGGCTGCCCTGGAAAAGTTTATCTAACCCCTAAAATTACTCCTCAATGGCATGCCTGAATATCAGAACTGAAGGGGCCTTGTCTAACTCGATCCTCATCACTGAGAGAGTAGAGTTCTATACTTAGTTCAGTCTCATTCATCCTATTCTACACAGCCACGTTTGAGGATGCAACAAGGGAGACAGGACTCTTGAAGCAGCGTGGCTCAGTGGAAAGAGCCCGGGCTTTGAGTTCAAATCCCAGCTCTGCCACTTGTCAGCTGTGTGACTTTGGGCAGGTCACTTCACTTCTCTGAGCCTCAGATACCTCCTCCGTAAAATGGGGATTAAGACTGTGAGCCCCCATGGGACAATCTGATCACCTTGTAACCTCCCCAGAACTTAGAACAGTGCTTTGCACATAGTAAGCGCTTAATAAATGCCATTATTATTATTATTATTTATTGCACGTAAACTACAACCCAGACAATGTAGAGTCCGAGAAACAGAGTCATTCTGACATGGCAAATAGCAGTGTCGCAACAGTAACTGTCTTTTCAAGCCACTCTGGCCTCTTCTCTTAAAAGAAACACTTGTAACTTCCTGAAAACATTTGGTAATCGGGATTCTGCTTTGCATCTCCATCCACTTGGGAGGAAAGGGAGTCTAAGGTATGGGAAATGTTTTATAAAGTATTTTTGCAGATGATGATCCTAATATCATCTGCAGAAAACCAAGATAATGTATTCTGTTAACTCACATTATCTCATGACTGCGATTCCTTGTTCTGGCAGCCCTATAATTACCACAAATGATAGTCTCATGTTGCATTTTTTTTCCTTTTTCTCATGCCTGCAGTTTTGTTTTCCTGCTGCTGTGCAGATATTCTTACAGGATCTCACGCATCCATGTAACGTGGGACATTTTAGGTTCTTGCCTATGAAATGATAAATGGTGAAGCCAAGAGCTGTGACTTTTTCTAGGCTGTGACTGCACCAATGTATTCAAGGTGGCATAATTTACCGAGGGAGTCCTTAGGTAATCGACCATTCCAATTTTCATATTGTGTCTACCGAGGAGTACTATGGATGAGAAACTTAGCTTATGGTTAACTAAGCAAAACCCAAATTGATTTTTTTTTTAATCAAAGATTCTGCACATTTCACTGGTGTTAAAGAGCAACTTTTGTTCAAAAAGGGAGAGAGAAAGAGACCAATACTTACATATAATATGTTGGATATAATCCTTCAAAATACCAGCAGTGCTTTTTGGCTTCTGTACACTAAAAGAGAAAGAAAATCTATTCAGTGTGAAACACCTACTTAAGGAGAACCGCACCTTTCAAGGTCTCATTGGAACAAGAGGAAAAAGTCTGTACATGAATCTCCCCCTGGGAATTTATACATCTTTAGCAAATCAGTTTAAACTTTTCATTCTGAATATCTCCACAAGTTAGCTAGCTCAATTCAACAGTAGCTACTGCATTGAATAATAATAACAATAATTAATAATTACAGTACTTGCTAAGCACTTACTATGTGCCAAGCACTGTTCAAGTGCTGGGATAGATTCAAGTTAATCAGGTTGGACACAGTCCCTGTCCCACATGAGGATACCACTCTTATCCCCATTTTACAGATGAGGTAACTGAGGTCCAGAGAAGTGAAATGACTTGCCCAAGGTCACGCAGCAGACAAGTGGTGGAGATGGGATTAGAACCCAAGTTCTTCTGAGTCCCAGGCCCATGCTCTTTCCACTAAGCCATGCTGCTTCTCAGCTGGATTCATTCATTCATTCATTCATTCAATCGTATTTATTGAGCGCTTACTGTGTGCAGAGCACTGTACTAAGCGCGATAACACAGGTGAAGAAAATGCATGACACCAGGATACCCAGTCACTGCATGGGCAGCCGAAATTGGGAAACAGAAACCAAGGAGGATGGAGGGTTTTTTTTACGGTTACAGTTAAACAAAGCCTCAAACTTTGCCACGTTCCAGCTGCAAATTCAGAGTTAATTGCTTTAGGTAGTCAGTGCTCTGCAGCCAGAAAATGGGCAGCAGTTTCATAAGGCTCGAGACGGGAAGGAAGCCAAAGTCAGATAGTGCCAGGCTCCACAAACGTCAAACACAGCAATCCAACAAGGGTCAGCCTTTGTGTGAGCAAATTATTGCTGTAACTGCGATCCCCACATTGGCCGTTTTCAGTCGCAAGCCCAGAAGGGAATTTCATCCTCATTCTGCTCAGTCGTTACTCTTTCTATTGGTGAGCAGCTCCTTGACCACTTCATGTTGATTATTCTAGTATTTGCTATTATTTCCCTTTGGCTTTTTTCACTGTCAGCCAATATGCATTACTGTGTTTGGCCCAAGCATCATTTACTTGATTCCTCTTCCAAAAAAAAGTATATATATATATATTCCCCTTTTAGACTGTGAGCCCACTGTTGGGTAGGGACTGTCTCTATATGTTGCCAATTTGTACTTCCCAAGCGCTTAGTACAGTGCTCTGCACATAGTAAGCGCTCAATAAATACGATTGATGATGATGATGATTATATATATATATATATATATATATATACACCATATCTGCTGAAGCGCAGGAAGAAGTGACTTTTGCAAACAAGAGGCCAAAATACAAAGTCTTATGCTTCCCTGATGATAGCTGTTTAGCTTTCCAGAGGTATAACTTGTTACTTATTCTACAGTGACGCATCCAGAGCTCTTGCTAGCTTGTAACATCTCATATTGGTTTGAACTTTGCTATATCTTTTATCTGAGGATTTCAAAGTATTCTTTACAGCTTTAATTAAGCCTGGGAGTAACTTAATGAGACCAATGAATGTTATTGCTCCATTTTACATTTTGGATGCATTAAGTAGTTTGTCCAAGAGCATAAGGGTGGTCCCTGTAAGGCAGGGAATAGTGTTCAGAAATAGTCTGTTCCCCAGCTCTACACTGGCACACAGAGTACTATATTAAATGTCCCACTGAAGAAAATTCCGCAAACTACTCTTCATTTCCTAGCAAGTGACTGAGCTCATTTTTCCAGTGGTTAATCATTTCACTTGATGTGAACAAGGACAAGGACACTCTAGGTCCATTAAATAGTTGCTTCCCTCTTTTTTACACTTCATTCAGGTCATGTGCATTTTGGGGGAGAAAAAAAAAAGAGATGAGGAGTTGGACATTGAGGGGGTCCTTCCCCTAGCTGAAGAAACAGTGGCAGAGCATGCAGGAGGATTTCCCGCTCATGGTACTTCTAATTCAGGCTTTTTTTCTTTTAAAAGGCCTTTGTTAAGCACTATGTGCCAGACACTGTACTAAGCACTGGGGTATATAAAAGATTATCAGGCAGGACACAGACAATATGGGGCTCGCAGTCTTATCCCCATTTTAATAATAATAATAATGGCATTTCATTCAATCATACTTACTGAGCACTTACTCTGTGCAGAGCACTGTACTAAGCACTTGGGAAGTACAAATCAGCAACATATAGAGATGGTCCCTACCCAACAACAGGCTCACACTGTTAAGCACTTACCATGTGCCAAGCACTGTTCTAAGCACTGGGGTAATCAGGTTAGACACAGTCTCTGTCCCACATGGAACTCACAGTCTTAATCCCAATTTTACAAATGAAGTAACTGAGGCACAGAGAAGTTAAGTGACTTGCCCAAGGTCACACAGCAGACAAGTGGCAGAGCTGGGATTAGAACCCACAACCTTCAGAGTCCTAGGCCTGTGACCTAAGGCACAGAGAAGTGACTTGCCCAAGGTCACCCAACAGACAAGTGACAGAGCCAGAATGAGAACACAGCAGCATGGCTCAGTGGAAAGAGCACGGGCTTTGGAGTCAGAGATCATGGGTTCAAATCTTGGCTCTGCCAATTGTCAGCTGTGTGACTCTGGGCAAGTCACTTAACTTCTCTGTGCCTCAGTTCCCTCATCTGTAAAATGGGGATTAAGACTGGATTAAGCCCCCTGTGGGACAACCTGATCACCTTGTAACCTCCCCAGTGCTTAGAACAGTGCTTTGCACATAGTAAGTGCTTAATAAATGCCATTATTAACATAGTTTCTTCTGACTCCTACGCCTATGCTCTAACCACCAGACCATGCTGCTTCTCGGATTTCCACAAACAGGAAACCATCTTCCTCTCAACCTACAGCAGCTTTGTCCAGCTACTCTGGGGATTAATAACTTAATGAGGAGTTACTAACACGATTATCACATTCAGCTGACACCACACTGGGCATGTGAGTGTGTATGCACACACTCAAGTAGTGCTAAGCGTGTTCGGAAGTGTGGGCATGCACAGGCTCTTCTGAACCTCATTAGTTTCACCCACCCCCCTGCCAGGCTTGCTAGGCTGCTGGAGTCTCCCGATCACATCATTATCTTCAGGTTCACTAGTGAATTCGAACATGATGGGTCAGCCTTGATCAGCGCTTCAATCATTGTGCCCCAGCGCATGCATTCCTAGAGCAAACAAAGGCAAGATATTCCCAGGCTCACAATGAATAGTAGCACTCCCAAGTCAAAGAGTTGGGATCACCTAGACTTCTAGGAATACACCCAAGATCATTAAGAAAGATATACCATGTGTTCTTCAGCTCAGTGCCTAAGTATACATGTATAGCTACCCAAACAGAAGAAGAAACACATGGTATTTTTCCTCAACAATCCTGTGTTCATATAGTTACAGATACATATGGATATATGTTTGGGTGTCGAGATCAGACAACATGCAGAGGAGAGCCAATTCACAGTTCCTCCAAGTCTCTAAGGGGGTCAGTTTTCTTTCCAGTTCCTCCCACTAGAGCTGTGGGTTGATTTTTTAAAGAAACCTAAAAATGTGAAAGGGCATTATAGGCCATAAGCATAACCCTCACTCTACCTCAATTTCCTGCTTGGAAAGACACGGTATGCCTAACCCACATGATGAGTACTAGTAGAAAAAGCAGTGTGACTTAGTGGGTAGAGCCCGGGCCTGTGGGTTAGAAGGACCTGAGTTTTAATTCCAGCTCTGCCACCTGTCTGCAGTGTAAACTTGGGCAAATCACTTCTCTGTGCCTCAGTTATCTCATCTGTAAAATAGGGATAAGGGTTTGAGCCCCATGGGGGACAGGGACTGTGTCCAACCTGATTAACTCATAGCAACCCCAGGGCTCAGAACAGTGCTTGGCACATTGTAAGTGCTTAACAAGTACCATAATAATTATTATTACTACTCTGCTGGCATAATCAGAATTCAGGTATTTAGGGGAGAAAGGAACTCCTTTCTTGCCCTGGGCTGCCGCTTCGCAAGCATTGGATGCACCAACTCCGGGTTTCCCTGGGCACACAGGCCTTTGAGGAAGTGTGGCCTGGAGCTGGGAAAGCAAGGAGTGGGAGGGGAAAGAGAGGAAAAAATGTGGTGCAGATAAGCAATGCCCACATACAAAATTCTGTAGGCCCATTAGACATATTCTCCTTAAATTATGCTGGGTCCTTCTCCCAGCTGCCAAGCAATAGAAGTAAAGGGGCCAGCAGTAGTAGAGACAGGCAGACCACGAGACAGATTTTCTCTGGTGGGGCTTGTGGGAATTGGGAAATACTGTATGGCATCATTACATGATAGGTTTGGGGAGAGTCAAAAAGAAAAGAGGAAAAATCACAGTATAAGCTCCTAGGATGCAGGGATCTACCAATTCTCTTGTATTGCACTTCCCCAAACACTTATTGCGCACAATAAGCATTCAAAATGTGTCACTGATTGAGTGAGATTAGGGCATTTTCTGGTCCAGGGGAGAGAATAAAGTTGGAAAAAGAAGGGAGGCTCTTGTCTTCTACCCAATCTGGAGGGCTCACAGTCAGTACCCTCTTAGACTCTTCAGAAGGGAGAACTGCATTTCAGATTGTAAATTCCTCATCAGCAGGGATGTGTCTTTCTATCATAAGTCTGAGCACTTAGTACAGTACTCTTCACACAGCAGGTGCTCAATGTATACTGCTGATTAAGATGATGAGGCCCCATTAATACTGTGGGGTAAGACATTTTGGGATTGGGTCAGAAAGAATCACCCATTTACTTTCATTCATTCAATCAATCGTATTTATTGAGCACTTACTGTATTTCGGCCTCCATCTTTGGAAAACAAATGGCCAAGATAATACCCCAGACTTTTTACTGAAAGCTTTGGCAAGCTTATTATTTGCTTTCTGTGGTTTTGGGATGGCTGAACAGTGCTGTTTCTTAACTATCAAGTCAAAAGAGCACATGAGCACTTTGGACAGAGAATATTTCCCAATCTCTAATCAGATGCTGTGTTTGCCAGGGTGACACTATTCTGCCGGTAGAATTCTTATTTCACTTACTCTGCCTGGGACAACAAAACGTCCTCAAAGCTTGACCAATATCATTAATTCATTCATTCAATCATTTATTGAGCACTTACTGTGTGCAGATCACTGTACTAAGCGCGTGGGAAGTACAAATCAGCAACAGACATGGTCCCTACCCAACAACGGGCTCACAGTACATAATAATAACTATAATAATTATGGTAGTTGTTTAGCACTTACTATGTGCCTAGTACTGTTCTAAGCACTGGAGCAGATACAAGTTGAGCAGGTTGGAACCAGTCCCTGTCCCACATGGGGTTCACACCCTTAATCCCCATTTAACAGATGAGGTAACTGAGGCCCAGAGAAGTGAAGTGACTAGCCCAAGGCCACACGGCAAACATGTGGCAGAGACAGAATTAGGATCTGGGGTCTATTCCAGGTCCTTCTGATTCCCATGCCTGTGTTGTCCCCACTAGATCATACTGCTAGAAATGCTGCCACAAGACTGTAAATTATTTGTGGGCAGAGATCATGTCTAGCAATTCTATTATATTGCACTGACCCAAGAGTTTAGTGCAATGCTCTGCCCACATAAGTGCTCAATAAATACCACCAACCGATTGACTGATTTATGCTTCCTTAAAATTATTAGCTTGGTCATTGTACAGGATATGGTTGCACCAGAAGCAAACCACCCTAGCTAATCCCTCCTGGATTACCTAGCAGTCCCACAGATCATTACACTTCTGTTGGGAATAAATATAAGGGGGAGCTGGATGATACTCTGTGAGAAAACATTCCACTCCTTTTCAAACTCATTTCAAAGAGTTCGCCACTTAACTTGGAAAAAAGGAACCCAGAGGTCTCAACCATTGACTATTCAGAAGCAAATCCAGGGCGATCTCAGAATGTAACTTTAACTACATTATGAGGCCCTATTTCCTTTCAGCCAGCAAAAAAAAAAAAAAGTCCAATCTCTAAGCAAACAGGAGAAAAACGACTGCTTTATAAACAGGAATTACCAAATGTAACTGGCACACAATGATTAAAGGAAGCCTGGAGACACACCAATTGCTTTCCTTGCAGCTGAGTTTATGTCAAACATGTCTGTCCCAAGCAAGACAGCCCACAATTAGCTTTCAAATGTTTAAGAGGCTTCAGTAGTTCCACCAGCTCCCTCTCCTCCTTATCATCATCATCATCATCATCATCATCAATCGTATTTATTGAGCACTTACTATGTGCAGAGCACTGTACTAAGCGTTTGGGAAGTACAAATGAGAAGGCAATCCACCCCCGTTGTGCTATAGTACTGCCTCTGCATTCATCAAAAGGTGAACTCGACATGACCAGCAATGATACCCTTAGGCCAGTTAAAAGTAGAGGCACCTGTTCATTCTGTTGTGTAATATAAAGAAACGAAAAATCTCTACATTACTGTCCGGTTCCACTCTCAGGACCTTGGACAGTAACTGTGGGCAGCAAGTGGACTCTTCACACTCAGATTATTTTCTTTTTTTTACCATATTTAAGTGACTTGACCAACTTTACACAGCAGACAAGTGGTAGAGCCAGGATTAAAATCCAGATCTCGGACTCCAAGGCCTGTGCTCAGAACTCTGTGTGCTGTGGCATTCAATAAATACTGAATTACGAGAGAAGCAGCGTGGCTCAGTGGAAAGAGCACGGGCTTTGGAGTTAGAGGCCATGGGTTCAAACCTCAGCTTCGCCAATGGTCAGCTGTGTGACTTTGGGCATGTCGCTTAACTTCTCTGTACCTCAGTTACCTCATCTGTAAAATGGGGATTAAGACTGTGAGCCCCCGTGGGACAACCTGATCACCTTGTAACCTCCCCAGCGCTTAGAACAGTGCTTTGCACATAGTAAGTGGCTTAATAAATGCCATCATTATTGTTATAAATACTGAATTCATTGTCATCAGAACACAGTTCTAGCAATATTTGCTGAATGGAGAGTATTGGTCTTTGAGGTAAGGATGACTTGTTCTTAAATATTGCTTGATTTGAAAAACAAGGACTTAATTATACAAAACATAAGAACACTCGAGAGTTTGGATCTCTTCACTTTGATAATTAATCAGTAGAGTACTGCCTTAACCATACTGCTTGGCCATAAGGAAGCAGCATGGCTTAGTTGGAGTTAGAAGACTTGGGCTCTGCCACTTGTTTCCTCTGTGACCATGGGTAAGTCACTTAACTTATCTGTGCCTCAGTTACCTCATCTGTAAAATGGGGATTGAGTCCTCCTCCCTTCTATTTGAATTGTGAGCCCCAAGTGGGACAAGGACTGTGTCCACCCTGAATACTTTCTATCAACCCCAGTGCTTCATACAGTGCTTGGCACCTAGCAAGTGTTTAATAAGAATCATTAAGATAATAGAGTATGGGGGTCAGAGGACCTGGGTTCTAATCCTGGCTCTGCCTCTTATCTGCTGTGTGATGGTGGGCAAGTCACTTAACTTCTCTGTGCCTCAGTTCCCTCATCTTAAAATGGGTATTAGATCCTACTTTCTTCTACTTAGACTGTGATCCCCATGTGGAACAGAGACTGTGCCCAACCTGATTATTGTGCATCTACCCCATTGCTTGAAACAGTGCTTCATTATCATTATCAGTGGTATCTACTGAGTACTTACTGTGTGATAAGCACTATACTAAGTGCTTGGAAGAATACAACAGAGTTGGTAGATAAATTCCCTGCCCACAATAAGCTTACAGTTTAGAGGGGGAGACATACATCAGTATAGATAAATTTATAATACATAACATAGATTTGTACAGAAGTGCTGTGGAAGTGAGGGTGGGGCAAATATCAGATTCTCAAAGGTCAAAGAACCAAGTGCATAAATAATGCAGAAGGGAGGGGAAGGGGGAATAGAGGGTTCTTTTCAGGGAAGGTCTCTTAGAGGAGGTGTGACCATAATAAGACTTTGAAGGTGGGGACAGTGGTGGCAGGGTGTATATGGAGTGGGAGGAAATGGGAAAGGGGTCAGCAATGAGATAGAGGAAATTGAGGCACAGAGAGCCAGTTGGAGCTAGATGAAACCAAGTGTGCAGGCTGAGCTGTAGTACGAGCTTGATGTAGTAAGTCCTTAACAAATACAATAATAATAACAATAACAATTTCCCCCTCTCCAAGCTCACGCGGCTTGCCCCCTTAGAGGGTTAAAGCCTCAAGAGCTGCCTTTGATCTGTTCAGTAACCAAACCCAAGTCAAAGCGGGGACTGGATCAAAAGCATGAATTCAGCTCCTGATGGCATTGCCCACCATCCATAAATTCACACAAAGGTTCCCTCTGCAGAAGCAGCTGAGCCTAGCCCCAAAACTGCAGAAACAGCTGTGCCCTCCACATGAAAGGGTTGTAAATCCACAATCTGCAGAAATGAGCTAAAACTGCTCTTGTCTATGAAGCCCGTAACAATAATTCCATAGTCATAAATACTGTGGTTGTGAGGGGCTTCAGCGTGCCACTGGGCCAAGGTTTTTGGTAGCAGCTGCGGCTGGAAATTAGAAGATTGGCAACCCTGGCTCCAGGTTCTTTCTTTCACTCATTTTCATCATCATATGCATTTCAAAAATACCATAGTGCTATTTAAGCACTTATTCTCTGCAAAGCACTGTACTAAGCACAGGGGTAATCAATCAGTGGTATTATTGAGCACTTACTGTGTGCAGAACACCATATTCAAAGATCTCCAGTGGCTACCAACCTACGCATCAGGCAAAAATTCCTCACTCTCGGCTTCAAGGCTGTCCATCACCTTGCCCCCTCCTACCTCACCTCCCTTCTCTCCTTCTCCAGCCCAGGCCGCACCCTCCACTCCTCTGCCGCTAACCTCCTCACCATGCCTCGTTCTCGCCTGTCCCGCCATCGACCCCTCAGCCCACATCCTCCCCCTGGCCCGGAATGCCCTCCCTCCTCACATCCGCCAAGCTAGCTCTCTTCCTCCCTTCAAAGCCCTATTGAGAGCTCACCTCCTCCAGGAGGCCTTCCCAGACTGAGCCCCCTCCTTCCTCTCCCCCTCGCCCAACTCCTTCCCCTCCCCACAGCACCTGTATATATTCTTGTACAGATTTATTACTCTATTTTACTTGTACATATTTACTATTCTATTTATTTTATTAATATATTTTGTTTTGTTGTCTATCTCCCCCTTTCTAGACTGTGAGCCCGTTGTTGGGTAGGCACCGTCTCTATATGTTGCCAACTTGTACTTCCCAAGCGCTTAGTACAGTGCTCTGGACACAGTAAGTGCTCAAAAATATGATTGAATGAATGAATACTAAGTGCTTAGGAGAGTACAACAGAATTCATAGAAACATTCCCTGGCTACAGATAGCTTATGGTCTACAGAGGTAGACTGAAAGTCCACCACAAGTGTTTGTGTAGCTTGGCCGTGCAAACTATGACATCTGTCAAAAGCTAAACAGAAGGGGATGTTTTTCATGTGACTTGGGGAATGTGATAGTTTGCTTTGGATTTTTGAAGGATTTTGTACTGTTGGTACTTATTCTCATACTCTCTCCCTGGCTCAGAAGCAAAACAAACTTGCAAGTTGGCACTATATAACATCATCAGAAATCTTCAAATGCTATTTATCATTTTTGACATTTAATGACAAGAGTTTTTTTCCCCGAGGTTCTGACCAGTTTTCTTTGTCAGAGGGGTTAATCTGAACTTTTTTTATGATATTTGTTATGCACTTACTATGTTCCAGGCACTGTAACTAAGTACTAAGGTACATAGATCCCTATCAGGTTGGACACAGTCCCTGTCACGTGTCAGGCTCCCAGCCTTAATCCCCATTTTACAGATGAAGTAAATAAGGCACAGAGGAGTAAAGTGACTTGCCCAAGGTCACACAGCAGACACATGGAAGAGTCAGGATTAGAACCCAGGTCTTTCTGACTCCAAGGCCCATGCTCTACCCACTAGGCCATTCTGCTTCTCTAGTATTTACCTCAGTTTGCTACAACTATAAACATTATATTTCTCTACAACTTAAACATAAACCTTATGATGGATATCAAGAAGGGCAATCATTACTCATTTCCTCTAAGAATGCTGTTGTCAGCTCTTAGAACAGTGCTTTGCACATAGTAAGCACTTAATAAATGCCATCATTATTATTAT
Organism: Tachyglossus aculeatus; assembly: GCF_015852505.1. NCBI lineage: Eukaryota > Metazoa > Chordata > Mammalia > Monotremata > Tachyglossidae > Tachyglossus > Tachyglossus aculeatus. Next base: position 11,770,315 of record NC_052083.1, on the reverse strand, counting down.
TATCATTATTATAAGATAGAATGTCAGGATGGCCTGACCCAATAATGGTATTTTCTTATGTTCTAGGTATCTACAATTATAAATCCACAAATCTCCTGGACTGCCCAAATCTTAATAAAAAGCAGGTTATAGGACAGCACACAACTCTAAAGCTCTCCAAGTCTCATACCCAGCTAACAGATAATGCCAATAGTTTTAGTGATTACCTTTGATTATGCCAAGTGACAACCTGACAATCTCAAGGACCACACTGCCTTTCAAGTTCACACTGGCTCTATTTTTAGACTCCTTTGATTTCTACCACGGTTAGAAGTTCATTCAATTAATTGAATCTTCTCTATGAATTGCATGAATAAGTACTTTTCCCATTACAAGGAAGCAAGTAGGTAGCAAGTTTTTCCCCCATTTGACAGCTTTAAAATCCTAGGCACAACATGGAAAAAGGATTTGCCACGATCACCGGCAAGCCAGGAACAGAATCCTAAAAGACAATCCTATCCCTTAGCTACTACACCAGTGCTCTACTCACTCACCATCCACAACCTTGTTTTCTCCTGTTTGGAAACTCAGATTCATTCAATCGTATTTACTGAGCACTTACTGTGTGCAGAGCACTGTACTTCAGGGTGGAGAGGTGGAAAAAGAATTATTAGAGCAATCCCAAGATTTCTGTTTTCCCTTAAGCCAGAAAAAAAAAGGAACAAGTGTAATGCCTTGATTTGATGAACACGCGAAGCTGGGCAAAACACTTGCAGCTGTTGTTAATTACCAAGGTGCTTAACCTTCTCCTTTTTACAGTAAAACACTGGGTTCCATTTCTGTGCTGGCAAGAAGCCATGGCTCCTGTACCTACAGGAGCGAGGGCCTTTAGTCAAATAGGAGGCTAGAAACAAGAAAAATATTCCTGAGTGTCAGTGATGTGAGAGAAAAATGGAATGATGGGGTCAAAGGCCTATAAATGCCTCACTTAAGTTTCTCTGCTTGTCACTTTGTTCTTGCTCAAATGAATAGATGGCACAGTTTAGATTCGATCAGAGCAGTCAACCGCTTCAAGTGGTAAGAAAAAAAGAGCATTATGAAAGAGACGGTTCTTACTCCTTATGGGTCACTGGCAAAATTTTTAAATTCCATTTTTACTTCTTCCCTCCTACACATCATACAAAGTAAACAAACGCTCTCTTTTCTGGCTCAAGTTTCATATTAATCTCGCTCAGCATAAACCGTGAGATGGTGAGACCAATATGTCTCCTAAACTTCTACAGATCAGGGAATGAACTGTCTTCAAAGTCCCAAAATATACTGGGATTGGGTAAGGTGTATGTAAAATGCCTTTAAACTCTATCCCCTCAATTACATCCACCTCCTAGATTTCCTCACACTTAATCTGATTACAGATTAGTTTCTGTGGAGTTAGCATTCTCACTCAATAATGCCTACCCACATCATTCATAAACCTAAATAATAATATAAGTGTTTGTCCATGCTGGTCTTTCTATGGCATTGATAAAATTTTCTGTTCCACGCCCACCACTCCTTTGAGACCTCTGCAGTTTCCAAGTTTAACTCATTGCTCCCAGTAAACGCACAAGGACAGAGGCAGGAGAAAAAGGATTTTTGATAAGGTGAACTGCATTATGTTATTAGAAAGATACTAAAAAGACAAACTACCAAGTTATTTCCCTTTACTAAGGCTGACGGAGAGTTTCATTTGAAACAACTGAGAGGCCGTCAATGGCACTGATTCTTATTTGACAGAATGGGACAGTACAATAATCTGTCCCATTGGAACTATCACCACAGCCAGCCAAATCAACTCTGCACAAAGCAATCCAACTTTGGCTGTTGAACCAATTCAGACAATCTATTATAAGTTACAGATCTCAAAACTGCCATTCCATTGTGCAAATGGGTCAACTTTCAGCTACGCTGGTTGGTCCACATTATTGAATACTGGGCTTTGTTGTTTCTCCCAGCGACCTCAATTCTTCCCTGGTAGTTCGTTAGGGGTTTAAAATTGAGTATTCACTCCTTCAGGCCACTTAGCACCTTCAGAAATGGGTTAAAAGAAAAGGGAGGGTAAGAGACAGGATGGTCAGAGACCCTGGGAAATTCTGGTTCATTATGCTTAATAAAATCAACAGGGTGTAAAATTGGGCTTTTTGCATTTCATTTCATTGTTGGGATAAAAAGGAAAAAAGAGGAAAAGGGAACAGGATGAAAGAAATAAGGGGATAGGGGAAGTTAAACTAAAAAAAAACCAAACCAAAGATAGGAGAAAAATGGGAAAAGAAACATGAAGGGAGAGGAGAGATGGAAATACCTCTCCTCCAGCATTTTCCCTCAGCTTTCTCCCTGACTTCTCCTAGCTCTCTCCCACTTCTCCCTCAGCATTCTCCTAGCTCTCTCCCACTTCCCCTAGCTTTCCTCCAGCATCCTCCTAGTTCTCTCCCACCTCTCTAACCATAAGCTCCCTTCTAGACTATAAGGCCGCTGTTTGTCGTGGACAGGGAATGCGTCTGTATATTGTTGTACTCTCCCAAGTGCTTAGTGCAGTGCTCTGCACACAGTAAATGCTCAATAAATATGACTGACTGACTTTCTCCTTTCTCCCACCTTTCCCCCAGGTCTCCTGCAGCTCTCCAAATGGGATTTTTCTGAAAGCAAGCAGGTCCTGAGTCCTATAGCTAGGATTTCTCATAGACCACTTCTGCAAAGATTTCCTGGTGAACAGTTGTGATGCTGGGTGACTACTAGAGAAGCAGCATGGCTCAGTGGAAAGAGCACGGGCTTGAGAGTCAGAGGTCATGGGTTCTAATCCCAGCTCCGCCACATGTCTGCTGTGTGACCGTGGGCAAGTCGCTTAACTTCTCTGAGCCTCAGTTACCTCACCTGTAAAATGGGGATGAAGACTGAGTACCCCACGTGGGACAACCAGATCACCTTGTAACCCCCCCAGTGCTCAGAACTGTGCTTGGCACATAGTAAGCACTTAACAAATGCCATTATTATTATTATTAGTAGTAGTAGTAGTAGTAGTAGTATTATTACTATTTCCTCTGCCCATTCCTAAATGAGGCGACTCTACATTTTGGATATATGGTTTTCATTCAAGTTACTGTAAAGGGTTGTGTAGAGAGGGCAGGAAAGAAAACGGTTAGGTAAAAAAATGAAATATTTCTGAAGGGAAAGGGAAAGGAGAGGTGGTAGAAGAGGCAAAAAATACAAAACTCAAACCCCGTGTTTTCATTGGTCCCAGACATAGACCCACCTACTCCCCATGACTTTAGCCATCCTCTTCTGGCTGCAGATAATAATAATAATGATAGTATTATTACCAGTACCAGTACCAGGCACTGTACTAAGCACTGGTGTTGATACAAGCAAATCGAGGTGGACAATTCCCTGAATTGTCTAAGCTCTCACAAGAGCTTAGTACAGTGCTCTGCAAATAATCGGTGCTCAACAAATGACATCGATTAATTGACTGACTGATGCATTTGTCTGGTTAGGAAACAACTGGGAGTCAGAAGAAACCATCGTATGCATATGGCAGGCAAAAGTCAATCAATCAATTGGTGGTGTTTATTGAGTGCTTATTGTGTGCAGAGCACTGTACCAAGAGCTTCAGGAAGTATGATCCCTGCCCACAGTGAGCTAACAGTTAAGGCACAAGAACCATAGTACTAGTTTTCCTGAATGCAGGGTTCTTCAAGAACACAACCCCCACATTATAGCAGAACTGAGTGTTTAGGGAAAATAAGAATGTCCGCACAGCACTGATCCTGGCAGGAAAGTCACAACAGCTGTAGAAAATGCTAAAGAAGGTGAACAGAATGAAGCAGGGACAGGGTGGAATTCATTTCCCCCACCTCTGGGCTGGAGGAAGTAGGCAGGTGACGTCTGTGATATCATTCGTGGCATCGAAAGAAGAGGAGGAGTAATCACAAATGGCTCCAAATATCCAAATCTATTAGATAATGTACTTTCCTACTCTGAAGAACTTGGCGTCATCAGGAAAAATGGAAATGGAAAACAACTACCTAAGATGGAGGCCCAATTCCCAAAGGGCACTCGCCCACAATGCCAGCGGACATGAGCACTGGAAAATTACTTGTTACAGGAAATCAGTCACAGAGGAGGAAGGGATTCGCACCATGCTTGGCACAAATTGAGCACTTAATGAATATTATTATCATTATTTCTCCCTACAATTCAGGGAATTTGCCCAAAACATGGTTATGTTAAACTCAGCCTTGAACCCGAAGTAGAATACTGTCTTTAATCATCTAGATATACTTAATCCTTAAATAAAGCATAGAGCATGGGCCTGGGAATCAGGAGGACCTGGATTCAAGCGCTTAGTACAGTGCTCTGCACACAGTAAACTCTCAATAAATATGATTGAACGAATGAATGAATAATCCCAGTTCTGCCACTTGTCTGTTGTGTGCCCTTGAGCAAGTCACGTAACTTCTCTGTGTCTCAGTTACCTCACCCATAAAATGGGGATTAAGACAGTGAGCCCCATGTGGGACAGGGATTGTGTCCAACCTGATTACCTTGCATCTATCCCACTGCTTAAAATAGTGCCTGACACATAGTAAGACTTAACAAATATCATTAAAAAAAACAAGAAAGCAAATATCTCGAAAGATAAGGGCATTCACCTCCAGAGAACAAGGAGTTCTACAGAAGAGGAAGGAGAAATGGGTTGGAAATTCACAAACTTGTTTTTGATTTTGGGCTCTGCTAAAAGGTATCTATTTACCCTCCTTGGTGCCTCAGTTTGCTCATTCACAAAATGGGGATAATTACTTTCCACCCACCTCAGAGGTTGTTAGAAAAATTAAGAGGTTGAGATGAACAAAATGATAGGAAATTCGTGGATCAAAGTGTGCTGACTCAATGCCTCGGGCATTTTTACCAGAGACAAAGAAAATTTTGCCACAAAGCAACTACAACCAGACCACCCACTGACCAAACCATAGGTAATACGAGAACACAATATCTTCGCACTGTATCACTTTCCCTCCTTGTAAAATGGGAGTGATTATAGTTACCCAACCTTTCAGGAGTGTTATGAGGCTTAATGAGTAGGAGTGTTTTCAAACCTCCTAGAGATTTTCTGATGAAAGACATCAACCATATAGAAGGTAATTACTAATGCTAGTGCCACTGAATGTCTGAGGTAATAATAATCCACAGAGTGGACACTACAGCTGAATCGGATGAAGTCAAGTCTCCTTCCACCCATCACCAGTTTGCTGAGGCAAACACATCAGCATAAGGCACTTTTCTAGCTCTCTCCTGGACCTGATCCAGGTACAGTAATCCCTAACAGACAGCAAAATACTACCCAGGGATATTCCATGACACACAGTACAAACACTGAACCAAACACATAATAACACTTAGCCTAATGCTCCCTTCACCCTGAGGGTGAAGGGACTGAAGGAAAAGGAAAGAGATGGTCTGGGCTACCTCTGCCTACAAGGGAACTAATCAATCCCAGAAGAAGATGCTTTTGCAATCTCCCTCCATGTAGCTGATTGATGGTTTACTAAGACACTGGCAATGCTTCCTTCTATCTCCTAGATAAGGGGAAAGTTACACCATTCTGCCTCTCAGCAACTGACTACAAAACCACTGCAGGCTAATTAGGCATATCTTCTCTCCCACCAGGACAAGAATTGTAGTTGAAAGTAAAGAATTCTGTCCTTATGTCTAAGGAATGTAGTAGTAGTAGTAGCAGCAGCAGCAGTACAATGGTATCAGCAGCATTTACTGAACACCCACTTCCTTAAAGGCATTTATTAATCAGGTTGGACTCAATCCATGCCTGTTATTGGGCTCTCAATCTTAATCGCCATTTTACAGAGATGCTAAGTGACTTGCCCAAGGTCACACAGCAGAGAAGTGGCAGTTCTCCTGAATCCCAGGCCCATGCTCTATCCACTAGGCCACTATGCTTCTCATTGCACTTGGTGCAATGCACTGAACTAGACACTTGGGAAGTATAAAATGAAGTAACTCATTCCCTGCTTCCAGGGACCTTACACTCTAACCAGCTAATAATAGTAATTGTGGGATTTGTGAAGTGCTTACTATGTGTTCAGCACTGTTCTAAGCTGTAGGGTACATACAACAGGTATTGTGTTCCCATTTTACAGATGGGAAAACTGAGGCCTGAAGTTGTTAAATGGCTTGCCCTAGGTCACAGAGCAGGCAAGTGGCAGCATGGCATAGTGGACAGAGCACGGGCCTGGGAATCAGAAGGTCATGGGGCTTAATCCTGGCTCTGCCACATGTCTGCTGTGTGACTTTGAGCAAGTCGCTTTACTTCTCTGTACCTCAGTTGCCTCGTCTGTAAACTGGACGTTGAGACTGTGAGCCCAACATGGGACAGGGGCTGTGTCCAACCCAATTTGCTTGTATCCACCCCAGAGCTTAGTACAATGCTTGGCATATAATAAACGCTTAACAAATACCACATTTATTATTATTATTATTATTAATATTATTATTATTATCTGGCAGCATTAGGATTAAGACCCAGGTCCTCTGCCTTCCAGTCCAGTTCTCTTTCTGTTAGGCCTCGCTACTTCTCTCGATTCTCTTGATACATTAAATCAACTTCAGGCCAATTGCCTGATTTCACTAGGCTCACCCTACTTATCTTTTAGGCCCAGGGCATGTGAATTAGTGCCTCTCTGAATGGAAAAAACAGTGTCATAAAGACCCAAGTACAAGATGATATTAACCCACCTGGCAAGTTAAAATAAGGGATTAAGAAATTATGATGCAAGTACTTTTTACATTTTTCTGTGGCTAAAATAGTAATCTCCATTACCTTGTAAACCCCTAGCCCTCTGCAAAGAGTAAACACATAATAAATGCAAGAAGCATCATGGCATAGTGGAAAGAGCAAGGCCTAGGAATAAGAAGGATTTGGGTTCTAATCCCGGCTTCTAAGTGACTTCATTTAACGTCTCTGTGCCTCAGTTACCTGAACTGTAAAATGGGGATTACGACTATGAGTCATGTGGGACTGGGACTGTGTCCAACTTGATGACATTTTATGTACCCCAGTACTTAGTACAGTTCCTGGCATATACCATTATTGAATAACATTAATTGACTGATTGATCCCAAACTCGGAATCGAAAGCACTTGACAAGCTTAGTGTTTGTTTTCCAGGAACCTAGGCAGCTATCCAGTGCTGTTTCTTCTTAATAGCACAAAAAGGAACACAAAAACACTTCATAGATTGTTACCCTAGATTTGTAATGAGCCTCTTGGCAAAGGAATTCAAAGCCTTCGTTAAACATCATCTGATAGCCATGTACGTATTCCTACTTCACAGATGAAGAAACTTTTGCACTGAGTTAAGTGCTTTGCCCAAGGCCCCATCTTAGTTGCTGAGTAGGAAAACCCTAGCAACTCTCCTAAATTTTAAATCTATTATTCTATACTCAACTTCTTCTGCAATACAATTGTCATTTCCCTCACGTTGAAAATCAATTACAAAGCCTGACAAAATAAAAGCTCCCTCTAATATAAAAAAAATTAATTTTCCTCTAACAACAATGGGAGGAAATTGAACAGGTACAAAATGCAGCTCTGGACTATTCAGTGCTCTGCTAAACAGTGGGGCCAAGCGGACAGAGGAGGCCTGGAACTCAGAGAACCTGGGTTCTAATCCCGGTTCTGCCACCTGCCTGCTGGGTGACCTTGGGCAAGCCACTAAACTTCTCTGGGCCTCTGTTTCCTAATGATTCATCAAATGAGAATTAAATACCTTGTTCTCCCTTCCATTTAGACTGCGAGACCCATGTGGCAAAAGGATTGTGTTCGATCTGCTTACACTGTAGCTGCCTCGGTACTTAAGTAGGGACATAAGAAATACTTATAACTCTTATTACACAGTCAAGAATGGATTCAATTATATGATTTTTCAGGGTAAAACCCTGTTTGGGAGAAAAAGGTGATGGGGTAAGCTTGAATGATCCAAAATGACAATCAATACAGGTCAATGTATGCCTCTGTAGACAAAGCCTGGATTTGTATATAAATAAATTTCTAGAGTCATTCCGAATTTTGCGCCAACATCTACATAATTGGAGTCCCCTTATGAAAGCTTTGATTCTTCTTGGAAAGAGTAATTGATCCAGACCTGGACAGAAGTCCAAAATGAATGGATTTGCCCACACAACAATAGCCTGCTTGAAAAAAGGTTATTTAAAAGGATTCTTAAGTGCTTAACAAATTCCATCATTTTTATTAGACTATGCCCTTGATTCATCCATCGTCTATATGAGTGGGGAACAGGGCTTGGGTAGCCCAATCATGGACTCTCTATCAGACTCATCATCATCATCATCAGTGGCATTTATTGAGTGCTTTCTGTGTGCAGAGCACTGTACTAAATGCTTGGGAGATAATGGCAGAATCACTGGATGCCCATCTAAAATTAGGCATTCGGATCCATCAGTAGCTAAGAGGTGTATAATGATGCACACACATTAACACTAACCTTCAGGTATGCCTGGTCACACACAAACGCATGCACACACACTGATGATTGTGCCGAAGTTCGGCACACCCCTGAGAAGACATGTGGATATTGGTGAACTGCCTTGGAGCCAGTCAAAAGTCTGAAGAAAATCAAAGTAACTGGGGAAAACCTACCCAAGACTACAGATCTTCCCTGGTAACAGAAAACTGGACGCCAATAAGGAATTCTGAAATCTAGGCAGAGGCACCTTATCTAACAACAAGAAAAGAAGTAAAGAAACAAAAACAAAAATGATCAAACTGAGAAGACCCTTTGGTATGAGGAAACATACCAGGACCCAGTTTTCCTCGGCTCTGAGCCACGGTCCCATTTGTTAAACAAAACTGACTCAAGCCTGTGTTGAAAGCAAGAAAGGTGATAGTAAAGTTCAGAGACATGATGGGGGAGTACCTAGAAAGCAATTCTGGAGGCAGAAGAAAGTTTTCATTGTCTACAAGGAAGAGCTGACGAATGTTCGAAGACCGCAGGGAAGTCTTTCATCAAAACTTTGTGCCTTAGGATACCCTAAATCAAAGTAAAGTTTGAGCTTTCTGTCAGGGTTTCAATATTGTTGCTGTAGTAATAATGGCAAAACCCCGACAACTTAATTACAACTGCCACTCTCCCTGAAGTGTATTCACTGAGAAACAGATTAGGCACTACAAGGTATCAATTAATTTTATTTCCTAATGAATGTAACATTAGTGCCTGGAGGACTGCATTGCTAGAAAGGACCTTCTTCTCATCTACGCTCTATCATGCTATTTCAACATTTTAATTCAAAGAAAATTCTTCTAAAAAACATCAGACTTCTTCTGAGTCCTGAGTCTCTCTAACAGACTCCTCACATGGTGGGTTGTAGTTGTTTCTTTCATTTGTTTTAATTTCTATTTCTGCAACGCTTGATAAGACAAGTCGTGCAATCTGTTTAACTCTTGGGGGGCCTCAGCAACAGAATTAGTTTTTCTTAGGAATTCTCACGGGGATCCAATTCCTTGAAGCAAACTGGAGATTATGATTTAACTAACAGCATGTGCTCACTGATAGACATTTCCTATGTTATGTGGCCCTTAAAAGGAAAATTTCCATGACATTTGGTTGCCAGCAACTTGCCTACCTCTTATAACCCTCCCCATCCCCCCGCCTTACCTCCTTCCCCTCCCCACAGCACCTGTATATATGTATATATGTTTGTACATATTTATTACTCTATTTATTTTACTTGTACATATTTATTCTACTTATTTTATTTGGTTTATATGTTTTGTTTTGTTGTCTGTCTCCCCCTTCTAGACTGTGAGCCCACTGTTGGGTAGGGACCGTCTCTATATGTTGCCAACTTGTATTTCCCAAGCGCTTAGTACAGTGCCCTGCACACAGTAAGTGCTCAATAAATACGATTGAATGAATGAATGAATGAATGAATGAATGAACTCCACCAATTCATGCATGTCTGGGCCTTTGGCCTGGTAGGATTTTGCTGAAAAGGCTGTCAAAGAAAAATGAAAAACACAGGGCTGCATCTGGGATTTTTCAGCTGGTGGCATGGCTCAGTGGAAAGAGCCCGGGCTTTGGAGTCAGAGGTCATGGGTTCTAATCCCGGCTCCGCCACTTGTCAGCTGTGTGACTTTGGACAAGTCACTTCACTTCTCTGTGCCTCAGTTACCTCATCTGTAAAACGGGGATTAAGACTGTGAGCCCCCTGTGGGACAACCTGATCACCTTGTAACCTCCCCAGCGCTTAGAACAGTGCTTTGCACATAGTAAGCGCTTAATAAATGCCATCATTATTATTATTAAGTACCAGAGGTGGGCCCAAGTAGTTCCCCCACTCAGGCTTACTCCAACAGGAGCTCCTTAAGCTTTTGTTTGTTTGTAATGCTATTTTTGAAGCACCTACTATGTGTCAGGTACTGCACTAAGTGCTGCGGTGGGTACAAGATAATAAGAATAGACATAGTACCTGTCCCATATGGCACTCGCAGTCTTAATCTTCATTTCACAGTTGAGGGAACTGAGGCACAGAGAAGCTAAGCGACCTAGGTCCTCTGATTCCCAGGCCTGTGCCCTTTCCACTAGGCCATGCTGCTGCTCTGGATGTATATCACTCACTTCTCCCTTTCCCACACTCCTGCTACTACCAGACCTCAAGTTGGTATATGTCAGGGGTAGCGACGGAGTGATGCTTCCAATGGCTCAAGATCAGAACTGCCTCCTGACGCCACTCCAAAGACAGCTTCTTAGGTTAGCCTGGGTGAGAAGAGAGAAGCAGAGACCACAGAGAAGCAGCGTGGCTCAGTGAAAAAGAGCCTGGGCTTTGGAGTCAGAGGTCATGGGTTCAAATCCCAGCTCCACCCATTGTCAGCTGTGTGACTTTGGGCAAGTCACTTAACTTCTCTGGGCCTCAGTTACCTCATCTGGAAAATGGGGATTAAGACTGTGACCCCCCCCGTGGGACAACCTGACTACCTTGTAACCTCCGCTTAATAAATGCCAGCATTATTATTATTTTTTTTAAATAATAATATTATTATTATTATTACCAACAAAGGCCCCAGACCATAACTGGGGAACTAACTCCTAAAGCCAGAGGATGCCCAGGCAGCATGGCCTAATGGCTAGAGCATGGGCCTGAGAGAGGTGACCTTGGGTGAGTCACTTCTCTGCGCCTCATTATCTCATCTGTAAAATGGGAATTAAAACTGTAAGCCTCATGTGGGGCAGGGATTGCGTCCAACCTGATTAGCTTATATTTACCCCAGGGCTCAGAACAGTGCTTGACACATAGTAAGCGCTTAACAAATACCATCACCATTATTATTATTATTATTAGAATACAAGGACTTGACAAAGGATTAGAGACAACCAAGTTATTTGTCCTGCCTTGGTGAAGCTGGTTCCACAACAGATGTGTCAGCTGTCTCATAACGACCAATGCCCTCCCCACATCTCACATCTGCCGGTAGCCTTACACCCTAAAATGCACCTCCTTGCCATCTCTACCTGTCTTCCTCAGCCCAGCAAGAGTGGAAGTTTTTTGTGTGTCTTATCTCCTACCTATTATTTTTACATTGCGTGTTTGTCCTGTCTCCTCATTGGACTGTAAACTGATTGGGCCCCTCAGTAGGGTCAGCTGATGGACGGTCCTCCCCACAAATCACCAGATGGATATGCTCCCCAGCTAGCTGTACCCTTTTATTGTATTTTGTTAGTATGTTTGGTTTTGTTCTCTGTCTCCCCCTTTTAGACTGTGAGCCCACTGTTGGGTAGGGACTGTCTCTATATGTTGCCAACTTGTACTTCCCAAGCGCTTAGTACAGTGCTCTGCACACAGTAAGCGCTCAATAAATACGATTGATTGATTGATTGATTGATTTCTTCTCCCCTCCTCGGCTCTGTCTCAACCCACTTTCCTCTTTCCTGTAGATGTTGCCCAGATTCCACATATGTGCTGCAGAGCCCCAATAACTAGACATTGTAAAAGGATTCAAGGATTTTTCAAGAGAGGAGGAGGACCCCATTCTTTCGTACAGGGGACCCACCTTACCCAGCAAAGGGGGAAAAAATATCAATCAATCAATCAATGGTATTTTTTGAGTGGTTACTATGTGCAGAGCATGGTTCTAAGCACTTGGGAGAGTACAACAGAATTAGCAGACATGTTCCCTGCCCATAAAAAGCTTACAGTCTAGAGAGAGAGACAGATGTTACTAAGAATAAATGAGTAATTTATAATATGTAATTTAAAAGATATGGACATATGTGCTTTGGGGTTAGGCGTGGGGCGAATATCAAATGTCCAAAGGTCACAGATCCAAATGCATAGATGACGCAAAAGGGAAAGCAAGTAGGGGGAAAGGGCTTAAGTGGGGAAGGCCCCTTGCAGAAGATGTGACCTTAGTAATGCTTTGACGGTGGAGAGAGTGGTGGTCCGGAGAATATGGATGGGGTGGGAGTTCCAGGCTAGGGGGAGGATGTGGGAAAGGGGTTAGCGGCAAAACAGACCAGATCGGGGCACAGGGAGTGAACTGGTGCTAGAAGAGGGGAGTGTGTTGGCTGGGCTGTAGGAGGAGATCTAGGTCCTTTAAATTTATAATGAACCATCTTGCCATAGTACCTTAGTCTTGAAGTCTTTTCTGCTTACAAGCCAAGAGTTTCACTCTGACACAAATGCTTTTTGACCTTCCTGAAAATGGGGAAGATCCAGTTAAGGAAAGCAGTCAAATATCTTTATATTTATTTCCTCCCACCCACCTCAGCTGCTTGTTCTTGTCCAGAAAACCACCCCTCCAAGCAATGTCCGGGTAAATTTTGAGAAACTGACGAAAAATATCATCGCCTTTCACCTGTAATAATCAAGATGCCTCTCTCTACCATACTGCTTAAAAGTGAACTTCACCAATCACTGCATTTGTTGCCTAGGAAACAGTCCGCTTGGCAGAGAGTGGTTATGACTCCTACCTAAAGGACTGGCTCAGCTGTTTTGAGCCAAGAGACAGCTAAATTCAGCTGTTTTAAGAACAAACACAACTACTAAAAATGCTCCACCCTCCTATGCGGCTTTTTCCAAGAAGCTCAAGGCTACTTAGTGATTTCCAGCTTGTTCTACCCCACTCCTTCCAAAATACGATACAAATCCAACTGTACTAATGCAAACAGAAACCGTCTTCTTACTGCTCCAATCGTAAATATTCTTGCTAGAGCTCAAGAGGAAAGTGATCTTTTAAGAACTGGGTGAATTATTTTCCACTGGATAGTCTGCCTTGGATTGACATATGTTTTATTATTGGGAGAGATTTTTAACGCTTATCATTAACTCCCATTTGCACTATGTACACCTACTTTCTGTCAATTCTTTGAGGGCAGGGCTCAAGTCTACTAATTTTACTGTATTCTCCCAAGAGCTTAGTACAATAATAGTGTTGACTGATCGTGAGAAGTTTTTTTTTTATTCTTCCTTGATTACTAGCATGTGAATCGTCTGCTGAGATGGAGCAGGAGTGAATTTTAGGATAGGACAGTGTTATCATCAGAGGGATGTACTGTACCATGCCCAGGGCCAAATAGATCTTTTCAAAATATACCTGGGCAACAATACATTGTGTCTCCTCCAGCAAACATTGAGAGACCTGAAAAAGGCCATCAACTTAAAAAAAGTCCTCCTATGACAAATTCATTTTTCATCCCTCTTAAAATGGGTGTCAAGCTAATTCCCATGGTGCCAGGCTAAAGGTGGAGTTTTGGGATGGGGGGAATTGTTGTTTTTCAAGTAACTGTTGAGGACCCATGTACTGAACTAAGCGCTTAGTACAGTGCTCTGCACATAGTAAGCGCTCAATAAATACGATTGATGATGATGAAGTCTGAGTAATTTATAATGGCTTGGATCTTGATTCCAAGCCACAGGACTGCAGTTACTACTCATGTTGCATTTCATGGCTCAGTGGAAAGAGCCCGGGCTTTGGAGTCAGAGGTCATGGGTTCAAATCCCGACTCTGCCAATTGTCAGCAGTGTGCCTTTGGGCAAGTCACTTAACTTCTCTGTGCCTCAATTAATCCCTTAATCCCTCACTTAATCCCATCTGTAAAGTGGGGATTAAGACTGTAAACTCCCCGTGGGATAACCTGATCACCTTGTAACCTCCCCAGCACTTAGAACAGTGCTTTGCACATAGTAAGCACTTAATAAATGCCATTATTATTATTATTATTGGGAGCTGGTCTTTTAGAGCTCTGAAAATGGTGGGTGGTAGCTGAGGAAACTTCTCCAACACAGAACTGAGACACAATTGGAAGAGCTGTAGACTAAATTTCTTAAGGGCAGAGATCATGCTCTATTGCATTAACTTTCCCAAAGTGCTTAGTGCAATGCTCTGCACACAGTAAGCACTCAATAACTGCAGCTAATGCATTGACTGTAATGCTAATTTAAGCTACAGGAAACGGGGAAAGTTAAAAAGGATCCACTCTTCTACATACCCTTAGGCATATGAGCTCCTGTATGTAAACAAATTATGAGAAAGGGAGAGAGAAAGAATTCCCTCTCCCAAGTTTAAAAGACTCTGTCCAGTTTGACTCTCATTCCCAGAAGCCTCTGGGAAATATAGTTCCCAAGCAGCGAGTGATTTCCCTTTAGTCTCTGACAGGTTTTGCCATCATCATGCAACATTACAACATCACATCTTTTAGACTGTGAGCCCACTTTTAGACTGTGAGCCCACTTTTTAGACTGTGAGCCCACTGTTGGGTAGGGACTGTCTCTATATGTTGCCAACTTGTACTTCCCAAGCGCTTAGTACAGTGCTCTGCACACAGTAAGCGCTCAATAAATACAATTGATTGATTGATTGATTGCAAGTTAGGGAGTTAAGACCCTAGGTTGTGTGGAGTTCAGTAGCTTCTCCCTTCTGGTAGGCAACTATGGATTAGTCTGAAGGCCAACGGATCTGCCCAGTTTGACTTTAGAATAATTTGCCCCTAGGAATCCGGAATGAAGAAGCCCAAGAAATACCAAAATGCCCCAATGGACTGGGGAATCTCTTCTTTCCCTTTGGGCCCCTATCTTCGGACTGGTTACCATCATAAAAATAGATCAATGAGTCATTCCCCGGAGGCTTTCGGAGGAAAATCTGTTCTTCAGCTTTTTGAGAGTCTTTTTACCCTCCCTTCACACATACTTCTCTGTCACATGATCATCTCCCCTCCAGGCCTTGGCCTTCTTGGCCTACCCTCAAATATATCACTAGCTCCATTCCATGAGAAAAAAATTGGAAACATTTTGCAAAATGAAAAATTTCACCCCCTGAAGCTCCATAATTCACTTCAGAGGGAGTAGAACATAATGTGTGAAATCACTGGATGATATGTAATCAACAATTCATCCACAGTAGGGAGTATCAAAGTGAAAAATAAAGTCATCTGAAATAACTCTCTTTTCCAAAAGCGTTGTAAGTTGTCCTCTGGATTTTTTTACGATCCCTTGCCATGATTACTAAAAGGCCCGAATTTTATTTCTCTGTTATATAAAAAGAGCAACACAAGGAGGGTGTCTCTCCCCAAGAATAGCACCTTCAAGCAAATGACAAGTGACTCCTAGGACCGGCATCTTTATCTCATCATTAGTTATCAAATAGAGAGACCCATTTGCCCCCAAGTTCAGGTTAGCACATGCAATGCACCCCCTTCCCCCCAGTTGGAAGCAGCATGGCCTAGTAGATAGAGCACGGGCCTGGGAGTTAGAAGGATCTGAGTTCTAATTCCGGCTCCGCCACTTGTCTGCTGGGTGACCTTGGCCAAGTCACTTCATTTCTCTGGGCCTCAGTTCCCTTATCTGTAAAATGGGGTCTATGAATGTGAGCTCCATATAGGACAGGGACTGGGCCCAAACTGATTAGTTTGTATCTACCCCAGGGCTTAGAACAGTGCCTGACACAGAGTAAGTGCTTAGCAATTATCATCATCTTCATTATTATTATAGTACAACTCTATGAAATGCTAACATAATAATAATGGCATTTATTAAGCACTTACTATGTGCAAAGCATTGTTCTAAGCGCTGGGGAGGTAACAAGGTAATCAGTTTGTCCCACGGGGGGCTCACAGTCTTAATCCCCATTTTACAGATGAGGTAACTGGGGCACAGAGAAGTTAAGTGACTTGCCCTAAGTCACCCAGCTGACAATTGGCGGAGCCGGGATCTGAACCCATGACCTCTGACTTCAAAGCCGGGCTCTTTCCACTGAGCCATGCTGCTTCATCCATGACTGTGAGAGTCTTGAAGAGAGACTCTCTCAATCTCTTGAATGCTTTTGCCATAAAAATATAATGGCACACCTTTTATGCCTGCTTATCATTTGGGTAGCATGGCTCAGACACCACTGGTTAAGAGGGGAAAGGTCTGCCCTAGGACCAGCAGAACTGGCTCATGAGTTGTTCTTGCAATAGTGGTTTTGTTTTACGCTGAGCTAGCCACATTCTTCCTGTACTCAGCGGCTTGAGAAGATGCAGTATATGGTTAAACCTAAACAGCAGCGTGTTCTCACCTTCTTAGTAAACCACTCTTGGATATTATATCAGTATTATTGTTATTATTATTATTATTTTGTTTTGTATTCTCCCAATCACCTTTAATGTGGTGCTTTGCACAGAGTAAGCACTCAATAAATTCCACCGATTAAGAGCTTTCTATGTGGCAAGCACTGTTCTAAATGCTGAGGTAGACACGAGTTAATCAGGTCAGACACAGGCCCTGTTTCCAATGCGGCTCACGGTCTAAGTGAGAGAGAGATATTCTCTGCTTTTTCACTTAACTGGCCTACAGAGCTCAAGGCCAGAACTGAGCAAAAGAGAAAGAGATTGCCATGGAAATTGGGAGTAATTGTAGAAAAGACATGCTGCCTATCCTTTAAAGGAAAAAAAATGCAGCAACAACGAAAAAGTTTCCTGGTGTCTTCCCAAATTACTGTCTTTGTTGTTACTGTGATGACGATGAAATTACCTGATTTCTTTCACTTTTTTCTAAGAGGGAAGGGAGGGAGACACACACAAAATGACAAAGGAGGGTGGAAACAGAGTTGCAATTTTAACTGAATTCTCTATCATCGATGAGAATTTAGTGTGGTTTCAGGTGCACTATCCTACGTGCTCTGAAGTATCTGTTTGAGGAGAGACTGAAAAGGCTAGGGCTTTTTACTCTAAAAAGATAAAGGCGAGAGAGAATGTGATTCATGCTTACAAAACTATTATTATTATTACTATTAATATCACTACTACTAATAATAACAATTGTGGCATTTGTTTTTGTTTAGCACTTACTCTGTGCCAGCACTGTACTAAGCACTAGGATAGGCACACGACAATCTTCTAGATAGCGAGCCCGTTGTTGGGCAGGGATTGTCTCTATTTGTTGCTGAATTGTACTTTCCAAATGCTTAGTACATTGCTCTGCACACAGTAAGCACTCAATAAATACGATTGAATGAAATTCTTCTGATGCTTTCAATTTCACTTAACTGGCCTACAGAGCTCAAGGCCAGAATTGAGCAAAAGAGGAAGAGATTGCCATGAAAATTGGGAGTAATTGTAGAGAAGACAGGCTGCCTATCCTTTAAAGGAAAAAAATGCAGCAACAACGAAAAAGTTTCCTGGTGTCTTCCCAAATTACTGTCTCTCAGTTTCATTCAGTGTCTCAATTTAAGGTCTGTCGTGTCTACCAGCTCTGTTATATTGTACTCTCCCAAGCGCTTAGTACAGTGGTCTGCACGCAGTAAGTGCTCAATAAATACCACTGATTGACTGTCTTTCCATGCTTGTCGTTGGGCTGTGATTTATCCATTTACACAAGATAGACATTTACTAATGATGGTATCTGTTAAGCGCTTACTATGTGCTAAACACTGTTCTAAGCGCTGGGGAGTGGGGACATTTCTGGGGAGTGGGGAGAGTAACCACTTCCCATTGGGTGACCATTTTACTAATAAGACTTGTGCTTAATAATAACACACTTGCATTCCAGAAACTCCGAGCACTTAACAGAGAGTTCCCCCCACAACATTCAGCGTATCTCCAAGTCACTGCAATCACTGCATTCCCAGCCTTAGATTACCCTTGTCAGCAGTTTTGAATGGTGCAATTAAAAGTCTGTGCTAATGAGCTGATGATAAATGTTAATGGCTTGAAGGGCCCTTTTTAATCATTGTTTTAGTGAGGCTTTGGAAAGTGAGCTAGTTTGAACAATTTCATTGTGGTGCTTTGGTTCCAGTTCTTTTTTGTGGGAGCAAGCGGATGGTGGAAAAGAGGAGATTGGGATGCGAGGGAGAAATGAGGGAGGTAAAGGGGTGGGAAGGAGACACAAGGTGAGAGACATTCAGAAGAGGGGTGGAGATAGATTCAGGATTGGGAGAGTGAGTGTCTCCATTCCACCCCTTTTCCAAACCAAGGGAGGTAAGGAGATGGAGCAAACTGGGTCAGGAGTGGAAACCTAGCTGGGGAGACCCTCCTTTAAATCAATCAAACAATCAATCAATCGTATTTATTGAGCACTTACTGTGTGCAGAGCACTGTACTAAGCGCTTGGGAAGTACAAGTTGGCAACATATAGAGACAGTCCCTACCCAACAGTGGGCTCACAGTCTAAAAGGGGTCTTAAAGGGTCTTAAAGGGTCACCAAAGGGAAACTGGCCCTGGGGGCATCTCTGTAGCTCTTACAGGCCAAGAGGGAGTAGCTGCCCAAACCGCAATACAACTGGAAACCAGCTTTCAGAATGGAAAACCCTGTGAGGTGATGAAATTCACCCCTGGCAATTAGTGGCCTAGCCTAGCAGTCAGGAATAGCAGGTACTGACCTCATCTCCACTTCTGTTTGATCCTACATTTGATCATCTGCCTCGCTAAGGAGGCAAGAGGTAATTCATGTGGAATTCAAATTGACTGATGACTGTCAACTACCAGAACAAGATCTGTGTGAGGACTTCAGTAGCATAAAATGCTAGTTGAATTGCCTGCCTTCACACAGAGTTAAAGGAACAGCACTACTGCGAGCCCCATGTGGGTCAGGGACTGTGTCCAACCCGATTTGCTTATATCCACCCCAGTGCTTGGTACAGTGGCTGATGCACAGTAAGTGCCTAAAAGATACCATTATTATTTTAAGATACACACCCTGTTGGCCCCCAAAACTCACACCCAGACACACACACACACACACACACAAATACACACATTCAAGGAAATTTTCCTGGTTTTGGCCAGTCCATCAATTAATCAAGGGCAATGTACCACGCTCCCACTGAATGCTAGGCACTGTGTTAAGTAACTGCTTAGGACCGGGCACCAGTAGGAAAACACACATTCCCTGCCCTCAAAGAGCTTATAATCTAATGGAGGACAACAAATCCAAATCATCTGTAGATATCGAAAGAAAAATATGAAGCAAGAAACAGTACAAACATACCAGGAAGAAACAGCAGAACAAATACTTTGCAAATATGTAAATAAATACGAGGCAACATGGCCTAGTGGAAAGAACATGGGTCGGGGCATCAGGTGATCTAGTCCCAGCTCAGCCATTGGCCTGCGGTGTTACCTTAGGCAAGTCACTTAACCTCTCTGTGCCTCAGTTCCTTCATATGTAAAATGGGGATAAGATACCTGTTCTCCTTTCCTTCTAGATTGTGAGCCGCATGTGGGTTGGAGGCTGTGTCTGACTATCTTGTATCTACTCAAAACTTAGTAGAATAAGCATTTAATAAACATTATTATTATTATCATTGAGGGTGGATGTTTGGTTTAGGTGAGATGTTATGAGTTAAGGAGGGAAGGCTTCCTGCAGGAGGTGGGGTTTTAAGGCAGTTTTAAAGATGAGGTGTACTGTGGGCTGGAGGATTTGTAGGGAAGAAATTTCCAGGCTGAGGGGAATAGGGTGAATTAGGGGTGAGAAGCAGGAGAGTAGAGAGAAAGGTCCAGTTAGAAAATGAGCTTGGGCAGAGTGAAGATCTGGAGAATAGCAAGGAAAAAGAGCCCATAAATCAGATGGTAAAACTGGTGGAAAGCCTTGAAGTCACTGGCTAGGAGTTTTTGCTTGATCTGGAGGGAGATGAGTTGATGACCTCAGAGCTGATTCTCTACTGCCCTTTTACCTTCTTTGCTCATGGCCATTTGGTGCCATCATGCTAAACCCCGGCTTTCAGATTGGTGAAAAT
This sequence comes from Tachyglossus aculeatus, assembly GCF_015852505.1. Taxonomy (NCBI): domain Eukaryota; kingdom Metazoa; phylum Chordata; class Mammalia; order Monotremata; family Tachyglossidae; genus Tachyglossus; species Tachyglossus aculeatus. The sequence goes on along the minus strand of NC_052083.1, from coordinate 11,750,062 downwards.
ATGTTGTTTCAATTAAAGTTTTTTTTTTTTTCAGACAATTGCCTATTCCTCCAGGTCAAAAACAGGCCCACAGAAGTGGGTCGGTGAGAGAGGATTATCCCAGATGCAAGCCCAGAATCTTCCACTAAATTGGATTCCAGGATATTGGAAAGCATCTGGCAAAAGAGGTGAGAGGGAAAACTCTTTAAACATTTACTGGTTCTAGCTTTGAAACGCTACTCCTAAAATATCCAGTTTCCACCCAGTTCCTCGGCCTCAGTCCCCGTCGTACATACTGGTTCCCGGAATGGCTGTCCTGTTCTTAACCTGTCATCTAAGGGAGGGTCTCCCATTTCCACCTTAGAGACGGCTCTCCACTTGCCAAATAGATTTGAAGTGAATTTTCTGAAGGGAGTTATGTCCCTACAGCTTCACATGATGATGGGTTTCTGGTTTTTGTCAGAGTGTAACTGGCAGACAAAGAACTCTGATAGTTTCCAAGAGATGGCAGCGTTCAAGGAACTTCTATCAACTCTACAGCCTTAACTTGAAATCTGAAAGCTGGACAGTGAAAAAAGCAGGATAGAAAGAACATCCACTCTTTTGAAATGTGGTGTTGGAGAAGGCTTTTGCCAACGCCATGGACTGCCCGAAAGGCAAACAAATGGGTTTTAGAGTAAATTAAATTTGGAAGGCCAAATGACTCGACTTAGATTAGCATATTTCAGATACATAATCAGGAGGACTAATTCTCTGGAGAAGACACTAATGCTAGGAAGAGTCCAGGGAAAATATGGAAGAGGCAGACCAGCAGCTAGATGGATAGAGACCATAACAACGATAACGGAAGAAAGGTTGCGGACTATGGCAGAGGACAGGACGTTTTGGAGAAAGTATATCCATGGAGTGGCTATGAATCGGAAATGACTCGACGACACAATAATAATAATGAGGCAGTTTTGTGGCTTTCGGTGTCTTTTTCTCTCCCTAAAACAGTCAATGAGTACACTGGTGGAGTCAGACATAGACATATAAAGCTTACTCCCTAAATGACTTAAGGAAAGCTATTACACCAATTTCAAATTTTGGCAGTATACATTCAAGGAAGAGAATTACATAACATACAGAAAACAAGGTAGACAGGTATAGGCATTCCAGGAGTAGTTTCTCAGCTCAACTTCATGCAAATGGCAGTCCCATGTGGGACAGGGACTGTGTCTGACCCCATTATCTTGTATCTATCCCAACCATTAGCACAGTACCCGGCACAGAGCAAGCACTTAAATACCATAAGTATTGTTATTAAATGGTATCGAAGCAGCGTGGCCAGAGCACGGGCCTGGGAGTTAGAAGGACCTGGGTTCTATTGCTGGCTCCACCACTTGTCCACTGTCCGACCTTCACTACTCTGGGCCTCAGTTACCTCATCTGTAAAATGGTGACTAAGACAATGAGCTCCATGTGGGACATGGGTTGGGTCCAACCTGATTGGCTTGTATCTACCCCTGCGCTTAGTACAGTGCCAGGTACCTAGTAAGCACTTAACAAATACCATCAAAAAGGAAAAAAGCAGCATTTTTTGTCCAGTGACAGCAACACAGGGTCATTAAGGGAAGCAGCGTGGTTCAGTGGAAAGAGCACAGGCTTGGGAGTCAGAGGTCATGGGTTCTAATCCCGGCTCTGCCACGTCTGCTGTGTGATCTTAGGCAAGTCACTTTACTTCTCTGAGCCCCCGTTACCTCATCTCTAAAATGAGGTTTAAGACTGTGAGCCCCACGTGGGATAACCTGATCACCTTGTATCCCCTTCCAGCGCTTAGAACAGTACTTTGCACATAGTAAGCACTTAACAAATGCCATTATTATTATTATTATTATTATTTTCACTAAAGCTAATAGGGACCTGGCTTAACTGACTTTCCCCCTTCGATGCCCTTCCTGCCCATAATTTAGAGAGGACCGAATTTCAATCCAGAGAGAAGACAAATGTGGCTCCTCCCTTTGCCCGGTAATTCGCAAAACCTAAACTGTGCAAGGCACCAGAGCACATCAGGGCATCGGGGGCAGTGAGAGCTGGTTCCAAGGAAGATTCAGAAAGTCGGGCGAAGAAAGCGAGCCGAAACAGACCCCGCAGTTTTCCTGAAACTGAACTCATAAATGGCATAGTTAACAAAACGAAAGGTCACTTCTGTAACTGGATCCTGCTAGTGACTGCTTCCGAGCCACTGGGGTATTTTCAGTGACCTGCTGTAGCCTGCAAAATAAACCAGTTGAGTTTATTTTTTGTTGTTTTTCCTCATGGGTGGATGCACCTAGGCTGGTTGCCTTTCTGCAAACAATACATATAGGTTATTTTGAAAGAAAAAATTCTGGATTTTAATAAGGAAGTTAATTTCTCTATTCTATGTGGGCCTTCACCTGACTGAATGACAGGTCCCCTCCCTCTGTTTTCGTGGACAGTCAATTTCGCATTCAAGCAGTTTCACTAATGGCAACGCGGGGGGTAAAGGTGAAGCTTGGGACGGGTGAGGAAGGTGATTCCCCCCATGGGTAGCCTTTGGTGGCTAGGGAGACTCGCTTCTCTACAACTGGTTAAGGGGCACGTTTATGATCGAGCACACCACAAATGTATTCCCTTAAATTCGCCAGTGCAGAATGAGATGCGCAGGGGATACAGTCTCCACTTATCAAAATAACGATACACTTCCCTCCTGCTTTCGAAGATTGCTTACGTTAAGCCATCACACACATGCATCGCCTTGGTCAATTTTGTTTTTACATTCAGCTTTATGATGAGGCCCTTTGATAATCAAAACCATGTTCATAAGGCCACAGATGTGATCTGATCTTATAATAAAGCCCTGTGGTCTTAGAGGAAGAATCAGGCACAGAATGAATGGCTAGGGTAATCCCAGATTGAAATGGTATAAATGAGTTTTTAAAAAGTATCTTCTGGCTGTTTTATTTGCGACACTCGACAAAAGAATCTGAAGAAAACAAGCCCCAATGTTTCAAATTTCTACCCATCTGGGTCTAATTATTATGAACCCGCTATTACTACAAAACTAGTTCATCTTTCCTGAGTTAATTTGACCTCCTTACTGTATGGTGAAAAGGGGGGCAAAAATAGTCCTTTTTGGAAAAGGAAGGTGTCTTTTTATATAATAAAGATGATATCATGGCCCCAGTGACTCTGGACTAGGAAAGAGTTAAATGGGCAGTATGCTTCAAAACAGAAAGAATGCCAGATTATTTCACCCATTACCTAAAAGATTAAGTGCTGGTGTGCAGAGATGCATCCATGTACACACACATTTTTATTTAAGCAGTTTGCTTTCTCATTCTCCTCTGTCACCATCAAATGTGAGCCTGCTTAAGGGACACGCTTTCTAAATTTCCAAAGCTTGATCAACTTGAAGCTGTTCCAAAATATTAAAGAATTGGCCAGGAGGCTTTCTGTATTTACTAGACCAAGAACATACTGGGGGAGCTTTGACAGGATAGAGACAGGCCTATTACCAGAACTCTGTGAGGGAAGCTTTCACGGCTCCCAGCCTACACCTTGCCTGGCTCAAGCCAGATGAATTAGTCCTTGTTTTTCACAATAATAATAATAATAATAACAATAATAACAATAATAATGGCATTTGTTAAGCACTTACTATGTGCAAAGCACTGTTCTAAGCGCTAGGGAGAATACAAGGTGATCAGGTAGTCCCACGTGGGGCTCACAGTCTTAATCCCCATTTTACAGATGAGGTAACCGAGGCACAGAGAATTTAAGTGATTTGCCCAAAGTCACACAGCTGATAAGCGGTGGAGCTGGGATTAGAACCCATGACCTCTGACTCCCAAGCTCGGGCTCTTTCCACTGATCCAGGCTTCTTCCCTAGCCAAGAACTCAATTTTACTCTCCAGATTTGGAAAAAAAAATAGTCCTTTTGGAACTGTACAAAGACACTGTACTTTGCAATGACAAAGGCAAAACAATTCTGCAGCTCCCTGATGCAATTAGACAATAAAAAATATGGTCATTTAAAATTAGCCTATGTCTCCTCCCTCCTTTACGTTGACTTTGAATGGTTAATTTCAACTTCACCTGAAATGACTGAAGTCACAGACAATGTGGATTCGGCAGCCCTGAATCAGGGAATTTATGACACAGAGTTTGGTCTGGCTACTGCCCACTTTAGAGAACCCACTTGATCTAAAAACAGCTGTAAGGCCTTGAAGGGATCCGACTTGCAGACCAGCCTAGAGATTTGCACAGAAGGAAGCTGTTCATAATCACGTTCTCATATCTCACTAATAATGATAATAATGGCATTTGTTAAGCACTTACTATGTGCAAAGCACTGTTCTAAGCGCTGGGGAGAATACAAGGTGATCAGGTTGTCCCACGTGGGGCACGCAGTCTTAATCCCCATTTTACAGATGAGGTAACAGGCTCAGAGAAGTGAAGTGACTTGCCCAAAGTCACACAATTGACAAGTGGCTGAGCCGGGATTAGAACCCACGACCTCTGACTCCCAAGCCCGGGCTCTTTCCACTGAGCCACGCTGCTTCTTCTCTCAAATCAAACAAGTTCTGCTGCTTCTCAGTCAAACAAATGGTATTTACTGAGCTCTTACTTTGCACAGCGCACTTGTCCAAGTCCAACAGATCAACAAGAATGCTATGTTTAAATGTCATCCACCCTCAGGTGGCAAAAGTTTAATTTTTAAGCCATCATCAGAAATGTGCTCGATTGCCCCTCACTCTCACTTTACCAGGATCCTTTGAAATTCCCTTACCTCTGCTGACCTTGGCCAATTCCCGATAAATTCGGTTTTGACTGAGCCACTCCCTTTCAGAAAGCGCTCACTCACCAAAACCGACTGTTTTACCCTTATTGCTAATTTAAGCTATAGGAAGAGAAAGAGGGGAAAGTTAAAAAGTATCCGCATGCCTACACACCTCTATGCATATAAGCTCCTATAAGTAAACATTAAATTCAGTTTTAACTGAGCCACTCCCTTCCAGAGAGCACTCACTCCTTACCACCGATTGATTAACTCTTATTGCTCATTTGAGCTACTGATAGAGAAAAGGGAAAGCTACCAAGGATCCACATGGTTACACAGCTCTAGGCATATAAACTCCTATAGGTAAACAAATGAAATTCAGTTTTCACCGAGCCACTCCCTTCCAGAAAGCGCTCACTCCCTACCACCGATTAAATGACCCTTATTGCTCATTTAAGCTGCTGGAAAAGAGTAAATGATAAAGGATCCACAAGTTTACACACCTCTAGGCATATAAACTCCTATAGGTAAACAAATGAAATTCAGTTTTCACCGAGCCACTCCCTTTCAGAAAGCGCTCACTCCCTACCACCGATTAATTGACCCTTATTGCTCGTTCAAGCAGCTGGAAAAGAGAAAATTATAAAGGATCTACAAGTCAACACACCTCTAGGCCTATGAGCTCCAAACGTAAACAAATTAACAGACAAAGGAAGCCACTCGATTAAAAAAAAAAACAACAACAACAACAAAGAAATGAAAGAAAAAACAAACCACTCTTTTCCTGGGCTGCTGTTTTTTTTTTCCTTGGCCCAGGAGGCTCAGAGGGAGGAAACGCTGAGGCTCCTCGCTGCCCATCTGGCGTTTATTCATTCAATCGTGTTTATTGAGCGCTTACTGTGTGCAGAGCACTGTACTAAGCGCTTGGGAAGTACAAATTTGCAACATATAGAGACGGTCCCTACCCAACAGCGGGCTCCCAGTCTAGAAGGGGGTGACAGACAACAAAACAAAACATATAAACCAAATAAAATAAATAGAATAAATATGTACTAGTAAAATAAATAGAGTAATAAATATGTACAAACATATACAGGTGCTGTGGGGAGGGGAAGGAGGTAAGGCAGGGGGGATGGATGGGGGGAAAATGGGAGTGGGCTCAGTCTGGGAAGGAAAGCAACGGTGGGAGGGCCCCTTTTCTGGTTCCCCCCCCCCACCCTGCGGGAAAGCATGGACCGTTGTGGGGCGGGGGGGACCTCTCCTGGATTTCATTCATTCATTCAATCGTATTTATTGAGCGCTTACCGTGTGCAGAGCACTGTATTAAGCGCTTGGGAAGTACAAGTTGGCAACCTATAAAGACGGTCCCTACCCAACAGAGGGCTCACAATCTAGGAGGGGGTGACAGACAACAACAAAAAAAAAACACCATATAAACCAAATAAAATAAATAGAATAAATATGTACTAGTAAAATAAATAGAGTAATAAATACGTACAAACATATATACAAGTGCTGTGGGGAGGGGAAGGAGGTAAGGCAAGGGGGATGGATGGGGGGAGATAGAGGGGGCTTAGTCTGGGAAGGAAAGCAACGGTGGGAAGGCCCCTTTTATGGCCCCCCCGCTGCGGGAAAGCATGGACCGTTATCCGGGGGGGAGAGGCCTCTCCTGGGTTTCATTCATTCATTCAATCGTATTTATTGAGCGCTTACTGTGTGCAGAGCACTGTACTAAGCGATTGGGAAGTACAAGCTGGCAACACCTAGAGACGATCCCTACACAACAGAGGGCTCACAATCTAGAAGGAGGTGACAGACAACAAAACAAAACATGTAAACCAAATAAATAGAATAAATATGTACTAGCAAAATAAATAATTTGAGTAATAAAGACGTACAAACATATATACAGGTGCTCTGGGGAGGGGAAGGAGGTAAGGCAGGGGGGATGGATGGGGGAAAATAGGAGGGGGCTTAGACTGGGAAGGAAAGCAATGGTGGGTGGGTCCCTTTTCTGGTCTCCCCCCGCGGGAAAGCATAGACCGTTGAACGGGGGGGGGGGGGGGGGGAGAGGCCTCTCCTGGGTTTCATTCATTCATTCAATCGTATTTATTGAGCGCTTACTGTGTGCAGAGCACTGTACTAAGCGCTTGGGAAGTACAAGTTGGCAACATACAAAGACGGTCCCTCCCCAACAGAGGGCTCACAATCTAGAAGGAGGTGACAGACAACAAAACAAAACATATAAACCAAATAAAATAAATAGAATAAATATGTACTAGTAAAATAAATAAATAAATAGAGTAATAAATACGTACAAACATATATACAGGTGCTCTGGGGAGGGGAAGGAGGTAAGGCAAGGGGGATGGATGGGGGAAATAGGAGGGGGCTTAGTCTGGGAAGGAAAGCAACGGTGGGTGGGTCCCTTTTCTGGTCTCCCCCCGCGGGAAAGCATAGACCGTTGAACGGGGGGGGGGGAGAGGCCTCTCCTGGGTTTCATTCATTCATTCAATCGTATTTATTGAGCGCTTACTGTGTGCAGAGCACTGTACTAAGCGCTTGGGAAGTACAAGTTGGCAACATACAAAGACGGTCCCTCCCCAACAGAGGGCTCACAATCTATTAGGAGGTGACAGACAACAAAACAAAACATATAAACCAAATAAAATAAATAGTATAAATATGTACTAGTAAAATAAATATGTACAAACATATGCAGGTGCTCTGGGGAGGGGAAAGAGGTAAGGCAGGGGGGATGGATGGGGGGAAAATAGGAGGGGGCTCAGTCTGGGAAGGAAAGCAACGGTGGGAGGGCCCCTTTTCTGGGTTCCCCCCCGCGGGAAAGCATGGACCGTTGTCCTTGGGGGAGAGGCCTCTCCTGGGTTTCATTTATTCATTCAATCGTATTTATTGAGCGCTTACTGTGTGCAGAGCACTGTACTAAGCGCTTGGGAAGTACAAGCTGGCAACATCTAGAGACGGTCCCTCCCCAACAGCGGGCTCCCAGTCTAGAAGGCCCGGCGCTTAGGCCAGTGCTTGGCACACAGTGAGCGCTTAACACGTTATTCAGTACGGCTATTATTCTGTCTTTCGGGGGGCAGGAGGGCAGCCGGGGTGGGGAGGCGGCTCGGGGGTCCGGGAAGCCCCTACCTCTGCCACTCGTCAGCCGTGTGGCTTTGGGCGGGTCACTTCACTTCTCTGTGTCTCAGTTCCCTCATCCGGAAAATGGGGATGGAGACTGTGAGCCCCCGTGGGCCAACCTGATCACCTTGCAACCTCCCCGGCGGTTAGAACAGTGCTTGGCACAGAGTAAGCGCTTGATAAATGCCATCATCATCATCATCATCATTATTATTATTATTATTATTATTATAATTACCTCCAACAGGAGCAGCAGCAGGAGCAGGGGCAGCGTTGGCAGGGGCGACGAGGAGGAGGAGGAGGAGGAAGAGGAGGGCATCAGCAGCATCAGCAGCATCAGCATCAGCAGGGGGATGAAGGGAGATGCAGGCCGCGGCGGGAGCATCATCTGGGGGCTGGGCAGCCGAGGAGGAGCCCCCTGCCACCCTCCTCCTCCTCCTCCTCCTCTCCTCCTCCTCTTCCTCCTCCTCTTCCTCCTCCTCCTCTCCTCCTCCTCTTCCTCCTCCTCCTCCCCGCCCCGCCCCCGCAACCGCGCGCGCACACAACCACACGCAGACACACAACCCCAGACACACACCCACCAGCGCGGCTCCGGGGCAATCAACCAATCAATCGTATTTATTGAGCGCTTACTATGTGCAGAGCACTGGACTAAGCGCTTGGGAGGTACAAGTCGGCAACACAGACCCCGGGCTTTGGGGTCAGAGGGCAGGGGGGCGAATCCTGCCTCTGACAGTGAGCCCACTGTTGGGTAGGGACTGGCTCTCTATGTTGCCGACTTGTACTTCCCAAGCGCTTAGTACAGTGCTCTGCACACAGTAAGCGCTCAATAAATGCGATTGATTGATTGACAGTGGTCAGCTGCGTGACTTGGGGCAAGTCACTTCACTTCTCTGGGCCTCCGTTCCCTCATCTGGAAAATGGGGATAACAATCAGAAGAAGAAGAATGATGGCATTTAACAAGCGCTTGCTATGTGCAAAACACTGTTCCAAGCGCTGGGGAGGTTACAAGGTGATCAGGTTGTCCCCCGTGGGGCTCACAGTTTTCACCCCTATTTTAATAATAATAATAGTAATGAAGGCATCTATTAAGCACTTGCTATGTGCAAAGCACTGTTCTAAGCACTGGGGAGGTTACAAGGTGATCAGGTTGTCCCCCGTGGGGCTCACAGTCTTCACCCCTATAATAATAATAATAATAATAATAATGGCATTTATTAAGCGCTAACTATGTGCAAAGCACTGTTCTAAGCACTGGGGAGGTTACAAGGTGATCAGGTTGTCCCCCGTAGGGCTCACAGTCTTCACCCCCATTTTAATAATAATAACAATAATGATGATGGCATTTAATAAGCGCTTACTACGTGCAAAGCACTGTTCTAAGCACTGGGGAGGTTACAAGGTGATCAGGTTGTCCCCAGTGGGGCTCACAGTCTTAATCCCCATTTTACAGATGAGGTAACTGGGGCACAGAGAAGTTAAGTGACTTGCCCAAAGTCACACAGCTGACAATTGGCAGAGCTGGGATTTGAACCCATGACTTCTGACTCCAAAGCCCGGGCTCCTTCCACTGAGCCACGCTGCTTCTCTATGAAAACTGTGAGCCCCCCATGGGACAACCTGATCACCTTGTAACCTCCCCGGTGCTTAGAACAGTGCTTTGCACATAGTAAGCGCTTAACAAATACCATTATTATTATTATTATTCTCTGGGCCACAGTTTTACCTCATCTGTAAAATGGGGATGAAGACTGTGAGCCCCCATGTAACCTTCCCGGCACTTAGACCAGTGCTTTGCACATAATAAGCGCTTAATAAATGCCATCATTATTCTTATTAGGGAAGCAGCATGGCTCAATGGAAACAGTACGGGCTTTGAAGTCAGAGGTCATGGGTTCACATCCCAACTCCACCACATGTCTGCTGTGCGACCTTGGGCAAGTCACTTAACTTCTCTGAGCCTCAGTTACCTCATCTGTAAAATGGGGATGAAAAAGACTGTGAGCCCCACATGGGACAACTTGATCACCTTGTATCTCCCCCCGTGGGCTTTCCCGCCTTCACACCTTTGGGCCTTCAGGCCTGGGCCACTCCTCACTCATCCACAAATCCTCCCGCTCCTCCACAGTTACCTCCCCTAATGGACAAATGCCTCCTGAAAAACTCTTCCTGCTGCTGGACAAGATGAGGGAAAATTCCCAGTGCCAACCCTGTGCCCTCCCTGGGCCCTGCCAACCATCACACCCTCATTCGTCTCGTCCCGCCCCCCCCTACATTTGTAGGACTTTCTCAAGGAGGCTCAAATTTATTTTAATGACCTGGGTTCCCACTGTGAGCAGGGATTGTCTCTCTTTACTGTTGTAATGTACTTCCCAAGCGCTTAGTACACTGCTCTGCACACAGAAAGTGCTCAATAAATATGATTGAGTGAATGAAGAAATCCCATTCCGCCACTTGTCTGCTGTGCCACCTTGGGCAAGTCACTTCTCTGGGCCCCGGGTACCTTGTCTGTAAAATAGGGATTGAGACTATGAGCCTCACGTGGGACAGGGACGGTGTCCAATACAATTTGCTTATATCCACTCCAGTGCTTAGTACAGTGCTTGGCACCTAGTAAGTTCTTAGTACAGTGCCTGACACAAAGTAAGCCCTTAGTATAGTGCCTGCCACATAGTAAGTGCTTAGTATAGTATCTGGCACATAGCAAGTGCTTAGTCCAGTGTCTGGCACATAGCAAGTGCTTAGTACAGTGCCTGCCACATAGTAAGCACTTAGTACAGTGCCTGCCATATAGTAAGTGCTGAACAAATACCACAGTTATCATGACTTGCATTTGTTGGCACTTCCTTGGGTTCTTGATTTAGATGTTCTGGCCTTCTTTTACTAATTCATTTGGCTGTGAAGTATCCTCATGCGGAAGTTAAAACGAGTTATATATTGGGCCCATTTTCCCCGCTGCTCCATTTCATCCTCTTCCAGGGGAGTTAGCTACCTCATATCACATGGCAGTTTAAAGCGCTGCAACCAAAATATTCTTCTTCAGCCATCAACTTGAGCTAGTTTATTCCCCTTACCAAATCCCTCCCCTATCTCCCTAGCCTGCCTCCAAAGATTTTGTCTTCCCTTCTTATTAGTCCCGATGTTTGAGACCACTTCACTCTCCTGGGTTTCCCATTGGGAATTGAGGAAATGTAGCATTTTGCCTGTGATCTGTGCAGCTTTTGGTCTGGGGGTGACCAAAGTCATTGGAAGATGGGACTTGTACCTTTCCCAGGTGGCTCAGATTATCCCAGCATAGCGTCCCTTGGAGGTTTTGACAGAGGACTCCTTAAGAATAAAGAAGTTGGGGGGAGATAGGGGTGGAGGAATACCATGAGCCGCAAATCTTCTAAACTGTTTCCCTCCCCACCTTCAAAATCCTTACTAAATGATAGTTTTTAAAAAGTCACTTGTTCAGTGCATACTCGGTGTTTGACACTGTGCAGGCCCTGGAGTGGATAATCAATCATATTTAGTACTGTTGTCTAAGTACACTATTCTGAGCTCTTGGGAGAGTCCAAAAGAACAGAGTTGGTAGACACGTTTCCTGCTCACAACGAGCTTTGGACTAGACGTAGTCCCTGTCCCGCATGGGTCTCAGAGTTTGGGTGGGAGGGAGGGAGATTTAGTCCCTATTTTGCAGATGGAGTGACTGAGGCCCAGAGAAGTTCGGGGCTTGCCCAGGGGTGTGCAGCGGATGGGTGGCAGGGCCGGAATTGGCGTCTGAATCCACTGACACCTGGGCCTGTGCTCTTTCCATTAGGCCATACTGCTTCCTCCAAGAGGTGTTCTTTAATTTACCTCCCCCTTTCTAAGCATTTAGGAGCCTACCTGATTACTATGTGTGTACTTTTCCGTTTAGCATGTGTAGCTCTACTCCTTTTTTTAAGCTCTCCTTTTTCCCACACTCCATGACTTTTATTATCATCAATGGTATTTACTGAGCACTTCCTATGTGCAGAACACTGTTCTAAGTACTTGAGAGAGTACAATACAAGAGAGTTGGTAGGTGTGTTCCCTGCCCACAACAAATTTACAGTCTAGAGAAAGAGGTAGTAGAGGGAGAACAGAACTGCAGCTTGTACTCTCAGTATCCCTAGGGATTTTTTTGTTTGTTTGTTTTGTTTTGGGGGGGTTGTTTTTGGTGAAAGCCCATGTGGTGATCAGAAGACAAGCAGCTCTTCATGTTTCATGAAGCATTGTAGACACAGCTGTCTGTGAGATTGGTTGGGGAAAAATCCAAAGTGGCTAAGCAGATTTGTGTCATTCATGATAACTAAAGCCATGACAGTAAATTACCTAGACATTGAACAGGTTTAAAAGGAGAAAGGCGAAAGAACACCAAGGGCAAAGCCCATCAGAAGGAGGCAGAGGAGAAGGCTGGAAAGGATTTTCCAGACAGGTTTTGGAAAATTAGAATGCAAACCCAGCAAGAAGGGTGCTTCGGAAGGTCAGGCATGCTGTAGAGCAGAAGACACTGATCCACATTGCCGGAAACTGAAAACAGGCCGGCGCTTTGGCTGTGAAGAAATTAACTGGCTGCTGGGCAAGAAGTGTGTGTGTGTGTGTGTGTGTGTGTTTGCTTTTTGTTTTTTCCTGGAGGAAAGGGAATGGAAGGTAGATATGAAAGCACCTGCTAGAGAGTTGGTAGTGACCCTGTCTTGACTTGGGCAAGCTGTTCAGTCATCTTCGACCCATAGCGGAGCCATGGACACATCCCTCCCACAACGCCCTGCCTCCATCTGCAATCATTCTAGTAGCATATCCATAGAGTTTTCTTGGTAAAAATATGGAAGTGGTTGACCGTTGCCTCCTTCTGTGAAGTAAACTTGAGTCTCCGCCCTCGACTCTCTCCCATACCGCTGCTGCCCAGCACAGGTGGTTGGTTAATTGTAATAAAGTAGAATTTCAAATCCAACTGAAATTACATGGATCAGGGATGGGAGGGGGTTGCGAAGAGGAGAAAGGCATCTTGTGAAGCCTGACTCTTGACAAACATGCTTAGTAAAGGATTAAGCCTGACCTTGTCATTATCACTTCTAAAGGAACCAGTTAGATCGAGATCTAAGTTTTTAGTTTTACACGGTCATCAGCAAACTTGGTTTTGCAATGTCTCAGTAGAGTCAGCTTTTTGAATTCTTTGTAAGCAGTATAAAACCCCTTTAAAGGATCAAAAAGAGGAATAAGTGAATATTGCTTTATCCTGAGGCTTAAATGGTTTATGGACAGTAGCTCATTAATACTCATAGTTCTCACCGAGACACATATCCAGAAGTTACCACCAAGTTTTTATTATAGCGCTATAAATACATCTCTCCATTTAAGGGGCAAAGCCCATGGTGAATATAGTTCTTCTTGATAGAGTATCCATAAATTGTTCTGTTTTTCCAACACATGCATTTTTCAAGTTTAAAACTCTGACTTTTTAAAATGAGCACAAGATAAAGGGATTGTACCTGTTGTATGGCATCAATTTTGCAAATAAACACTTGTTTTTCCAGCGACAGGTCATTTTGCAATGCCTAGGAACAGACTGGCTCGCACATTACTGTGGATCATATTACCTGCTCGGCTATATAAACCTAATCTTGCTAATCCAAGCTCCCTCAAGGCCTTTTGAAAATCAATCTGGATGATCACAGTGTTTTTCATAACTGCTGCCTAGCTGCATTTTCCATAATTACTTTGATTTTAATCTGAAATTGTCATCATCAACCAGTCACTCCTCTGTATTTATGACTCATCAAACCCTACCCATTCTTTCGGGGGCTTGGTAAAGAACCAGATCCTCAAAATGACACCAATTTTCCCCTCCATCCCTCCTCCTGAAGGGAGCCAGCATGACATAGTGGAAAGCTCAAGGAACTGGATCGAGAAACTGGATTCTAGTCCCAGCTCTGCCACTGGCCTGCTGTGTAACCTTAAGTAAGTTGCAACCTCTCTGAGCCTCAGTTTCTTCACCTATAAAATGAGGGTTACATTTGAGCCCCACGTGGGATAAATTCCAGCTCTAATCTGATTATCTTGTATCTTTGCCAGTCCTTGTTGCATAATAAGCACTTAATAATAATAACCATCATTATTAACTATGAGGGAGTGGGTTGATGGCTCTGTTGTCCCTTATAATAACAATAATAATAATTGTGGTATTTGTTAAGCACTTACTATGTGCCAAGCACTGTTCTAAACACTGGGGAAATTACAAGGTAATCTGGTTGTCCCACATGGGGCTCACAGTCTTAATCTCCATTTAACAAATGAGGTAACCACAGCGCAGAGAAGTTAAGTGGCTTGCCCAAGGTCACATAGTAGGCAAGTGGGGGAGTCAGGATTAGAACCCATGTCCTCTGACTCCCAAGCCCGAGCTCTTTCCACTAAGCCACGCTATTAACTTGGCTTTGTGAACCTTGATAAAGGTTGATCCCCTTTATGAAATCATTTGATACCACCAGTAGATCTGGGCTCTGGGAATTACTTTGCAAATCTGGTTGCCCTTTGAAAAGTTCAGTAATGTTCTAAAACTACTTCACGTTGGATCACTGTTTGATCCATTCCCCATTGCCAGCGGAGTTGGCCCAGACCTGTTGGATTCAGGGAGAGTAAACCAAAAAATATGACAGTGGTATCACAAAGATAAGTACTGTCACATAATTGTTACCTAGGCAGCACACTGACCAACGACAGACAAGGAAGGAGAAAACCAAATCAAGAAGGCCAGCAGAGCGTAGTGGCAGACACTATTGCTAGTGAACTTACAGCACATGACAGGTCCTCGTGATGTCAGATTTGCCACTCTGCTCTTCAGTCTTACGAGGACAAACACATGGTCATAGCGAAGGAGAACAGAACTAAGCGAGAAACCGTTTTAAGTGCCGCAACAGAACAACGAGTACTGATTTATGTGTCCATCTGCATCCTGCTTTGGCCTTTTCGCTCACCTCACATCACACCAGGAGTGATGAACTGAGGCAAGTCCATCATCTTCAGTGAAGGACTCTATCTTCGTTTTGCCCTTTGGTTAAAGGCAAACTCATTCTGAGCGAACCGTTTCATCATTCTGAGAGTCGACTGGTCCAACCTGCTATACGGTCCGTTGTAAAAACTGTAGAACACTTTGTGAATATAAAATACACTACAAGTGCCTGGTAATGCCACATTACAGATTTTCCACTGCAATAAAGAGAACCTGCTAAGGTCTATTACAGAAGTACTTTGTTCATGTTTTAAGGACCGGCACAATGTCAGTTCCCTTACAGTACATCTTCCAGTGCTTTGCCCCATCTAGATTTCATTTATTCAAATACAGCTTCCCTTGAACAATACCCCAGCACAATTGACTTTACTGGGAGGAACTGATGCTGAAGTTTGGCCAGCAGTGATGAATATCTTCAAACTAGCATTTAAGAAAACAATCGACTGAAAAGCTCTCTGTTTTAAGTGTTACTAGAGGATATATAATCAACTCAAACAGATGGAGCTTGGTTGGTCACTCTGGAGAGAAAATGTGGCACAGAAGATTATGTCTCTGTGATTTGAACTGCCACAAAATCATTATTCGTTTGCATTCTTCAACCCAGTTTTGTGTTAGCAGTTGTTCTTCAGTCTCTTGTGTGGCAATGTATAGCACTTCAGATACTGTTCTGAAATGTCCTAATGAGGATTTCCTCATTCTTTATTAGGCACAGGGTTTCTTGGTAAACATTTTCTATAAGATTAGGCCACGGGGCATTAGCCATTATCTAAGCCACACAAGTATAGGTCACCACCCTATATTCTATTACCTACGGCATTCAAAAATGTAGAATATGGACTCTATATAATAACGATGGTATTAGTTAAGCATTCACTAGGTGCCAGACACTGTTCTAAGTGCTGGGAGAGTTACAAGCTGGACACAGTCCCTATCCCACATGGGGCTCACAGTCTTAATCCCCATTTTACAGATGAGGTAACTGAGGCCCAGAGAAGTGAAGTGACTTACCCAAGGTCAAACAGCAGCCAAGTGGCAGAGCCAGGATTAGAACCCAGGTCTTTCTGACTCCCAGGGCCATGCTCTATCCCCTGGGCCACACTGCTTCCCCAGAAAGTAATACGCAGGATTGCCTTGGCCTGTCCACATACATCTTGCCATCATTTTGCTCAAAGGACGAATGGAGGCAGCCAGCTGCAGGGAAAGTGGATTGCACGTATGCTTGTCAACATCTGACTGGTGAAAATAACAAGCAACAGGAAAAAAGCCCCCAAATGAGATAATTTTAGAGGGAGTGTGTTGGCAAAAAAAACTTTACTAAAATAATAATAATAATAATGGTATTTGTTAAGCACTTACTATGTGCAAAGCACTGTTCTAGGCGCTGGGGAGGTTACAAGGTGATCAGGTTGTCCCATGGGGGGCTCACAGTTTTAATCTCCATTTTACAGATGAGGTAACTGAGGCCCAGAGAAGTGAAGTGACACAAAGTCACACAGCTGACAGTTGGCGGAGCCGGGTTTTGAACCCATAAGCTCTGCAAGACGTCTTCGCCAACTAAGAGTCTCCATCCTGCCTCACCTGTGCACTTGGATCTGTACCCGAGAAGCATTTGATATTCAGCCCATCCACATGCACTTAGATCTGGCCTAGTGGATACAGCACAGGCCTGGAGTCAGAATCAATCAACCAATCAGTCAATCAATTGTATTTATTGAGTGCTTATTGTGTGCAGAGCACTGTACTAAGCGCTTGGGAAGTACAAGTTGGCAACATATAGAGACAGTCCCTACCTAACAGTGGGCTCACAGTCTAGAAGGGGGAGACAGAGAACAAAACCAAACATACTAACAAAATAAAATAAATAGAAGGACCTGTGTTCTAATCATGGCTCTGTCACTTGCCTGCAGTGTGATCTTGGGCAAGTCACTTCTCTGGGCCTCAGTTCCCTCATCTGTGAAATGGGGATTAAGACTGTGAACCCCATGTGGGACATGGAATGCATCCAGCCTGACTATTTTGTATCTAGCCCAGTGCTTAGTACAGTGCCTAGCACACAGTGCGTGCTTAACCAATACCATTATTATTATTAAGCACTTGATATTCACTACACCCACCGCATCTGTCTCCCCCTCTAGATTGCAAACTCCTTGAGGGTAGGGAATGTGTCTACCAATTCCACAGTAAGCACCCAGTAAATACCATTGACTGATCGACTGAAAAGAGGTGTGGCTGCTGGGATAATGGTAAGACATAGTCAGAAAGTTTCCTCTACAACCACATCTACCTTGGACACATCCTGCAATCTTGGCAGAGTGACGGACTTTGCTGAGGTGAAACAAGAATTAACGGGGTGCAACGTCGACTCCAAAGACACGGAAACAATGCTGTAGGAATTGCCATACTAGCAATGCAGTGAAAATGTTTCCTTACTGAAAGCCCAGAATTTCAGGAGCTGCCTTATCTCGTTTCCTTAGAGAAGCAGCGTGGCTTAGTGGAAAAAGCACGGGCTTGGGAGTCGGAAGTGATGGTTTCTAATCCCAACTCTGCCACATGTCTGCTGTGTGACCTTGGGCAAGTCACTTAACTTCTCTGAGCCTCAGTTACTTAGAACAGCACTTAGAACAGTGCTTTGCACATAGTAAGTGCTTAACAAATGCCACTATTACTATTATTATTATTACTGTACTTTCCAGGACACAGGTCAAACTGGCTACATTTCTCTATTTTTTCACCTGCTTATACAAAGAAATCAATCCGGTGAGTCAAAGGAGTCTAGACACCAGTACTTTCCTTTCAAGCTTCATTTCATGTTAACTAAAATAAATGGAAACTATAATTGGCTTTAATAAGTATAATCTACTTTAATCCAGTAAAAGTTAAATCGAATTCATTTTAGCAATGAATTTCATTATTGATGTGCAATAAGATACTAGTTTGCTAATTGATTTTAGCCTGATAAAAACTAAGAACAATTCATTCTCATAATATGTGCTTTATCATTTGCATGTTTAAAAAATAATAGTTGGATTCTCCACATCAAAGCACCGAATTACTCATCATAAGGGCCCCAGTGGAGGACAGCCATGAATTTGATAGAAAGACCAGGTGTAGTCGTCTCCTTGACCTCCACCATCTCTACTTCATTCCTGCTGAGTCCACTGGTAATCCCAGGCTTAATAATGATCATGTCTCTGATCACAATATCCCAAGCATCCTTAATCCACAGGAAACACATCACCAACTCTCTCAAATTGGTGAAACATCCATGTTTCCCTTCACTTCCCAGCTCTGACCTGAAAAAGCAACAGACAGAAAAGGCTAAAGTTTACAATCATTTTTCCTTGTCTCCAGGTGTGATGCATAGAAAGTCTTCCTTTCCTCCTCTTATTTTGATCTTGTCACTATGTACATTAATAGAATCCATAATTGGCGGGACTTCCCTTGAAAAGTCAATATTAGTAGCAGTTATCAGTCCATTTAATCATCGCCTCTCCAGCCATCTTTTTGCATTTTCCTCTCTCAAAACACAGCTCACAAACTTCATCTTTCACATCTTTCTTTTGAATATCATAAAGGGATAACTTCTTATCATCCCAGCAAACACCAACACCACTATAAGGCTTGACTTCTCTTGATTTGACTTCTGCTGTTTCAGGATCACTGCCATTTTCCCTATTCTATGTTCTGTGCATCAGTTGCGGCATTTGCCAAGCACTGTGCTAGATACTGGGTTAGGCACACTACGATCGGACACAGTCTCTTTCTCAATTGGGGCTCACAGTCTTAGTGGGAGGGAAAGCAGATATTTCATCCCCATTTTACAGATGAGAAAACGGAGGCACAGAGAAGTTAAGCAACTTGCCCAAGGCCATCTAGTAAGCAAGTGGCAGACCTGGGATGAGAATCCCACCCTGTGTTCTTTCCACTAGGTCACGATGCTTCTCGACAGTCCAGTTTGAATGATATCTAATCCGAGTTGCTTTGGCAGGCTGACTCTAGATTCTCCTCTTTGTTTTCACAAAACCGTGCAGTCATTTTCAAATATTCATCCAATGTTTTTTCGAATATTTTCAGGCAGTTTCTAATCAGGGCACTGTGCTGTTTGGTGCGGAGTTTTCCTTTGCATGAATCAGCAACAGTCTATGGACCACTTCTAAAATTCTCCATTCCTAACTTAGCAGCAATCTGTTCATCCATTATTCTCGGCTCTACAGCATCAAATTCACCATCATGCAGCTAGTTGTGCTACCACACATGCCCTCGGATGGCTCTTCCATCTATGACCATCTAGCTTTGCCTTTTGGATTTTCTTTGTCAAGCACAGAGCACCCTTCACTTGGCATCAGTCCCAGACACATTGGGCCCTGACCTCCTGCCTCCATTAAGCAGCCACATTCCCTCCATTAGCCTTGGCAACTTTCATGACTTCAAAGCTTAAACGCTGATGTGTATGGTTTACATGACTTGTGGGGTGGCATTTGATACACTGGAGTTGAAGGGCATGGGGTTTCAACACCTGTTATCCCTCCTCCTGAGGCTGTGAGCCCCATATGGGGCAGGGACAGCGTCCATCCTGATGAACTTGCATCTACCGCAGCTCTTAGAACAGTGCTTGACACACAGAAACTGCCTAACAAATGCATAATAGGATAGCAATAATGGCATTGACTGTATGTATGAATATATTACCAGAACGATTGCAGATGGAAGTGGGGCATTCTGGGAGAGATGTGTTTATGGTGTCGCTTTATAATAATAATGACATTTATTAAGCGCTTACTAGGTGCAAAGCACATATGTGCTTTGCAGTCAGTCAGCTATGTGCTAAGCGCTGGGGAGGTTACAAAGTGATCAAGTTGTCCCATGGGGGCTCACAGTCTTAATCCCCATTTGACAGATGAGGGAACTGAGGCCCAGAGAAGTGAAGTGACCTGCCCAAAGTCACACAGCTGACAAGTGGTGAAGCTGGGATTAGAACCCACGCTTTGGGTTGGACATGACTCGTCAGCATTAAGACAACAACAACAAGTAGCAGGAATAGTAGGAGTAATAGAAGTAGGTATTCAGAACTGATGGATGACTAGTCCATGCTATAGGCTCAGTCTCTTTTTTACACTTCTACCCCAGTGCATCAATAATAGAGTTTAAAAAATTCAAAAAAGAGATAGTCGAGCTCCCTAAGAGTTTCATTTTTTTCTTCCATTCGTGTTATATCCATCTTGGTGGGACTTTGCTAAAACCTCTGTACTCTCACTGGCTGAAAACGCTTGCATCCCAAAACGTCAGCTTATCTCTCTGGAGAATGCTGGCTCAAATCTAAAGAAAGTATTTTCTTTCCTTCTCATCTATCTTGAAACCCAAAACTGCCATCAAGCTGTTCAGGTAATGGTGACAAATCCCCTCTACTATTAACCTTTTGTAAATAAGACACAGCAGGGGCAGAGATTTTACAATGCATTTTGACTTCTTGTCAGAGTGTCATCATGAGCTTTTCCTCATCTAGCTTTGCTGTCGCCAAAATCACGTGAAAGCACCATACTGTGCTTTTGAAATCTAGAAATGACTGGTAGTTCTGGGCAAGATCAAAATAGCCTCCCTTTAAATGTGTTTTTTTTTTTTAAATTTCATCTTGCTTGGGCGCAGCTCAATTCTCCCCGGTTTTGAAGGGTAAGCACTTTCAGATCTATAGCCTTTCATATTGCACAAAGTCAAATTTTTGTAAACATAACAGTACACTTAGTATAGATGCCTCGCACAATTCCATGTACCCAAACTTGCCCATCCTTCCAAACCGGCCAGATCTAATAGGCTGAATGTGGAGCGTAGAATATTTTGGATAGCAGTAGAGAGCAAACTCTGGTTTTAATTTGATTAAAATGAGAAAAAAAAACAATTACATCTTAGTTTTAGATCATCTGATGGCATTTTACAGCATCACCAATTAATCCTCTCAAAATGACAGCAACAACATAAAGTGCCACGGGTGGCATTCCCCTTAGGCAGTTGGGGAAAGCGAGGAAGTGAGAAAGGCTGAATTTCCCCAAGGGAAAAAAAAGCCAGGAAGAGAAGAACCAAGGGTGGGCCCTTCTGCCCAACCATCTGATTTGTTGCAGCGTCTGATGTCTCTCCTTCCACTTACCTTCCAGATCACCCCAGCAACCAGGCCCTGATGCCAAGCCATCCATGCCCCTGGTGAAAGCATTTCTCTCTCTGCCCAATTAAATTGAGTGTAGAAACACCAGCTCTGGGGACCGATCTATCAGCCAGTGAATCATGTTTATTGAGCACTTACTGTGTGCAGAGCACTGCACTAAGTGCATGGGAGAGTACAATATAACAGAGAGGAAGTGTAGCCTAGCGGGTACAGCACCGGCTTGGGAGTCGGAAGGACCCGGGTTCTAATCCCAAACTCTTGGCTGCTGTGTGTGACCTTGGGCAAATCATTTCACTTCTCTGTGCCTCAGTTACCTCATCTATAACAGAGGGATTAAGGCTGTGAGCCCCCATGTGGGGCGTGGACTTTGTCTAACCAGATCAGTTTGTACCTATCCCAGTGTTTGGTGCAGTGCCGGGCACATAGTAAGTGCTTAACGAACGCCATAAAAAAAGAGTTGGTAGACACATTCCCGGCCCACAAGGAGCTTACAGTCTAGAGGAGAGGGGCAAAAAAGATCATAAGGAACAGAATCACTATAGGAACACCTTGTATTAAACTAGTCAGCCTAAAAAATTGCAAAAGCAGCAGCAGAGGCAACTACAACCTGCACATAATCTGATTTTCACCAGGTGACTCTCTAGCTCTCTGATCTCTCCCCCTCCTCCCCCTCTCCATCCCCCCCACCTTACCTCCTTCCCTTCCCCACAGCAACTGTATATATGTATATATGTTTATACGTATTTATTACTCTATTTATTTATTTTACTTGTAATAATAATAATAATGATGGCATTTATTAAGTGCTTACTATGTGCAAAGCACTGTTCTAAGCACTTGTACATATTCTATTTATGTTATTCTGTTAATATGTTTTGTTTTGTTCTCTGTCTCCCCCTTCTAGACTGTGAGCCCACTGTTGGGTAGGCTCAACAGTGTTGCCAACTTGTACTTCCCAAGCACATAATACAGTGCTCTGCACACAGTAAGTGCTCAATAAATACGATTGAATGAATGAATGAATAACTCAGACATTGGCTAGATCTGCATAGAGCAAAACAATCAATCAATCAATCGTATTTATTGAGCGCTTACTGTGTGCAAAGCACTGTACTAAGCGCTTGGGAAGTACAAGTTGGCAACATCTAGAGACAGTCCCTACCCAACAGTGGGCTCACAGTCTAAAAGGAGGAGACAGAGAACAAAACCAAACATACTAACAAAATAAAATAAATAGAATAGATACGAACAAGTAAAATAAATAAATAAGTAGAGTAATAAATATGTATAAACATATATACATGTATACAGGTGCTGTGGGGAAGAGAAGGAGGTAAGATGGGGGGATGAAGAACTTCAGACTCCACATGCTTTGGAAAGGTGGAAATATTGGCAGCTTCTTTCCAACACAGAATGAATTCACGATTTGTTTAATGGTTTCTGTCATGGTTCTTACGGCTCAGCTGGTATACATCTTGTTGGAATTGTGCAGACAGGACTTTGTTCTCTGGAAATCTGCATCCTCCGCAAGGTCATCTGACTGTCTGGGAATTGGCTTGATGGGCAGCTGCTTTCCAGAAATGTCAGGAGCTCAGTGCTGCTTCCTCCCTCGCAGACAGTGTTCTATGACGCTAAGGCCTGCTCTCAGGCTTCCTACACGGCAATTGGAGTAGGAATTTGGCCGTAGGAGGAAAATCCTAAGTAATAATAATAATTAAGCACTTGCTAGGTGCCAAACAATCAATTGTATTTATTGAGCACTTACTATCTGCCAGTCTACTGATAATCATGTACTGTACTAAATGCTGGGTAGAGACAAAATAACCGGGTCCTACATGGCACTCACAGTCTATGAAGAAGGAAGGACAGGTATTGAATCACCATTTTGCAAGTGAGGGAACTAAGGCACAGAGAAGTTAAATGAGTTGCCCATAGTCACACAGCAGATGCATGGGGGAGCTGGGATTTAAACCCAGGACCTCTGACTCTCAAGCCCATGCGCTTTTCACCAGGCCACGCTGCTTCCTTGCTTCACCTTAATAATAATGATAGCATTTCTTAAGTGCTTACTATATGCCAAACACTGTTCTAAGCGCTGGGCGGATACAGTGTAATCAGGTTGCCCCACATGGGGCTCACAGTCTTAATCCCCATTTGACAGATGAGGTAACTGAGGCACAGAGAAGTGACTTGCCCAAAGTCACACAGCTGACAAGTGGCAGAACCGGGATTAGAACCCATGACCTCTGACTCCCAAGCCCAGCTCTTTCCACTGAACCACACCGCTTCTCAATACTAACCACTTGGGAAAGTACATTGTTTTGGGCAGGGAAAGTGTCTACCAGCTCTATTTTGTTGTACTCTCCCAAATGCTTAGCCCAGTGCTCTGCACACAGAAAGCACTTAATAAATACTATTTTGATTGATTGACATGTTTCCTGCCCATGAGGAACTTACAGCATTGTATAAGCACTGGAGTAGATACACTACAAGCAGATCAAACACAGTCCCAATCCCACATGGGGCTCTTCATCTAAGAGGGAGTGAGAGCAAATATTTTACCTCCATTTTTACAGAGGCAGATACCGAGGCACAGAGAAGTTAAGTGACTTTCTCAAGGTCTCACAGCAGGCAAGGGGCTAACTGCCAGTCATGCAGGTAGGCTGACCTCACAGTTCCCAGGAAGGGCTCTATCGCTTGATTAATGAAACACGATTCCCCTTACATTACCCTTTCCTGTGCATTGTTCTCCTTGAAAAAGTTGGCTTGGAATGAGTTTTTGATTTATCTCAAGCAGGTTTCCGGTAGAAATGGAAATGTACACTGGGGAAAAAAAACCCTCTAAAAATGCTCTAACCCCAAGCAGATTTGATGTTAGAAACACAGAGACGTAAGGGATTTTGAGGGACATCATATCCATTCATTCATTCAGTTGTATTTATTGAGCACTTACTGTGTGCTGAGCACTATACTAAGTGCTTATCCAGGCTTCTGCCTTCAGGCAGGTGAATTCTGGGGTGAATTAACTGGCAGTTGGTATTGGTGGAAGGGCAGCCAGGGCATGAGTGACCTTTCAGTGAGAGCAAATCCACCCCCCTCCTCTAGTGATGGTCAGGAAGCAGAGGGAAGACACAGGGAGACACTTGGAGTGTCAAAAGAAAGGCATAACTTGGTTCATTTCAGCACTGGCTATAGTCCATCTGCCTTATTTTAATCAACAGCAAAGGGATGAGAACAAGTGCCATTTTGACTGTCAGATGTTGGATGTACGTTGTGTGCCTTCTCAAGCACACCCCTTCTTTGGCAGGCTAGAATGATTTACTGTATTCCTGGACTCTGAGTGACTCTCCTGCCTTTTCTTTTTTTTCATATGGTCAATTCTCAATCCTTCTTATTAGATACCTCTTTCCTTCTTTTCTCCCATTCTTTTCTCTCAAGCTCTTTCTTCAATGCAAGGTCATCCGTAATTCAGTCCTCCCCGCCCCACCCCCAACCTAATTCAGATATTCATTGCAAGACTAGAGATAACACCACCAGAATTCTCATTTCATTCCTTGGGAGGTTAACCCCATTCCTCACCTACAGTTTTTGACAGCTACTGTTCTTAGTGAATTACACATACCAGGAAACATTCTTAATCACCCTGTCTGGAAGAAAGAGCCTGAGAGGGAAGAACGGGAGTAAAGAAGGAAAGAGGTTTCTAATAAGAAGGATTGAGAATTGATCATATAAAAAAAAAAGAAAGGCAAGACAGTCACTCAGAGAGTCCAGGCATACAATAAATCATTCTAGTCTGCCAAAGAAAGGGTGTGCTTGAGAAGGCACACAATGTACATCCGACATCTGACAGCCAAGATGAAATGCTGCCATGTCAGTGAACGGCTATCCCCAAGAGATCCAATAAGTCAAAATCACACGCCACAGCAGCCGATTTTCACAAGATCGCAACACTTTGTCATTCTGTTTCCCTTGGAAATTCATGCTGAACATACATTAGAGATCGTTATCATTAGAATGGAATTATGTGTTTAAGAAAAAAACCACGCAATGAGACAGTGTGGTGTAAATCAATTTGCCAACTCCTGTAATTTAAAGGTAGAGACAAATCTCATCAGTTTGAATTGAAGGAGCTGGGGTGGGGGGGAGGCAGGGGAATCCATTTTGAATGAACCAGGTTTTGCTCATCTGACATTTATAGGAAAAAAAAGAATAGGACATTCAGTCTGCTAGAGAATAGCAACTGTTCAAATTACACAATGTTCTGAATAAACCAATATCCTATTAATGAGGTTTTACCACATTTACTTCCTGGTATTTTCACTCTCACCATCTGTTTCTTTTTACCTGTCTATTGCATAATTCATAGGGAGTTACAAGTACACAAGCAGGGCAGGCGAATTTACAGTGCTGGAATCAGGGCTAGTGTCTATCTTTGAATGCTCCCAATAGACTCCATTTTCTCTGCTTTTCTTGAGCTAGGCTGGGAGGTCACCTCATCTTTCCCCTTCTTCCACCCAGAGGAATAACTAAACCACTGGGGTTAAATGAGTATCTATTAATTTCTTAAAGACCTTTGCTTCCAGTTTTCCTTTTTTTTTAACTCGTTTTCAACTGGCTTTGGAAAAAGATTACGAAAGACTCATTTGAAATAATATAAGCACTGGGAGTGGTCTGAAAATTAAGGGGGAAAAGAAAATTCAGTATCCACACAGAGGGCTGAAAACGGAGGGCAAGTTACAGGACTGATAATGTAAAAACTGTGCAAAATGGTTTTTGTGAAGAGCAAAGGGATTTCAGAGTTTCAAAAGCTGTGGGGTGCTCTTGGCAATTATAAATGCTTTATTAAAGTCTTTCAGACATTTTAGAGAAACAGCCATTTTGAGGTCTTTTTTCAAATGGGCATTTAGTTTCATAATAAGCCATGAGGGCTCATTGCACAACCTCAGAGATAATTTGTGGCCTTTTTCCAAAATGGGTAGTCTGTTTCCAGTCTAGTGTGCAAATTCCACATGAGAGGAGGGAGCCAGCCAGTCCTTCCCTACCTACAAACAAGTCCAGATTACTTCCATGACACATACATTCTTCCTCCGCTCCTGATGAAAGTGAAGTGTACAGTAGGCTGCTTCACAGCAGTAGCTCCCTCGGGTTAGAATATATTTATTTCATAATCCTGGAAACAATTTCCATGCTGTCCAGGTAGCCTCCCTGGATGCAGAATTCCATTTCTGGAATTTTATAAACATGAACCATTGTTTAGCATGAGTAAAACCACAAGATTTTTTTCACTGCTGTGCCTGCATTCCTAGTCTGTGTAATTGAAACCCATATGAAATTTATATTCCAAAATATGAGAACTATGGGGTTTTTTTTCAGCCCTAACTGTAAAGTAGGATGTACCACAGTATTACCAGAGACTCATTTATTAAATCAGCCTAAACTGAACTGTTCTAAGTATCAGCTCACGCAACCTTCCTCCTGCAAAGGGGGACTCAAAAGTATCCTTTGGCCTCAAGTATTTGGCTATTTCAGACAGGTCAGGGCTTGGGACTAAAAAATCTGTATCATTTATGCAGAAGTATTTTTTTAAGCCTCAGCTTTTTCTGCTAACGTGTGTGTGTGTGTGGAGGTGTGTGGACCCATGTGTAATCATTGTCACAATGAATTACAGTTCACCAGAACAGTCTAACTAATTTCAGAACCCAATCTTTCATTTTTACAGGGTCAGTTCACGTTTATGAAACCCTAGCCAAGTCTACCCTGACCAATAAAGCCAGCTGATGGATTGCAAAAGCGCAAACCAAATATTGCAAATGCATGGAATCTCTCTGGTGAAGCCTGGAAGGCTGATTCAGGAGAACGACATTACTACAGGAAGAGAACTAAATCATTTGATAAGACCTTTATCTACTTGTTTCTCGATGTCCTTGGTCAGTTTTCATTTAACCGATTTTGTTATATTGTACTTTCCCAAGCACGTAGTATATAGTGCTCTGCACATAGTAAGCGCTCAATAAATATGATTGATTGATTTGAGTTTTAGGGAGGGAAAGCAAGGATACAGCTAACACTGTGCATGTGGAAAATAGGACAGAGTACTTTGGGTCTGCTTTCCATCTCACATATTCAGTGTTGTCAGAGGAAGAACTGACTGTGGAAAACATTCCTTGTCATTTTTCACCAGTGCTTCAAATCTATCTGGGAAGTTTTTACCCTTTAATGTATCCTTTCTCCTGCCTGGAGATCCCTCCTTCTTCATATCCAACAGGCTACCACTCTCATCTTCAAATCCCTACTAAAATTGTACCTCCTCCAGGAAGTCTTCCCAAACTAATCTGTTCTCTCCTCACCTACTCCTAAGCACTCAGCATAACTCTACCCCTAAAACATTTGTGTAGGTAACCTACATGTAGTTCCTTTTTCTAACTGTGATCTGCGTTAATGTCTGTCACTCCCAATGGACTGTAAACTCCTCAAGGGCAGGGGTTGCACCATCCAACTCTACTGGAGTCTCCCAAATGCAAAGTACAGTGCTCTGAGCAGGATAAGCGCACAATAAATATTGATCAGAGAAACATCATGACTTAGTGGAAAGAGCATGGGCCCGGAAATCAAAAGACCTGGGTTCCAATCCCCACTCTTCCTTTTAGCCTGCTGGGTGTCTTGGGTACTTCTCTGGGCCTCAGTTCCATCACCTGTAAAATGGGGATAAAGACTGTGAGCCCACGTGGAACAGGGACTGTTTCCAACCTGATTAACTTGTCGCTACCTTAGGGCTTAGTGCAGTGCATTTAGTGCATTTAGTAAGTGCTTAACAAATGCCATAAAAAAAGAAAAGACTAGTGATTGTGCATAACTAGAGGGTTTATTTTTTTTTTTTTTTACTTCAGATGAAACTCTGTCCCCCGGGAATATCTTCCTTGTTCTGTTTTAGAAATAGCAGGAAGAAGCTGCTTTACCACTGGCCATGAAGGCTGCTAATACTGGTATGAAGAGAGGATTCAGGAAATGTCAGGGAGGGAAACTGAGAGTTTCTCGCTTCATTCAGACATACTGCTAATTCTTCTCTGGATGCCAGGGGGAGAATCAGGACTGATTAAAGAAAAATGCTAAATGTATTGTATAAACTTTCTGCATTTTCCTTTATGTCTGTGTTTAAGGATTTTTGAGTCCTATTCTTTAGTTGGGATTGGGCTCAAATAATATAAAATCTACACCATCAGGCAGGTGGCATTTTGTGTGCAGTCTCATAAAATATTATCCTTCAGACAGTCAGGACAGTCGCATCAGTAAACGGCTTTCTCTTTTGGAATCCGATGGATTCATTCCACTAATTGGAGAGCCAGCTGGAGAAAGAACTGGAAATTCTGCATCTTTCAAGAGGATAGGATTTCAGCCTGTTTCAAAGTGTTCAGAAACGTCACCCAAGACATTCCTAGGACCAAAAGCCTTTTTCAGTGTTGAAATTCTGAACAAAGAGCCAAACTCAAGGGCAAAATACCACTCATCACCTGCTTCAGCCAGTGAAAATGGAAAGGCATCAGTTCAGGAGACTTTGCCTGACACTCCTGATAAACCCACATGGTGTATCTCGGGGGCCAGAAATGAATAAGCATTTTTGAGGGGTTTTATCAGGATATCTAGCCAGAAATGACACTCAGCCAGAAATGATGGATAACACCCACAATGTGGCAGTGATGACTGCAATTAGGCCCAAAGGTTTTTAATGTCGGAGGTATTTCACAAAATATGGACCAAGAGGGATTAATTATAATCATTTGATCAATCCATCAATGGTTTTTATTGGGTGCTTGTGTGCAGAGCACTAAACTAAGTGATGATGATAGTATTTGTTAAGTGCTTACTATGTGCCAAGCTCTGTTCTAAGCACTGGATAATGCAGGTATTTGTTAAGTGCTAACTATGTGTCAAGCACTGTTCTAAGCGCTGAGGGAGATACAAGGTAACCAGGTTGACCCATGTAGGGCTCACAGTCTTTAATCCTCATTTTACAGATGAGGTAACTGAGGCACAAAGAAGTTAAGTGACTTGCCCAAAGTCACACAGCTGACAAGCTGCGGAGCTGGGATTAGAACCCATGACCTCTGACTCTTAAGCCCGTGCTTTTTCCACTGAGCCATGCTGCTTCTGGGTGGAACCTCACTGTGGGCAGAGAACTGTCTGCTAACTCTGTTGTACTGTCCCAGTCCTAGGCTGTTTGACCTTGGGTAAGTCACTTAAGTTTTCTGTGTCTCAGTTCCCTCATCTATAAAATGGAGATGAAAAATGTGATCCTCATGTGGGATAAGGACTGTGTCCAACTTGATTGGCTTGTATCTACCCCAGCACTTAGAACAGTGCCTGGTGCATAGTAAGCACTTAACAAATACCATTAAAAAAAATGAAAAAGGTCCCACTGACTGATTTTTGATCACTAGAATTGCTATTATTATTATTAATAATAGCAATAATAATAATAACACTTAAGCACTTACTATGTGCCAACCACTGTTCTAAGTACTAGAAGACGAGACAAGTTAATCGGGTTGGATACAGCCCCTCTTCTGCATGGGGCTCACAAAGTAGGATGGAGTTGGATTCAATCTCCATTTTATGGATGAGATAACTGAGGCACAGAGAAGTTAAGTGACTTGCCCAAGGTCACACATTAGGCATGCAGCAGAGATGGGTTTAAAACCCAGGTCATATGACTCCCAGAACTCTGCTCTTCCCACTTGGCCACGCTGATTCTCAATATGCAATATAGTGGGGTGGGTAGATATGATCCCTGATCACAAGGAGCTTACAGTCTATGGCGGGAGGAAGGCATTAAAATCAATTAAAGATAGAAGAAATAGTAGAGTATAAGGATATGTACAGAAGCCCTGGGGGGCTGGGGTGTATATCACAGGGCCAAGTGCAGAAGTGACACAGAGCTCACTGTGGGCAGGTAATGTGTCTATTTTCTTGTTATATTCTACTCTCCCAAATGCTTAGTATAGTGCTCTGCACACAGTAAGCACTCAATAAATATGATTGACTGATTTACTGACAGAGGATATTTGCTGTGGGGCCCACAGAGAGATAGAGAAAACTGTCAGAAATCCTCTGGGAGTTGGGCCAGGTGTGGTTGGAAATCAGACAACCTGAAATTTGTCTGGTCTGTGAGCCCATAGAAATACTTTGATGGCAGGAAGAAGGCTTGGAGGCATCACTGTCACCCTCCCTCCCACCCACATTTAAATTAACCGGATGTGACACTTGTCGGGCACCTGGCCAATTGCTGTCACGTGATCATCTCCCACCTGTTCTCTCCCATGTCCCCCTCGGAGCACCTGCTCCTTTTCGCTTACGATCTGTCAGGAAAAAGTTTTGAAAGTCGGTGGTTTTTGTCCAGACTATCTGTAAAAAGTTTTCTCAGCATCTGGCAACCTGACTCCAGGGCTGGGAAGAAGAGCAGGAAGAGGAGGAGGAGGAGGAAGAAGAGGAAAAGTGCAGAATTAGTAAGCCAGTCTCTGGAGCATCGTGGCCTAGTGGAAAGAGCATGGGCCTGGGAGTAAGACGACTTGGATTCTAATCCTGACTCTACCCTCTGCCTGTTGGGTGACTCCCTGTAGACTGTGAGCCTCATAAGGGACAGGAACTGTGTCCTATATGATTCTGTTGTATCTAACCTAGGGCTTGGTACAGCGTTTGATTCATAGTAAGCATTTAAAAATGCTATTTTTTAATTGTTATTATTATTACTACTGCTATTATTACCTGACTGTTCAGCTCCTATCTTCTCCCTGAGTGGATTGCTGGCCTTGTACTCTTCCACACGTCACAGAGGAGAGCACCAGGCTGAAAATCTCATGATCCATGTGTATAAAAGAAAAATTGAGGAGGGGTCTCTGAGGGAGTTGCTCTTGCTCCAGGTTGGAGGTGTCACTGTTGCTGGGGTTGCTCTTCAGGGCTTCCAGAGGGACTTCCCCACGTCCAGGATCACCCCCGGGAAGTGGTGATGGTAGTAGTCTCTTCTGGCTCTGAGCAGGAGGTGGCTTGTGGACCCCGTGATTGACTTAGAGGATGCACAATCCGCCTCTTCAACCAGGCTTCTACGCCACAGTTTTGCACTGACACAGCCCAGTGGGCATCTGAATTTCACCAGACCGGTGTTCATCCCAGCTCTTCCCATCCCTGCCCTCAAAGAACTTATAGTCCATTTGGTTCTGCCTCTTCTGGGTCATGGAGAAGGACTCTCAGCACTGAGATATGGCTGGTTTAATAGTCCCACACAAATGCCACCCTCCTTCTCTAGCGCAACAGGGTGGGTAGAAAATCAAAATTAGCAACAAGCTAATTCTCACAAATATCTAGATCTGGCAAATAGCCAAGAATCATGATTAGGAAGTTTTTAAAGTCCATAGACTGTAAGCTCCTCAAGAGCAGAGATTGTATCTAAGAACTCTATTGTAATCAATCAATCAATCGTATTTATTGAGCGCTTACTGTGTGCAGAGCACTGTACTAAGCGCTTGGGAAGTACAAGTTGGCAGCATATAGAGACGGTCCTTACCCAACAGTGGGCTCACAGTCTAGTGGGCTCACCTGTACTGCTGCAGGTGCATAGTACACTGCTCTACACATAGTAAATGATCAATAAATATCACTGATTGATTGAAAACAATATTCACTTACTACTTGCGAGTGCCTCATTTAGACCAGTAAACAGTGAGCCAGAATTGTGGCTAATCATTATGAATCTAAACTCCACATTAAAAGCACTATCTGTTTACGTCTGCTTCAATATTTATTATTATTAATAATAGTGATAATAATATTTGTAAACTGCTTACTATATGCCAAGCACTATATTAAGCACTGGTGTAAATAAAAGGTAATCAGGTTGGACACAGTCCCAGACCCACCTAGGGCTCATAGTCTAAGTAGGAGGGAGAATAGGTATTGAATCCCCATTTTACAGGTGAGGAAATTGAGGCACAGAGACGTTAAGTGATTTGCCCAAGATCACACAACAGACAAGTGGTGGAGTTGAAATTAGAACCCAGGTTTTCGGACTTTCAAGTCCCTGTTCTCTTCACTAGGCCACTCTCATGGTTATGTGCACTCTAGGGGCTTCATTTGGGCAAGTAACAGTTGCTTGGTTGTCTTTGTGACGGTTTCTTCTTTTGACAGTTTGCAAACTGTCAGCCAGGGAGGAAGCCATTAAAAAAAATAAAATGAAAATACTATTAAAAGAATAAACAAGATTATCAGATTTTCTTGGGAAACCCCTCTTCAATGAGGCAAGGAAAATAGTATATGGCATTTATGAGCATTTATTGAGCACTTACCGTGTGCAGAGCGCTGTTCTAAATGCTTTGGAGAATACAATATCATCATCATCATCATCAATCGTATTTATTGAGCGTTTACTATGTGCAGAGCACTGTACTAAGCGCTTGGGAAGTACAAATTGGCAACATATAGAGACAGTCCCTACCCAACAGTGGGCTCACAGTCTAAAAGGGGGAGACAGAGAACAAAACCAAACATACTAACAAAATAAAATACAATAGATATGTACAAATAAATTAGAGTAAAAAAAATGTACAAACATATATACATATATACAATATAACAATATAACAGACACATTCCCTGTACACAACAAGCCTGTAGTCAGCTGGGGAAGGGGACAGTAGCTTTGGGGACCCTTGGTCTGATCATGTGGAGCTCATCCTTGGTATCTTTCAGGGTAAAGAGTTTTGAGCCTTCTCTAGCCCGGATACGAGTGACCCTGTCAGAACACTGTGTCCTAAACAAGCACTGTAGACCATTCAAAGCAAGTACCTCCAAATGATCATTCATCAGCGTTGCCACAGTCGACGCACTTAGGCTTCTTGGTTCATTATTGTTAGGTAATTATGTAATCAGGGCATAGCTTCTTTGCAACCTGGGGAAACAACTCCACTGACTTGAGACGCTGAAGCCTTGGAGACACAGAACATTCCGGCCCCGCGGTGTTGTTCGGAGCTGCGAATCGGAGAATGAGCCGGGAAATGACATGACAAAAATGCGTGCTGCTCTTGGGGATCCTGGGAAAAAAGCCAATAAATAAAACTGCAGCTGATCCCTTACCTTAGAGCTTAGTTCGCGAGAGCAAAAGGCACAGAGAGGTTCTCTTCAACACCACCAAATCTCATCATCATCATCATGAAAATATTTGTGAAGTGCTTACTATAATAATAATAATAATAATGGCTTTTGTTAAGCGCTTACTATGTGCAAAACACTGTTCTAAGCGCTGGGCAGGATACAATGTGATCATGTTGTCCCACGTGGGGCTCACAGTCTTAATCCCCATTTTTACAGATGAGGGAACTGAGGCTCAGAGAAGTTAAGTGACTTGCCCAAGGTCACACAGCAGACTTGTGGTGGAGCCGGAATTCGAACCCCTGACCTCTGACTCCAAAGCCCGTGCTCTTTCCACTGAGCCACGCTGCTTCTATGTGAGAAGTGAGATGCTTCTATGCTTCTATGTGAGATTACTATGTGAGAAGTGAGAAGCAGCGTGGCTCTGTGGAAAGAGCACGGACTTTGGAGTCAGAGGTCATGGGTTCAAATCCCGGCTCCGGCAATTGTCAGCTGTGTGACTTTGGGCAAGTCACTTAACTTCTCTGTGCCTCAGTTACCTCATCTGTAAAATGGGGATTAAGACTGTGAGCCCCCCGTGGGACAACCTGATCACCTTGTAACCTCCCCAGTGCTTAGAACAGTGCTTTGCACATAGTAAGCGCTTAATAAATGCCATTATTATTATTATTATTATTATTATGTGTCCAGCACTGCACTCAGCTTGGCAT
Source organism: Tachyglossus aculeatus (assembly GCF_015852505.1). Taxonomy (NCBI): domain Eukaryota; kingdom Metazoa; phylum Chordata; class Mammalia; order Monotremata; family Tachyglossidae; genus Tachyglossus; species Tachyglossus aculeatus. The sequence continues at coordinate 11,716,144 of NC_052083.1, read as the reverse complement.
ATAATCAGCTCAGACACAGTCTCTGTCCCATGTGGGACTCACAGTCAAAGGGGGAGGGAGAACAAGTATTTAATCCCCATTTTACAGATGAGGAAATTGAGGCAAAGAGAAATTGAGGTCAAACAAAGGTGGACCTGAGATTCTCCTGTCTCCTATTTCCCTTCTGTTACTCCTTGAGAGGAGCGTGTAAAAGAGTTTTTGACAGCCAGTCAGCATTCTTGGTATATTAATAAACTAATGGGCTCTACTGTACAATGACAGGGATCTTTTCCCCCCCCCTACTTTTTTTTAATGCATTTTTTAAGCACTTACTTTATACCAGGCACTGTACTAAGCACTGGGGTAGATACAAGCTAATCAGGTTGGACGCAGTCCTTGTTTCATGTAAGCTTCACTGTTTTAATCCCTATTTTACAGATGAGATAATTGAGGCACAGAGAAGTTAGTGACTTGCCTAAGGTCAGAAGACCTGGGTTCTAATACTGGCTCCGCCGCTGGTCTTCTGGGCGAACTCGGGCAATTCACTTAGTTTCTCTATGCCTCAGTTTCATCATCTGTAAAATGGGTATTAAATCTTACTCCCTCCTACTTGGACTCTGAGCCTCATATGGGGCAGGAACTGTGCCCAACCTGATTATCTTGTAAGGAGCCCAGTGCTTAGAACAGTGCTTGACACACAGTAAGTACTTAACAACTATCATTATTATTATTATGGGGGGCACCCCCCTGGGAGGAAACAGTAGGAAACTTCAATTGTGAGCCCTATGTGGTGCAGGGATTGTGTCCAACCTGATTGTTTTGTATCCACCCCAGTGCTTACAACAGTGGTTGGCACATAATAAATGCTACGGAACCATCAATCAATCAATCGTATTTATTGAGCACTTACTGTGTGCAGAGCACTGTACTAAGCACTTGGGAAGTACAAGTTGGCAACATATAGAGACAGTCCCTACCCAACAGTGGGCTCACAGTCTAGCTTAATTAATGAATCATTAATTCATTTCTCTATTTCTAATTATTTTATGTCTACCTCCCCCTTTAGAGTAAAAGCTCCTTGTGGGGAGGGGACAAGATACATCTTCTTGTACTTTCCAAGACCTAGTTCAGTGGGTGCTCAATAAACTCTATTATAACTACTACTGGTATTATTGCGACTACTACTGCTGCTACTACTACTGCGACTACTATTACTACAACTTCTACTATTGCTATTTTTAGATAGAGAGCTTCCCGAGGGGCCAGAACTGTGTCTAATTCCCATCTGTTCATTCTTTCCCAGTGCTTAGCTTAGTGTTCTGCACATAGAAAATGCATAGTAAAGATTATTACTACTATTGCTACTACAACCCAAAGCAGGCCATATACTTCGGCAAATTCTTCGACTCTGGAAGGGATTGATTTTTTTTTTCTGGGACAATTCCTAAATCTTCACTTTACTTGGCTCTCTTTTACCTGTTTTTTACCCCATTACAGGGTGAAGATTGTTGGTTTGGGGGAGTTTGCTTTCCCTTAATGCTGCATCTTTTAAAATGTAAATGAGAGACACATTTAAAATCATCCATCATCATCCATTTTTGAATAGATTACGCTTGTTAATGAAAGGGGGGAAAAGTCTTTGTCAGTTGCTTTTTTGAAAAATCACAAACTGAAGCCTTAGAAGTGGACTATTTGAAATTTACATCAAAATGCACAGCTCATCCCTTAATCCTTCAAATGTGATGTTTCTTTCATCCAGATTTTCTTTTGTCCTGATTTTCTGGCTACTTCGTATTTAATTCTGCATTCCTAACACCAATAATTATAGAATGTATAATATTGTATCGCAGCTGCTGATGATCTTTAGTTTCCATTTGCAAAAAATGTCTCTTTCTGCACTGAAACTGAATACTGTGAACCTCAAAATCCCAAATATGCACCCCTGTGATAAGTATAGAAGAAAAACATAGGTGAATAATTTTGTCCTTCATTGTTATCTTATTAGTTCAACTCTGAAACTGGGAAACTGTAGTTAGGACTAATAGCTGTGTATTGTACAATACCTTTCATCCGAGGAGTTCAAAATACTTCAGAGACAGTGATCTTGTTAATTCTCCCCACAAGCCTAGGAGCTGCATTAGAAGAGGGAAATGTAGACTAGAATGGGGTAGCTCAGGAAAGCAGGCCACACAAGGATCCACATCAGGGAAACCGAGGCTGAGAGAAGGCAGTGACTTGTCCAAATCACATAGTCACCAGTCCATGTCCCACATGGGACTCACAGTCTTAATCCCCGTTTTACAGAGGAGGGAACTGAGGCCCAGAGAAGTGAAGTGACTTGCCCAAAGTCACGCAGCAGATAGGTGGCAAGACTGGGATTAGAACCCAGGTCAGTCAATCAATTAATCAGTGGTATTTCTTGAGGAATTTGATCTAGTCCTTGCACAAGTAATAATTATAATTATATAATTATAATAACTGTGGTATTTGTTAAGGATTTACCACATGCCACTGGGGTAGCTACTATGGAATCAGATACAATACCCGTCCCATATGGGGCTCTCAGACTACAAGAGAGAAGAGCTATTTAATCCCCATTTTACAAGCAAGGAAACAGAGGCAGTAAATGGCTTGCCCAAGGTCACACAGCAGGCGGGTGGCAGAGACGGGATTAGAACTCAGATCCTCCGACTCCCACGCCTGGGCTCTTGCCAAAGCACCACGCTGCTGCTCGTGTAATCTGTTTGGTTCCCAAAAGAATAGCTTTCTTGTTTACAGACCTTGACAGAGATTAGAGCTCCAACCAAAGCATGACTAAGAGAATTGTCATTTCTAGACAATTCCCACAAGTGCAAACAACCGGGCTCCCTCTGAGGGCTGAGAACTCTTTTTTTCCCATTCCTTCCTCCCTCACCCATTCCCACTATCCTCTGTATTTCTCCGTAAACACACAGGAAAGAGTGTTGAGGGAGACTTCACTTCTCTGTGCCCCAGTTGCCCCATCTGTAAAATGGGGATTAAGACCATGAACCCCTAAGTGGGACAGGAACTAGGTCCAAGCTGATTCCCCCTCGTCCCCTTCTCCATCCCCCCCCATCTTACCTCCTTCCCTTCCCCACAGCACCTGTATATATGTATATATTTTTGTACATATTTATTACTCTATTTATTTATTTTACTTGTACATATCTATTCTATTTATTTTATTTTGTTAGTATGTTAGTATGTATATATTTTTGTACATATTTATTACTCTACTTATTTATTTATTTATTTTACTTGTACATATCTATTCTATTTATTTTACTTTGTTAGTATGTTTGGTTTTGTTCTCTGTCTCCCCTTTTTAGACTGTGAGCCCACTGTTGGGCAGGGACTGTCTCTATATGTTGCCAATTTGTACTTCCCAAGCGCTTAGTACAGTGCTCTGCACACAGTAAGCGCTCAATAAATACGATTGATGATGATGATGATTACCTTGTATCTGCCCAGTGTTTAGTGCAGTGCCTGGCCCATAGTAAGCACTTAACAAATACCATAATAAAAATACTGCTTTGAAGGTGGGGAGAGTGATGGTCTGGTGTATTTGGAAGAGGATTTTCCATATCCTCGGGGAAGCCTCCCCTGACTAGGCCCCCTCATCCCCCCACCCACCATTCTCCCTCCTTTCTGCTTCACCTATGCCCTTGGGGCCATACCCTTCAAGCACTTTGATACTCACCCCCCTTCACCCCACAGATTTATGTACCCATCTTTATGCTCGGTTGCTTCCCCTTCCTGTAATTTTTTGACAATTTGCCATAAGCCCCCAAAACGTAACCAAAGGTACATTAAATCCTCCTAATGTTCAGATGGGATAGTTCCAATAATGAAGAAGCCTGGGGATCCAGGAAAAAAAAAAATTCAACTGTTACTATGGGCAAGAGCAGCTGTTGTGTATTGAAGGAAAAGACTTTTGCATAAGGATGTCTTGGGTTTGCAAAGCCTGTTCAACCTCCTCAGCCCATTCTGTTAACAGAATACCCTCGATTCAAACCTGGTGGAAAAAGCAAAACATTTGTGGCGTTCCCAAGGAGACATTTTAATGATAATGATTAAAGAGGCCATATTCCAGAAAGTCATTCTGTGGCAGCAGAGAACAGCAATCCTTGATTCATGACATCTCCCCTTCCCCCGTTTCCCCAGCCTTGTACTCCTATTTCTTGGGCTGTGAGCATTGCTTTTGGATTTCAGCTGCAATCTCCAGGCAGTGCAGAATGCGCCTCTTCTCCGCAGCCAGATCATCTTCGGACACCTGGCCCAAAACTTTCTGGGCAAATAGGTTTTGATCTTTCATGAAAATGCCCACGTTGCCTCCTGGGGCAGCTGGCAGATTCTCCAGGCAACCAGATGTGAAACTGAATTTGATGCGTTTCTCACGCTTCAGGTCGGGCCCTTTCTCTTCGATCCAAGTCAGTGGCCTGTTCAAAGGAGAGGATCTTGAGGTATTAGTAATTGTTGAGCACCCATTATGTGCTGAGCACTGTCCAAATAATAATAACTATTACAATTGTGGCATTTGTTAAGTGCTTACAATGTGCTAGGCACTGGGGAAGAAACAAGCAAATAAGGTTGGACAGAGTCTCTGTCCCACATAATAATAATGATGGCATTTATTAAGCACTTACTATGTACAAAGCATTCATTCATTCATTCAATCGTATTTATTGAGCGCTTACTGTGTGCAGAGCACTGTACTAAGCACTTGGGAAGTACAAGTTGGCAACATATAGAGACAGTCCCTACCCAACAGCAGGCTCACAGTCTAGAAGCACTGTTCTAAGCGCTGGGGAGGTTACAAGGTGATCAGGTTGTCCCACGGGGGGCTCACAGTCTTAATCCCTATTTTACAGATGAGGTACTGAGGCACAGAGAAGTGAAGTGACTTGCCCAAAGTCACACAGCTGACAATTGGCAGAGCTGGGGTTTGAACCCATGACCTCTGACTCCAAAGCCCGGGGCTCACAGTCTTAAATCCCATTTTTCAGATGAGCTAACTAAGGCACAGAGAAGTGATGTGACTTGCCCACATCACAGAGCGGACAAGTGACGGAACTGGGATTAGAACCCAGGTCCTTCTGACTTTTAGGCCTGTACTTTATCCACTAGACCATGCTGCTTCTATGCACAACAATCAGATCCGACAAAGTTCTTGTCCAACATGGGGCTCACAGTGTAAACTAGAGGGAGAACGGGTACTTAAACCCCATTTTACAGGCAGCTGAGGCCCAGAGAAGTTAGGAGACTTACCCAAGGTCACACAGCAGGCAAGTGACAGAGTTGTAATTAGAACCCAGGTCCTCTGAGGCCCAAGCCTGTGCTCTTTCCCCTAGGCCACGCTGTCTCTCTGTGTGTCTCGTGGTCCTGGTATATCTCACATGTTAAGTAGCAAAATCTCATTCATTCATTCAATCGTATTTCAGTTAGCTAACATACATCCAGTTGTTTCAAATGGGAATCAAAAGCCCAAGGTTGAGTTTATTGAGACAGCATATTTTGTCCACGAGTCTGAGTTATCATCATCATCATCAATGCCATCTATTGAGTGCTTACGGGGTGCAGAGCACTATACTAAGTGCTTGGGAGAGTACATACATTCCCTGTCTACAACGAGCTTGGTTTGGCATTACTTCTGACTGATTCTGACTCTTCCCATTCCCCAACACCTGCTGTTTTAAGATTCTTGGTGGGGACATCATGAGCTTAAGATGTTCATCTCACACCTTCATTGATGACTCTTTTGAGAGGCCCTTCATGGCTTTGACTGCCTCCTCAGTTGAAAGTTACAAAGACATCAATCAATTGTGGAAAGACCCATCCCCCCAAAAATCCTAGTGGGATCTGAATAAGAGGGGCCAGCCCTCAGAAGAAGTTCCACAAGAGCATGCGTGGCCTAGTGGAAAGAGCCCAGTCCTGGGACCCAGAGGACTTGGGTTCTAATCCTGGCTCTGCCACTTGCTTGCTGTGTGATCTTGGCTAAGTCACTTAACCTCTACGTGCTTCAGTTTCCTCATCTATAAAATGGGGGTTAAATCCTGCTCCCTCTATTTAGACCATGAGCCCCATGAGGAACAGATACTCTATCCAATCAGATAATCTTGTATCTACCCAGTGCTTAAAATTGTGCTGGGCACATAGAAAGTGCTTAATAAACAACATAACTATTAATAAAAGGATCATTAACCATTAATTATTATATTAATAATATCCATAGTTAGTGATGATTCTTGATAAAATTATTGCTATTAATAACAACAATGGCAAATAGGTTGCAGTGTAAGATTAGTGGTGAGTTTAGGGTTCTGGGCATTTTCATCTCCCCTTCACCTCCTCTCAACTCCACCTCCACCACTGGCCCAAGTTTTGATAAGCACTGATAAGAATGACCTTCCTATACATAACAACCAATGTGCCATATTTAAAGAGTGAATAAACTCAGCAGAGATCCTAGGGTCTGAAGAATGAACTGGAGTTTTCTATTTGCGATAAATCGCTTCTTTGTGGCCGTCTATTTGCATGGGTGATCTTCCAGAATCTCTAGAGGGTCACAGAACTGAGAGCTCAGGAAACAGCACCCATTGAGGACACATTCACCAAGTTCCAAAAGTTCCTCTCATTAGCACAATTAACAATCTTGGTGATTTATTCTGTTTTAGTATTCTGTTCTTTTAATAGAGTGAGAAATAAGCAATGAAGGCAGTTCTCTGATAGTCATCACTTGCTATTGTGCACACGATTCAATGTCATGAAAATATAAATTGGTTCCAAACTGCAGTTAGTTTTCACAGTTTCAGCTCCATTGGTATGCATAAGAAAAATAAGTTGAATTCTACTCATCCATCTTTATCAGCTCAGGGGATATCTGCTCAACTTTGGCAATATTTGAGTAACCGGGTCAGGTTTCAGGTTTAACAACCTTTTCATGATCCAGCTCACAGCTTTCTTCAGACATTAGTTGAAAATACACTTGAGGAAGCCCATGTGATTGGAAAAACGTACATGGAGAAATCCCACAGGATTGAAGCAAAAGGTAAGAGATATCCTGGTCTTCTTCTAAAGGTCCTAAATGACAGGATGAAAATGGTAGGATTTGGGGTGTCAGGGCAGGGAAGAGTTTATTAAATATAGGCATCAGCATGGCCTAGTGGAAAGAGCACAGGACTGGGAATCAGAGGACCTGGATTCTAATCCTGTCTCTGCCACTTGCCTGCTGAGTGCCCTGAGCAAGTCACTTAACTTCTCTGTGCCTCAGATTCCTTATTGGTAAAATGGGGATTCAATACCTGTACTCCCTCTTACTTAGTTCATCAGCCCTCTGTGGGACAGAGACTGTTTCTGACCTGATTATCTTAGATTTACCCCAGTGCTTAGTACAGTCCTTGACAAATTGTAGTGTTTAAAAAATAACACAATTACTATTACTCATATTAGTCAAAAATAAAAGGGATAAGATAGAATGATCTGAAGATTTCAAAATAAGAAACAAAAAACGCCTTTACAGCCGAACAAAGAAACAAATCCTTGATCTATATACTCCATTGCTCACAAACCCAGCCCAGCTGGTGAAAGCCTGCACTCAGAGAAGCAGCGTGGTCTAGTGGGTAGAGCACGGGCCTGGAGTCAGAAGGAGCCGGGTTCTAATCCTGACTCTGCTACTTGGCTGCTGTGTGACTATGGGCAAGCCGCTTTACTTTTCTGTGCCTCAGTTATCTCATCTGTAAAATGAGGATTAAGACTGTAAGCCCCAGGTGGGACAGGGACTGTATCCAACCTGCTTGGCTTATATCTATGAGAAGCAGCGTGGCTCAGTGGAAAGAGCACGGGCTTTGGAGTCAGAAGTCATGGGTTCAAATTCCGACTCTGCCAATTGTCAGCTATGTGACTTTGGGCAAGGCACTTAACTTCTCTGTGCCTCAGTTCCCTCATCTGTAAAATGGGGATGAAGACTGTGAGCCTCCCGTGGGACAACCTGAACACCTTGTAACCTCCCCAGTGCTTCGAACAGTGCTTTGCACATAGCAAGTGCTTAATAAATGCCATTATTATTATTATCTATCCCAGCGCTTAGTACAGTGCCTGGCACAAAGTAAGTGATTAACAAATACCACAATTATTATAATTCCTCATGCCTAGGAATGGGTGCTTATGCTCTTTTAGGAAAAAGCAGACTGTGGGTGTTTAATGCCTGAAAAATACTCACGTCATTCACACTGATGACAAATGCTCTTAAGGGGCTTTGGGTTCCTCTTGGAATAGCTGAGCGCAATATATCAGTGCGTGAAGGGACTGGTTTACCAATCATTTAAAAATGTGTATTCTGTTTTTGTTCAGACTACTCATCTTACCTGTTTGGGGCAAAGTTCTTAGAAGCTTAAGATTTTCCATCCCCCAAATTTATATCCGCTAGCACATCCCACTTTGCACCCACACACACTTAGATTCTTGGGTGAACAGTTAGGTACCCACAGAATTGGTTTGAATGTAATGTAAAGCATGTAATGTATGTAATTGGGATGAATAGACTATGTGAATTCTAATCCCATCTCTTCCACTTGCCTGCTACGTGACTTTGGGCAAGTCACTTAAATTATCTGTGGCTCAGTCTCCTCCGCTGTGATCTGGGAATTAAATACCTATTCTCCTTCCCCCTCAGACTGTGATTCCCATGTTGGACAGTGAGTGTGACCCATTTAATGATCTTGTTGTATCTATGTCAGCACTCAGCACATAGTAAGCACTTAATAAATATCACAATTATTATGGGTAGCTGGCTATAAGAAAAGATCCACAGCTTTGTCTTGCACAATTTGGAACTTTTGAAGTAGATGATCCCCGTGCATCATACACACTCCGTTTTCCTGTAATGTGTGCCAAGTGGACGTGTGAAAATGAGCATAATAGAACCAGAGACCCTCCCTACAAATCAATCAATGGTATTTACTTAGCTCCTATGTTGTACAAGGCACTGTACTAAGCATTTCGGAGAGTACAAAAGGATTAGTGGACAAGATCCCGATCTCTCAAGAGAAATTATAAAATCTCTCAATGAGCTTATAATTTAGTGTGGAGATGCACTAAAATAAATTACAGTTAGGAAGAAGTAATAGAGTACAAAGATAAATATAGAAATGTGAGCAACACAGGCTTAGGAGATGTATTAGTGGAGAAGTGAGAGTTGGTGGGAATAAAGGGTAGGGGGATGGGAGATTATCAGACGAGGGTGGAAATGGGAAGTGGTTATACAATTCTGGGGATCCCTATGCCTCTCGGCCAAATTCTAACATTACCTCTGGTCTGCAGTCTTCAAGTCGGCCGTCATTTTCAAATATTTCTTTTCCTTCTGCTCCTCCATGGTGGCTGAGACAAGAGAGAGCTCCCCAAAGAGGTTGACCAGCCAGGAGAGGCGGGAGATACCACTGAAGGCAGGGAAGCCAAATTGCTCTTCTTCCAAGGGGCCTCCTGAGGAGGAAAAAAAAATCAAAACATTGTGAATGAGGAGAGGTCAGAGAGGACAAAAAGAACCAAATTCCCTTGGAAGAAACAGACCACTGACAGACCAAAACTCTGGTCATTTTCAAAGACTTATTAATATCACATCTCCCCTTGTTTCTTCAATCACCTTGTTGCTAGTATTGGAGACGGAATATTGACCTGACTCTATGTTCTTAAAAGGACCACCAACATGGCCCAGGTAAACAACAGTCTGAATGTCAGTCAATCAATCATATTTATTGGGCCTTTATTGTGTACAGAGCACTTTACTAAGTGCTTGGGAGAGTACAGTATAACAGAGTTGGTAGACACGACCCCCGCCCATAATGAGCACTTAGAACAGTGCTCAGCACTTAGTACAGTGCTTGGCACATAGTAAGCGCTTAACAAAACCATTACTATTATTATTATTATTATTATAAGGAGTGGTGAGAAAGAGAATCAAGGGAACAGGCAGAATGTGAATGCTATCTTCACAGTCCAAAGGTTGCTGCAGAAATGTCATTTTAAAAAGGGGAAAGTATAAACTGGGGGGATTTTTCAATCGTAGTTATGGAGACTTTCAAGTCTTAAATGGCAGGATTTCCAGGAAGACCAATGTAGGAATAACCGTTAATTTAATGTCGCTCTGAATAGGCATTTCTTCCTACTTTTTAATCTAAGGATCTCAAAGATAAGAGCTTCGCACTCAGGAGTAGGGGACGAAGTGTCCCCTTCTCTTTCCAGGTGGTGAAACGGAACTCCAGGGAGATGAAGAAACTAGTTGAAACAGCCTGGAGTTATGGAGAACAAAACCGATATCCAGGCAGCTTAACTGCCATGAACATCATGTCTCTTAACAAACAATCTGAAACATCACCAGACGTTGAGCTGAGCAGACACCTGGACGATCACATACTTGGACTCTTTGCAAACTGACCTGTGAAGTGAAGAGTTCCCTTCACCAGTTCTTTCCCAGACACTTCTTTTTTCAGGAATATGTACTCCTCTGTCAAAAGTTCAATGTGCTCCTCGTGTAAGATTTTACCTGTCAAGAAAAATTATGGTCATATTAGAGTAACAGAAGCTGTCTGTTCCCAATTATCAAGAGACGACGATACCATTCAACTCAAGGCGGAATGGTTTTATAAGTAGGTGGCAGGAAGAGAATACCATCAATCATCTGAAAGACGCCGTAACTGCTACAAGCCAACGTTTTTGCTGCTGGTTAAAGCATGGGGAAAGAAAAGAAAAGGGAGCCAGGTGTGTTTGTAGGGGGTGGGTGGCCATTGTGAAGGAGCAAGCTAGAGTACAGTTAAACAGAGACAGGGTGATAGGCTCTATAATAATAATAATAATGGCATTTATTAAGCGCTTACTATGTGCAAAGCACTGTTCTAAGCACTGGGGAGGTTACAAGGTGATCAGGTTGCCCCGCGGGGGCTCACAGTCTTCACCCCCATTTTACGGATGAGGGAACTGAGGCACAGAGAAGTGACTTGCCCAAAGTCACACAGCTGACAATTGGTGGAGCTGGGATCCATCAGGAATTTAGCAAGGTGTGAGGGGATCCGGAAGTTCTCTCGGCAGTGGAAATAGGAGAAGGATGAGTTGGGGAACTGTTGTAGAAAGACAAGTCTGGAGAAGCAGCATGGTGTAGTGGATAGAGCAAGGACCTGGGTCTCAGAAGGTCGTGGGTTCTAATCCCGGCTCCGCCACTTCTCTGCTGTGTGACCTTGGAGAAGTCACTTCACTCCTCTGTGCCTCAGTGCATCTCTAAAATGGGGATTGAGACTGTGAGCCCCGACATGGGAAAGGGACTGTGTCCAACTTGATTTGCTTCTATCTACCCCAGCTCTTCGTTCAGTGCCTGACACAAAGTAAGTGCAGAACGAATACCATCATTATTATTAAAGGTAGGGTGCTGGAGGTGGCAGGAGGGAATGTCAAGGTTAGGCTGTGCAGTATGAAGGAATTAGCCACGAGGCTCAAAAAAGGTGGGAGAGCAGATATACCTCAAAAACCTTCAAAGGAGAAGGGGAACCGAGTTCTGAACACGCTGACCAATGACTCTGACCCATGGTTCTTGGTGATGCCAAATAGTGGTCCAGGCCTTCTGACGGACAGTGGGTAATTTTTGGTTCACCTACCATGCTGGATCTTGAACTGCAAAAGGAGCCAGGGGGATCTGGGCCCCCTTTTTCACTTCAGGATGGGCTTCAGGAGACCCTCTTTCTGTCTCACTGTCACTTTCTGCCACTTATCTGCTGTGTGATCCTGGGCAAGTCCCTTCACTTCTTTGGGCTTCAGTTTCCTCGTCTATAAAATGGGGATTGAGACCGTGAGCCCCATGTGGGACAGGGACTGTGTCCAACCTGATTTGCTCATACCCACCCCAGCACTTACTACAGTGCTTGGCATATAACAAGTACCGCAATTATTATAATTGGTAAAGTTATTAATTACAATTAGCAATTGTAATTAATAACAATTCCTTCTTCCCTGCAAGCCTAGGCTGAGGACAGCAGAGGAATTATTAATATCAGCTCCTTGCTGCACTGGGGGAAGAGAGGGGAAGCCTGTGTCTTATTTCTGGGGTGGCACTGATTCTAATGTTGGAAAGGAAAATCCTGACATCCTCTCACCCCCTGTAACCCCGAAATCCAAGCAAGAGAAGCAGCGTAACCAAGTGGAAAGAGCCCCATGCCGGGGAGTCAAACTACTTCAGTTCTAATCCTGGTTTCGCCACTTGCCTGCTGGACAACTTTGAGCAAGTCACTTAACTCCTCTGTGCCTAAGTTTGCTTATCTGTAAAATGGGGATTCAATACCTGTTTTCTCTCCTACTTAGACTGTGAACGAAAGTGTCCGACCTGATTAGTGACTTGGACTGTGTCCGATCTGATTATAGTAATAATAATAATAATGGTATTTGTTAAGCACTTACTATGTGCCAAGCACTGTTCTAAGTGCTGGGGTAGATACAAGGTAATCAGGTTGTCCCAAGGGGGGCTTATACACACTTAATCCCCATTTAACAGATGAGGAAACTGAGGCACTGAGAAGTGAAGTGACTTGTCCAAAGTCACACAGCTGATAAGTGGCGGAGCCGGGATTAGAACCCACGTCCTCTGACTCCCAAGCCCGGGCTCTTTTCACACTGCTTTTCTGTCCCAAACCCTTCTTGAATGTGGTAATACTTTAGTTATGCACAACTTCCTGTGGTGACAAATTCCAGGTTAATAATAATAATAATAGTATTTGTTAAGCGCTTATTATGTGACCAGCACTGTTGTAAGCGCTGGGCTAATCAGGTTGGACACATTCCCTGTCCCACATGGAGCTCAAAGTCTTAATCCCCATTTTACAGATGAGGGACCTGAGGCGCAGAGAAAAAAAGGGACTTGCCCAAGATCACACAGTAGACAAATGTTGGAGCTGGGATTAGAACCCAGGCCCTTCTGACCCCCAGGCTTCTGTTCTATCCACTAGGCCATGCTGAGGGAAGAAGAGTTGCCTTTTAGTTGGTTTGTACCTATCAGTCCATGCTATTTATTGCATGAGAACACAGTAGAGTTGGTAGACTATATTACCCTCAAAGACCTCACAATCTGGTTTACCATCTACCTCCCAGCTTCAAGCCTCACTGAGCGCCACCCTACCTGTTCTAAGATTTGGTGAACAATAATTTTGTGCTGACCCTGTCCACACCCTTGATTATTTCGGTAACTTCAATCATGTCTTTTGTCAGTCTTCATCTTTCTAGGCTAGAGTCCAAATCTTGGCAGTCTTCTCTCATATGGGATCAGCTCCATCTGCCTGTTTAGCTTGACTGCTCACTTTGGGAAGATGGGCGGTTGGCCAGGATGCCGTCTGTTCTGCCCCTTGTACACGTGGATAGCGGACTTCGGCGCTATCAGAACTTCATCTAAAAGTTGAAAGGACACAGCTATTTCTCTTTCTTACCTTGTCACCCTCTGAAAGAACCGCCCCAAGCCTTCCCTCTCCCCAAAGCTGGCTTCGTATATGACTTTTTCTCCTGGTGAACTTCCAGGCGCATTTCTGGTCTACCCAAGTTCAAAGCCTCACCTCCTGCCATTGGAAAGCAGAGTCCCTCAGGGACTCGCCTCCTCTTCCTGCTCAAATGTCAACGTCAGAAAATCCACAGTGAGCAGTAGGAGATTTGACCTCAGGAGACCCAAGGGTCTCTCCTCCTCCACAGTCCTGTTGGAGAGGCCTCAAGGAAACTGAGGCCTAGTTTCCACTTGCCTGAGACACTTGAGGGTACCAATGGGAAAGGACTAGCAGGGCCAAGGGAAAAGAGAGGATGATGGAGACATTTCCAGGAAGACAGTTAGAAAGAGATAAGGAAAGTGAAGGAGGAAAAGTAAAGCCTCTGTTTGCGCTGTTGGAGATGGTTGTGTGTGCGCTAGTATCTAGTCTCTAGTTCACCTGGAACGCCCTTCTTCTTCACTCCTGACAGATGATCATTTTCCCCACCTTTAAAGCATGTCTCCTCCCGGAGGCCTTCCCTGACTAAGCCCTCATTCTGCATCCTTTATTTACTCCTCCCCCAGCCCCACGGCACTTAGATACATATCTGTAATTTGTTTATATATATTAATGACTGTCTCCACCTCTAGGCTGTAAGCTCGTTGGAGAAAGGGGACATGTCTACCAACTCTGTTATACTATACTCTCCCAAGCATTTAGTACAGTGTTCAGCACACAGTAAGCACTCAATAAATACGATTGATTGAGTGATTGCTCTACATATCCGCCACGAGGCCAAATCAAGAATTAGGTTTCAAAGGGAAGAAGCTCACTTGGTTTCTCTGGAACCCTTGCAACACTGCGAAGACCAAGATTCCTATAAAGAAAGTTGCGTAGGACACCAAGGAAGCAAGAGCCTCACCTTTTTGTTCAGCTAACTTCCAAAGGTCCTGGGCTGCAGCCAGAGACAGTGCCATAGGGTATTCCACAAGAACATGCTTCCCAGCCTCCAGAAATTGCCTTTAGAAAACAGAAGCATGTAAAGAAACAAAGCTTCAAGTAAGTTTGATAATACAACTGGCCCGGACTTCCCCCCGCCCCCCTGCTTTTTTAATGGCATTTCATTCATTCATTCAATCGTATTTATTGAGCGCTTATTGTGTGCAGAGCACTGGACTAAGCACTTGGGAAGTACAAGTTGGCAACATATAGAGACGGTCCCTACCCAACAGCGGGCTCACAGTCTAGAAGTATTTGTTAAGTGCTTACTATGTGCCAGCCATTCATTCATTCAATTGTATTTATTGAGCGCTTACTGTGTGCAGAGCACTGGACTAAGCACTTGGGAAGTACAAGTCAGCAACATATACAGTCCCTACCCAACGCTCTGGGGTAGAAACAAGCTAATCAGGTTGGATACAGTCCATGGTCCCCATGGGGCTCAGAGTCGTAATCTCCATTTTATAGATGAGGTAACAGGTCCAGAGAAGTCTGGATCTGTCTCAGGGAGCCACCAGGAGGAAGGATAGCTGCGGATGATTCCCTGGTCCGGCTGAGCCCGAGCCTGGATGCGCTATGGGATTTGGTAGGTAGGAAAGAGGGGGAAAGGAGAGAGCTTTTCTTTTCCCTGAGCCGTCGAGGCTGGGTGAGTCGTGTCTTCTTTTTTTTAAAAAAAGGTATTTGTTAAGCACTTATTATGTGCCAGGCACTGTTCTAAGCCCTGGGGGAGATACAAGGTAATCAGGTTGGACACGTGTCCCACATGGGGCTCACAGTCTTCATCCCCATTTTACAGATGTGGTAACTGGGACACGGAGAAGTGACAGGACTTGCCCAAGGTCACACAGTAGAAAAGCGGCAGAGCGGGATTAGAACCCATGACCTTCTGACTCCCATGCCCGTGCTCTATCCACCACACCACGCTGCTTCTCATTCAATCCACCTCGGAGTCCAAAGGGCTCTAGCCTCATGGCTAATAAAGGGGAGTCTTTCCTGCTGTAAAACTTTTGGAAAGTCCCTTAACTTCCCTCTGCCTCAGTTTTCTAATCCATAAAATGGGGATTAATTACTTGTTCTCCCTCCTACTTAGACTATGACTACGAGACAGGAACTGTGTCCAACCTGATTATTTTGTAACTTCCTTAGAATTCAGTATAATGCTGGGCACACAGAAAATGCTTAATAAGTACCACTGTTTTTACTACTGCTATTATTATTATTATTATTATCTGCTAGACTGTAAGCTCCTTGAGGGCAGAGATCAGGTGTAGTAACTCTATTGTACTCTCCCACATGCTTAGTACAGTGTAAAGGTGAGTGTTCAATAAATACTGTTGCGTGATTGATTCCACTGCTGAAATGGGTCTGTGCTGCAGGAAACAAGAGCTGAAAAGGACAGGCGTCAAAGGGTCAAGGACAAAAACAAGAACGTGAACCTGATGTATTCTTCATGGCTGCTGTTCTCGCTGCAGATGAAGGCAATATCCACCTTTTCGTTCTCAAGAGCCTCTTTCAGAGCAATCTGCTTGACTCCATTAACACTTCCGAGCTCTCTCCTGGCCATTCACCCCAAAGGAGACAAAAACAACCGAGGTAACACGTGAGATCTTGTGAAGTGAAAACATTCAAGAAGCATCCCCATTTCCTCCCCCAATAAACAAGCGCCCGGAATGTCAGTATTCTCTCCCACTCCTGTTTTTCCCATCTCACCCTCTCCCTCAGGAGCAGGGGATGGAGGGGCAGTGAAGAGTGGCCAACACACAATTTGGGATGTTGGGGATTGTTTCCAGGATAGGGCAGGGAAGGAGAGGCCAGTTACCAGAATGTTCTAGGCAATCTTGCCAAGCTGCATTTATTTCCACATTCAATGTGCCATTGTTCAATGTTTCTGTGTTTGCCTTTCCTCTTAGACTGTGGGCAGGAACTGCTTTTGTTTTTTTCAATTTGCTAAATTTCCCAGGGCTAATGGAGTATTCCCATATTGGTGGGGCTCAGTAAATGTTAGTCATGAGATGAAGAGAGGCAGGTAAAGGAGGAATATCAACCCCCCAGATAAGAAAAATCTACGGTAAATGAACTTGTGTATTTACGTGGATCTGTAGGGCTTCACCTCTGCTGTTTGACCGGAAGGTATTAGAAAATCCACCCACACCTCAGTCCAACCCTGAAGTTTCAGAAAACCAATGAAGGAGACCGAGTATATTCCAGAATAAAATTATTCGACTCCATTCATTTCTAAAAAGAACCTCGTTCACCCATACTCTCTACAATGTATCTCTACTATATAATAAATAATCAATCTTATTTACTGAGCGCAAATCGGAGTTCGAAAGCTACTGGTGCCCCTCTCAGTGTGGGGCATTCATTCCTTCATTCAATCATATTTATTAAGCGCTTACTGTGTGCAGAGCACTGTACTAAGCACTTGGGCAAGTACAATACAACAATAAACAGTGACCATTCCTGCCCCCAGTGAGCTCACAGTCTAGAGTCGGGGAGACAGACATTGATACGAATCAACAGACGTGATTTTAAATAAGTGACAGATATGGACATAAGTGGTGTGGGGCTGAGCAGGGGGAGAGCAAAGGGAGCACGTCAGCGTGATGCAGAAGGGAGTGGGAGATGAGGAAAAGTGGGGCTTAGCCTGGGAAGGCCTCTTGGAGATGTGCCTTCAATAAGGCTGTGAAGGTGCGGAGAGTAATTGTCCGGTGGAAAAATAGGGAACGCTTCACAAACTTGTGGGTAACAGAAAGTCTGCTGGCTTTTCCCATCTCATTGGCAGAAAGCAGTGGCCCTTCCCCTCCTCCCCTGTCCTTGCTAGCCACTCGCCACTGCCCTGGGGAACACCTGCTCTCTGCCCCTCTTCATCGCCTCTTCATCGCTTGCCATTCCAGTTAAAGGATTTGTTTTAGATCTACGGCTCTCTGCCACGTGACGTCTTTGGTTTGCCGCTCTCCGACTCACAGGGCTTCTCCACCCCTAGCCTGGCTTCCCTTATGGCAGCTCCAGGAAACCTGGAAGGAAAGCAGAGGGAGGGTCGAGGCCTTTCTGCTGCCTGAGGGGCAGAGCATGGACGCTTTCCTACAACTAAAGGGAAAATAAAGTCCAGGGACCCTTCCCTCCAGACTCCAAGACTCCCAGGCACTATTTGTTTAGTCTGGGGGCTCCCAGGCACTAAAGGGAATGTGTGTGATTATTGTTCTAGTGTACTCTCCCAAGCACTTAGTACAGTGCTCTGCTCACAGTAAGCACTCATTCACTCAATCGTATTTATTGAGCGCTTACTGTGTGCAGAGCACTGTACTAAGCACTTGGCAAGTACAATTAAGAAACAGAGAGAGGCAATCCCTGCCCACAACGGGCTCACGGTCTAGACGGGGGGAGACAGACATCAAAACAAGTAAACAGGCATCGATATAAACAAACAGAATTACAGATATATGTTCACATCAAAACGAGTACACAGGCATTAATATAAATAAATAGAATTCACCCAATCGTATTTATTGAGCGCTTACTGTGTGCAGAGCACTGTACCAAGCGCTTGGCAAGTACAATTCGGAAACAGAGAGAGGCAATCCCTGCCCACAATGGCCTCACGGTCCAGAAGGGGGGAGACAGACATCAAAACATGTAAACAGGCATCAGTATAAACAAACAGAATTACAGATATACGTACACGCTTCAGCGCAGTGTTCAGCATTTAGAACAGTGCTTTGCACATAGTAAGTGCGTAATAAAAATGCCATTATTATGTACACATCAAAATAAGTAAACAGGCATTTATATAAATAAACAGAATTCACTCAACCGTATGTATTGAGCGCTTACTGTGTGCAGAGCACTGTACTAAGCGCTTTGTAGATTTATACACAAGTGCTGTGAGGCAGGGAGAGGAGTAGAGCAAAGGGAGCGAGTTGGGGCGATGGGGAGGGGGAGCCGAGGAAAGGGGGTGCTTAGTCTGGGAAGGCCTCTTAGAGGAGGTGTGCCGCCAGTAGGGCTTTGAAGGGGGGACTCAACAAATACAATCGAATGAATGAATGAATTCTCGGGCTGACGGACAAATCCACCTGGGGCACGAAAACACATTCCAAATGTGATTCACCTAAGGGGTGGAAACAGGAATCCCCAAGGAGTGGGGCAGGAGGGACACCAAGGAGAGAGAGACGTCCTTTCACTCATTCATTTAATCATATTCATTGAGCGCTTACTGTGTGCAGAGCACTGTACTAATCAATTCTTCAGACCTCTTCATTGAAAACACAGCTTGATCATCACCCACCTGGAAACAAAGCCCAGCAGCTTCAGGTGTCCCGAAGGAGTTCCAGGCTGTGAGTTCTGCAAATCTCTGATCCGCACAGAGCCAGCCCTGCCGACGCCCACCACCACCACCCCGGACATTCTTGAAGCCTGCGACAAAGGTGAGAGGATTGAAAAGAAAATGCAGTTACTGCTCCCTGGCTCCATTTTTCCTTCTTCAGTACTGTTGGGGGACTAGCAATAATAATCGGAATAATCCTGAATACGGTATTTGTTAAGCACTTACTCTGGACCAGGCAGCGTGGCTCAGTGGAAAGAGCACGGGCTTTGGGGTCAGAGGTCATGAGTTCAAATCCCTGCTCTGCCAATTGTCAGCTGTGTGACTTTGGGCAAGTCACTTCACTTCTCTGGGCCTCAGTTCCCTCATCTGTAAAATGGGGATTAAGACTGTGAGCCCCACATGGGACAACCTGATCACCTTGTATCCCCCCAGCGCATAGAACAGTGCTTTGCATATAGTAAGTGCTTAACAAATACCATTATTATTATTATTATTACTACTAAGTGCTGGGGTGGATACAATCGAGTCAGATTGGACACAGTCCCTGTCCCACATAGGGCTCACAGTCTCAATCCTCCCCTTCCTTCCTCTCCCCCTTGTCCCCCTCTCCATCCCCCCCATCTTACCTCCTTCCCTTCCCCACAGCACCTGTATATATGTATATATGTTTGTACATATTTGTTACTCTATTTATTTATTTTACTTGTACATATCTATTCTATATATTTTATTTTGTTAGTATGTTTGGTTTTGTTCTCTGGTCTCCCCCTTTTAGACTGTGAGCCCACTGTTGGGTAGGGACTGTCTCTATATGTTGCCAACTTGTCCTTCCCAAGTGCTTAGTACAGTGCTCTGCACACAGTAAGCACTCAATAAATACGATTGATGATGACGATGATGATATTACAGATGAGGTAACTGAGGCCCAGAGGCGTGAAGTGACTTGCCCAAGGTCACACAGAAGACAGGTAGCAGAGCAGGGATTCGAATCCATGACCTTCTGATTTCCAGGCCCATGCTCTATCCAATCAATCAATCAATCAATCGTATTTATTGAGCGCTTACTGTGTGCAGAGCACTGTACTAAGTGCTTGGGAAGTACAAGTTGGCAACACATAGAGACAGTCATCATCATCATCATCAATCGTATTTATTGAGCGCTTACTATGTGCAGAGCACTGTACTAAGCACTTGGGAAGTACAAATTGGCAACATATGGAGACAGTCCCTACCCAACAGTGGGCTCACAGTTTAGAAGGGGGAGACACAGAACAAAACCAAACATATTAACAAAATAAAATAAATAGAATAGATACGTACAAGTAAAATAAATAGAGTAATAAATATGTACATATACATATATGCAGGTGCTGTGGGGAAGGGAAGGAGGTAAGACGGGGGGACGGAGAGGGGGACGAGGGGGAGAGGAAGGAGGGGGCTGAGTGTGGGAAGGCCTCCTGGAGGAGGTGAGCTCTCAGTAGGGCCTTGAAGGGAGGAAGAGAGCTAGCTTGGCGGATGGGCAGAGGGATTGGGGGCATTCCGGGCCCGGGGGAGGACGTGGGCCGGGGGTCGATGGCGGGACAGGCGAGAACGAGGCCTAACGGTGAGGAGATTAGCGGCAGAGGAGCGGAGGGTGCGGGCTGGGCATCTTCTGCCATGTGAGTTTGAGGCTTTTCCCCTTGAAGCTCAGCTGTCCTCCGCCCACCTGGGTTTGGGCGAGCATCTCCGCGAGCTTGGAGCTGTCCTCTGAGGCCATGGTCATCGTCTCAGCGGGCTCAAATATACACAAAGCACTGTTGTAAACGCTGGGGCAGATAGATGAGGAGGAGGATATTGGCCACCTCGGCCCTTCCCCGCGGCTCGGCGATGCTGCTGCTGCTTCTGATGCAATAACAGGATGGGCTCATACCCAGAGAAGCAGTGTGGCTCAGTGGAAAGAGCCCGGGTTTGGGAGGCAGAGGTCATGGGTTCAAATCCCGACTCCGCCGCTTGTCAGCTGTGTGACTTTGGGCAAGTCACTTCACTTCTCTGTACCTCAGTTACCTCATCTGAAAAATGGGGATTAAGATTGTGAGCCCCACATGGGACAACCGGATCACCTTGTATCCTCCCCAGCGCTTACTACAGTGCTTTGCACATAGTAAGCGCTTAAATACCAAAATTATCATTACTACTTAGCCAGCTGCTCATTCTGGAAGCACATCTTTGTGCTTTTCTCCTTCCATTTTACAAATCAGATATCTCTTAGCCTGGGCTTTAATGAGATCCGGTCTCCAGCTCTCCCAATACAATAATAGGATGGGCTCATACCTAGAGAAGCAGCGTGGCTCAGTGGAAAGAGCCCGGGCTTGGGAGTCAGAGGTCATGGGTTTGAATCCCGGCTCTGCCAATTGTCAGCTGTGTAACTTTGGGCAAGTCACTTCACCTCTCTGGGCCTCAATTCCCTCATCTGTAAAATGGGGATGAAGACTGTGAGCCCCTCGTGGGACAATCTGATTACCTTGTACCTACCCCAGCGCTTAGAACAGTGCTTTGCACCTGGTAAGGGCTTAACAAATACCAACATTATTATTATTATTATTATCATTATTATTATTATTAAAATGGGGATTAAGATTGTGAGCCCCATGTGAGACAACTTGATTGCCTTGTATCCCCCCCAGCGCTTAGAAAAGTGCTTTGTACATACTAAGCGCTTAACAAATACCATTATTATTATTATTATTATCATTATTATCTGGGCCTCAGATACCTCATCTGTAAAATGGGGATAAAGACTGTCCATGTGGGACAATCTGATCACCTTATATCCTCCCCAGTGCTTAGAACAGTGCTTTGCAAATAGTAAGCGCTTAACAAATACCAACATTATTATTATTATTAAAATGGGGATTAAGATTGTGAGCCCCATGTGGGACAACCTGATCGCCTTGTATCCCCCCCAGCGCTTAGAACAGTGCTTTGCACATACTAAGCGCTTAACAAATACCATTATTATTATTATTATTATTATTATTATTATTATTATCTGGGCCTCAGTAACCTCATCTGTAAAATGGGGATAAAGACTGTCCATGTGGGACAATCTGATCACCTTGTATCCTCCCCAGCGTTTAGAACAGTGCTTTGCACATAGTAAGCGCTTAACAAATGTCATTATTATTATTATTAATAATAATAATAACAGTATTTGTTGGGCAATTACTGTGCACACAGCACTGTACTAAGCGCTTAGGAGAGTACAACAGCGTGGCTCAGTGGAAAGAGCCTGGGCTTTGGAGTCAGAGGTCATAGGTTCAAATCCCGGCTCCGCCACTTGTCTGCTGTGTGACTTTGGGCAAGTCACTTAATCAATCAATTAATCAATCAATCAATCGTATTTATTGAGCGTTTACTGTGTGCAGAGCACTGTACTAAGCGCTTGGGAAGTACAAGTCGGCAGCACATAGAGACAGTCCCTACTCAACAGCGGGCTCAGTCTAGAAGGTGAAGACGGAGAACAAAACCAAACATACTAACAAAATAAAATAAACAGAATAGATATGTACAAGTAAGATAAATAAATAAGTAAATGGAGTAATAAATATGTACAAGCATATATACATATATACAGGTGCTGTGGGGAAGGGAAGGAGGTAAGATGGGGGGATGGAGGGGGGGACGAGGGGGAGAGGAAGGACCTTCTCTGTGTCAATTGTACTTCCCAAGCGTTTAGTACAGTGCTCTGCACATAGTAAGCGCTCAATAAATACGATTGATTGATTGATTGCCTCAGTTCCCTCATCTGGAAAATGGGGATTAAGACTGTGAACCCCACTAAGGACAACCCGATCACCTGGTTACCTCCCCAGCGCTTAGAACAGTGCTTTGCACGTAGTAAGCGCTTAATAAATGCCATCATTATTATTATCATAGAGTTGGCGGACGCGTTCCCCACCCACATCGAGCTTACGGACTAGAGCCTCCTTCCTCTCAGGAAGCAATCCTGATTCCTGTTTCTCCAAGATGGGGAAAGTCTTCCAGGCTATTGCCAGTTTTCTTTCCCGACTTCTCCATGTGAATCTGAATTGGCCCTCTTCGAGGCTCAAGTGCCACCTGCTGACATCGAATCACCACTGTATCTCTTTTCATTCATTCAATCAATCCTATTTATTGAGCGCTTCCTGTGTGCACAGCACTGTACTAAGCGCCTGGGAAGTACAAGTCAGCAACACAGAGAGACCCAAACAACGGGCTGTCCTTTCCCTGCCCTATAATGCCCCCAATCCCTCCACACATCCGCCAAGCTAGCTCTCTTCCTCCCTTCAAATCCCTACTGAGAGCTCACCTCCTCCAGGAGGCCTTCCCACACTGAGCCCCCTTTTCCCTCTCCTCCTTCCCCTCCCCGCAGCACCTGTATATATGTTTGTACAGATTGATTACTCGATCTTACTTGTACATATTTACTATTCTATTTATTTTGTTAATCAATCAATCAATCCTATTTATTGAGCGCTTACTGTGTGCAGAGCACTGTACTAAGCGCTTGGGAAGTCCAAGTTGGCAACATATAGAGACAGTCCCGACCCAACAGTGGGCTCACAGTCTAAAAGGGGGAGACGGAGAACAAAACCAAACATACAACAAAATAAAACAAATAGAATAGATATGTACAAGTTAATGACATGAGAATAGCTATAATTCTATTTTCTTCTGACGATTTTGACACCTGTCTCCGTGCTTTGTTTTGTTGTCTGTCTCCCCCTTCATTTTGCCTCACATTTCTGCTTTACCTTTCTGGGAATCAGAAGGACCTGGGTTCTAATCCCTGCTTCACCCCTGGTCTGCTCTGTGACCTTGGGTAATTCACTTCCTTCTCTGCGCCTCTGTTTCCTCATCTGTAAAATGGGGATTACAACTGGGAACCCAATGTGGGACATGGATTGCGCCCCACCTGATTTGGTTGAATCCACCCCAGAGCTTAGTACAGTGGCTGGCACATAGTAAGCGCTTAACAAATACCACAATTATTATTATTAAAAATATTATCAGGCACATGCCTGACTATGCGACCTCTCCTCCTCCCCATTGCTCCCCCCCGGCCCTACCTCCTTCCCCTCCCCACGGCACTTGTATATATTTGTACATATTTATTACTCTATTTATTTTACTTGTACATATTTGCTCTATTTATTTTATTAAGGATGTGCCTATAGCTATAATTTGATTTATTCTGATGGTTTTGACACCTGTCTACATGTTTTGTTTTGTTGTCTGTCTCCCCTTTCTAGACTGTGAGCCCGTTGTTGGGGCTCAACATCTCTATATGTTGCCAACTTGTACTTCCCAAATGCTTAGTACAGTGCTCTGCACACAGTAAGCGCTCAATAAATACGACAACGAATGAATGAATGAATGTATATGAGACAGCGAGGAACATCAAAACACGTTGCCCTTTCAGGTTCGGTGCTCATTCTGTTTATTAATAATAATAACAATGGCATTTGTTAAGTGCTTACTATGTGCGACTCACTATATAATAAGTGTTATTATATAATAATAACACATATAATACTTATAACACTTATACTATACTATACTAACACTTATAGCACCTTATATAATAAGGTGGATGCAAGCAAATCGGGTTGTACATAGTCCCTGTTCCAGGTGGAGCTCACATTCAAATGTTGCCTGTCCATTGTTTTCTGTTTTTTCAAGTCTGTTTCCGGTTATAGTTCTTGGGCACCAGATGGAAACACTAAACACTGGAGGAATCATTAAGCCCCCAATAAATAACGATGCTAATCATAGGTATAATCTTGTATAATTAAAATAAATGTTGGATTTTGAACATCTACTTAGACGTTCGTGGCTGTCACGTGTGGATTGCCCAGTGCGGGGAGTAAGCCGGAATCTGCTCCAGTTGCAGAAGAAGTCTCACCTCCTCCAGGAGGCCTTCCCAGACTGAGCCCCTTCCTTCCTCTCCCCCTCATCCCCATCTCCATCATCATCATCATCATCATCATCAATCGCATTTATTGAGCGCTTACTGTGTGCAGAGCACTGTACTAAGCGCTTGGGAAGTACAAGTTGGCAACATATATCCATCCCCCTCATCTTACCTCCTTCCCTTCCCCACAGCACCTGTATATATGTTTGTACATATTAATTACTCTATTTATTTATTTTACTTGTACATATCTATTCTATTTATTTTATTTTGCTAGTATGTTTGGTTTTGTTCTCTGTCTCCCCCTTTTAGACTGGGAGCCCACTGTTGGGTAGGGACTGTCTCTAGATGTTGCCAACTTGTACTTCCCAAGCGCTTAGTAAAGTGCTCTGCACACAGTAAGCGCTCAATAAATACGATTGATTGATTGATTGATAAGGTTGTCCCATGGGGGGCTCACAGTCTTAATCCCCATTTTGCAGATGAGGTAACTGAGGCCCAGAAAAGTGAAGTGACTTGCCCGAAGTCACATAGCTGACAATTGGCGGAGCCGGAATTTGAACCCATGACCTCTGACTCCAAAACCCGTGCTTTTTCCGCTGAGCCACGCTGCTTCTCTATAGCAATGAATTACAGATATGTGCAAGAAGTTCTGTGGGTTTGAGGGCGGGGTGAATAAAGGAAGCAAATCCAAATGCAAGGAAGCTGCAGAAGGGAGTGGGAGAAGAGGAAATGAGGGTTTAAAATAACTATTACCCTAATAACTAGAATCTTAGATGTAGATTGTAAGCTCCTTATGGGCAGGGAATAACATGTATGGCAACTCTGTTGTACCGCATTCTCCCAAACGCTGGTATAGTGGATAAAATACGGGCCAAGGAGTCAGAAGGTTGTGGGTTCTAATCCCGGCTCCGCCACTTGTCTGCTACGTGACCTTGGATAAATCACTTCACTTCTCAGTGCCTCAGTCACCTCATCTGTAAAATGGGGATTAAGACCGTGAGCCCCATGCGGAACAGGGACTCTGTCCAACCCGATTTGCTTGTATCCACCCCAGCGCTTAGTATAGTCCCAGGCACATAGTAAGCGCTTAACAAATACCATTATTATTATTACTGTTATTATTACAACGCTCTGCACATAGTAAGCACTCAACATGTTATATGTTAAATCTTGATGTGTCATCTGAATCCCAAATTGACCCGTTGACCGACGTTTTCCAAGCTGGACAAATTGAATTATAGACTCAAAAGGCCTGTATTTTATCAGTCAATGAAGCAGTGGTATTTATTGAGGGCTTACTGTGTGCAGAGCACTGAACTAAGCACTTGGGAGAGTACAATAATAATAATAATAATAATAATGGCATTTATTAAGCACTTACTATGTGCAAAGCACTGTTCTAAGTGCTGGGGAGGTTACAAGGTGATCAGGTTGTCCCATGGGGGGCTCACAGTCTTCATCCCCATTTTACAGATGGGGTAACTGAGGCACAGAGCAGTGAAGTGACTTGCCCCAAGTCACACAGCTGACAATTGGCGGAGCCGGGATTTGAACCCATGACCTCTGACTCCAAAGCCCGGGCTCTTTCCACCGAGCCACGCTGCTAGAGTTGGTAGCACATTTCCTGCCCACAACAAGCTTGTAGTCTAGAGGGGAAGGCAGACATTAATATACATAAATCATTTATAATATACAATTTAAAGACATGTATATTAGTGTTGTGGGGCAACAGAGTTAATAGATATTCATTCAATCGTACTTGAGTGCTTACTGTGTGCAGGGCACTGTACTAAGCGCTTGACCGCCCAGTATACGCAGATTCTTCAGCAGTCTAGAGATGGTTGAGGATGGGGGGGTCGAAGTTGAGTACCAGATAAACCAATCCACTTATTTATCCCCTGAATATTATATTCATTCCATCTACCACCTTCTTCTCCTTTCAAATTCTCAGGTCTCTTGAAATGTTAGGAATCCCAGAGCCAAAGCATTCTCAAATTAATTTTCTGACAAATAATTTCCAAAAGCAAATAATCGTAACAACAATACCTTGTACATATCTATTACTCTATTTCTTTATTTATGTGTTTTACTTGTACATATCTAGTCTATTTTATTTTGTTAGTATGTTTGGTTTTGTTCCCTGTCTCCCCCTTTCAGACTGTGAGCCCACTGTTGGTTAGGGACTGTCTCTATATGTTGCCAGCTTGTTTGTTTGTACATATGTTTGTACATATTTATTACTCTATTTATTTATTTATTTATTTTACTTGTACATATGTTTGTACATATTTATTACTCTATTTATTTTACTTGTACATATCTATTCTATTTATTTTATTTTGTTAGTATGTTTGGTTTTGTTCTCTGTCTCCCCCTTTTAGACTGTGAGCCCACTGTTGGTTAGGGACTGTCTCTATATGTTGCCAGCTGGTTTGTTTGTACATATGTTTGTACATATTTATTACTCTATTTATTTATTTATTTATTTTACTTGTGCATATGTTTGTACATATTTATTACTCTATTTATTTATTTATTTTACTTGTACATATCTAGTCTATTTTATTTTGTTAGTATGTTTGGTTTTGTTCTCTGTCTCCCCCTTTTAGACTGTGAGCCCACTGTTGGTTAGGGACTGTCTCTATATGTTGCCAGCTTGTTTGTTTGCACATATGTTTGTACATATTTATTACTCTATTTATTTATTTATTTATTTTGCTTGTACATATGTTTGTACATATTTATTACTCTATTTATTTATTTATTTTACTTGTACATATCTATTCTATTTATTTTATTTTGTTCATATGTTTGGTTTTGTTCTCTGTCTCCCCCTTTTAGACTGTGAGCCCACTGTTGGCTAGGGACTGTCTCTAGATGTTGCCAGCTTGTACTTCCCAAGCGCTTAGTACAGTGCTCTGCACACAGTAAGCGCTCAATAAATACGATTGATTGATTGATTGATTGGTCCTCAAAGTCTGAATTTCAGGGTTTGCTGCCTTGAAGCCCTGGACCACTGAACCACCTCTGCTGTTCTTCAAGATTCTGCCTTTAACCAAAAATGCAACTCAATTACGGTAGCTCACTCGTCTTTCTCCCGTCCTGTATTACGGTGTAGAATCTTTCATCCGGGCATCTTAATAATAATAAATGATAATGGTATTTGTTAAATGCTTACTACGGGCCAGGCGGTGTACTAAGCGCTGGAATGGATACAAGCAAATGGGGTCGTTGGACACAGCCCCTGTCCCACTTGAGGTTCACATTCTTAATCCCCATTTTGCAGATGAGGGAACTGAGGCACAGAGAAGTGAAGCGACTTGCCCAGGGTCACAGAGCGGACAGGTGACAGGGGTAGGATTAGAACCCACGTCCTTCTGACACCCAGGACTTTATCTCTACACCACGCTGCTTCAGCTAGATCCGGCTGACTGTCTTCCGGAGCTTTCCAGATGGGATTTTCACATCATCATCATCATCATCAATCGTATTTATTGAGCGCTTACTATGTGCAGAGCACTGTACTAAGCGCTTGGGAAGTACAAATTGGCAACATGTACAGACAGTCCCTACCCAACATTGGGCTTACAGTCTAAAATGGGGAGACAGAGAACAAAACCAAACACACTAACAAAATAAAATAAATAGAATAGATATGTACAAGTAAAATAAATAAACAAATAGAGTAATAAATATGTACAAACATATATACATATATACAGGTGCTGTGGGGAAGGGAAGGAGGTAACATGCACATCTCTGTGCATGTTTGGAATCCAGAACTGTTCTGGCTACTCCAAGTTCAGAGGAAAATAAGGAATAATGCAGCTTCTCTCCCGATACCACACCAAGGGCACTGCCAATCTGCTTAAAGCAGACAACAGAGAGAGACTTTATCCCCTTATAAATTAACTGAGTCCCAGAGCAGAGAAATGAAGATAACATCTAAAAATAATTAACACATTGTATCTAGTGTCCCAGAAAGTGCTCGCTTCCTTTAAATTTTGAAAAAAAAAAAAAGCAGATGCAATAACTCCAGTTCCAAGAGTGACAAACAAAAAGAGTTTTATAGCACTCTGTGCTCCTATTACCCAGACCTAAAAATAAATCGTTCCCCCAGGACAGCTTTTAAAACTGCAGTACGTACAACTTCAGACAGTGAACAACAGCAGTGCCAGGAACTCCCCTTTAAATCATCAATCGTATTTATTGAGCGCTTACTGTGTGCAGAGCACTGGACTAAGCGCTTGGGAAGTACAAGTTGGCAACATATAGAGACGGTCCCTACCCAATAGTGGGCTCACAGAACAAAACCAAACGTATTTACCAAATCTTTAAATCTGATTTTACATCAATGTTGGACTAGAGACTTTTTCCCTTTTAAACTGACTCGACAGGATTTTTGACGGGAGTTAAAACTAAACACACATATACATATTCTCTACTTTTCAATTTGAAGATATTGTTCATACCCACACGGGGAGGGAAATTACCAAGTGTTAGAAAATCAAAAGGGTTTCCTCTAACATGGCTCCAAACCCCCCAAACTTATGGGAAACTTACAGGCTCAAGAATTTTCCAGAGGAAATGAAGAATCCAGGAGGAAGTGAGACAGATTTGCTGGAAGAGATCAGCCCCAGAATTCGTTCCAGTTTCTTTCCTGATCCGAAGAGCCACAGAAGTCTCCTTCAAATGCAGTCTACAAACCGAAAACCAGAATTATTTGGGCAAGTTAAATCTACTTCCCCAGTTGTCGCTCTTCAAACTGGGCCAAAGGCCAGAACTGATGTCAGTTAACACAGTCACGCAAAGGATTAGACAGCAGAAAAGGAGGCAAGCGGAACTGCCTTTCCCAAAATACCAAATTTCCCTTGTTGACTTTGTGTCAGCTCCTGAATTATTCATTCATTCATTCAATCATATTTATTGAGTGCTTCCTGTGGGCAGAGCACTGTACTAAGTGCTTGGGAAGTCCAAGTTGGCAACATATCGAGATGGTCCCTACCCGACAACAGGCTCACAGTCTAGAAGGGGGAGGCAGACAACAAAACCAAACATATTTACAAAATAAAATAAATAGAATAAATAAATAAATTATTGAACAATGACCCCCCAATGCGCCCTCAACTGCAGTTTCTCAGCTGGAAGGCTGTTTATTTTATTTTGTTAGTATGTTTGGATTTGTTCTCTGTCTCCCCCTTTTAGATTGGGAGCCCACTGTAGGGTAGGGACTGTCTATATGTTGCCAACTTGTACTTCCCAAGTGCTTAGTACAGTGCTCTGCACACAGTAAGCGCTCAATAAATATGAATGAATGAATGATTGGAATGGCCATGTAATAACCGACTGATAACATAATGCTTTTTTTGTTTTGTTTTGTTTTCCTTCCAGACAAGCTACTGCTTGTCATTGCTGTTAATGATTGATTTAAAGTCTACTGCCCTTGTTTCTCACATGCTGCAAAATATTTTTGCCATTTCATTCGAAACAAAACACCACTTTTACCAGGGTTTTCTAGCTCACTGATGTTCCTTTCTCTTCTGCTTTAGCTCTGAGGACTTTGGGTCTTAGAAAATTATACACAACATTCAGGTAAAAAAAAAAAATCACTTAGTGCAGTGCTTGGTACATAGCGAGCGCAATACAAACACCATTAACTGCCTGCTTATTTTAGCCTAAAAAGTGTTTTTTCACAAAATATCCAGGCAAGGCAGAGGGTATTTTTCATTCCAAAATTATTTCTCGTGTAGATAGCGAGCGCATTACAAACACCATTAACTGCCTGCTTATTTTAGCCTAAAAAGTGTTTTTTCAGAAAATATCCAGGCAAGGCAGAGGGTATTTTTCATTCCAAAATTATTTCTCGTGTAGATACCGAGTGCATTACAAACACCATTAACTGCCTGCTTATTTTAGCCTAAAAAGTGTTTTTTCACAAAATATCCAGGCAAGGCAGAGGGTATTTTTCATTCCAAAATTATTTCTCGTGTAGATCACTCTCTTTTCCTTGTTGAAAATATTATGATAAATTATTACCCTTCTCCTTCTGGCTCAGGCTAAATCATTTATTGTATGGTTTGATTTTTTTTTTTAGTCACCCAGCAGAGCGTTGAAGCTGAGAGTTGAAAAATTTAATTTAGAAATAAAAAGTAACTCTGCAACCTACATTTTCATATTTCAAATGACATTTATTTTGAGATTTAAGATCTTAAATGGAATTTAGACTAAAAGAGGGAAGAAAATAAGACAGGGAATTTCACTGCATCAGTGTGTTCTGATATTACTACATAGTGAGAACAGAAAGTTCTGAGACGGTCAAAAGAAAAAAATGCTGTTTTAGCAGAACAAAAATCTGATTTTATATATATGTTCGTACGTATTGATTACTCTATTTTATTTGTACATATTTATTCTGTTTATCTTATTTTGTTAATATGTTTTGTTGTCTGTCTCCCCCTTCTAGACTGTGAGCCCGTTGTTGGGTAGGGACCGTCTCTATATGTTGCCAACTTGGACTCCCCAAGCGCTTAGTACAGCGCTCTGCACAAGGAAGCGCTCAAAAAATACGATTGAATGAATGAATAAATACCATTGAATGAATGAATAACATCAATCATAATAACAGTAATAATAATGATGATTATTAACAGTAATAATCTTCTAGACTGTGAACCCATTGTTGGGTAGGGCCTGTCTCTATCTGTTGCCAACTTGTACTTCCCAAGCGCTTAGTACAGCGCTCTGCACACAAAAAGCGCTCAATAAATAAGATTGAATGAATGAATGAATGAATGGATAATACAGTTGAAACCCACACGCGCATGCGCGCCTCCCCCCAATCCGGAGGCTCGTAGGGGGGAGGAGGCGGGCACAAGCGGGAAACGTGAATCTGATTGGTCAGGAGAGAATGAATGAATAATATAGCGGAAACACACGCGCGCATGCGCGTGAACCTATCCGGGGGCTCGTTGGGGGGGGAGGAGGCGGGCACAAGTGGGAGAGATGAATCTGATTGGTCAGGAGCGAATGAATGAATAATGGCGTTGAAACACATGCGCGCATGCGCGTGTCCCTATCCGGGGGCTCGTTGGGGGGGAGGAGGCGGGCACAAGTGGGAGAGATGAATCTGATTGGTCAGGAGAGAATGAATAATGTGGTTAAACCCACACACATGCGCGCGCGCGCATGCGCTCCCACCAATCCGGGGGCTCGTTGGGGGGAGGAGGCGGGCACAAGCGGGAGAGATGAATCTGATTGGTCACAAGCGAATGAATAATACGGTTAAACACACACGCGCGCGCGCGCATGCGCTCCCACCAATCCGGGGGCTCGTTGGGAGGGGAGGAAGCGGGCACAAACGGGAGAGATGAATCTGATTGGTCAGGAGAGAATGAATAATGTGGTTAAACCACACACACAAACACGCGCGCATGCGCGCCCACCAATCCGGCTTGTACATATTTACTATTTATTTTGTTAACGATGTGCATATAGCTTTAATTCTGTTCTGACAATTTTGACACCTGTCCAACATGTTTTGTTTTGTTGTCTGTCTCCCCCTTCTAAACTGTGAGCCCATTGTTGGGTAGGGACCGTCTCTATATCAATCATTCGTATTTATTGAGCGCTTACTGTGTGCAGAGCACTGTACTAAGCGCTTGGGAAGTACAAGTTGGCAACACATAGAGACAGTCCCTACCCAACAGTGGGCTCACAGTCTAAAAGGGGGAGACAGAGAACAAAACCAAACGTACGAACAAAATAAAATAAATAGAATAGATATGTACAAGTAAAATAAATAAATAAATAGAGTAATAAATATGTACAAACATATATACAGGTCTATATGTTGCCGACTTGGACTTCCCAAGCGCTTAGTACAGTGCTCTGCACACAGTAAGCACTCAATAAATCATCATCAATCGTATTTATTGAGCGCTTACTGTGTGCAGAGCACTGTACTAAGCGCTTGGGAAGTACAAGTTGGCAACATATAGAAACGGTCCCTACCCAACAGTGGGCTCACAGTCTAAAAGGGGGAGACAGAGAACAAAACCAAACATACTAACAAAATAAAATAAATACGATTGAATGAATGTGGGGGAGGAGGCGGGCACAAGCGGGAGAGGTGAATCTGATGGGTCAGAAGCGAATGAATAATGTAGTTGAAACACACACACACACACACACACACGCGAGCGCGCGCATGCGCGCCCACCAATCCGGGGGCTCGTTAGGGGGGAGGAGGCGGGCACAAGAGGGAGAGATGAATCTGATTGGTCAGGAGCGAATGAATGAGTAATATAGTTGAAACACAAAGGCGCTCAAGCGCGCCCACCAATCCGGGGGCTCGATGGGGGGGAGGAGGCGGGCACAAGCGGGAGAGATGAATCTGATTGGTCAGAAGCGAATGAATAAATAATATAGTTGAACACAAGCGCACCCACCAATCCGGGGGCTCGTTGGGGGGGAGGGGGCGGGCACAAGCGGGAGAGGTGAATCTGATTGGTCAGTATGGTGGCCGGTGACCAATGGGAGCGCGTCTTTCCGGTGAGTGACAGCAGGAGGCTCCCCCTGCTGGTTGGGGGCGCGACGAGCGCGGCCGGTCCTGTCCCGTCGTGCGTGCAGGTGAGACACGGGGGGGCTCCGGACACGTGCAACCCGGGAATGCAACAATAATGATGATGGCATTTATTAAGCGCTTACTATGTGCAAAGCACTGTTCTAAGCGCTGGGCGGGGGGGGGTTACAGGGTGATCACCAGCTACATAACAATGATAATAAGCGTTTACTATGTGCAAAGCACTGTTCTAAGCGCTGGGGGGGGTTTTACAGGGTGATCACCAGCTACATAACAATGATAATGGCATTTATTAAGCGCTTACTGTGTGCAAAGCACTTTTCTAAGCGCTGGGGGGTTACAGGGTGATTAGCAGCTACATAACAAAGATAATGGCATTTATTAAGTGCTTACTATATACAAAGCACTGTTCTAAGCGCTGGGGGGTTACAGGGTGATCACCAGCTACATAACAATAATGATGGCATTTTATTAAGCGCTTACTATGTGCAAAGCACTGTTCTAAGCGCTGGGGGGGATTACAGGGTGATCACCAGCTACATAACAATGATAATGGCATTTATTAAGCGCTTACTATGTGCAAAGCACTGTCCTAAGCGCTGGGGGGGGGTTACAGGGTGATCACCAGCTACATAACAATGATAATAAGCGTTTACTATGTGCAAAGCACTGTTCTAAGCGCTGGGGGGGCTACAGGGTGATCACCAGCTACATAACAATGATAATAAGCGCTTACTATGTGCAAAGCACTGTTCTAAGCGCCGGGGGGTTACAGGGTGATTACCAGCTACATAACAAAGATAATGGCATTTATTAAGTGCTTACTATATACAAAGCACTGTTCTAAGCGCTGGGGGGTTACAGGGTGATCACCAGCTACATAACAATAATGATGGCATTTATTAAGCGCTTACCATGTGCAAAGCACTGTTCTAAGCGCTGGGGGGGGGGGGGCTACAGGGTGATCTCCAGCTACATAACAATAATGATGGCATTTATTAAGCACTTACTATGTGCAAAGCACTGTTCTCAGCGCCGGGGGGTTACAGGGTGATCACCAGCTACATAACAAAGCTAGTGGCATTTATTAAGCGCTTACTATATACAAAGCACTGTTCTAAGCGCTGGGGGGCGGGGGTTACAAGGTGATCACCAGCTACATAATAATAATAATAATGGCATTTATTAAGCTCACTGTGCAAGGTGATCACCAGTTTCATAATAATAATGATGGCATTTATTAAGTGCTTAGTATGTGCAAAGCATTGTTCTAAGCGCTGGGGGGGTTACAAGGTGATCACCAGCTCCATAATAATAATAATGGCATTTATTAAGCACTTACTATGTGCAAAGCACTGTTCTAAGCGCTGGGGGTGTTACAAGGTGATCACCAGCTACATAATAATAATAATAATGGTGGCATTTATTAAGCGCTTACTACTACTACTACTAATAATGATGGCATTTGTTAAGCGCTTACTATGTGCAGAAAACTGTTCTAAGCGCTGTGGGGGGAATACAAGGTGATCAGGTTGTCTCACGTGGGGCTCCCAGTCTTAATCCCCATTTTATAGATGAGGTCACTGGGCCTCAGTGAAGTGACTTGCCCAAGGTCACACAGCAGACATGTTGCAGAGTCGGGATTCGAACCCATGACCTCTGACTCCAAAGCCCGGACTCTTCCCATTGAGCCACGCTGCTCTTCTATGTGCAAAGCACTGTTCTAAGCGCTGGGGGGGCGGGTTAGAAGGTGATCACCAGCTCCATAATAATAATAATAATAATGATGGCATTTATTAAGCGCTTACCATGTGCAAAGCACTGCTCTAAGCGCTGGGCGGGTTACAAGGTGATCAGGTTGTCCCACGGGGGGCTCCCAGTCTTAATCCCCATTTTTTACAGATGAGGGAACTGAGGCCCAGAGAAGTGAAGTGACTGGCCCAAAGTCACACAGCTGACAATTGGCAGAGCCGGGATTTGAACCCATGACCTCTGACTCCAAAGCCCGGGCTTTTTCCATTGAGCCACGCTACACCAGCTTGGGGTGGGTGGGACTCAGCAGGCTCTGATGGTGCCGGGGGTCTAGGGACCCCCCCAAACCCTCTCTGCAAGATAGGACGGTGGACAGGGAACAATAATACTAATGATGGTATTTGTTAATAATAATAATAATAATTTTGACATTTGTTAAGCGCTTACTATGTGCCATAAACGCTGGGTAGATTCAAGGTAATCACTCTTAATCCCCATTTTCCTGATGAGGTAACTGAGGCCCAGTGAAGTGACTTGCCCAAAGTCACACAGCTGATGTGGCGGAGTCGGGATTAGAACCCACAACCTCTGACTCCTAAAGCCGGGCTCCTTCCACTGAGCCACAGTGCTTGTGCTTACTATGTGCCAAGCACTGTTCTAAACACTGGGGGAGATACAAGGGCACCAGGTGGGGTGCCCATGTGGGGCTCACAGTCTTCACCCCCATTTTACAGATGAAGGAACTGAGGCACAGAGAAGCGAAGTGACTTGCCCAAACACAGCTGACAAGTGGCGGAGGCAGGATTGGAACTCACAGCTTCTGACTCAAAATCCGGGCTCTTTCCACGCGCTGCTTCTCTGTGTCTCCCTATGCTGCCGTGTTATACTCTCCCAAGCGCTTAGCATGTATTCTGTGCACGCAGTAAGCGCTCAATAAGTACAATGGAAGAAATGTTTGCAGGCCAATTTCGAAGCCACGTGGCCTAGGGGAGAAAGCACGGGGCTGGAAGCGAGAGGACCCACGTTTTAATCGTGATTTATTCATTCAGTCATATTTATTGAGCGCTGACCATCTGCAGGACACTGTACTAAGCGCTTGGGAAAGGTTCCGCTACTTGTCTGCTGTGTGACCTTAGGTAAGTCACTTCGGATCTGTGGGCTCAATTTCTTCTTCTGAAAAATGGGGATTCAGTACATGTGTTGCCAATTTGTACTTCCCAAGCGCTTAGTACAGTGCTCTGCACATAGTAAGCGCTCAATAAATACGATTGATGATGATGTCCTCTCTCCTACTTAGACTGTCCCTCATGTGAGGTAGGGACAGTGTCCAACCAGAGTATCTTGTTGGTATTTGTTAAGCGCCTACTACGTGCAAAGCACTGTTCTAAGCGCTTTGGGGGATACAGGGTGATCAGGTTGTCCCGTGTGAGGCTCACAGTCTTAATCCCCATTTTCCAGGTGAGGTAACTGAGGCACAGAGAAGTTAAGTGACTTGCCCAAAGTCACACAGCTGACGAGTAATGGAGTTAGAATTAATAATAATAATAATGGTGGCATTTAAGCACTTACTATGTGCAAAACCCTGTTCTAAGCGCTTTGGGGGATACAGGGTGATCAAGTTGCCCCGTGTGAGGCTCACAGTCTTAATCCCCATTTTCCAGATGAGGTAACTGAGGCACAGAGAAGTTAAGTGACTGACAAGTAGTGGAGTTAGAATTAATAATAATAATGATGGTGGCATTTAAGCACTTACTGTGTGCAAAGCACTGTTCTAAGTGCTTGGGGGATACAGGGTGATCAGGTTGTCCCGTGTGAGGCTCACAGTCTTAATCCACATTTTCCAGATGAGGTAACTGAGGCACAGAGAAGTTAAGTGACTTGCCCAAGGTCACACAGCTGACAAGTAGTGGAGTTAGAATTAATAATAATAATAATGGTGGCATTTAAGCACTTACTATGTGCAAAGCACTGTTTTAAGCGCTTGGGGGATACAGGGTGATCAGGTTGTCCCATGTGAGGCTCATAGTCTTAATCCACATTTCCCAGGTGAGGTAACTGAGGCACAGAGAAGTTAAGTTGAGAAGCAGCATGGCTCAGTGGAAAGAGCCCGGGCTTTGGAGTCAGAGGTCATGGGTTCGAATCCCAGCTCTGCCACCTGTCTGCTGTGTGGCCTTGGGCAAGTCACTTAACTTCTCTGAGCCTCAGTGACCTCATCTGTAAAATGAGGATTAAGACTGTGAGCCCCATGTGGGACAACCTGATCACCTTGTATCCCTCTAGCGCTTAGAACAGTGCTTTGCACATAGTAAGCGCATAACAGATACCATTATTATTATTATTATTATTAAGTGACTTGCCCAAAATCATACAGCTGACAAGTAGCAGAGTTAGAATTGATAACTTATTATTATTATT
This sequence comes from Tachyglossus aculeatus, assembly GCF_015852505.1. NCBI lineage: Eukaryota > Metazoa > Chordata > Mammalia > Monotremata > Tachyglossidae > Tachyglossus > Tachyglossus aculeatus. The sequence goes on along the minus strand of NC_052083.1, from coordinate 11,678,657 downwards.
ATTATTATTATTAAGTGGCTTGCCCAAAATCACACAGTTGACAAGTGGTGGAGCCGGGATTTGAACCCATGACCTCTGACTCCAAAGCACGGGCTCTTTTCCACCGAGCCACACTGCTGCTTCTCTAAATTTGAGTTGTTTGAGGGGGAAGAATTAATAGTTTTTGCTTCTCTCCATTCATATCCTTCTCCTCCTCCTCCTCCCCCCAAGTCCAGGAGAAGGAAAAATAACGTTTTGCAGTAAATTTTTGAAAGTAATTTTCTGCCGAAAGAAGGCTGTGACGTGTAAAAGAAGTGAAAACTTGACCCTTTATCTAATTGAATCGGTAAACAGTGCGTTGAGAATACATTGCTAATGGCCCGCGGTTAAAAGAGACACACACATTGTTAAAAGCAAACAAACAAATGGGATTGTTCAGGATGTTTACAAGTCGTTAGAATAATTGCCCACTTCACTTACCTTTCATCTGAGGAGCTCATTAGGCAGGCTCAGTGGAAAGAGCCCGGGTTTGGGAGTCAGAGGTCATGGGTTCTAATCCCGGCTCCGCCACTTGTCAGCTGTGTGACTTTGGATAAGTCACTTCACTTCTCTGGGCCTCAGTTACCTCATCTGTAAAATGGGGATTAAGACTGTGAGCCCCACGTGGGACAGCCTTAATTACCTTGTATCTCCGCAGTGCTTAGCACATAGTATGTGCATAAATACCAACATTTTATGGGCCCTTAAGAAGTGTCTGTCACCTTTCCAGGGCATACGCTCTTAGTACAGTGCACCTCACACAGTAAGTTCTCAATGAAAACCACGGATTGGCCGATTAGACTAAAGAATCAATCAATCAATCAATCAATCAATCAGTCGTATTTATTGAGCGCTTACTGTGTGCCGAGCACTGTACTAAGCGCTTGGGAAGTACAAGTCGGCAACACATAGAGACAGTCCCTACCCAACAGCGGGCTCACAGTCTAGAAGGGGGAGATGGAGAACAAAACAAAACATACTAACAAAATAAAATAAATAGAATAGATATGTACAAGTAAGATAAATAAATAGAGTAATAAATATGTACAAACATAATCACAAACTTATGTTTTCAAATTTAAAAAAATACTGTGTCATTTTGTCCTTTAGGGCCTTGCCTGTGTGAGTCTACATGGTGTAAAGTCACTCACAGGAAATAGAGCAGTTTGAATTCTGGTAGCAGGGGCAGAGATGGGAGCAAAGGTGGAAATTCTGATTTGAAACCCTTTTGTATTCCAGCCCCATAACAGGTTTTTCTCCCTGCACTATTTTTGATTTTTATTTAGAATTTGTCAGGTCCACCTTGGGCCCCCACCATCATTCGGTCATTAGTACTTACTGAGCACTTTACCGTGTGCAGAACGCTGAGCCCACTGTTGGGTAGGGACTGTCTCTATATGTTGCCAATTTGTACTTCCCAAGCGCTTAGTACAGTGCTCTGCACATAGTAAGCACTCAATAAATACGATTGATGATGATGCGCTAAAGTCTTGGGAGAGTACAGAATAGCAGCTGGTAGACATGTTCCGGGCCCACAAGGAGCTTACAGTCCTAAAAGCGGAAACAGACATTCAGATAAACTACGGAGGTGTATGTTGGAGGTGTACTTTCCAAGCACTTAGTACAGTGCTCTGCACACAGTAAGCGCTCAATAAATACGATTGAATGAATGAATGAAAGTGTATAAAAATGCCGTGGGCACCTCCTGAATGGCAGGGCTCTGAATAATAATAATAATGGCATTTATTAAGCGCTTAGTATGTGCAAAGCACTGTTCTAAGCGCTGGGGCAGTTACAAGGTGATCAGGTTGTCCCTCATGGGGCTCACAGTCTTCATCCCCATTTTACAGATGAGGGAACTGAGGCCCAGAGAAGGTGACTTGCCCAAAGTTACACAGCTGATAAGTGGTGGAGCTGAGATTTGAACCCATGACCTCTGACTCCAAAGCCCGTGCTCTTTCCACTGTGCCACACTGCTTCCCTGCCCTTACGTGGTCAGCCCCTCACTATCCTGCACCCAGCCAGCATACTGGACACCTCGTTGGACTGGGCGTGGAGGTGATTTATTAAGTGCTTACTAGGTGCAGAGCACTGTACTAAGTGCTTGGGAGCGTCTTCATTCAGTTATATTTATGGAGCACTTACTGTGTAGCAGCGTGGCTCAGTGGAAGGAGCCCGGGCTTTGGAGTCAGAGGTCATGGGTTCAAATCCCGGCTCCGCCACTTGTCAGCTGTGTGATTTTGGACAAGTCACTTCACTTCTCTGGGCCTCAGTTATCTCATCTGTAAAATGGGGATTAAGAGTGTGAGCCCCCCGTGGGACAACCTGATCACCTTGTAACCTCCCCTGCGCTTAGAACACTGCTTTGCACATAGTAAGCGCTTAATAAATGCCATTATTAAAGGAGTGTACTAAGAGCTTGGGAGAGTACAATGTAACAACAAGCAGATAGATTCCTGCCCACAATGAGCTCACAGTCTAGAGGGGGACACAGACATTAATATAAATAGATAAATAAATTACAGATATGTACACAGATATATACCTATGTGCTGTGGGGTTGGGAGGGAGGATGAATGAAGGAGCAAGTAAGAGCGGCGCAGAAAGGAGTGGGAAGGCTTCCGGGAGGAGATGTGCCTTCAGTAAGGTTTTGCAGTGGGGGAGACATGTCTGATATGATATGTCTGATATGTCTGATATGATCTGTCTGATATGAGGGGGGAGGGCATTTCAATGCCAGAGGTAGGATCTGGACGAGAGGTCGGCGGCGAGAGGAACGAGAGCCAGATACAGTGAGAATAATAATGATGGCATTTGTTAAGCGCTTACTATGTGCAATAATAATAATAATGGCATTTGTTAAGCGCTTACTATGTGCAAATCACTATTCTAAGCGCTGGGGAGGTTACAAAGTGATCAGGTTGTCCCACGGGGGGGCTCCCAGTCTTCATCCCCATTTTACAAATGAGGGAACTGAGGCCTGGAGAAGTGAAGTAACTTGCCCAAAGTCACACAGCTGACAATCGGCAGAGCAGGGATTTGAACCCATGACCTCTGACTCCAAAGCCCGGGCTCTTTCCACTGAGCCACGCCGCTTCTCAAAGCACTGCTGTTCTAAGCGCTGAGAAGGTTAGCATTAGGGGAACAACGCGTGCGGGCTGGGTTGTAGTAGGAGAGTAGCAAGGTACAGTGTAACAGAGTTGGTAGACAATCAATCAATCGTATTTATTGAGCGCTTACTGTGTGCAGAGCACTGTACTAAGCGCTTGGGAAGTACAAATTGGCAACATCTAGAGACAGTCCCTACCCAACAGTGGGCTCACAGTCTAAAAGGGGGAGACAGAGAACAAAACCAAACATACTAACAAAATAAAATAAATAGAATAGATATGTACAAGCAAAATAAATAGAGTAATAAATATGTACAAACATATATACATATATACAGGTGCTGTGGGGAAGGGAAGGAGGTAAAATGGGGGGGATGGAGAGGGGAACGAAGGGGAAAGACACATTTCTTGCCCACAAGGAGCTCACATTCTAGAGGGGGAGACAGACATTGATAGAAATAAATCACAGATATGTGCAGAAGTGAGGTGAGACGGAGGTGGAGGGGATGAATGAAGGGTGCAAATCGAGTGTAAGGGCAACACAGAAGGGAGTGGGAGAAGACGAAATTAGGGGCTAGTCGGAAAGTCAGGGGAAGAGAGAGCTTAAGGAAAAAAGCTATTGTGCTTTAGATCCCCGTTTCTCCCAAGGAGAAATGAGAAATGGGTAGGGACTGTCTCTATATGTTGCCAACTTGTACTTCCCAAGCGCTTAGTCCAGTGCTCTGCACACAGTAAGCACTCAGTAAATACGATTGATTGAGACTCCAGATATCCCTAAAGAGCCCCTTCCTAATTAGGCCCGTGCCACCATGTGGTGTTCCTCGGGGGAATTAGAGCACCTTGTTGTGAGGTTTTCTCAGCAGGTGGCACTCCTATCCTGCACTTTGCCATTCCATGCATGGTGGAAATGACTTCAGGTGGCTTTAAGGAGCAACTGAACCAACTAAAAGTGGAAATTTTGTTTTTTGGGGTTTAGGTTTTGAGGTTGTAGAACTTCAAATCCCAGATCGAGACGCAATTCTGGGCAGAAGGAAGGCAGCAAGCAGAGTAAGTCAACCCCCTGTGTGGTTCTTTTCTTCCGTCCCTGGGTACTTTCACTGGCTTGGCCAAGGGAAGGGAGGTTTCTGAGGGAGTGTGGTTTTCCTGCCCCTTGCCCCCTAGCTAGTTATCCATATGTGGAATGCCTAACTCAACAACATTTTGTAAACTGCTCTGCACACAGTAAGCGCTCAATAAATACGATTGAATGAATGAATGAATGACTGTGTCCAACCTGATCAGCTTGGATCTATCTCAGTGCTTAATACAGTGCCTGTCACATAGAAAGCACTTAACAAATACCATGAAAAAGTACTGATCAATCAGTATCAACCAATAGTATTTATTGAGTGCTTACTGAGTGCAGAGCACTGTACTAAGCATTTGGTAGAGTCCAATACAGTGGAGTTGGTAACTGTTTCCTGTCCACAATGAACTTACAGTCTGGGGGGCGGGGGACAGACATTAATAGAAATAATTTATAATTTATAGTTCAATCAATTGTACTTATTGAGCACTTAATTTGTGCACGAGTACTATATTAAGCTCTTGGGAGAGTACAGTGTAACAGTTGGTAGCTATGCTTCATCTTCTCTCCCCCACCCATCATCACCCCTACAAGAAACAAGCAGTCTAGAGCTGGGAGGCAGATATTAATATAAATAAATTACGATTTATGTACTTACATACTCTGGGATTGAGGGTGGGGTGAACAAAGCCGCCTCTCCCCGCTTCTAGGCTGTGACTCTGTTGTTGGGTAGGGATTGTCTCTATTTGTTGCTAAATTGTACTTTCCAAGCGCTTAGTACAGTGCTGTGCACCCAGTAAGCGCTCAGTGAATATGATTGAATGAATGAATGAAGGGGTGCAATTCCAAGGTCAAGGATGACACAGAAGGGAGTGAGAGAAGACGAAATGAGGGGATACTAAGCACTAGGGAGAGGAACTTCTGGACTGTTGTCTAGAGTTTTTAGCTGGGAGTGGAGGGGGGCGGGAGTGATGCAGTTTTTAAAAGCCTGCAGATGTTGAAAGCATTCAGAAATGTAATCTTTTGTCTTTGAAGGCAGTTGTAGCTTTAAGACAGGAATATTGACTTGAAAGTTCCTATGTTCATGCCACATGTAATAACAGTGCAGCGCTGACAGCTGTTTGGCTGTTATTTTTAGTTTCTTTTGTGTATTCCCGATGGCAAAACTAGTCTTCTGTTCATGAAACCGACATATCAAATGAAAATTAGCATTTGGAAGAGAAGAATTGACCTCTGTAAACAATTTTTGTATACGTCAAATCTCTTGTTGAGAATATTTTGTTAGGTAATCATAAAAATGGATTCGCTTCCAAAGAATGAATAATTCATGTTCTGCGCAGGATTGGAGGCATCTGCAGATAGATTCCTAATGAGAGGTTTTGCATAAGAACACAGTTCTGATGATTAGCTAGAGATGAGAAATTAGTAGAGCGTCAGCAATTCTTACCACAATGCCTAATTTTACGGTCATCAGGCAGTTTGAGGTTTGCTACCCTCTACTGAGAGAATCACAATGTTGGTGCTTACCCACAGCGCTTGGGTCAATATCTGTACTTTGTTTTAATGTCTGTTTCTCCATTTAGACTGTAAGCTTATTGTGGGCAGGGAACATGTCTTCCAACTCTGTTGTAAGGTTCTCACCCAAATGCTTAGTATAGTGCTCTGCAGACCCAATAAATACCGTTGTTTGGTTGATTGATGCCCTGAAGTGATTATCTGGCCCAGTCCCTTCTTCAGGAGTGAGAATGGCAATGCTTAAGGTAAAAGGGAAGCAACATGGCATAGTGGATAGAGCACCGGTCTGGGAATCAGAAGGTCATGGGTTTTAATCCTGGCGCTTAGTACAGTGTGACCTTGGGCAAGTCATTCACTTCCCTTGTGCATTAGTCTCCTCTTCTGTAAAATGGGGATTAAGTCTGTGAGCCCCATGTGGGTTGGACATAGTCCAATTTACTTGTATCCTTCCCAGCACTTAGTACAGTGCCTGGCGCACAGTAAATGCTTAACCAACACCACAATTATTAGATGACTGTGTGTATTCTTTCCTTCAAAGTTTTCAGAGTTTCAGAAACCTTTTTATATCCAAGTGAAATCTCTCCCCCTTTAATTTCAACCTATTCCGCTTGGTCATTCTTCAGTGGGTGTAGAAAACAATTAGTCAGTGGCCTCCCCACAGCATGTGCATTTAAAAAGCACCTCTCTGTGGCATTTTTCCTTGTCTTTGTAATATTGATTTGGGGTTTTTACCATTTCATTCTTACGCATCTGCTGCCTATAATAATAATAATTATGGTATTTCTTAAGCGCTTACTATATGCCAGTCACTGTTCCAAATGCTGGGGTAGATTCAAGGTAATTGTGTTGGACACAGTCCCTGTCCCACATGGGAGAGTAAAATACAACGGAATTAGCAGGCAGGTTCCCAACCTTTCTTGCAGTGCACAAATAAGTTTGTAATAAATTAACCCCTCTTAGCAAGCCTTGTTACAATCTGATAAGAGGGTCTCTACTAGATCCCCTCTTTTCCCCCCTTCCCCTGTCTGTGTTTTTTATTGTTTGTTTTCCTGAATAGAATGATCTTGGTGTTGCAAGGCAGTTTCCATTTTAAGAAAACTTGGTGGTAGTAGTAGTAGCAATTGAATTTAGCACTTGTATTACAAGTACTGTGCTAAGTGCTGAGGAAATGACACAGGAGACAGACAGAATCCCTGACTCTCCAGATGCTGACAATCTTCCTTTTTCCTGTTTTTTTAGAAGGTATACCATTTCTAATCCTCTGGGACTTTTCCATCCTCCATGAGGCCTCAACAATAGCTCAGTGGCTCTGCAATAATATAAGCAAATTCCTCAAATACTTTAGTGTGCACGTCATCCTACCCTGCTGATTTTAATAATTCATTTTTTAAAATTCCATGTAGTTTCCACCCCTCTTGTAAGGTTCATTTTCTACCTTTTTATTCCAAGGGTGACTTGCCTTGGACAATAGCTCATTTTTGATTTTTGTTTTTACTGGTAAAGAGAAAAGTGAAATGACCCTTTAGACATTCATCTGGTACTAGCTTTCCCTTCCTGTTTACCAGGGAAAGGGGTGGGTGACATTTTCCCTAGGTTCTCCTGTTTTTCATAATATATTGAATACGTTTTATGTTGTTGCTGTTACACTTTTGGTCTCGTGCTAATTGCAGTTTCTTTCCATCTTTAACTTTTCTAATCGGGCACTACACAATTCAGTCAACCAATAGAATTTACTGAGCACAATTTTTGTGCAGAGCACTGTACCAAGTGCTTGGGAGAGTTCAGTCCAGTCATTCAGTTGTATTTATTAAGCTCTTACTGCATGCAGAGCTAAACTAAGCACTTGGGAGAGTGTAACAGAGTCGGTAGACACTTTTAGTTGGGAAATAATAATAATAATAATTTTGGTATTTGTTAAGTGCTTACTATGTCCAAAGCACTGTTCTAAGCCCTGGGGGGATACAAGGTAATCAGATTGTCTCACGTGGGGCTCATAGTCTTAATCCCCATTTTTCAGATGAGGGAACTGAGGCACAGAGAAGTGAAGTGACTTGCCCAAAGTCACACAGCTGACAATTGGCAGAGCCGGAATTCGAACCTCTGACTCCAAAGCCCGGGCTCTTTCCATTGAGCCACGCTGCTTCTCAAGAGACATGGTCTGTGCCCCCAAGGAGATTGCATATTTGTTCATTCAATCGTATTTATTGAGCGCTTAATGTGTGCAGAGCACTGTACTGACTGCTTGGGAGAGTGCAATACAATAAACATTCACATTCCTTGCCCACAAGGAGCTTTATAGTCTAGGGAGGGGAGGCAGACATCAATACAAATAAATAAGATTACACGTATGTACGTAAGTGCTGTGGGGCTGTGAAGGGGAATAGCAGAGGGAGCAAGTCAGGGTGACACAGAAAAGAGTGGGAGATCAATCAATCAATCAGTCATATTTATTGAGCGCTTACTGTGTGCAGAGCACTGTACTAAGCGCTTGGGAAGTACAAGTTGGCAACATATAGAGACGGTCCCTACCCAACAGTGGGCTCACAGTCTAGAAGGGGGAGACAGAGAACAAAACCAAACATATTAAGAAAATAAAATAAATAGAATAGATATGTACAAGTAAAATAAATAAATAGAGTAATAAATATGTACAAACATATATACATATGTACAGGTGCTGTGGGAAAGGGAAGGAGGTAGGGCGGGGGGATGGAGAGGGGGAGGAGGGGAAGAGGAAGGAGGGGGCTTAGTCTGAGTCTCACAGCCTTAATCTCCATTTTTTACAGCTGAGGGAACTGAGGCACAGAGAAGTGAAATGATTTGCCCAGGGTCACCCAGTAGAAAAGTGGTAGAGCTGGGATTAGAACCTAGGCCCTTCTGCTCTGCACACAGTAAGAGCTCAATAAATACGATCGATTGATTGACTCCCAGACTCAGCTGTATCCACTAGACTACATTGCTTTTCATTTGCAATTCAGTTCCCCCTGGGTTTAACATGAGTTGGTATTGTTTGTTCCTGGGCCTGCATACTATTTTGTTGTGAATTTCTTCTTGATTGGCAACCAGTAGGTTGGCCATTATACATAGTTATGGTATTTATTAAGCACTTAATATGTGCCAAGTACTGGGCTAAGGAATGGAGTGTATACACGATAAGCAGTTCAGACAAGATCCCCTTCCTTCATTGGGCAAATCATGGAAGGGGAAGAACAAACAGAAGAGAAAATTTACAGATCAGGGAAGCCTCTAAAAATACAGGAATAGAAGATGACAAAATGGATAGTCAGTTAAATGTATTTATTGAGCACTTACTGGGTGCAAAGCACCATACTAAGCATTTGGGAGAGTATAATACAACAGACACATTCCCTGCCCTCAGCGAGCTTACATGGTGAACCATACTAGGAAAGAGGAGTACTGATCTTTAGTTTCTGCGTCCAAACAGCTCTCAAGCAGTTGAATAGGGCAGCTATTTTTGGCTCCTGGTGGGTTGGGGGAGGAGGGTTGAAGGAGGAGATGGTGATGACTGGGCTGGGGGAAGGGAGGCAGGACTCCCCAGGTGATGACAAGAAGCTGGAGGGTGCTGTGAGCAAGAATAGTGTATTTTTTAAGTAGGATTTCTTTTTAAAAGAAAGCTTTAGCAGAGGAGAGAACTGGGTGGCTTTTGTTTGTGAAGCGGAAAAAAGACCTGAAGGAATAAATGGTTTTTCTCCGTTGGAAAATTTCAAAGACAAGGTCCCCCTCACCCCTAGAGGAGAGTAACTGATTGTTTTGTGCTTAAAAAAAGTCAATCAGGCATGTTTTTACTTGCTACTAAATACTGATGGCATTTGAGTAAACACAATTAGACTCTTTTAATGTTCAAGATTACTTTTATCCTGGACTTTTTTTTCCCCTGTAGGGACTCATGGAAAAGAAATCTGCTACCTCAGTTAACAGTGGAGGTGGAAAACACAGGGGTTTAATAAATGTCAACAGTTGAAACAGAAGGGGGTTTTTGTTAAAATGCTGCCCTGCTGATATTGAACAGGCTGTTCAAGGTCACCAAGATTTGGACTGTGGGATCAATGTTATTAAGAAATCTTATCAATCCCCACCCTTTCACCCCCTTACATTCTCCCTCTCCCTCTATTCTCCTAGTCCAGGATCTGAAAGTGACATGATGATGATGATGGCATTTGTTAAGCGCTTACTATGTGCAAAGCACTGTTCTAAGCGCTGGGGGATACAAGGTGATCAGGTTGTCCCACGCGGGGCTCACAGTCTTAATCCTCATTTTACAGATGAGGTAAGTGAGGCTCAGAGAAGTTAAGTGACTTGCCCAAGGTCACACAACAGACATATGGCAGAGCTGAGATTCGAACCCATGACCTCTGACTCCAAAGCCCGGGCTCTTTCCACAGAGCCACGCTGCTTCTCATGATCAGGTTGTCCCATGCGGGGCTCACAGTCTTAATCCTCATTTTACAGATGAGGTAACTGAGGCTCAGAGAAGTTAAGTGACTTTCCCAAGGTCACACAGCAGACAAGTGGCAGAGCCAGGATTAGAACCATCTTCTTCTGACTCCCAAGCCCATCCTTTAGTGGGCCGTGTTATGGTCAGAGTCCAGCTGTATTTTGAATTCATTTTTGCTTAGGGAAAGTGAAAATAACGGGAAATCAATCATTTATTGAGTGCTTACCGTGTGTAGAACACTGCTCTAAGCGTTTGGGACCGTCCAACATAACAACATAACAGAGTTGGTTCACACCTTCCCTGCCCACAGTGAGCTTTAACATGTGCTGTTTTACGCATCCAGGACAGTGTTTACTGACTGCCTACCGTGGAAAAGAGTATTGTTGATTTTCTTCATATTTTCACCTTTCAGAAATTAAGATCCAGTGGCGTGTCACAGAACCTTTGGGAAACATAGGGCAGCTTTTCAGATAGACGGCAAAAATTGATCAGCATCATTTTTTCCTTCCCAATTAGTCCACCCTCTCAGGCAATACACAATCTCCAGCAACACAGAGCTAATTCGGATTAGCATGCCTTTAAGTACTGATACCCAGGGCACTTTGTATATTGCTCAATGCCCCCGTGACCTGTTAAATTGACTGTGAATACAGTATGCCATTCACGAAGTGAATTTACTTCTAAGGTTATGCTAGGAAAGACGAAAGCTATTCATGTTCATTACTGTAGGAAATTCCTGGTTCAGCTTCTGAATAAAATGCTGAAATAAATGTTCAACTCCTTAAGTCTGTTAGACTTTAAGTAAGCCCTATTGTAATTCAGTGTGTTTTTTTTTTGCTAATTTTACACCTTTTATTATAGTACTTTAATCGTTTTTGTATTCACAATCAACAATATGCCTTTCACAGTGAGCATTAACTTCTATGGGTATGCCACTGGTACACTTAATGCTTGCTTTATTTTCAGAGCCAATTAACAGAGTTAAGTGAGGACTGCCTTTAATTATGCAAACCTTTGGTTTGATGTGTTTCCCGTGTCCAAAGACAGAAAAAGAGGAGACAGAGTGAGGAAGAATGAGTTTAGTTGGAGAGTTCCTCTCCTGGTGGGCCATCTTATCCTTTTTCCTTTCCAGCAGCTTCATGCTGCCTCTTCACTCCTTTCCCCCCGCCTTCTCTTGAACCCCGTGCCCTCCCTTCATTCCTTCAATCGTATTTATTGAACGCTTATTGTGTGCAGAGCACTGTACTAAGCGCTTGGGAAGTACAAGTCGGCAACATATTAGAGACGGTCCCTACCCAACAACCGGCTCCCTTGTGACATGAATGACTGTGAGCTTATTGTGGGTAGGGAATCGTGACTGTTATGTTGTTATATTGTACTCTCCCCAGCGCTTAGTACAGTGTTCTGCACACAGTAAGCACTCAGTAAATGCAATCGACTTAGAGCCTGATCTTCCCCCATTCCCCTATGATGAAGGGAGGAGAGTGCCAATGAGAAGGGGTCCTGAGAATGCCCTCCCTCTGCCCATCCGCCAAGCTAGCTCTCTTCCTCCCTTCAAGGCCCTGCTGAGAGCTCACCTCCTCCAAGAGGCCTTCCCAGACTGAGCCCCTTCTTTCCTCTTCCCCTCGTCCCCCTCTCCATCCCCCCGTCTTACCTCCTTCCCTTCCCCACAGCACCTGTATATATGTATATATGGTTGTACATATTTATTACTCTATTTATTTATTTTACTTGTACATTTCTATCCTACTTATTTTATTTTGTTGGTATGCTTGGTTCTGTTCTCTGTCTCCCCCTTTTAGACTGTGAGCCCACTGTTGGGTAGGGACTGTCTCTATGTGATGCCAATTTGTACTTCCCAAGCGCTTAGTACAGTGCTCTGCACATAGTAAGCGCTCAATAAATACGATTGATTGATTGATTGATTGAGACAGTAGAGTTGGTTGAAACCACTGGAAAGAGGAAAGGAGGTAGATATCAGGGATAGTTTGCTCAGGTGGGGAAGGTTGAATGAAGTCAATCAATCGTATTTATTGAGTGCTTACTATATGCGGAACATCCTAACGAAATTCTTACTATTCAGGCACAAGGACCTGGGCAAGTCTGGTATAGTTTTGGGCTTCCCTAGTCTTGTGCAGGGGAATATTGTGCCACTCCACTGCTGAGGGAGTGAGGGCAAGCCATTGGGCAACCTGACTCCAAAACTCTGGCTCTGCTCGGGGGGCACTCTCCGAGGGTAATGCCCTTTGTCAGAACTGATGGAAATAATAATATAATAATGGGGGTATTTGTTAGGCAAAGAAGCAGTGTGACCTAATGGATAGAGCATGGGCCTGGAGGCAGGAGGATCCTTGCTCTTTCACTTGCCTGCTCTATGACCTTAAGTAAGTCACTTCACTGTGTCTCAGTTACCTCTTCCCTAAAATGGGGATTAAGACTGTGAGCCCCATGTGGGACAGGGACTATGTCCAACCTGATTACCTTGTATCTACCCTGCACTTAGTACAGTGCCTGGTACACAGTAAGTGCCTAAGTACCGGGAAAAAAAAACCATACTAAGCATTGCGGTTGATACACTGTAAGCAGGTTGGACAAACATAGTTCCTGTCCCACAGGGCACAGGAGGTTCACAGTCTAAGGAAGGGATTGCAGCCATTATAGCACCATTTTACAGTTGAGGTAACTGAAGCAAAGAGAAGCTAATATGACTCGTCCAAGGTTATAAAGCAGTTGAACTGGAATTAGAACCTAGTCCTCTGTTTCCCAGGCTTCTGTCCTTTCCATTAGGCCACACTGCTACTCAAAAAAAAAGTCATATTAATATGTGCCAAATATTGTACTAAGCTCTGGGGTAGAGGTGATGCAGGTCAGGTACAGTCTCCATTCCAAGTGGGGTTCACAGTCTAAGGGAAATGGAGAGATATTTATTTCCCAATTTGTGGATGAGGAGACAGAGGAAGAAGGAACCAAAATTCAGGCACGAGAGGTCATTTTTGGTTGAGAGTTGGACTAAGCAAACCTGATTGGTTTGGAAAAGGATTCTCAATCAGTTCCTTCAGTCACAGGTGGACATTTTGCATATTTGTCAGTTGTATTGAGTGCTTACTGTGTGTAGAGCACTGTACTGAGTGCTTGGGAGAGTACACTATAACAATAAAACAGATTCCCTGCCCACAACAAGTTTATAGTCCAGAGGACTATGTATATTTGTAAAATGTAGTGTAGGTAGCTGATTGTTATTCTCCTAGCATAATCTTTATTCATACCTGGCTTTTTCCTAGGGTTGTGTGATATTCTAAAAACAATAATTAAAATCATAATTTCCTTTCTTTCTTCCTCACCCTTCCTCTCTAACTAGTTGACCCAAACCAAAATCTGGCTTAGGCTGGGGGGATTATGGCTTTTAGCATTGTAGAACTGTTCCGATGACTTTTATGTGGGGCTGAGAAGCTGGGTGTTCTGGGTAATATACACCGGGAGGATCTGAGGAAAATAACTAATGAATACTCCAGCTCCCAAGAACCAAATCTTCAGTCATATGGTGTGAGATAACTAATCGTTTCTGAATTTTAATTAAGTGGTACGGCTGACTTGAAATGTTTTGATAAAGTAACACAGAAGGGTTGTTTTGAATGCTAAGAGATCAGCTCTAGTATAGAATGCATTTTAATGTTCTTTTTTCATCTTTGAGCAAAGGAGAATACAGTGGGTTATTCCGCCGGACGTGCACACAAGTCCTGTTGCTGTCTGTGTCGCTCTGCATATGCATTAAACAAAGGGGAAAGGATAACCTGCCCAGAGACATCATTCCGCTTGCACAAATCCCAGTGCAATAAAAAAGAAATCTCTGATGGTGAACCCATGGGCCATGGTGTGAATCATAGAGCACTGTTTATTTTCCCTTCTGCTACTGCTCTGAATGTTCAGTGTTTGGCTTATAATGGGAATACCCCTAGTCTGCTGATTACCACCTGGACTGCCCTTAGAAACCAAATGAAAGACGTTACCACACTATAATGTAGAAAACATGGGCTTCCTCCATGTATCCAATCTACCAACCTAATGACTGTGCTATCTTCTGCTCCCTTGATTTTTGGACAGAATCGTAATGGTTCCACTTCCAGTTTCTTCAGACTGCAATACAGTCATCATTTTAAAAATACTCTGGCATGATTTTCCTTTGTTACAGAAATTCCCAAGTCTTTCCCTATGTATCATTTCAAAAATAAATTACTACCAGAAGGACTTTTAAAGTGGATTTTACTAGAACCAGCCTGCAGGTTAAATAAAGTTTCCCACTCTTCATCCCACCACTCTACCTCTCCCCTGAGCCTAAATTTGCAGATTAATTCCATGGGTCGTGGGAGTGTAAATGCTGAATTATTGGGGGGGTGGAACTAGGTTTTATTGGAGAGGTGCTTATTTTTGTCCTAATGGTGTAGTCCATTTTAGCAAACAATCCCTGGGAATAACTGTCAGTTGGTTTCAGAACTGCAGTACTTCAAGTTGGCATTGACTGCTTCAGTAGTAAATTGTAAGGCTCCTGGGCACCAGATTGCTTGTAGCATTGACTGCTACTCTTTCACATTGCCTGTGGACCCCTTGATCAGATCTTTGTGGAGATGCCTTATCTCATTTAAAGATTTCATTTAACAGGAATGGTGAACTTAAGCTTTTTCTCTCCCCCTGCTCCCCTAACCTGTAAACCCAACAATTTAAGGAAGGTATTTGGCAGATTAAGGGTTTGGATTAAGAAGTAAAGCCAATATGGTACTGGAAATTTTAATACTAATGCTATCTGCTTTAGCTTAAAATGCCAAACAGGTGTCTAATGAAAGTTGCTCTTTCTACAAGCAGCAGGGTTTTAAAAACTAGCCATTAAAAAGTCTTCACTCTCTATGGCCTTTTCTCCCAACCCAGGTTTTAGATGTTCAGCCCCAGTTTTGCTTTCTTAGAGGTGCCCTTGAAAATACTGTACAGAAAAGCTCCTGGAAGCATGTCTCATTTTATTACCATATATTTTGGGGCTTCTATTCCATGAGACGGCAAAGGGGTTGTACACTACAGGGAAGCAGAGAATGAAGCTGAATGCTGCTTTGCTCAGATAAGAGTAATTGTCATCCTCCCTACAAAGCCCTACTGAGAGTTCACCTCCTCCAGGAGGCCTTCCCAGATTGAGCCCCCTTTTTCCTCTCCTCCTCCCCATCCCTCCGCCCTACCTCCTTCCCCTCCCCACAGCACCTGTATATCTGTACAGATTTATTACTGTATTTTACTTGTACATATTTACTATTCTATTTATTTTGTCAATGATATGCATCTAGCTTTACTTCTATTTATTCTGACAACTTGACACCTGACCATATGTTTTGTTGTCTGTCTCACCCTTCTAGACTGTGAGCCCGTTGTAGGTAGGGACCTTCTCTCTATGTTGCCAACTTGTACTTCCCAAGTGCTTAGTACAGTGCTCTGAACACAGTAAGTGCTCAATACATATGATTGAATAAGGGCGTTCGTTCACTGGGGTTTTCATCCTGCCTTGACTGCTAAGTCTGCTTCTTTTCCGATATCCTTACCTCCTGTCTCTCCCCACTCCAGTCCGTACTTCACTCTGCTTCCTGGATCATTTTTCTACAAAAATATTCTGTCCATGTCTCACCACGCCTCAGGAACCTCCTATGGTTGCCCACCCACCTCCACATCAAACAGAAGCTCCTCACCATAGGCTTTAAACCAATCTATCACCTTGCCCCCTCACCTTGCTACTCGCCTATTGCAACCCAACCTGCACACTTTACTCCTCTACTGCTAAGCTTCTTACTGTGCCTCCATCTTGCCGCCAACCCCATCCCACATCCTGCCACTGGCCTGGAATTCCCTCCCTCCTCATATCCGACAATTACCCTCCCCACCTTCAAGGCCTTAATGAAGTCACATCTCCTCCAAGAGGCCTTCCCTAACAAAGCCCTCTTTTCCTCTTCCACTCCCTTATGTGACACCCTGACTTGCTTCCTTTATTCATTCCCTGCCCCCCCCCACCGCATTTATGTACATATCTATAATAATAATAATGATGGCATTTATTAAGCACTTAATTTATATTCATGGCTGTATCCCCCTCTAAACTGTAAGCTGATTGTGGGCAGGGAACATGTTGTAATATACCCACCCCAGCCCCCAACGGCGTTTATGGTACTTAGCTTAATGCCTGTCTCCTCCTGTTGACTATAACCTCCTTGTGGGCAGGAATCCAGTGTGCCAGCTCTGTTGTGTTGTACTTTCCCAAGTGCTTAGAACAGTGCTCTGCACTCAGTGTTCAGTCAATATCACTTATTTAATTTTGACAGGACTTGTGAAGCATCAGCTAAAATTGTTTTGTATTGAGGTGGCTTGAGGACTGCTCTATTGGCTTTAAGTACACTGTAGCATTTTTTCCCTCTTGAACAAATAGAGAAACTGGTCATTCCAGTTATATTTGGGTATATACTTAGGAAGTCAGTCTCAGAGGATTGAACAGCTATAACATGTTTAATTGCAGCATATATTTCACTTAAGGAGGGGATGACTGACCAGCTGTAAAACTCTACTTTAAGACATCACCTCGCAAAGGGAAATTAATGCCCAGTAGTGTGGCCTAGTGAGTAGAGCACAGGACTGGAGTCAGAAGGACCTGGGTTCTAATCTCAGCTCCGCCACTTGGCTACTGTGTGACCTTGGGCAAGCAGCGTGGCTTAGTAGAAAGAGCACGAGCTTGAGAGTCAGAGGTCTTGGCTTCTAATTCTGGCTCCACCACTTACCAGCTGTGTGATTTTGGGTTAGTCACTTACCTTCCCTTTTCCTCAGTTACCTCATCTGTAAAATGGAGATTAAGACTGTGAGCCCACAAGGGACAACCCAATTACCTTGTATCTACCACAGCGCTTAGAACAGTGCTTGGCGCATAGTAGGCGCTTAACAAACACCATTATTATTATTATTCTCTGTGCCTCAGTTCCCTTATTTGTAAAATGGGGATAAGACTGTGAACCCTATGTGGGACAGGGACTTAGTACAGTGCCCAGCACGTAGTAAACACTTAAAAAATACCACAATTATTATTGGCAATATCCAGGACACACACTTAATCATTGATTGAATCTTGCAGGCCTACATTATTCATACAAAAACTTCACAAATTGAACAGATCTTGAGAGCGTAAGTGAACTCTTTACTGGCGATATTGAAGAAACATACTGAAGAATATGGGTAGGAGGGAGAAAAATGGGTGACGTAAGAACATTAACCAGAAAGGTGAGTATGCAAAAGAGGCTTCAAAGCTGTTTCTCACTGTCCCAGCTGACTTTCATTCCTTCATTCAATCCTATTTATTGAACGCTTACTGTGTGCGAAGCACTGTACTAAGTGCTTGGGAGAGTACAGTATAACAACAAACAGAAACATTCCTGCCCACAACAATCTCACAGTCTAGAGGGGGGAGACAAACATTAATATAAAGAAACGAATAGATAAATTACAGATATAAATGATATGAATTACACCCATTCAAGGGTGGGTGCCAGAGCTGGAAATGGTCTTCCATTTCAGTTCCCCCTTTTAGACTGTGAGCCCACTGTTGGGTAGGGACTGTCTCTATATGTTACCAACTTGTACTTCCCAAGCGCTTAGTACAGTTCTCTGCACAAAGTAAGCGCTCAATAAATACGATTGATTGATTGATTCCTCCCCATCTTTTTTGGGTACAATGTTTGGCCCATAGTAAGCACTATGTATTACCACTGATTGATTAATTGCCCCCAAGATGGGAGGGTTGGGGGGAAGGCTCTCTCAGCCCCTCCATTCTCAGGCAGTTTCTTGTATCCGATTATCAGGAATCCCTGGGCTAGGCCACCTTTTCACTCTTATTGTTGTGGAGGAAATTGGCTCCAGGTAGGCTGGTGGCCTGTGGGGTTGAGTGAGGAATGCTTTGTTATTCGTTCAGTTGAGTGGCATTTCTGTGTATAGGTCCGGGGCCTGGGCACTTGGGAGAGTACAATGGAGGCATTCAGGGATTTTCCAGTCCAGTGAGGTGGGCAGACCCAAACTGTAAACAGCCAGTCGAAACAGGAAAGAAGACAGAGATGTAATTAATGTCTACATTATATAATATTCCCCCTTTTAGACTGTGAGCCCACTGTTGGGTAGGGACTGTCTCTATATGTTGCCAATTTGTACTTCCCAAGCGCTTAGTACAATGCTCTGCACACAGTAAGCGCTCAATAAATACAATTGATTGATTATATAATCTCAGTGTGTGTGTGTGTATGCGTGTGCACACTGTGGGTGACTGCTGGATGATTTATTTACCTGTCTTTGTAGAGAAGCAGCTTGGCCTAGTGGATAGACCCTGGGGCTGGGAGTCAGGAGGACCTGGATTCTAATTCTGGCTCTGCCACTTGTCTTCTGTGTGACCTTCGGCAAGTCACTTCACTTCTCTGAGCCTCAGTTATCTCATCTGTAAAATGGGGATGAAGACTGTGAGCCCCATAAAGGACAGGGGCTGTGCAACCCATTTGTTTGCATCCACCCCGGCGCTTAGTACAGTGCCGGGCGCATAGTAAGTGCTTAACAAACATGACCGTCATCATCATCAATGTAATTTTATTTATTTATATTAATGTCTGTCTCGCCCTCTAGACTATAAGCTTGTTGTGAAGAGAAGCAGCGTGGCTCAATGAAAGAGCCCGGGCTTGGGAGTCAGAGATCTTGGGTTCAAATACCGGCTCTGCCAATTGTCAGCTGTGTGACTTTGGGCAAGTCACTTAACTTCTCTGGGCCTGTTACCTCAACTGTAAAATGGGGATGAAGACTGTGAGCCCCACGTGGGACAGTCTGATTACCTTGTATCCTCCCCAGCGCTTAGATCAGTGCTTTGCACATAGTAAGTGCCTAACAAATGCCATTATTATTATTATTGTGGGCAGGGAGTGTGTCTGTTGTATTGTTAGAGCGTACTCTCCCAAGCGCTTATTACAGTGCTCTGCACACAGTAAGCATTCAAAAAATACGATTGACTGACTAACATGGCCCAGGGAGGTGGTAACTAGTCGGAGAATGCCTCTAGCAGGGCTTCGAAAAAGGAGAGATAAACAGTGTCACCCTTGGACTCTTCTCTGGTGTAAGGATTTTATTTTCTTGGACGTTAAGCACTCTGTCAAATATTAAAACTACAGAAGGATGGAAAAACAATCTGTCTTTGCTCGTGTAGGGATGTGCTCATGCTCCCACCAAGTGGCGCCCAAGGCCTTGATACTGTTGAACAGCCCTACTTTAAATTGCCTGCTTAAAATAATAGTGATGGCATTTATTAAGCGCTTACTACGTGCAAAGCACTGTTCTAAGCGCTGGGGAGGTTACAAGGTGATCAGGTTGTCCCACAGGGGGCTCACGGTCTTCCTCCCCATTTTACAGATGCGTGAACTGAGGCCCAGAGAAGTGAAGTGACTCGCCCAAAGTCACACAGCTGACGCTTGGCGGAGGGGGGATTTGAACCCATGACCTCTGGGGCAGCACAGCCCTATTATCCCGAGAGGTGCATTCCTTGCTTATGCCTTCCGAAATAGTCACGTTTGTGGTACCGGGTCAGCGCACCAGGCCGAGATTCAGTCTGTACAAAGGGTTTCTCAGCTTCCCAGAGTTGGAAACTAGGTAATTTTGAAAAAGACATAGATAAGCCAGTGCACTTCACAGAGGTTTGTTCCACGGAGGAACCTTTATCAAAAAGGTTTCCTCTGGTTCTTTGAACATGAATTTTAAGTTATGGATTGTTAGTTTATCCTTTACGTAGGTACATTGTTCTCTTTCCTAAAATAAATATAATTGAGTAATAATTGTGATATTTTTAGGTGATTATTACATGCCAAACACTGTAATAATAATAATAATGATGATGGCATTTATTAAATGCTTACTATGTGCAAAGCACTGTTCCAAGCTCTGGGAAGGTTACAGGGTGATCAAGTTGTCCCACAGGGGTCTCACAGCCTTACTCCCCATTTTACAGATAAGGGAACTGAGGCACAGAGAAGTTAAGTGACCTGCCCAAAGTTACACAGCCGACAATTGGCGGAGCGGGGATTTGAACCCATGACCTCTGACTCCAAAGCCCGTGTTCTTTCCACTGAGCCACGCTGCTTCTCTGCTTAGCTCTGGGGACATTTGAGATAATCAGGTCAGTCTCATCCCTGTCTCATGTACAGCTCACAGCCTAAGGGGGAGAGAGAACAGGTTTTTAATTCCCACTTGACAGATGAAGAAACTAAGGCACAGAAAAGTTGAATGACGTGTCCAAGGTCACACAGCAGGCAAGTGGCAGAGTCAGGCGTAGAGCACAGGGCTTTCCGACTCTCAGACCAGTGTGCTTTTGACTAGGCTTCGCACTCTGCCATTTTCCCTATTTTTAATTTATTTTATTGTCTGCGTGCCCCTCTAAACTGTAAGCTCCTTGTGGGCAGGAATCACATCGACCAACTCTATTGTATTGTACTTTCCAAGCGTGGTTTAGTGGAAAGAGCACACGGGCTTTGGAGTCAGAGGTCGGGGGCTTAAATCCCGGCTCTGCCAATTGTCAGCTGTGTGACTTGGGGCAAGTCACTTCACTTCTCTGCCTCAGTTACATCATCTGTAAAATGGGGATTAACACTGTGTGCCCCCGTGGGACAACCTGATGGCCTTGTAACCTTCCCAGCGCTTTGCACATAGTAAGCGCTTAATAAAAGCCATTATTATTATTATTATTATTATCTCTGCACACAGTAGGCATTCAACAAGTGCCATTGATTAATCAGGCCACACTGCTTCTCTTGCCTGGGAGACATGAGATGACGAATTCTTCCGTTCTTGTTCCCAGAGTTTGTTTGTTTTTTATAACTCTCCTTGCTTCAAGTCGCCCCTGTATCTGTTCAGGCAGAGTTGAACTGCTATGGCTTCTCTTTTTCAAAGTGTTTTTCTTGGCCCTATTAGGAAGAAATCTCCCTTTATCTTTTCTAATACAGTAGTCTGCCCTTTCTGGTGTAAGGAAAACAGCAGTAAAATTCCCTCTTTGTGGCCGTCGAGCCGAGCGGCCTGTGTAAGCCAGGAATAAAGTGGTGTTCCCGAGCAACTTTTTACAGGCTAGCTGTGGATACCCACAGAGCAAGCTAATTAGTACTTAGAGGAAAAGACGTCACCTTTGGCAGGCCTGAGAAGATTGGCTGTGCAGATCCCACGCGTTGTCCTTAAACCACCATAATTAACAGCTCTGTAATTAATAAAGAGAATCAGCACTTTTAATTAAATCTTAATAAGCGCCTTAATTACAGCCCCAGAAAAATGCCTTAGAAATGGTATTTCTGAGCTATTTCAGAGGTTTTGAGCGTTCGGACTGTTTGGGGCGACTTGCCGTCGGCCTAACGTGGCCTGTAAAATATGTTCTTCTTGTCGGAATGTGCTCCCGGTAGAGCAGAGGGTAGAATTCACCTCCGAGGGGTGTGCTCTTTTAGGAATGCTTCTGTTTTTGTCTCTGCCACCCACTGTTGCTATTTGAGGGTGGCAGTCAGACGTAATTGCGGTTTTCCCGCCTTACCCTGTTCTGCCACTCCTCAGCCTCCATCTGGCCCTTTTGCACCAAAATAAAGCCGACATTCGGGGGGATGATGCTCTAGCTCAAGATCTGAAAATTTGGGGGCTAACCCCCTTTGCCATCATTGCACTCATTGAAGTCTGGGACATCGGGATTGTTGACTGTAAGCTCATTGTGGGCAGGGAATGTGTCTGTTTATTATTATATCGTACTCTCCCAGGTGCTTAGTACAGTGCTCTGCAGACAGTAAGCACCCAATAAATATGATTGAATGAATGAGTGGACATAGTACTTAATAATAATTATGGTACTTAAGTGCTCTGAGCACCGGGGTAAATACAAGCTAATTGCGAGGGGGGACAGTCCCCATCCCACATGGGGCTCACAATCTCAATCCCCATTTTACAGGTGTGGTAACTGAGAGCCAGAGAAGTGAAATGACTGGACCAAGTTCACACAGCAGACATGGGGCAGAGCCAGGACTAGAACCCAGGTTCTTCTGGCACCGAGACCCGTGCTGTATCCATGAAGCCACACTGCTTCCAGTGTGCCGGCTATTTGTGTTTGACAGGAAGGTGTGGGCTGGCTGTCGTCCTGGCAGCCCTCTGGTATGAATTTTGCTCTGCTAATCAGCAATAGCCACCAGTGGGCCTGCAGAACTGACCAGCGTGGATCAGTGACCTCGGAAACAGGTGCCCGTGCAGCCCGCACACTGAGGCACGAGCGGTGATGGGATGGGAAATTTAGCCTTCACACTTACCACTCGATGACCCACGCCGTCACCAGTTAAAATCGGTAATGCCGGTTTGACCCGTCCTCCTTGTGTACAGAAATCGTCATCAGCCGCAGCAACCAGGTGCTAACCTGTTGAATCGTTGGCCCCGCTGGCTAGCTCCCATTCCGGCCCGCGATGAGCTCGCCCGGCCAGAGTGCCTGATTCAATAAATCAATCAATCAATCGTATTTATTGAGCGCTTACTGTGTGCAGAGCACTGCACTAAGCGCTTGGGAAGTACAAGTTGGCACCATAGAGAGACGGTCCCTACCCAACAGTGGGCTCACAGTCTAGAAGATCTGTAAAACGTACCAAGCCTGATCATTTTACGCCTGATCATGGCGGGGCCTTTTACTTCTGGTTCCTTCCATTTTTACGTTCGTAGCTATCCAGGGTTCTTCCGTACTTTCAGAGGTCGGATGAGAAACTGGGACGGAGAGAATAAAGCCATCCTATCTCAGGTGGGTGCAGGGTGCCAGGCACAGTGAATAGAGCCCGGGCCTGGGAGTGAAAAGACCTGGTTGGAAGTAGCGTGGCTCAGTGGAAAAAGCCCGGGCTTTGGAGTCAGAGGTCGTGGGTTCGAATCCGTGCTCCGCCACATGTCTGCTGTGTGACCTTGGGCAAGTCACTTAACTTCTCCGAGCCTCAGTGACCTCATCTGTAAAATGGGGATTAAGACTGTGAGCCCCTGCCCTGGGACAACCTGATCACCTTGTAACCTCCCCAGCGCTTAGAACAGTGCTTTGCACATAGTAAGCACTTAAATGCCATCATTATTATTATTATTCTTATTATTCTTATCCTGGCTCTGCCACATGTCTGCTGTGGGACCATGGGCAAGTCACTTCACTTCTCTGGGCCTCAGTTACCTTATCTGTAAACTGGGGATTAAGACTGTGATCTTCGTGTGGGATGGGGACTGTGTCCAAACTGATGATCTTGTATCTACCCCAGTGTTTAGAACAGTGCTTGACACATAGTAAGTGCTTTACAAGTACCACAATTATTACTATTGTTAGAGTTGGCCTTGGATTAGAAAAAGACCCTACTACTTGATTCCCAGACTGTCATCGGTACATCTTACCTCGCTCTCCTCCACCCCTTCCACTACACAATCGATGGCATGAAAATACGTGATTCTTCCCAATAAACTCTCAAAAAATCATCCCAGAGAAGATCTACTTAGTAACCTATTGTAGTCATGGGGTTTACACTCGATGCTTAATGTGAAAAGAGCTTTTCCTAGTCTCTTTTCCTTGAGAAAAGGAAGACCGAGACCCTACAGATCCCCGAGATACCTCCTGTAACCTTGGGCTTTCACCTTTCTATGCGGTTATGCATCCAAGCGCTATCCAAATTAGTTGGATTACTCTCCAATTCTCTTAATGGAAATGTTTTCATCAAATGGAGACCACAGGTGCTTTCTGATCTTGTTGACAAAAGAGGTAAAAAAAGAACAGTCCTTACGTGTCTGCACTTTCCATCCAGAAACAAAAGGTTTCTAAATGGAAAAGTAATCATCCTGCTTTCCCATTAGTCAATTGAACTCACCAGTGATTAAAAATAAAAGTTCATGAGGCTTGGTACTCATTTTCAAGTAGGCCTGAAATTGTGTTTTCCATTTCACCGGTCCTGGCCTGTGGCAGTGGATTTGTGTGGCAGATGTTGATGACTGAATAGCTTATTAATATTTAAATGGAAAAGTTGCACCTTTGCAGAGCAATGCTGAATAAATATATAAATGAAATATCAAACCATGAAGCTCAGAAGTGGCTCAGGTGGGATCCTCTTTCCTATCTGTAGTTCTCATCCAACCCCTGGCAATGTGGCCACATTTGTGAGAGAGGCGATGGAGTTAAGACTCCATCCATGCTGCTGAGTTTGCTAAATAGAGCACAGTATCTTTTTTAGTGGTATTTAAGGCACTGTACTAAGTGCTGGGGTAGATACAAGATAATCAGGTTGGACACAGTCCGTGTCCCACCTAATCTTAACCCCCATTTTACAGATGAGGCAAGTGAGGCAGGGAGAAGTGAAATGAGTTGCCCAAGGTCACAGCAGACACATGCCGGAGCTGGGATTAGAACCCAAGTCTTCTGATTCCCGGACCACTGATCTTTCCACTAGGCCATGGTATCTTTCTTATTTTTGATGAAGTTTTACAAGGTCTTGATTACCTTTAAACATTTTTTTCCTGTCTGCTCATGAACTCCAAAGGTGTCGGGCTGAACTGCTTATCATTGAGGGTCAGCTGTAAACATGAAGGTTTACTAACACTGACTCAGTGCACTGTTTCCTATATGACATTTCCATTGTATATCAGGACTCACAAAAACAGAGAGGTGGGGTATTGTGTGGCATTCATAGATGTAACGTATAAATATTTAAATGGGTGGAGGCCTTGAGGGTACAGTGATCCTTCATAGTCAAAATTGATGGGGTTGAACACACAAAGATTGTCTTTTGTCCTGTTGTCATGTTTAGTTTTCCAGTGCCCAGCACTGTTCTGGCTTTTGTGTCATTATCTCTTGAAGCTTCTATTAGAAAACAGCTGGGAAGCAAATCAACGTGATCTTGTGAATAGAGCACAGGCTTGGGAGTCAGAAGGACCAGGGCCTAATCCTGGCTCTGCCCCTGGTGACCTTGAGCAAGTCACTTCACTTCCCCCTGCCTCAGTTCCCTCATCTGTAAAATGGGGATTAAGACTGTGAGCCCAGTATGGGACAGGGACTGTGTCCAACCCAATTACCTTGTACCCACCCCAGCACTTAGTACAGTGCCTGGCACACAGTAAGCGCTTAACAAATGGCATTGTTATGATTATTATTATATTAATAATGATATAATAATTACTGTTCCTTTCTTCATTGCAAAGTGCCTGGCCGGTTTGTCTGTTGCAGCTGTCTCTGGTCTGCCAGCTACGATGCCATATTTTATGCGGTCTGATTTCCTGCATCGTTCAAATGTTTCCTCGGTCCCTTTTGCATTTGGCTATCCCTCTTCAGTTCACCGCACAGCAGCTGCTTGTGCTATTCTCATCCGTACTCTTTCACAACCTACCAGCCAAGTCAAATGTGAGTGAGCGTGGCTTCCATATTAGCAGTGATAGAGTTCCACCGACGGTACCGCTTCCTTGCCACTTGAAATAGAACGGAACCTATAAGTGATACTGATGGAACTGCTCAATTAATTGGCTGTGGATTTTGATGATGGTGGCATTGGTTACACACTTACTGCGTGCCAAGCACTGTACTAAGCGCTAGGATAAGTTCAAGATAATCAATTTGGATACGGCCCCTGTCCAATGTGGGGCTCACTGTCTAATGGGGAAGGAGACTAGGTATTGAATCCCCATTTAACAGATGAAGAAACAAAGGCACAGCGAAGTGATGTGCCCAAGCTTAAACAGCAGACTGCTGGCAGAGCCAGGATTGTAGTAATAATAATAATAATGGCATTTATTAAGTGCTTACTATGTGCAAAGCCCTGTTCTAAGTGCTGGGGAGGTAACAGGGTGATCAGGTTGTCCCACGGGGGGCTCACAGTCTTCATCCCCATTTTACAGATGAGGTAACTGAGGCCCAGAGAAGTGAAGTGACTTGCCTAAAGTCACACAGCTGACAGTTGGCGGAGCCAGGATTTGAACCCGTGCCCTCTGACTCCAAAGCCCGGGCTCTTTCTACTGAGCCACGCTGCTCAGTGGATTAGAACTGAGGTCCTCTGCTTCCTAGGTTTGTGCTAGGCCACACTGCTTCTTGTGTTGATCTAGGTCTCACAATCAGATGAAAGATGCCACATTTCAGCTCTGAGGAATTTTGTTTGGTCTGGAGGAGCCTGATGCCCTGTTGTCACCTGCTCTGTCATCAATCATCAATCGTATTTATTGAGCGCTTACTGTGTGCAGAGCACTGTACTAAGCGCTTGGGAAGTACAAGTTGGCAACACATAGAGACAGTCCCTACCCAACAGTGGGCTCACGCTCTACCTTACAGTCTTCCAGAAGATAGTCTGGCCTTTATGATTCACTTTTCCTTATCTACTGTTGCGGTGTTGGACAGTGGGCGAAGTTGGTAACCCAGTTGTGACACGACATTCAGCTTTGGGTCGCCAACAAAAGTTTTTGGTTGTGTGTAGGACTTCCGTGGTGCGGGCTGACAGCATAACTGCTCAACAACAACTGCTCCCTTCTAGACTGTGAGCCCGTTGTTGGGTCGGGACCGTCTCTATATGTTGCTGACTTGTACTTGTAATAATAATAATAATAATGGTGGTATTTGTTAAGCGCTTATTATGTGTGAAGCACTGTTCTAAGCGCTGGGGGGAATACAAGGTGATCAGGTTGTCCCATGTGGGGCTCACAGTCTTAATCCCCATTTTACAGATGAGGGAACTGAGGCCCAGATAAGTGAAGTGACTTGCCCAAAGTCACACAGCTGACACTTGGCGGAGCCGGGATTTGAACCCATGGCCTCTGACTGCAATGGCCGGGCTCTTTCCACTGAGTCACGCTGCTTCTCAGACCTGAAGCAGGAACTGAACCTGTCCAGAATGGTAAAGCACATGCTGGAAGATGGCAGGGCTTCAACTCTTTGACTCTTGCCCCTTGCTTAGCATGTGTTTCCTTGCTCCAGTTTAGCTACTGTCATTCATTCATTCAATCAATCGTATTTATTGAGCGCTGACTGTGTGCAGAGCACTGTACTAAGCGCTTGGGAAGTACAAGTTGGCAACATATAGAGACGGTCCCTACCCAACAGTGGGCTCACAGTCTAGAAGGGGGAGACAGAGAACAAAACATATTAACAAAATAAAATAAGTAGAATAAATATGTACAAATAAAATAAATAAATAAATAGAGTAATCAATACATACAAACATACAGGTGCGTGGGGAGGGGAAGGAGGTAAGGCGGGGGGATGAGGAGGGGGGAGACTCAGTAGGGCTGCCAGACTGGAAGGGCACCAAATCAGTCAGCGGTAATTATTGAGTACCTACGTCAGTGAAGGGCTGAGAGAGTACACTAAAAGTAGTAATAATAATTATGATAATCATCATAATGCTGGTGTTTGGTAGGCACTTACTATGTGTCAAGCAGTATTCTAAGCACTGGGGTAAAAGCATGTTAATCAGAATAGACCCAGCCCCTGTCCCCCATGGGGCTCACAGTCTTAATCCCCATTTTGCAGGTGAGGTAACTGAGGCACAGAGAAGTGAAATGACTTTCCCAAGGTCACACAGCAGACAAGCAGCAGTGCCGGGATTAGAACCCAGGTCCTTCTGACTTTCAGGCCCGTGCTCTAGCCATTCGGCCACGCTGCCTCTCTAAGGATAATAAGTCTAGGATTAGCCTGGTGGCAGTTTGGATGGAGAGGAAAGGGCATCATCATCATCAATCGTATTTATTGAGCTCTTACTATGTGCAGAGCACTGTACTAAGCGCTTGGGAAGTACAAATTGGCAACATATAGAGACAGTCCCTACCCAACAGTGGGCTCACAGTCTAAAAGGGGGAGACAGAACAAAACCAAACATACCAACAAAGTAAAATAAATAGAATAGATATGCACAAATAAATAGAGTAATAAATATGTACAAACATACATATGTACAGGTGCTGTGGGGAAGGGAAGGAGGTAAGATGGGGGGGATGGAGAGAGGGACGAGGGGGAGAGGAAGGAAGGGCAGTTGTTGAAGCTGTTATGGAGGAAGAGCCATGCTGAGAAGCAGCATGGCCTTGTAGAAAGTGCACCGGCCTGGGTGTCAGAGGACCTGGATTCCAATCCTGGCTCTGCCAGATGCTTGCTGTGTGACGATGGGCAGGTCACTTAACTTCTCTGTGCTTCCATTCTCCTGTTCACTTAGATTTTGAGCACTGTGTGGGACAGGGACTGTATCCAACTTAATTAGCTCGTATCTACTCCAGTGATTAGAGCAGTGTTTGACACCTAGTAAGTGCTTAACAAATACCATTTAAAAAAAAAGAACCGACAGAATTTGGTGACAAATTGAATGTGGGGGTTAAAAGAGAGAAGGGAGTTAAGGACAATGACATGATTATGGACTTGAGACTGGGAGGATGCTAGTGTTGTCTGGTTGGGAAATTTAGGTTGATGAGAAAATTTGAGAGGAATATGAGGAGTTTAGACCCTAGCCAGCCTCCAGGATTGAGAAGGAAGCGTCTCCCTGTCCCCGCCTCCAAGGAAAAGCAGTTTTTAGGCCTGGGCTTTGTAACTATGTGTTCCCTCAATGAAATCGGTATTTCTTGATTTCATTGAATCAGTACCCAAGGAAGCATTACTACCACTTTTGGGTTGCTCTCAGGAAGCACTGTTGTCCTCTTGACTGTAACTTTGTTGTGGGCAGGGATTGAATCTACCAATTCTGTTGTACTCTCCCAAGTGCTGAGAAGGGTACTCTACAAACATGAGCTCAGTAAATAGGATTAATTGATGGATGTAAGGGTCAGCAGTGCAAGGAGATTGAGGAAAAGAAAACCAGTTTGGAGTCAGCAGCTGCCAATCACTGGACTGGTGCTGTACCTTGTAACTTCATGGAAGGAGAAATAGGACTAGAGACTAACACAAAACAAATCTAGAGATTCTAAGAGTGGGGAGTAGTGCTATGGAACACTCAGAAAGCAAACCAGAAATTAGAGATCAAGGGCTTCCAGTTTTCTGCTTTTGCTGCCTTCTTTTCTCCCCTCATGTTTGTTTCTTCCCATGTCATAAAACTTTTCAGATAGTATTGCCCAGATCTGAACATTCACAATGAATGAGGCCTTCTTTTCCAATTTTGTAATGAACTTAGATACCTAATTCTTGCACTGTAGTTTTTATTACTCCATTTTAGTGTGAAAATTCTGTTTTTCATCCGCTTTCTCTTGTCTTAATCACGTGTATCTACACTTACTGTACCTAAAGCAATTGGTGCCTGTCTGCCTGTCTCCCCTGAGAGAGAGCTTCTCAAGTCAGTCAGTGGTATTTATTGAACACTTACTGAGCACAGAGCACTGTACTAAGCACTTGGGAGAGTACAGTATCACAATATAACACATTTCCTGCTTACAATGAACTCACAAGCTAGAGTGGAGACCATGTCTTTTATTTTCTATCCCCAAGTGTCTAGGTGGTGCTCCAGACAAAGTGCTTGCTCAGTAAATACGATTGTTGAAGAAAAGGGTTATTGAATGTTCATTCAGGACAAATTAGATTGGAAATTGGGAAACAAAATGTGTTCCCTTTTTCCGCGAGCACAAGGAAGGAGATTCCCAGACCTCCTTTGAGAACCTATTCCAGCCCATCCCTAAATAACCTTTAACTTAAGCCTCCCAAGTCCATTTCTTCTTGTTCTATCCTCAGGGACTCTGAAGAATAGCTCAAGGTGAAAGCCAACATATACTAGGTTATCATTATCCATTTACCCTCAGGACGAAGATAGAGCTTTCTCTAAATAGTGAAAGAGCCCAGGTGGAAAGTTGCCAAGGGAAGAGATGCTTAGGTGTAAAAGGGAATTCATTCAATCGTATTTATTGAGCACTTACTGTGTGCAGAGCACTGTACTAAGCGCTTGGGAAGTACAGGTCGGCAACATATAGAGACAGTCCCTACCCAACAACGGGCTCTGGAAGTCAGATTGCTGGAAACCGTAGCAGCTCTATTGAAGGAAGTTGACATTAGGGTGATTTATGCCACCCTGTTGATATATAAAGAGCCTCATTTCTCATAAATTCTGCCTGAGATTAAACTCTCCACTTTCTAGGCAGTGAGCCCTCCAGAAAAACAAGCCGGGTAACCTCCCAGCTTTACATTCTTCCTTCTTGTTTTATATTGACATTTTGGCTATTTTAACCTTGATATGCCACTGCCTGCCTTCTGTTCTTTTTAGGTTAGTGGATTAGATTGAGA
The DNA here is from genome assembly GCF_015852505.1 of Tachyglossus aculeatus. Classification (NCBI taxonomy): domain Eukaryota; kingdom Metazoa; phylum Chordata; class Mammalia; order Monotremata; family Tachyglossidae; genus Tachyglossus; species Tachyglossus aculeatus. Next base: position 11,648,217 of record NC_052083.1, on the reverse strand, counting down.
ATGTTGGGAGTGGTATTGCCCAATGCTAGGAAAGGGGGGCTTTGGCACCCACTGCGAAATATGTCCAAATCCTCAACCTGCTCAAATATTGTTTCTCACCCCCTTTGGGGAAATCTACTCAAGATAAACCTAAAAAGAGGGCCTGAAGTACAAGTTTTGAGCTTCGGAAAGGAAAACTACAGGAATCTTTTATTGGCTATTTTTCTTTGACCACAATTAAATAATCCATTTGCCTTCTTTATATAAGAAGCAGCTTTGGAAAGAGCACGGGCCTGTGAGTTAGAGGACCTGGGTTATAATCCTGGATTTCTAATCCTGGATCTGCCACTTGTCTGCTGACTGACCTTGGGCAAACCACTTCATTTCTCTGTGTGTCAGTTACTGCATCTGTAAAATGGGAATTAGGAGTGTGAGCCCTATGTGGGACAGGAGCTGTATCCAACCCGATTATGTTGTATTTTCCCCAGTGCTTAGTATAATGCCTGGCGTATAGTAAACACTTAACAAAAAATTCACCCAGAAGTCTTTGTAGAACACAATTATTTGTGTGGACTCCTATTTTTTTTTTTTTTTGTGAACTGATGCCACCCGATTGCTACTTTTTGAGAAAAACGTTTTGAAAATGTTATAAATTGACATGGGTGGCTTTATAGACTATAAGTTCCTTGTGGGCAGGGAATGTGTCTTCCAACTCTGCCGTATTGTATTCTCCCAACATCTTGGTACAGTGCTTTTTACAGTAAGCCCTCAGTAAATGCAACTGACTGATTGATTGAAGAATGAGAATCTGGTAGAAGCAGCCAGTAGTTTCTCAAAAAGTGAATAGTCAACAGCACAGACCATGGCTTGCTCGAGCTGTGTCTCAGCCTGAACTCTGGATCTCTTCCAACCTCTCGGCTGGCTGGAGACAATGAAACAGGACTTTATTATTATTATTACTACTACTGCTAATAAAATTTATTCTGTGTAGATAGACGACTTCTCCTCTCAGACAGGCACTACTCGGGGCCAAACCAATCTCAGTTCCCCACCCCCTTCACTCTTTTTTTGTTGTGAAAGAAAAATCCCCCTCATCTTTTCCCTCATCCCTTCTTTCCTGAATCAGGTTAGTTTGTTCTCCCTCCCTTCCTATCCCCAGATATCTCAGTGGTCTCATGTTCCCAATCTGGCCACACCTAAATCTTCCCTGCTCCCAAAGATCTCTCCTAAGGGACAGAGCATAGGGTCTCCTGTCAGACCATTCATTTGGAGCTCCATGAAGAAACTCTTCTACATGATAGACCCTGTCACGAGAGCATCAAGGGGGTGAGGGAGAGAATGTTGCCCAGGCCCCTTCACTTCTTCTTTCAGAGGCTCCTCTGAGTGTCAGGATGTTCTGAGTTGCGGGGTCTCCTACTCTGAGCCTGTGCCCTGCTGGGCCATCATCATCAATCGTATTTATTGAGCACTTGCTATGTGCAGAGCACTGTACTAAGCGCTTCAGAATTTGAAGAATTTGAAGAATTTGAATTTGAAGAATCAGAATTTGAAGAATTCCAGAATTTGGGCCAGAATTTGATGGTGACACTGTCAGGCTGAGGAACCACTGCCCACTTCATGGTTCTGGACTTTGCCGGGACCAAGGCCTACCAGAATCGTTCGAGGGACTCGGTTGCCACGTTGCCACCTATTTTGGGGAGGGGGCCAGAATTGCTAGTATCCATTCAAGATTAATCAATCAATGGTGTTTATCGGGCACTTACTGTGTGCAGAGGACTGTACTAAGCACTTGTGAGAGTACAACAGAGTTAGCAGACATGTTCCCTGCCCATAAGCTTACAGTCTAGAAGGGGAGACAGACAATATAAATAAATAATTTATAATATATAATTTAAAGATGCATACGTAAGTGCTGTGGGGTGATTATCATATGCCCAGAGGACACAAATCCAAGTGCATAGATGATGCAGAAGGGAGAGCAAGCCGGGGAAAAGAGAGCTTAATCGGGGAAGACCTCTTTGAGGAGACGTGACCTTAAGACGAGCTCTTTACACTGAGTCTAGGTGATCTGTTGGTCTGCTCACCCCTACCCACCCCTTTCACACTCAGACCTATTTGGTATTTCTCATTGCTTGCTGGTTCTTCCTTTCTCTCCCAGTGTCCTCTCCTCGGGTCCATTTCTCTTTACCGGTTCATAGTTATGTTTTCTCCTAGCCTGATCCCCACTAGCATAATATTGACACTAGATTAGATTAGTCCTAAACAGGTTCTGAATAAAAATTCCTTTCCTAGGGTAAAAGTCTGGACCTTGTGCTGACTTGCCCCATACCCTGCCTTTCTTCCCCGCCCCCTAGAACGAGCAGCATGAGTTTACCAGTAACTTCCAAGCATGCTTCTGTCCTAGCACCAACAAGGGGCGATTACATTCTTAGACATGTCTTTTGGCCTGTTTTGGCCTTCAAGTGGAAATGATCTCACTGTCTCTCTGTTGGTATTTTAAGGAAGGCTATTCATGAACAAACTAAATGTAGGCATTGAAGGAGTAATGAGAAGGACCCAGGAAAAGCTTAAAGTCCCCCGGGCTTCTCCAGTGTGGTAATGTCAGGCGGTGGGATTTCGACCTCTCTGGCAAGTCAGTCACTGGCGGAATTTGCTGATGAGAATAAATTATAGGAAATTGTAAGCTATCGACAGGGTTGTAGAAGATTGGTAAAGAACACTGAAGTTTTATGCTTCTGAAGCTCTTGGTGCTGTTCAGAGGCAAGAGTCAGTAATTCATTCAGTTATATTTATTGAATGCTTACTGCGTACAGAGCACTGTAGTAAGTGCTTAGGAGAGCACAATATGACATTAAACAGACATATTCCCAGCCCACCACTGTACATCTCATCCTACCCTCTCATTTAATCGAGGAGCAGCAGGGTCCAGGAGCACAGGCGTTTGAAGCAGAACACGCGGATTCTGGTCTAGTTCTGCCACTAGCCTAATGTGTGACCTTGGGCAATTTACATAACCTTTCTTTTGCTTCAGTTTCCTCCTCTGTAAAATGGGGATAAAATACCTACTTTCCCTACCTCTTTAGATAAGTGAGACAGACAATAGTGCAATCTGAGAATCTTGTCTCTACCCCAGTGTTTAGCAATGTGAAGCCTGGCACCTAATAAGCCCTTAAATCCCATAATCATTATTATTAAGACAGAACAGATTCTGATTTCTGCTCCCCTCCCCTTTGATGTTATAAAATCTCTTTTTAAATGCCTACTAGGTCAGTTTCAATCTGCAGATTGCCCCAGATGACGGGTCAAACGTTGATGAATCACGGTCCGGTATCGTTTTCCTTAGGCTTGCCGCCATAACCGCGAATGGAGATTATACCTTAACATCTGCTCTTGTTAGAAACAAAGCAGGGCTCATACACCAGATGGATGGCTGGTTGCTGTCACTGGGAAATAAAGGGAGCAATTATCAGGGAGTTCATTCATGGATAATCAATAGCCTGGCGAACTGCAGGCCGTCGCTGATTCACTGTTCTTGTCTCTCTTCCTGCCCCACCTCTTTTCCTCCCAACTCATCGTCCACCCACACCAGGAGTCACCTGGTCAGAGCTCTTCCTCTGAGAACCGGCCAGCCAGTTTGGTCCACCTACTCGTTCTCTGCTGTGGGAGCGTTCCAATTCAGGACATTGTTTTAATAAAAATAATGAAAATCTGATTTGACTTGGTTAATGGACCTAATTAAGGCTGATATGCATTTTTTCAAAATCATCCTTCTAGTTCCAGTTTTCCTTAAACGCCCATCCAAACTAGGACAGCGGGGGAGAAGAGCAAGGTTTAGCTCCGTTCCAGTTATGGAGTTAAAATTTCCTTCTCTCTCCTTGATGAGTCAATTCTCCCTTTGACCAAGCACCGAATGGGGAGCGTGGTGAACTCACAGGCATGAGAAACGTGTGGGTATGTGGGGTTTGGGGAGCCAGAAGATCTTGAGAACGGAGGCTTTTATGACATCCTCCCGCCTGCCTTAACTTGTGGTGATATGAAAAGCAGGAGAGAGGAGATGCAGTCTTTGGTGCTAGCATGTCATCTTTTATTACCCTACTTTTGTCCCCAGTATCTGAATCGGGAACAAAGAACATTGAGCAGCATTTCTTAATCCAGTACTTTTAGGTGCATGCATATTGCTGACTGTCAGGATCATTCTTAAGTCAGGTCTCTCCTCCAAATAGTCTCTCATTTAGCATTTGCACATACATTTATTGAGCTCCTCCTGAATGGCAGGCATTGAACTTAGCACTTGAGAGAGTATCACAGTAGCAGATGTTAATTCCTAGCTGTCGAGGAAAGTGGAATTTAATGTGGAGGGCAAAACAGGTGAATATTATTTACAGATAATGAAATTGGAGGTGGGAGAGACTAAGGATAAAGCAGGAAGCTACACAACATAGGATGAAACAGCTGAACAGATGAGTGATCAGAAATATTAGAAAGCATGGGTGTTGAATTGATGGGATGTTGAGAATTAATTGGGGAAGGCTACCCTGGAGGAGCAGGAGCAGAGCTTTGAGTAGTGGGAGAGCTGTGGTTTAAAGGATTTGTGCTGGGGACGGGGGAAGCAGGAGAGTTGAGAGCCAAGTGCATTTAGAACGTGAGCTTGGGAGAAGCCAAGAGTGTGAACTGAGGCAGAGCGAGTGAAAGGAGCCAATGAAAATGGCTGGCGGAGAGCTTTGAAATCAAAGATGAGCAGTTTCTATTTCTACTTGATGGAAACAGGTAACCATTGGAGGTTTTCCAAGAGTGGAGAAATGCGTGCTGAGCGATGCTTCGAGAAGGTGATCTATGCGGTAGCGTGAAGTATTGCCTTAAGGGGGAGAAGATGGAGTCCGAGGAGCTAGCGGGAAACACAGAAGCTTGGCAGGGGCATTATTGCTGCCAGGATGGAGTTTAATATGGAGGGGTTTTCTTGGGATTTTAAAGAATGATATTCTGGGAGCATTTGAGAACTTCACAGTGCTGGCCTGGGATGGGAAGACACAGCACTCAAAGTCAGTCAATCAGGCCCAATAAACAGTTTTAACAAGCTGGACTCAGGTGAACTCTGAAAACATGGCTTTGGATCAGCCATGGGTTCAAATTTAGAACACTAAAGTGCATCGGACAGCCTCTCCAGAGCGTCACTTTTGTGTTCAAAATTCAAATATGCAGCTGATTCAAAGTCCTCTTCTAAGTGTTCTTGCTAGTCCAGATACAATTTTTCCAGCTTGTTTAAACTCTGTATTTGTAACCCACGGTTAGTGAAAGAGAAGCTGAGTTTTCTCTCAAATCTCTGGGGCGAATTAAAATACTGCCTCCCTTTTTTAATAAGCAAGTTATTTTGTGCAGTAGCAAACCAGGTCAAAAAATGATGTTTTAATGTGATGATGATGATGATATTTAAGTGCTTACTATGTGCCAAGCACTGTTCTAAGGGTAGATACAAGATAATTAGGTTGTCCCACATGGGGCTCACAGTCTTAATCCCCATTTTACAGATGAGGTAACTGAGGCACAGATAATTTAAATGACTTGCCCAAAGTCACATAGCTGATAAGTGGCAGAGCCGGGATTAGAACCCACGACCTCTGACTCCTAAGACCGGGCTCTTTCCACTAAGCCACGCTGCTTCTCATGTGAAAACGGTGCCCATTTTATCGTGTTCAATGAACTGATTGGAAACAACTCACCCCCCAGCCCCCACCCCAAGAACCCCAAGAAACAAACAGTTCTGTAAGCCCAGGCTTCCGTCCATGCCAAGGAACGTGCGTTCCCTAACCAGGAACATGGGAATGTCCATTCTTCACCTTTGCCCAGGTTGTCTGCCAAAGCTGACCTGGTTCAAAGGGAGAATCATCTCCCAAGAGCCATGACCCCTAAAGTCACAAACAATTCAGGATGTCCGAGTTTGAACGACAGACTCACTGGGAGTGGAGCAACTGCGGATGCAGATGGGCATCCACAAGTATACCGAGCCCAAGGGCGGCCGTCGTGGCTCTAATCCTTCCTCAGCTTGGCGCTTTACAACAGCTAGCTGTATCCCCAGGAAACAGCAGGAAGAGGAGGGGGAGTTGGACTCTGCATTTTCTGAAATGAGGAGTTCCTACCGTATAGTTTCATTCCCTCTAGGAATATCTTCTTCGACCACTAATGACCACTTTCTGCATGAACGAACAAGGACAGGGCACCCAGAATTGAGATCTATAAGCAATCAGGACTGCCTGCTGATGTCTTCTAGGGTCCTACCAAGTGTGCCTTAAAATTACCATGAGGGGGTCAAACATGACTGGAATAATTATATTGTGAAATCTTCATGACAGTGGAATCGCCTGGCTCGGTCCAAATTCAGTACGATATCCGTGATTCAGTATTTTTTCATCCGATTCCTACGATCTAAACACATCACTGAAACTGCTTTCCCCTATAGCATATTCCTGTTACTCTAACCTCTCTATTTCTATAATCAAGATTGATGAACATTTTTTAAAAAAGACTAGGAAACTTGGTGTTCTAGTATTGAAAGTATTTTAGCTCTGTATTGCAATTGTGCATAATTAAGATGAGGGGGAGGGGGAGGTCAGGGAGAAGGGTGCCTATGGAGACGAAGAGGGCAAGTTTTGACCCTGAATAATGCTTCCTTTTCCCTCCCATATCCCTTTTTATGACTAACCTAATAAAGGCAATATTCATCACCGAAGTCTTGTGGTATATTCAGCTGCATTAGTCATAACCCACACCCTTCAACATTCCTCAAATCAGACTGAGAGTATGAAAGAAAATCTCATACTGTACACGACAGAAATGTCTTTTCCTTTGTAGGATGAAATGTGGCTATAATATCTATATAAAGATGAGACCCGGGGGTGATTAAGACTATAAATCAAGGAAGTCTGCAGATGGGCTAATTTTTAAAAGTTGTTTTATTTGGAGCAACTTAAGCTAGTTATTCTTAGGAAAGATTAATGGCCTTTCTCTAGAAGCGCCGACAGGCACAGGGCTCCAACTATCGTCTTTATTTCTCTCAGAAGAGATGCAGTGCCAGTTCCTTGAGAGGGAGTTTAATAATGTTTCCTTCAGAAGCTCAACTCTCCTGGTGTAACTTAAAGGACATTCTATCCCGTTTGGGTCTTCCATCTATTCCCGTTAAACCCTAGAGAACCATAGATTTGTGTTTGTTAATCCTAAAATGCATTGCAAGAAGCCAGTTCATCTTAGGAACATGATTTAAAGTGATCTTGAAAACCAAAAGTTTGTTGCTGATGGGTTTCAAAAGATGAGAGTTCACTGGAAGGAATTCCCAACAGGAGCTGTTCTGTGGATGGGAGATTTCCGGCACAATCACAAGCTGCCCTGAGCCAAAAGGGTTTGGTGGTGGGTCTCCTCATTGATTCTGGTGTTAATTTACAGAACTCAGTCCAGTCTTTGAGGAGAGGGGATTTCATTGCCTTCCACTTTGGAGGGATTGGATTGGTGAATTGGAGTGAAGGTGTGGGCTGAAAGTTTTCCAGAATGGCTAACTCAGAATTTGGCTAGCAGTGGCCAAATCAAAATCTGGAGTGAAAGCCTCAACAGAACCGGAGGACCCAAGATTGGAAACGGGACAGTGCTCGGTGACTTAAAGTGATAATGTGATTAGTATAAAGAGTTGAGAAAATTTTCAGTGCAGATTTTATGTTAACAAGAGTTTGGTGGCAGGAACATGTTGGTAGCCAAGTTATTTCTTTTTCCATACCTCTTCCCCCAAATCCTGCAGCATATTGAGTCTTTGCCTGTGAATGAATTTTCATTTTGTAATATTCTGACGTTCTTACAGTGTGCCACATGGTTGCCTTGCATGGATAACATTTTCCAACCCGTCTAATTCACAGTGTGGAGACTGTCACTTTTCTCCCCTGTAATGTTTCTTCCAAGCGCTTTTGCCAGGGTGACTTTGCTTAGGTTTGAAGATCTGTTCCCTAGTTGAAGCCATGTCCTGGCAGGCTATGCTGGGCTAATCCCATAACAGAGTAAAGCAAAAAGGCAAGAAAGGTGTTGTTGGTTACTAGATGGAGAGATGGTGGCAACTCCTCCAAATAACCTTGTTCTTTGGGCTCTTGGGAGAGTACGATATAAGAGATCTTGGATAATCCCCCTACCCACTCTTTTTGGCCAGGGCTGCCGAATTCTCAAAGAATCCTAGAGCCCTGGGGAATTCTGTGAAGGACAAAAACTCCATTAATTCTATTTATTGAGTGCTTACTGTGTACAAAGCACTCACTATACTAAGCACTTGGGAGAATAGGGTATAACAGAGTTGTTAGAAACGTTCTCTGCCCACAATGAACTTACGGTCTAGAGGCGGAGACAGACATTAATATAAGTAAATTACGGATATGAACATAAATGCTGTGGGGCTGGGGGAGGGGTCAATAAAGGAAGCAGATCAAGGTGACGCAGAAGGGTGTGGGAAAAGAGGAAATGAGGGCTCCTCTTGGAGGAGATGCGCCTTCAATAAGGCTTTGAAGCGGGGAAGAGTAATTGTCTGTCGGATATGAAGTGGGGGGCTGTTCCAAGCCAGAGGCAGGATGTAGGCGAGAGGTTGGCGATGAGATAGATGAGATTGAGGTATAGAGAGTAGGTTGGTACAGAGGAGCAAAATGTGCAGGCCGAATTGTAGTAGGAGAGTAGCGAGATGAGGTAGGAGGGGCAAGGTGATTGTTATTCTGAGAGGAAATGGAAGCTCTCCTTGAGCAGAGATTCCTCAGTCTGTTTCTGTACCTCATGGAGCCTCTCCGGAACAGGATTGGTGTGGAAAGTACGGTTCTCTCTAGGATATTCCAACAGATTCTCTGTGGGGCCAGTGGGCTAGGGCAGACCCCCGGCCAACCCTCTGGATCAGAGGGTCTGTTGGGACCACAGACCCTGAATCTGATAGACACTTAGGGGCCCAGTTGGAACTGGTGTTTGTAGGGTTATGTCCACACAGGATGGACTATCCCCTGAATAAAATAAGTGAACACAGCAATGTACAACATCAATTGGTCCTCATTGCTGCTAGTATGGTACATAGGAAGTCGTCTTTTCAAGGAATTGAAAATATATACTATTGTGCCTTGTGAGGAAGTTACTGTTTCCGTGCCTTGAGGAAAACTCGATTTGTAACGCTCACTGTGTCCTCTACGCACTTGTACACAAGTGCTTCCTTCCGACACTGTCACACTGTATCCACGCAGCCTTATGTTATCAGACAAATGTTCCTTAATTCAGCAACAGCATTCTAGATAAAACATGCACCAAAAGCATGTGTTCTGGCAGTACTGAACATCTTTATATTTTTGAGTTCTTTGAAAATCTCAGTCTTGTGGTGAGTAATAGTTGTCTGTGTGTTTCCCAGTGGTGGATTTTGTAAAGAAAGGGGAAAAAGGTTTTAGTCAAATTTGTATTTAGTGAAGTGTCCCTCTTCATAGGGAATGTGCCTCAGGTATATTAAAATGGACATTCACGGATAGGACATCATTTTCAAGTCGGACTGTTTTCACCTGGGGATTATTTTTCATCCTTCACCTATAGTCGCTGATTTGTCCAGTTTTTATAATAATAATAATAATAATAGATGGTATTTGTTAAGCGCTTACTATGTGCAAAGCACCATTCTAAGTGCTGGGGAGGTTACAAGGTGATCAGGTTGTCCCACGGGGGGCTCACAGTTTTAATCCCTGTTTTAAAGATGAGGTAACTGAGGCCCAGAGAAGTTGTGACTTGCCCAAAGTCACACAGCTGACACTTGGCAAAGCCGGACCCATGACCTCTGACTCCAAAACCCATAATTTTTCCACAGAGCCACGCTGGTTCTCTTCTCTTTTATCTCTGTAATGTTTGTTCCTTGAGCCAGGCCAGAGCAAAAGTGGAGGGAGGAGAAATTGGCCGGTCACGTTATGTCCCGTGCCAAGTGGGGTCTGAATCATCAGTAGCAACAGCCCAAGCACTGCCTCTTCCCCACCCCCGACGGGAGAGTGGCTTTGTCAGAGGGAAGCCGTATTGGGGGTGGGGTGGGCCATCACTTGGAGAAGAAGTTGAAGCAGTCAATTCCTATCCCTAGGTCAGTGGCAATCACAGAGCCTCCCATTTAGAAACCCCAGACACCACTATTTTTTTTTCAGTGGTGTTTGTCAAATGCTTACTGTGTGGTAAAGAACATTCTTAAGTGGCTGGGATAGATACAGGTTAGTGTCCCTGTCCCCCATGGGACTCATGGTCAAGTAGGAGGGAGAACAGGTGTCGAATTCCCATTTTACAGGTGAGGGAACTGAGGCACAGAAAAGTTAAGTGACTCACCCAATCATCATCATCATCATCAATCATATTTACTGAGCGCTTACTATGTGCAGAGCACTGTACTAAGCGCTTGGGAAGTACAAATTGGCAACATATAGAGACAGTCCCTACCCAACAGTGGGCTCACAGTCTAAAAGGGGGAGACAGAGAACAGAACCAAACATACTAACAAAATAAAATAGAATAGATATGTACAAATAAAATAAATAAATAAATAAATAGAGTAAAAAAATATGTACAAACATATTTACATATATACAGGTGCTGTGGGGAAGGGAAGGAGGTAAGATGGGGGGACGGAGAGGGGGACGAGGGGGAGAGGAAGGAAGGGGCTCAGTCTGGGAAGGCCTCCTGGAGGAGGTGAGCACAGTCACACAGCAAAGTGGGCAGAGACAGGATTAGAACCCAGGTATTCTGGCTCGCGGGCCCATGCTTTGTTCACTAGGCCGTGCTGCACCACTTCCCCCTGGCTTGACAACTCTGTCTTGCCTTCACCCCTCCCCAGCTGCTGAAGCAACAAGGCCTACGCGCCACCTCTTGTTCCTCGGTTGGTAAACCTAGGTCCACCGGCTCAATGTGATCCCTGGAACAGAGCGTGGCTGTGGGAATCTGGAGACCCAGACTGTAAGCCCATTGTTGGGTAGGGACTGTCTCTATATGTTGCTGATTTGTACTTCCCAAGCGCTTAGTTCAATGCTCTGCACACAGTAAGCGCTCAATAATGAATGAATGGATAGTCTTGGCGGGACAGGTAAGCAAACGCCTTTTGCGGGGTCTCTGCCATCGGCGGAGAAGGTTGCTGCCCAAAGAACCACCCAGGGCATTTATGGGGTGGAAAAGCCCAGGAGAAATCTCAAAAGATGGCTCACAAATGTGGGCGGCGAAGACGGCAGGCGCTACCAAGACAACCCCTTGCTGATTCATGGCTTCACAGCCCAGCATTGGCACTGCGCCATGGTCTTTCTAGCTCTCCTGCCCGGCATCACCCTGAACTCCAGCCTGCCTACTTGCTAGCTGAATTCTGTATCCTCTGGCTTCCCGGCTGGCCAGGATGAGAGACTTCTCCTCATGGCCCCGCGTAAACCACTAGCTCTCTAATCGATGGTATTTAATTCCTCTGCGGGTTCTCAGCCCTGAATTCTCAGGACATTAGCTCTTCTGTTGTTTTTGACTCTTTGTCTTGGGAAGGTAGGAAGGTACTGCTTTTTAGGGGATGGGGTGAGGAGAGTCTCCAGGGGACCCCATAGGGGTTAAGTGGGCTCACGGGAACAATCACATTCAAGCCAGTTTTGATTTGACCACAGATATCCCAATGGAAAAAGGGCAAGACTTGTCAGGCAGGGCTGGGCAACGTCCTTCTTTGCCACCCATGATTCTAGCGCCAATAGCTGATCAGATCGTACCATTTCATTCCACTTAGAGTGCAGTGTCCAAGGACAAGCTGCCTGGTTTTAATGATTTAAAAAACCTGAGCCATGGGAAAAAAATCCCATAAATGCTCAATGCTGTCTTAAATATAGGCGTTTGCCCTTGCCGTGTGCTTTTATCCTAAATATAGAAGACACCCTTTACAAACCGTTTTCATAGAAGCAAAAAAATCCTATTTGGAGCAGCAAAAAGAAGGGAGCCACTGATATTTTTTTTTTCTCCTCCTGTTAAGTGGAATACAAAGCATTTCCTGTTGCCATGGCTGCCCAATCTTTGGAGTAATTATTGATTTTTTTTGTTATTACCTTTAGCTCTTTCTGCTGACCATACACTTTTTGGCTGTTTGTGATATATGCAGCAAGCCTCCTGATTGAGTTAATATTATCCAGAGACCTGAAATTGTAGTGGAGCCTGAGATCTATGTGAGAAAAGTGGCTCAGTTGGCTTTTTCCTTTGAAGCAATTTAGCCCTGAAAAAACCTTGCTTTGGGATGGTGGGGTTAGGCGAGGGTGGTGGTGAGGATAAGACTGTATCTGAAGGTTTGAGGGGGATGCGTTTTTAAAGAAAGTCCCAAAGAAGGTTTCTAGAATGAGCATTCCCCCCCCACCCCAAGCAACAGATCTTCCTCAAAACAGTGACAGTTGGTGGGGGGTTGAATAACATAATTTAAAAATGAAAATAAAATGGAAACGAAGTGCTGTTAGAGAGAGGTGGGAGGGTGGTAAGTGCATGTATTTAAATCAGCAGGAGGCCTAGCCAGTTGTAGGGCATTTCTCTCAGGCAGAGCTGAGCACAGCTGACGCTTGCCTCTGGAGGCTGTCATTTTGAAGAAATCACATGCAGTATTCATAAAAGGAGAACAATACTTGCTGTCAAGTCAGTTACAAGGCAAGAGTTCGCTCAGGGAGACCTGACAGTGTCAGAAACCATTAAAGCAAAGCCAAAATGTCTTGGACATTTCAGCAGAACTCTGAGATGAATTAATGCCCTTGACTCGATTTTTAAACACCTATTTGTTTTATGCAGTGTGCACTACTTAGAGAAGTAGGCTAGTAGCAAAAGGGGAACAATTCCACCATAATTTTTACCATCTGCAGTTGTTTCTGTATTATACTGCACCAAAATCTAATGAGAAGCAGTAACGGAAGAAGGAAAAAAAGGTTTTTTTTTCTGGTCTTTGAAACACCAAATGGTATAAGAAAATAAATTTGATTCTGAAGCAGTGAAAACTAGAACCTAATCCTCCCTCCAAAATGGCTTAAACCAAAAAAAGGTGTGCCAATTTTTCCCATAGTGTCTACTGAAGGCAAAACAAAATTAGTTACAGTAGTCACCGGTTTATTAGCTCAGTATTAGCACATTCTGCAAACCTCTAACAGCAAACACTACTTAAAGGGCAGCGATAATTGGCTGCCTCTGTTGTAAAACTTGCCCCAGACTAGACTTTTTTCAAGGTGTTCCCATGTTTTTATTTATAGATGGCTGACTCTCTGCAGGGACATGTCCATGAGATAGTTTACTAGATGGGGATAATTGCATTACCTCAAAAACACTTCATCCGAGGTTCTCAAAGAGCTTCACAGTCATTATTCAAGCTCTTCAACCTGCCTGAGACATGGGGAATCATTGGAGGCATTCTAAGTGTTGGGGGGAAACAGGCACATGGGTCAAATTCAGTTTGATAGTTACCTGAATGACTGGATGTCTAGAGGATCGTGGAAAATAACTCAGGATGCCCAGACTATGCCCTGTCTAGACTTCTCCAAAGTTAGCATTCTTTGCCTCGCAGCACAGATGTCATTTTCATTAATAGGAATTTGTTCTCTGCCTGATGTGAAAGCAGTATTATGCAATGCTGTGACATACTGCTAGGGACGGATAACTATAAAACTGGTAATGAAGGCTTACATCATACCTTATTAAGCACGCTAACCATCGTGGGACCTGGCAGCCTGAAGATCAAAGAGTGCGAAGACCATGTTGAGACTTCTAGCCGAAGTGGTCCCGCTTTGATACAGATTCAGCATCTGTTAGCTCCTTGGACAACTGTTTTTTTTTTGTGTTTTTTTTTTTTTGCCTCACCCTGACTGCTGTCCAAGTGGCTTGTGAGACATCCAGATCTCCCACTCTAGAAGCCTTTCTAGATTAAAGTAACACCGGGGTTCCACCGAAGCAATAGCCAGAACCCCATCCGTCAGGCTCCTTCTCGATCTCCATTCCTGGAACATTGGTTCACAGCCAGGCAACAGCTGCAGTAAGAGTGGTCATTGCCAGAGAGTTGATCGGGAGCGACCATGACATAATAGTGTCGATTGAGACAGGGCCGTCTGGTGAGGGAGGAAGTTGGTGCTGGAATTCAACAATCAGAGCACTGAACCAAGCGCTTGGGAGAGGTCAGCACACTAGAGTTGGTAGCCATAAACCTGCCCTTAGAGTACAGTAGATGTTTTATTGGATCAGCAAGAGTGGCAGTGATTGCTTGATGATGCTCCATCTGGCTTTAAGGATCACATCGTGCTTCGGTCAGTGCGTTATAGTAATAATAATTATAATGGTATTTGTTAAACGCTTACTTTGTACCAAGTTCTAAGCGCAGAGCCCAGGTTATCAGGCTGTCCCACGTGGGGCTCACAGTCTTAATCCCCGTTTTACAGGTGAAGTAACTGAGGCACAGAGAAGTTAAGTGACTTGCCCAAAGTCGCACAGCTGACAAGTGGTGGTGTCAGGATTAGAACCCATGACCTCTGACCCCCAAGCCCGGGCTCTTGCCTCTAAGCTAAGCTGCTGCGTATGTCCCCATTGTGATCCATTCTAGTGGATCACTTCTTTGAAGACCTAAACCATGCTATATTAAGGCTGCCCCACAAAAGAATCTGTATCGATATTCTAGAAACCTAGCAACAGTCTGACCTGTATATATGTATATACGTTTGTACATATTTATTACTCTATTTATTTTATTTATACATATTCTATTTATTTTATTTTGTTAATATGTTTTGTTTTGTTGTCTGTCTCCCCCTTCTAGACTGTGAGCCCACTGTTGGGTAGGGACCGTCTCTAGATGTTGCCAACCTGTACTTCCCAAGCGCTTAGTACAGTGCTCTGCACACAGTAAGCGCTCAATAAATACGATTGAATGAATGAATGACCTAGTGGAAGGAGCACGGGCTTGGGAGTCAGAAGACCCGAGTTCTAATCGCAACTCCCCCACTTGCCTGCTGTGTGACCTTGGGCAAGTCACTTGACGTCTCTGTGCTTCAGGATCTCCTTCTGCAAAATGGGGGACTCAATGCCTGTACTCCCTCGTACTTAGACTGTGATTCCTATGTGGGAGAGGGAAATTTTATTTTGTTAGTATGTTTGGTTTTGTTCTCTGTCTCCCCCTTTTAGACTGTGAGCCCACTGTTGGGTGGGGACTGTCTTTATATGTTGCCAACTTGTACTTCCCAAGCGCTTAGTACAGTGCTCTGCACACAGTAAGTGCTCAATAAATACGATTGAATGAATGATTGATTGATTGAGACCGATCTGCTGATCTGGTATTTAGCCCAGTGCTTTGTGCAGTGCTTGTTACTTAGTAAGCACTTAACAAATGCCACTATTATTAGTAGTAGTTGTGTTATTATTAATGATAAATATTATTGCCAGAGATGGTTGCCATTTTGAGACATAGCCCAAAGTCTCAGTTACCTAGGACAAACACAAATGACACTTTTCTTAATGTGCCTATGAGAACATTGTGTTTCATCGGGCAGCAAAACACAATACCTAGCGGATGCTGCTTTGCTCCCAAACAGTTCCGTCTAGTAGATGATATCACTCTATGTCACTATTTTAGACAGGATGTCTTGATCACATGTTCTAAAAGAGAAACGTCCATGCTGTTTGACCGTCATTTTGTGGCTAGTGAGTGAGATTTGAGCCGGCACTGCCAGGGCACCATTGTCATAAGCTACCCACAAATAAGCTCAAACATCGTGTGGTAGCCAGCAGAATGGATCGAGCCGTCGACTCACTCTCATTTTTTTTTAATGGCATTTGTGAAGTGCTAAGTGCCGAGATAGTTCACAAGCAGTCAGGTTGGTCACAGTCCATGTCCCAGTTGGGGCTCAGAGTCTTAATCTGATTTTACAGATGAGGGAACTGAGGCACAGAGAAGTGAAGTGACTTGCCCAGGTTCACAGAGCAGACAAGTGGAGGAGTCAGACTTAGAAAGCGGGTCCTTCTGACGCCTAGCCTCTGTCCACTAGGCCACTCTGCTTCCGATTGCCCAGCTCTTGAGCCTTCATGGAGAGTATTCAAGGGTGCTCTCTACCACATGGCTGCAGCTGTTCTTGTCCCTGCTAAGGGAAAACATCAGCAGTGATTCATACATGGTAGGGAGGGCAAATGACTGCTGGCAACCATGCGTAATCAACGTCGAATGGCGATGAACAACAGGAATTCCTCTGAGGGAGAGAAAACTAGCTCTCCAGTTCACCAAACCACTAGCCTAAGTCCGACAGGCCCATTTATAACTTCTCCCTCACCTAGCACAGTCACGTTTCCTCAGTGGGTAGACGGGCAGGGAAACAGCATATAGCCAAGGGCATGTAAGAATTTGTACGTAATAATAATAATTACGGTACTTGTTAAGCTCTTACTATGTGCCAAGCACTATTCTAAGCACGGCTGCATTGTAGTCCCATTGCCGGTCTGCAGTACATTTGAGGAAGTTTACTCACCTGTGGGTGATAGGAAAAGGGATGGGATTCTGTAGGATAACTTATCTGGTGGTGTTAGTAATAGTAGGAGCAGTGGAATGGTATTTCTTTTCGTTCTTGCTTTGTGCAGAACACTATACTAAATCCTGGGGAAGAATATATAGGTGGAAATTAGATACCGTCACTGGCCCTCAAGGGGCTTGTGAGTCATTACCCAGTTGCCAGGTCCATTCATTCAATCGTATTTATTGAGCTCTTAGTGTGTGCAGAGCACTGTACAAAGAGCTTGGAAAGTACAATTTGGCAACAGAGACAATCCCTACCCAACAATGGGCTCACAGTCTAGAGTCTACTTGGGTGATCCTTTGGGGCATTTAGAAGTGCACTTTCAATTACTTTGAGTTTTTGTTTATCTGGTCCCGGGGGCACTTTGGACCTCCATTCTGTGATGGTTTCTGTGGTATCTTCTCAGACTCCTCAAATGATATGCATGGCCCCCATTAGGTCCCAGAAAAAAACCTTTCCCATCTAGTGAGATGGAATTGTATTTCCTTTTTTCTAGAGTTCCCTGTTTCAAATAGAGCCTTTTTAATTGTAAATATGGGGAGTATATGATTAACAGGATTGTCTTAATCATGTTTTCTTGGAAATTATGAATCAGAATCTAGAATGTGACTGTGAGTAATTTCCCTCTGTGGTTTCAAAACCAGATATTAACGTTCTTAGTGAATTTAATTTTACTCAGATGAAGCAAGATCAGTCATTCACATTTTTAAGCTGTAGAGAACGATTAGATGATTTCCAAATTGAATGCACTAAACATGATTTTGTCAAGTCATGGTGAGTGAAGAGGTTTTATTGGGAAGAAACTCCCTCTCTGAAATTGCCCTGGAAAGGACCTAGGCTCAGAATTGAGAGAGGAGAGGACTCAGTTTGTCAGCCTAGAAGTCAGGACACCTGCTTTGAAGACAACAGAGAAATTGGGCTTTGGCCAGTTAGATTTAGATTTAGCCAGACTGAGTCAATAGCCACACAACGGGCTCCCAAAGGAGGCCTTCTGCACACTTATTTAGTCCGAATTGAGCTTTCCATTTAACTGCTGGTTGCCCTTTGACCTCAGATGGCCCTTGTGCCTCCAGACCCCACATTTTAGTGAACTCTCATTCTACCTGCCTCTCCTTTCTTCTTCTCTTCTGTTCCATTTTTGTGGCAATTTGTGTCTGTGGAGGGACTCAGTGTGTGTACTGCTTGGGTTCCATTAACTGATGGAAACAGCTAGGGGGGAAAGAAGAATTGGAAGCAGTGAGGCCCAGTGAAAAGAATGTGAGAGTGGAAATCAGGAAACCTGGATTTTAATTCTGGTTCCACCACTTACTTGCTCTGTTTGACGTGGGCCAGTCAATCAAACTACCCTCTGCCTCACTTTCCTCAGATGTCAATTAAATACTTGTTCTCCCTCTCACAAGGAGTTTACAGTCTAGAGGAAGAGACAGGTGTTAAAATAAATTACAGATAGAGGAAATGACAAAGTGTAAGGATTTGTACCTAAGTGCTGTGGGGTGAATATCAAGTGCTTAAGGGGTAGACTCCCGTAGACCATGAGCCCTACGTGGGACAAGCAGTGTGTCCGATCTAATATCTTGTTTCTCCCCTTTGCTTAGCACAGTGCTTGACACATAAGAAGCACTTAACAAATACTACGGTTATCATTATTATCATTATTAAGCAGTGAACTGGTGGTTGTTTAGTTGCTGTTTTCAATCCCAGTGGCCCAAACAGTCTGGGTCTTCTCTAGGAGGATGAGGAGGAAGAAAGGTTTTGGGCTTTCCTTTGGCGGGGGGCTGGACTTGGTGACAGTGGGATCCAGGGGTCTGGGCTGGGACAGGACATTCCTTGTCAATCAGCCAATCAATATTTACTGGGTGCTTTTGGGCAGAGCACTGTACTAAGCACATAAAGCGTGATAGAGTTAGTAGACTTGAGTACAGCAGTGAGTGTTTTCCTCATGTGGAATTTTGCAAGAACGTAACACTCACGTTACAGAGGACGTGGGTGTCTGTGGGATTCAGTTGCAATTTTGGTGACCCCAGTAGTTTTTGCACACTATCAGTAAGGCTGATACAAAGCTTCTGAAGTATTCTACTTAAAAAAAAAAATCATCCAGACCTAGTTAGAAGTATTTCAAAAGCCCTAACCTGGAAATCCTAACCTAATATTGAGAATGGAAATTAACCTATATAAACTTTTTTTTTTAGCTAATTGCATAACCCAAATCTGGGTCAGTAATAAAATCATGAGAGCCAGAACTTCTGTAAGACTCCCTCTTTCCTCCATCCTGAATTTACAAAGAATAGGGTCAGGCTTAGATTGTGGAGGTCAAGAATCAATCAGTGGCATTTACTGAATGTGTAAGTGTGTTTGGGAAGTCAAGTGCAATAGATTCGGTAGACACAATCCCTCAAGGGGTTTACAATATAGTTGGGGGAGACACATTAAAATAAATTACAGAAAAGGGAATCGGCAAAGTATAAAGATACGGACACAAGTGCTATGGGGCTGGGGCTGGAGTGAGTATCGAGTTGTTCAAAGGGATCAGACCCAAGTGTGTAGGTGATGCAGAAGGGAGGATGACTTGTTGGGGAAATGAGGGTTTAGTCAGGGAAGAAATTGAAGGATCTTGAGGAAACACGGAACAAAAGCAAGCCCAGGTAAATTACTAGGGGACCAGAAACAACTTCAACACCATGAATGTCAGACAGGACTGCTTTTATAATAGGGAGGAGCTGGATGCCTTAGTGGTTATCCTTTGTCACCTTGGCCTGCGCTTCAAGACTTTAAGTGTTTAAGGGTTTAGTGCTGACCTCAGAAGACACTTGCAGGAGGTGAAGTTTGCATGAGCAAATAAATACTTGATGTTTAACTACAAAGCCTGGCCAGAGCCGCACCCCTCGGCACGTGAGACCTGAGGGAAATGTTGCTCCCATTTGCCCAAAAAAGAAAGAAATCTGGGGGTAGACTTACCCACTCATTCTCTGAAACACCTCTTGCCCACCACGGCCTGTGAGGGGTAAAAAACTCCCAGAAGCCTTTTGTGCTTCCTATAACCTTCTCCACTTTTCTTTCTTTTGGGATTATTGGATTCCGGGTCAATCATTCTTGTGTTTAGATTAGTCAAAATCCCAGTTTCTGGAACTAAACTCTAAGAGTGAACCATACCTGAAGAAGTACATGGAGTTTTCTTGTCATTGCTGACTGTTTCAACTTTGCTTTGAAACCCAACACACTACCTCCGAATCAGTTGGAAACACCTTTCCATTGGCTTTAAAGCACTCAGTCAGTTCCTTCCCTCCTGTCGTGCCTTGCTGATTTTCTATCGCAACCTAGTCTGCATACTTCGCTCCTCTAACACCAACCTACTCATGGTCAGACCTTTGCCCACATCCTCCCTCTGGCCTAAAAATCTCTCCCCCTTCATAAAACATGGCCCTGGAAGTTAGAAGGACCCGTGTTCTAATCCCAGCTCTGCCACTCTTCTGCTATGTAACCCTGGGCAAGTCACTTCACTTCTCTGTGCCTCAGTTTCCTCTTCTGTAAAATGGGGATTAAGACTGTGAGCCCCATGTGGAACATTGGCTCTATCCAGCCTGATTACTTTGATCTATCCTAGTGTTTAGTACAGTGCCTGGCACCTAGTAAGTGCTTAACAAATATCATAAAAAGTATACCCCAGACCATCACTCTCTCCACCTTCAAATCTTCCTTAGGGCCTCATTTGCCCTACTTGCTTTCCCTTCTGTATCACGTATGCACTTGAATCTTCAGCCCCAGGGCACATATGCACATAGCCATAATTTATTTCAGTGTCTGTTTCCTCTTCTAAAATATAAGATACACTACATTTGATCTTACTAAGTGCTTAGTACAGTGCTCTGCACACAGTAAGCGCTCAATAAATATGATTGAATGAATGATCTTAGCCAAAAGGCCAAGAAGTGTCTAGTGTTTTGTACACAGTAAGTGCTCAATAAATATGATTGAATGAATGAATGAATAAGCTTTTTGCAGGTAGGGCATGTGTCTTCCACTCTGTTGTGTTGTACTCTCCCAAATGCTTAAATAGTTCTCAGCATACAGTAAGTGTGCTTGGCACATAGTAAGCGCTTAACAAATACCATCATTATTATAATAAATGCTCTTCAGCTAGCCTTGATGAGAAAATATGGTTAAAGGAGCTTCAGAGATAGATTTTGAGTTGGGGTCTGCAAACTTTCTTGCTCTGGGTCCTTCCCGTAATGGGATGCTGCGGGCTGGGAATCAGAGGACCTGGGTTCTAATCCCGGCTCCTGCATGTCTGCTGTGTGACCTTGGGCAAGTCACTTCGCTTCTCTGTTCCCCCATCTGTAAAATGGGGACTAAGTCCTACTTGGGTCTGTCTAGACTGTGATCCCTGTGTGGAACAGGGACTGTGCCCAACCTGATTATTCATTCATTCATTCATTCAATCGTATTTATTGAGCACTTACTGTGTAGAGAGCACTGTACTAAACCCTTGGGAAATACAAGTTGGCAACTTGATTATCTTAGAGAAGCAGCGTGGCTCAGTGGAAAGAGCACAGGCTTGGGAGTCAGAGGTCATGGGTTCAAATCCCAGCTCCACCGCTTGTCAGCTGTGTGTGTGACTTTAGGCAAGTCACTTAACTTCTCTGTGCCTCAGTTATCTCATCTGTAAAACGGGGATTAAGATTATGAGCCCCACATGGGACGACCTGATCACCTTGTTTCCTCCCCAGTGCTTAGAACAGTGCTCTGTACGTAGTAAGTGCTTAACAAATACCAAAATAATTATTATTGTATCCATCCCAGTGCTTAGAGCAGTGCTTGGCACATAGCAACCACTTAGCAAATACTGCAATTATTATTATTAATAACAATAATAAAATAAGGTAATAGCATCAGTAAGCCAAAGAAATATACATTTATGTGGTTGCTGACATTCTGGAATGTTGTTAATATGCTCAATTAACCCATGACCTGGATTCTTTAAGGCTGTCTGATTTCTTCTAGGCCTTGGATCCAGGGGTATTTTAATTTCATTGCTAGAGGGTAAGAGTTTAAAGTGAGCATTACCATCATGTCCTGAGCAGAGAGAAGCCTGACCCATTAGAATAGAAGATGCTTCCCCATATGGGAATTTTGCTCCAGGAGGGAACATTTCCTGTAACAGGTTCACAGGAAACTAATCAACAACTTCTGCAGTTGTATTCCTCTCAATTGGTAAGTGTTCTCATGGATTTTATTGAAGAATTGAAGGGCAGAGGAGCTGAAATGTGGGGCATCTTGGAATCAACTCTTAGCTTTACCTCGAACCTCTATGTGGCTGATTCTCAAATCTACATGTCTAGCCTGACTGCTCTCCAGTCTTGAATTTCCTCCCAGCTCCAGGACTTTTTTTATTAATGACATTTGCTAATAAAAATGTAGTAAGCACTGGGGTAGATGCAAAATTGGGGCCCACAGTCTTAATCCCCGTTGAACAGATGAGGGAGCTGAAACGTAGAGAAGTGAAGTGACTTGCCCAGTATCACACAGCAAATGGTGGAGTCAGGAATAGAACCCAGGTCCTTCTGGCCCCCAGACCCATGCTCTTTCCACTAGTCCTAACTACATGGGAAGCAGCGTGGCTCAGTGGAAAGAGCACGGGCTTTGGAGTCAGAGGTCATGGGTTCGAATCCCCGACTCCGCCACATGTCTGCTGTGTGATCTTGGGCAAGTCACTTCACTTCTCTGGGCCTCAGTTCCCTCATCTGTAATGGGGATTAAGACTGTGAGCCCCACGTGGGACAACCTGATTACCCTGTATCCTCCCCAGCGCTTAAAACAGTGCTTTGCACATAGTAAGCGCTTAACAAATGCCTATTATTATTATTATCTCCAACTAGATATGCAGCTGCCCCCCCCCCCCCACCCAACTTAGTATGGGTAAAACTAAATGCCTTAATAGTACCTCCTCAACATGCCCCTCTTCTGAACTTCCCCTACCCTTGTCGACAACATCACAACTTCCAAACCAGTGTGACTTCTTTCATTCACTCCCATTCTGTCACCTCAGACATTTCCCGCATCTTACCCGCAATCTGTATCCCAAGACATATGCCAGGTTTCAGGCACCCTCAAATGTATGGAATATGGGGATTTTCTCTGCCCATTTTCTGATTTATCCCAGTGGAGGAAATGCCCTCTTCCAGTATTACGTTCAGCTTCTGCAGGTAGATCAGTTACCTTCTTCTCTAGCCATGCTTCCTCTCTGCCCTCCCCTTTTTCCAGCAATTTTCCAGAAATGCCCTCTTCCAGTATTATGTTCTACTTCTGCAGGTAGATCAGTTACCTTTTCCTCTTGCCATGCTTCCTTTCTGCCCTCCCCTTTTTCCAGCAATTTTCTGAACTGCTATCCCGACATCATTCCTATGCATGCCACTATTTTTTCCTCAACATGTCCTAATGACTCCAGAGGCTTTTTCTCAACAGCTGGGTTTGGGGCAGGGAGGTGAGGCTGTGAACTGGGAAAGAGAAAGGGAAGGGGAGGGATTTGAGTTTGCAAGTGCTTCCTCAGCAACAGCTGTTGCTATGATTGAAATTCAAACAAAGGGAAAAACAATTCCGGAATGCAGGGAGCCAAGTTCCGGGTGCTAGTGGTGGGAAAGCCACTAGGCATGGCCGGGTGAGGGGGAAAGAGGAAGAGGGAAGTGAGAAGAGATTGGCAGGGTAATTTTACAGCCCTGTCACTCTGGATAGTTCTGGAACAGAACCTCATTGCAGGTGAATCTTTGCAGAATGAACTCCATGATACAACCGTTCATGAATTTTTGATGAACCTAAGTTGGCTGTATTGTGAGTCGCAACGCATGTCCATACTCTACATTCAGCCACGCAAATTGTCTTTTTGCAGCACCATTTGGCGTGCAACACTTTCATTCATTCAGTCATATATATTGAGCGCTTCAGCACTTAGAACAGTGCTTTGCACATAGTAAGCACTTAACAAATACCATTATTAGTATTATTACTGTTGCAGAGCACTGTCCTAAACGCTTGGAGAGAACAAAATAACAGTAACAATAAAACACTTCCTTCCACCAGCTGATGCTAGCGTCCCAAATTTCACTTACAGAACGAAAGCACTTAACAAATACCATTATTAGTATTATTACTGTTGCAGAGCACTGTCCTAAGCGCTTGGAGAGAACAAAATAACAGTAACAATAAAACACTTCCACAAGCTGATGCTAGCGTCCCAAATTTCACTTATAGAAGGAAAGATCCATTAGCAGGCTCCCTCATACAGAGCAGATCTCTTTTCCAGCAACCCCCTCAATGCCCTTGCATTCCTTCCTCCCACCCCCAACTCTGCCATTTTCATGTCCCACCTCTGACTCACTGCTCTTGCCATATGCTGAGTAGGATTATCTCTCCAAGCTTCAAACCTTTCCTCCTTCCAGGAGCTACAAAAAACTCACCTCATGCAGGAAGCCTCCCCTAATTAACACTTCCACTGTCTTGGTTACACTCTCCACTACAGTTATCTTGGCATTTGTGCTTGTACATGTAATCTTTCAGTTATATGTTCCTGTTCTTAGGCTTGCTCACATTGCATTTTGGACCATCAGGTCCTTTAGGGCAGGGACCTAAATTTGTAATGCTTCAATCAGTCAGTCATATCTGTGTGCAGAGCACTGTACTAAGCACTTGGGAGAGTACAGTATATGCTGGTTTCATACACACCCAAAAGAGAAGCAGCATGGCCTGGTAGATAGAGCTTGGACCAGACAGAGAAGAACCCCCGTCTTACCTCCTTCCCTTCCCCACAGCACCTGTATATATGTTTGTACATATTTATTACTCTATTGATTTTACTTGTACATATCTATTCTATTTTATTTTGTTAATATGTTTGGTTTTGTTCTCTGTCTCCCCCTTCTAGACTGTGAGCCCACTGTTGGGTAGGGACTGTCTCTATACGTTGCCAACTTGTACTTCCCAAGCGCTTAGTACAGTGCTCTGCATGCAGTGAGCACTCAATAAATACAATTGATTGATTGATTGACCTGAGTTCTAATACTGGCTCTGACACTTGTCTGCCGGGTGACCTTGGCTAAGTCTCTTCACTTTTTCTGTGCCTCAATTACCTCATCTGTAAAATGGTGATTAAGACTGTGAACCCTAATGCCATTATGTCAGGGTTCTGCAGAAACCAGTCTCTGCAAAGTGATCCCCTGTGGCGTCACCTAGTTTTCTGCCACTCCCGGAATGCCCTGGATCTGTGAAGATTGGCATCTGCTCTAGTTTGAGACGTGCCTGTACTCTGGAAATATCCTCTTCAGTTTCTCCTCCCCCTCCACCACTCTTCCCTTCTCTACCCTGTTAGTATAAGTATCCAGACGGTCGGCTTCTGCGGAGTCTTGGTCAGCAGTGGGGATAGTGAATCCACAGTTTAAAAGCGTTTTGCAGTGCCTTTTTTCACCATGCTGTATGACGAATAAAGAGACACCTCAGAACGCTTTTAAAATGGCTTTCAAACTAAATGGGAGAGTCCACTGCGTGGCTTCACTCATTCTCTAAAGATAATTCATCCAGGAGATAATCTGTCCCCTGCCCCCCAGACTGTAAACTCCTTGTGGGGAGGAAAATGGGTCTGTTATATCATCATCATCATCATCAATCATATTTATTGAGTGCTTACTGTGTGCAGAGCACTGTACTAAGCGCTTGGGAAGTAGAAGTTGGCAACATATAGAGACAGTCCCTACCCAACAGTGGGCTCACAGTCTAAAAGGGGGAGACAGAGAACAAAACCAAACATACTAACAAAATAAAATAAATATTGTTATATTGTACTCTCCCAAGTGCTTAATACAGTGCTCTGCACACAGTAAGGGCTCCATAAATACGGCTGATTGACTGATTAAAAATCAGTGATAGTGATACAAATATTCAGGAAGCATTCACGTTGCAGACACGGCAGAAACATGAAAGCGTGGATTAAGTTCCAGGCTCTGGCAGCCTGGCAGAATGGTATGCATATTTAAATGAATATATTCTCTAGCAGACCAGCTACTTTACTATGTGACAGCTTCCCAGGCAGAAAATCTGAAATGGAAAGCCTTTTTTTTAAAAAAAATAGTCGTTTCTAAGGGGAGAAGATAAAATGCTTCTTTTAGTTCAGTTTTGATGTAGGTGAATTTAGTTGGGTCTCCAGCATCTGGTTGATTAAGACTTTTCATTCAGAAGATGTGCAAAACACAAGTGCACAAAACTGACCCTGGGGCTAATGTTTAATTCTGCTCTGATTTCAGGAGAGCTTCTCTCTGATGAATCTCAAAATCAAGAGA
This sequence comes from Tachyglossus aculeatus, assembly GCF_015852505.1. Classification (NCBI taxonomy): domain Eukaryota; kingdom Metazoa; phylum Chordata; class Mammalia; order Monotremata; family Tachyglossidae; genus Tachyglossus; species Tachyglossus aculeatus. Next base: position 11,622,377 of record NC_052083.1, on the reverse strand, counting down.
TTTCTGCAGCGAAGATTTATCAGGTAAAATCCCATTTAAGATGTACCCAGTTAAACCTAATACCACGGTGAGGGGAGAGGGTCTCCCCTTTCCTAGGACCTGCCTGAATTTCAGGGCTGTTTTCTGTTGTCTGTCAAATGGCTTTCGGGATCCCCCGCTCAAAGTCTGCTTCTGCCTGACTGGGGTATTCAGTCAGAAAGAAGCAGTCATGGCAGCGACAGGGAGCTCAGTGCCGGACAGCTGGCTGTTGCAAACATCTAAGCGGGGGAGAAGATGCCAAAATCCCACCCCTCACCTGCTGCTTGAAAGCAGACCAGCCTCTGCTTTATCTCTGTGCCCTCCGTACTGCCCTGGTCACCTCCTGTCCTGCCTGGAAATGCTCCCCAACGTTTTTGGTGTCATCCGACCCGCCCTGAATCCCTCAGAACCAAAAATGCCTGGGGACCAGATCCTGTAGCAGCAGATGCAGTGTCTATGCTTTGGAGTAAGAGCAGAAGCAAGGCTGCCACACAGGGCTGTAGTAGTGGGAGGAAAGGAGGGGCCTCAAAGAAGGGAGGGAGGAAGGAAGGGAAGGAGGTAGGGAAGGGAAGACTCCTCGCCTCTCTTTGTGTTTCTCCGTCTTTCAGTGCTAAGCCTGTTTCTTCTTCGTATCTATTCTTTGACCCTACCTGCCCTCTGTTTTGGTCTCTTGGTGTTTATGAATTTCTCTCCGACTCTCTGTGTCTCTCTCTCTCTCCCCCCACCCCTCTCTCTTTTTCTCTCTTTCTCCCTCCCTCCCCTAATTTTAGACCATTGGATTTCCAGAAGCTCCCTAGACACTTGCCTCCTGTACTACTTCAAAATGAAATCTCTCAGGTTCCTTTTCAGGTAGACAGACGATAGAAGAAAGTGCTTCCCTGACTGTTTCTATGGTTTTATAATGTTCTGGTCCTGTCTCTGGCTTGGGCACTCATTCGGCATTGAGTCCAGACGTATTGATGGCTCATGCTCATTTGTTGCAAGCCTTAGTATTCGGGGGAAATGTCCTTGACTCATATTTTTCTCTCCACCCTCGAAAGCTTTGCATCCCATGAAGCAAGACCTGACGAATGCATTCTTGGGTGATGTGTGAACCATTTTCATAATGAGAATGGAATGACTTTGCGCTGCCCACATTACTCTAATTGGCTTTCCCTCCACTTTAGTCAACACCCTTACTACTTCATCACCGTTCAAAATACAGTAGATGCAGGATATTCTGATTGGCATCTTAAAGCGTTAAAGAAACAATTATTATATAAATTGTTCATTGCGCTTACGGCATATAACATGTTTCCCTTCTCCCCTGAATAATCTGAGAGCATTGGAACGCATTTTGTTCAGCCTCAGAATGTTCTCAAGTGGTAGGATCAGTAGCCCGTGGCTCAGATTCGGGCCAGATGGTGACTGGAAAGCTGAATTGGGATGATGTCTGGTCTGAAAGGGTGGGGCTTGGAGGGCCCACAGTGCTACAAATTTCAGAAGTGCCCATAAGTATCGTCTAAATTCCTCCCTCCTCTCCCTCCCCACCATTGTCTCAGAGACAATCAGGCTGAGCCTAAAGAAAGTTGTGTTGGGCCTGGGAAGGGAATTTTGGCCCGTGCGGGGTGAGGAAAGAGAATACCGGGCCCCATTTAATAATAATAATTGTACTTGTGAAGCGCTTACTATATGCCAAGCTCTGTTCTAAGTGCTGGGGTAGATACAAGGTCATCAAATTGGATTCCTCTCCCCCTCTCCATCCCCCCCGCCTTACCTCCTTCCCTTCCCCACAGCACCTGTATATATGTTTTTACGTATTTATTACTCTATTTATTCATTTTACTTGTACATATTCTATTTATTTTGTTAATATGTTTTGTTTTGTTCTCTGTCTCCCCCTTCTAAACTGTCAGCCCACTGTTGGGTAGGGACCGCCTCTATATGTTGCCAACTTGTACTTCCCAAGAGCTTAGTACAGGGCTCTGCACACAGTAAGCGCTCAATAAATACAATTGAATGAATGAATGAATGAATGACTCAGCCCCCTTCGCACATGGGGCTCAACTCTTAATTCCCATTTTACAGATGAAGTAACTGGGGCCCAGAGAATCATAATAATAATGATGGCATTTGTGAAGCGCTTACTATGTGCCAAGTGCTGTTCTAAGCGCTGGGGTAGATACAAGGTAATCAGGTTGTCCCACGTGGGGCTCAGGGTCTTAACCCCCATTTTACAGATGAGGGAACTGAGGCACAGAGAAGTCAAGTGACTTGCCCAAAGTCACACAGCTGGTCAGTGGCAGAGCCAGGATTTGAACCCATGACCTCTGACTCCCAAGCCTGGGCTGTTTCCACTAGGCCAAGTGACTTACCCAAGGTCACACAACAGACATGTGGTGAACCCGGAATTAGAACCCTGGTCCTTCTGAGTCCCAGGCCTATGCTCTATTCACTAGGCCATGCTGCTTCTAGGAACACCAAAGCTAGGCAGGGATAAATGAATAAATACATCAGGATGGCATTTATTAAGCGCTTACTATGGGCAAAGCACTGTTCTAAACGCTGGGGAGGTTACAAGGTGATCAGGTTGTCCCACGGGGGGCTCACAGTCTTAATCCCCATTTTACAGATGAGGTCACTGAGGCCCAGAGAAGTGAAGTGACTTGCCCAAAGTCACACAGCTGACAAGTGGCAGAACCGGGATTCGAACCCTCGACCTCTGACTCCAAAGCCCGGGCTCTTTCCACTGAGCCACGCTGCTTCTCACAAACAAAGTCCGTCCAAGGTCAGAGCAGAGGAGTGGCGGAGCCAAGGCTATAACGGCATTCTAACTTCCCAAGCTTTGTCCAAGGGACTGGGCCTCCCATTCAGTCAGATAATAATAATAATAATAATGGCATTTGTTAAGCGCTTACCATGTGCAAAGCACTGTTCTAAGCACTGGGGGGATACAAGGTGATCAGGTTGCCCCACGTGAGGCTCACAGTCTTAATCCCTGTTTTACAGATGAGGGAACTGAGGCTCAGAGAAGTGAAGTGACTTGCCCAAGGCACACAGCAGACATGTGGCGGAGCTGGGATTAGAACCCATGACCTCTGACTCCCAAGCCTGTGCTCTTTCCACCGAGCCACGCTGCTTTTCATTCTCTAACATCTCCCCAAGACCGTTGGTGTCCAAAAAAACTCTCCCATTAGTTTTGATATCGGGACTGCTGGCAGTTGAAGTATCATCCGTTTCCCTACTGAAAGCTCACCTCCTCCAGGAGGCCTTCCCAGACTGAGCCCCCTCCTTTCTCTCCATCTTCCCCTCTCCATCCCCCCCGCCTTACCTCTTTCCCCTCCCCACAGCACCTGTATATATGTATATACGTTTGTACATATTTATTACTCTATTGATTTATTTTACTTGTACATCTCTATTCTATTTATTTTAGTTTGTTAATATGTTTGGTTTTGTCCTCCGTCTCCCCCTTCTAGACTGTGAGCCCACTGTTGGGTAGGGACCGTCTCTCTAGGTTGCCAACTTGTACTTCCCAAGCGCTTAGTACAGTGCTCTGCACACAGTAAGCGCTCAAGAAATACGATTGATTGATTGATTGATTAAACTGCTCCAGCCCTTCATGATCTTCTCCGTGAGCACTCCCTGTGCCCCTGGTACCCGGCTCTTCCGGATGCTGATCCCAGCTTCTGGTGGCGGAGCAGAGTGGGAAGGGGCAGGTAGGGACTGCCTATCTGTTGCCGAATTGTACTTTCCAAGCGCTTAGTACAGTGCTCTGCACACAGTAAGCGCTCAATAAATACGATTGAGTGAATGAATCCCCGCCCGGGCTGGTGGGTGTTTTGTGTGAAATGCCAGGCTGTGCCACTCTCTTCTCGGCCGGCGGTCGTAACTGAGACCCCTCCATGGACCAAAGAAGGCATTAGTGGCAAACTGGGGAAGAAAGCGGCCAGTAATAACCCCCGTCTGACAAGGCCGGCCTATTTCCAGTCAAATCCAGGCTTCCTGTTTACCAGCCAGTGTTAGACAAAGCTGCTGTATTTACTGGTAGTACACTAGTTTGGCTCACAGGCTTGGCCCTGTCTCCCAAGACGACGACGAGAAGCTGAATACTCGCACTGTGCTTTGTTTCGGCGTGGAAGGAGAGCAGCGGGGACAATGGGCAGAGTTTCTGGGCGGCAGCCATACCGCGGGCGGGCATTTTCTCGCCAACAGTGCCGAGAGGAGTGGCGTTCCCAGGGAAAGAGAAGAAGCACATTGGCTCCTCCAAGAGCCTTCTGTTCCCTCCCCGCTTTTCCTGCGGGGGCCAATTGCTGCTTGCTGGGCTGTGGCGGGGTCTTTGGGGGCATCTGCTAAGTCCTAAAGTGGATGTATGTGTCTTTTTTCTTTTTTTTTTAGCCTCAAGATCCCCAATGCCGGCTGTTTTAAGAAAACTAAGGCATCTGGCTCTGTACATGACACTGCTGAGTGGAGGGGGATGCACGCTCATGTATTACCTTATGCAGAGTAAGTTCATCCTTTAGTTACCATAATTCTGCAGATAATTTTTCTCTTCCCTGTCCAGAATCTCCCTTTGACTGTGGTGGTTGCAGCTAGCTTTAAAAGGAGAGAGGAGTTGAAGCAGGGGAATCAGCCCGATTCATTGTTCCTTACCCAACAATTGCCCACTTTGGGTCCAATAGCCTCCTCCCTATCTAATCTATATTACAGCTTTTGCTCGAGCCCAGCAGCCCTGGGAATCGAAAGAAAAGGCCCAGGCAGCCCATCTGCATAAGAAGCCCCTGCTCTGGCTTCTGGGGCCAGTGAAAGGCAAGTCTGTGGCTTTGATTTCAATGCATATTTCAGTTTTCTTCAGGAGAAAAGGACAGATAGAAGGAAGGGGAGATGCCAGATGGTTCCCCGGGTGGGGAGAAGGCTGGAGATTTCCAAAGTGCCTTTCAGGGTGTTTCAGAGCCCAGTGTCCGCCCTTGATTTAATGGTGGGGGTGGGGAGGTGGTGGGCGGGCAGAGAAGAAAATAAGTGAGATAGAACCCAGATTTCAAACTCTGTAGACTGAAGCTGCTCCTTGCAGTCAGACACCCCCTCTCCCCCCCCTGCGCAGACAGACAGCTTCTGAATTTCAATTGGCCAATTGGTCCTCATTGTTAAGAGCTAAGAATTTCCAGTGCCCTTTAAAAGGACTAGTCCCTAAGCAGCAGCAGGGCTTCCAGAATGACCTTTCTTTCTCGACACAGTCACTGCTTTGTGGCTCTGGTTTATGAATCCAGAGGGTTTGACCCGACCTTTGAAGTCCACCCCCTTCCTGCTGCCCGGCACTCTCTTTTCCCATCACATCCGGCAGGTCATCGATCTCCCCACTTTGAAGCCTTTCTGAAATCACATCACCTCCAGGACACCTTCCCCGGTTAATCTATTAACTACCTCACCCTGCCTCCTCTAGTCCCCCCACCACTGCCACTTCAGCAGTTCTGCATCACCTAATAATAATAATGATGGTATTTGTTATGCACTTACTATGTACCAGGCACTGTACTAAGTGCTGGAGTGGATACAAGCAACTCGGGTTGGACACAGAAGCATTTGGGTACCCATTTGCCCACTGTAAGCGCCTTACGGGCAGGGATTGCGTCTACCAACTCTATTGTAGCATACTTAATAATAATAATAATGATGGCATTTGTTAAGCGCTTACTATGTGCAGTGCACTGTTCTAAGTGCTGGGGGGATACAAGGTGATCAGGTTGTCCCATGTGGGGCTCACAGTCAATCCCCATTTTACAGATGAAGTAACTGAGGCACAGAGAAGTTGTGACCTGCCCAAAGTCACACAGCTGACAAGCGGCGGAGCCGAGATTAGAACCCATGACCTCTGACTCCCAAGCCTGGCCTCTTTCCACTGAGCCACGCTGCTTGTACTTTCCCAAGCGCTTAGTACAGTGCTCAGTAAATGTCATTAATTGATTACCCCAGTGAACACCCGATCCCCTCCATTAAAGTGGAACCTGTTGGGGGCAGGGGTGGTGTCCACTGATTCTACTGTTCTCTCCCAAGTGCTTATTATAGTGTTCTGCAAAGATTAAGAACTAAATAAATAAAACTGATGGATTGACATTGGTGGGATACCAGCTGGTAAAAAGGGAGTGGATGATTCTGGGCCCCCATCACGCCTAAGGCTGGTTTGGGCCCAAGCTATGGGGTGGTGGTTACTCGGCTCTGTGCGGGGCTTCCCAGAGACCAGTTTAGCTCCTAGGCCGCTTCAGGACGTCACGGGGCTGTCGGGTTGGTCTAGAAATTGGGTTCAGGCTAAGAATCCCCGAAGGTGGCCTCATCATCATGGTCATCGATAGTATTTACTGAGTGCTTACCATATACAGAGCACTGTACTGAGCGCTGGAGACAGTACAGTACAATGCATTAGGGTTGGAAAGCACGTTCCCTGCCCACAATGGGCTTGCAGTCTAGAGCCTCACCACTAACCCAGCCTCCTGGGGACTAAAGGGTCCTGCAGATGGCTCAGATTCCCGAGGGATGAAATAATTGAACATCCTGGCCTAGCTCTTCCCCTCAGGCTAGTCTGGTAGTAAAGAGGGCCCCCCACAAACCCCCCTCATCTGGTACCTCCCCACCCCTTTCTTAGGGGCCTCAGTTACAGTAGACCCCCCTTCTCTGGCCCTCTGACCCCACGGTTGGTTGGGAAACCTCTTTTTCCTGACCCACTGGGAACAAAACCAGAGCAAATGGGCTCCTCCGATTTCTGGTAATCCCCGAGTGAAGGATTATCCATCACTCTGTGGTTTGCCTTCTAGGTACTGAATGATGTATTGAAGTGGAAAAGTTTGATCTGAAGTGGTACATTTAGCCATTACTACTTGCACGAATGAGTTTTCCATCCTCTCAGCCCTCACTTCAAGTTGAATTTTTGGATGATTTCCATTTCTTCCTTGCCTTCCTATTCTTTGGTTCCTAAGGGTTAGCTCTTTGCTGGCGTAGGTCTTCCAGGGGGCTGGCTCTTTTGTCCCACGGACCTGGTCCAGAACCCTGGGCTGTACTGAATGTGAAATAATCAAAGTCACAGGAACGTCTTTCCTTTGAAGAAAACTTCGCCAAGTCTGAGTTCTACCAGTTGGCTCTCGAGGAGCTGAAGAGGCAGCCCGCTGTCCTCGAGGCCCTCGGCGCTCCTCCCCTTAAGGTCCATCACATCAGCCTAACTGACCGGCACAACCGAATCGATGTGTCGGGAGCCCAGGTAAGAAAGCCAGACCTCTCATCTTCTGCGTGGAAAGTTTGTGTTTTGAAAGAGGCGATAGATGGTGTCTTTGCTGTGAAATTTTTGAAAAGACTTCAGAGGAGTGTTAACACCTACCGCCCAGGAATAAATAACTCTAGTGTGATTAATGGTGCAGTTATCAATCAATCAATCGTATTGATTGAGCGCTTACTGTGTGCAGAGATCTATTTAGACTGTGAGCCCACTGTTGGGTAGGGACCGTCTCTATATGTTGCCAATTTGTACTTCCCAAGCGCTTAGTACAGTGCTCTGCACACAGTAAGCGCTCAATAAATATGATTGATGATGATGATCTATCTTTTAGACTGTGAGCCCACTGTTGGGTAGGGACTGTCTCTATATGTTGCCAACTTGTACTTCCCAAGCGCTTAATACAATGCTCTGCACACAGTAAGCGCTCAATAAATACGATTGATGACTATCTATCAGTGGTATTTCTCGAGCGTTTATTGTGTGCAGTACATGGTACAAAATGCTCACGTGGGAGAATAAAGTACAGTGGAGTTGGTAGTCACAATCCCCACCCTCAAGGAGTGTACAGTCTAGAGGGAGAGAATTCATTTCTCTCCTTCCAACTTGTACTTCCCAAGCACTTAGTACAGTGCTCTGCACACAGTAAGCGCTCAATGAATACGATTGAATGAATGAATGAATTTCTGTTCCTTCCAATGAGCCTGGGAAATCCAAGAACACTGCATCGCTTTCCCTTTCCACCCCTGCTTCACCTTCAGCTGGTTCAATGAAGCAGCTTTCGCACTCAGTCAAGAGCAATCTGGTCTCGATCTGAAAAGGATTTTTAACAGCCTCCTCTTTCCTCCCCACTTTCTCCTTTCCCAGTTTCAGGCTTGGATATGCCGCCACTCTGCTATGTATCACTACTGAGGACTCTGTGCCAGGTGTAATTAACTTCAGCACCTGTCTCTCCATGCTTGTAAGCTCCTTGAAGGCAGGAATGGTGTCTCCTAATTGTATTATACTTTCCAAAATGCTTGCTACAGTGCCCCGTACCCAGAAGGAACTCCATAAATAGTTCTGATTGAATGATCTCTTCATGGTGACTGGTCTCTGCCAGGGAGATTACTGTGCTGTTCGTGCCAGGGGGACCCAGCCCCTTCAGTTAAATTAGTGTAGACCATAAGCTCCTTGTGGGCAGGGATCACATGTACCTACCGTATTGCATTGAACTCTCCCACGCAGTTAGTACAGTGCTCTGCATGCAGTAAGCGCTCGATAAATGGCATTGTTTGATTGATTAGTGCTGTGAAACAGCAATTTTCTTACTGTCAGGGCCCAGTTTGGTAGTACTTAACCACCGACCGTGTGCAGAGCAGTAGTGAGAGCTAGGACAAAAATGTTTGGGTGAGAATGAGACATGGTTTCTGGCCCCCAAGAGGCTCCCGTTCAAGAATAAAGTGTCGGTTACGTAGGCATAAAGATGACACAACAAAATTACAAAAGCAGAAGAGACAAGGACAGTGATAAATACAATAAGAGCAGCGGGGCACTGTGGTCGGAAGAGCAGTGCTTTAGGTTCCTTTCAGCTCTGAGTCCCACGGTCACAGCCATGGCTACCGCCACAGACACGTCTGCAGCTGTGGCCCGTGTTCTCTCACCCTTCCCAGTTTGGAGCAGTTGTTCGTGGGAAATCCCGATTCACTCATTCATTTATTCAGTCGTATTTATTGAGCGCTTACTGTGTGCAGAGCACTGGACTAAGCGCTTGGGAAGTCCAAGTTGGCAACATATAGAGACGGTCCCTACCCAACAGCGGGCTCACAGTCTAGAAGGGGGAGACAGACAGCAAAACAACACATATTAACAAAATAAATAGAATAAATATGTACAAATAAAATAGTAATAAATCTGTACAAACATATATACATATACACAGGTGCTGTGGGGAGGGGAAAGAGGTAAGGCAGGGGGTGATGAGGAGGGGGAAAGAAAGGAGGGGGCTCAGTCTCCCCTCTTAGACCGTCAGCCCGTTGTGGGCAGGGGACAGGTCCGTCGGGACGGACTCTCCCAAGGGCTGAGTCCGGCGCTCCGCCCAGGGCGAGCGCCCAGTAAATAGGACCGAATGAACTTCCAGTTTGGAGCGTCCTCAGCCGCTCCGCCCGGGGGCCTGGGTTCTAATTCTGGCTTCGCCACTTGCCTGTTGTGTGACATGCCGTGAGGCACCAGAGCAGTCATTTTCGAAGTGATTCCCTAGTGACTGAGAGAATAAACGTCTTTCCCACAGGGGATAACCCGCATCTCGGGCCATCTTCCTTTGTCGCAAGTGATTTTTCTGTTAGATAACAAATACCAGTTCCGAACTCTATACCGTCCCTTATGGATGGGGTTTTGGGTAGTTTTGGGTGCCCTCTAGACTGTAAGCTCGTTGTGGGTAGGGAACATGTCTCCATCCCCCCCATCTTACCTCCTTCCCTTCCCCACAGCACCTGTATATATGTATATATGTTTGTACATATTTATTACTCTATTTTATTTGTACATATCTATTCTATTTATTTTATTTTGTTAGTATGTTTGGTTTTGTTCTCTGTCTCCCCCTTTTAGACTGTGAGCCCACTGTTGGGTAGGGACTGTCTCTATATGTTGCCAATTTGTACTTCCCAAGTGCTTAGTACAGTGCTCTGCACATAGTAAGCGCTCAATAAATACGATTGATGATGATGATGAACATGTCTATTATATTGTACTCTCCCAAGCACTTAGTACAGTGAGCTGCACCCGGCGCTCAATAAATACAATTGACAGAGTAACTGTGACTCCAGCACTTATCTGAGAATCCCCGGTGCTCTGCTTACACCACCTCACTTGGCACAGGTGTTGTACAGATGTATAAACTGAGAGCCTTCTCAAAACAATAATAATAATAATAATAATAATAATGATAGCATTTACTAAGCGCTTTCTCTGTGCAAAGCACTGTTCTAAGCATTGGGAAGGTTTAAAGGTGATCAGGTTGTCCCATGGGGGGCTCACAGTCTTAATCCCCATTTTACAGATGAGGTAACTGAGGCACAGAGAAGTGAAATGACCTGCCCAAAGTCACACAGCTGGCAATTGGCGGAGTCGGGATTTGAACCCATGGCCTCTGACTCCAAAGCCCGGGCTCTTTCCACTGAGCCACGCTGCTTCTCTGAAACAAGGAACAAGGGCTTTGGGTGAATCAACAGCCTTTCCTGTGGGTCAGGATTTTACGTTTGCTCAATACGTGCCCCAAATCCGAATGTGGCATTAAAGAGTCAGCTACTTCAGGAAAAGCGAGCTAAATATACTGTCTTTTAAATGATCTATTTTTTAAAAAAATCAAATAAATACAGTTTTGTAAGCTCTCGACATGGAGCTGTTTTTCTGCAGAGAACTTGAAAACTTCAGGCCTTGTTTGGCCCTGGGACCAGTGGGAGTGGATCGGAAAACTCCCCGCAACCCAGCGTTAAGGGAGAGAGCCTTGAGTTCACTGGTTAGAAGAGCAGGTTGATGGAGAGCCGTGGGGTGCACTTACTGGGAGGAGAGTGGTGTGATCTGGCCAGTGATTCATATGGTTCGTCTGTGTTCCTGCATTTAGGATGGAGTGGAGATGGGGAAAATTTGGAGAGGGGGAAAAGGGGAGGCTACTGCAGTAATTGAGGAGAAAGGGCTTAGGTGAGAAATAGATGGTGAAAGAATGATGAGGAAGGGGTGAATTCCTCAGATACTGCAGCGGGAACATCCTTGACTTTTGAATTTAATGGAGAAGACCAGGCTGACCGCAATTAAATATAAACCAACAACAAAGCTGGAGATGAGTGTATGGGTAGGCTGGGCCTTAGGAAGTTGTCTTTAAAAAATGGTATTTGTTAAGTGCTTACTTTGCTCTTCTTTCCGTCGTAGATGAAGGTGCCCGTCTCTGGATCCAAGACGGCTGGCGAGCTGTACATCCACGCCCTCAGAGATGTCCCCGGGAAGAGGTCTGTATGGGACGACAGGATTGAGGGTGGTGCTTGGCCACCCCGACTTGGGAATCTGGGCCAGTTTTTCATTTGAAGAGCCAAGAAGTGGTTATTCCTTTCCCCCTATGAGAAACTCACCCGAATCCCATTTTAACACCAAAATGGAAATCTGAAGCATAGGCATGGATGGCATTTAAAGGCCTGCCTGTGGACATTCCTGTGGCAGAAATTCCACTCGTTCAAGTCTGCCATACCACTCAAACCTCCCTCTTTCTCCAACTGCCCACCCACCCAGCTACTCCTCCCCCCTTTCCTTGTAAAGGTCATTAAACTCAGTTGCTTGTGGCAAAGTGTTAAACGTACTCTGTGCCGCATTATCAGCCTCTAGGCCCGGTGCCCGAGCCATTAACAAATGGATAAAGACGACAAGTTCCCGTGTTTAAGTTCTTCATTGGTTTCTGTGCACCGGCTCTCCCTCTTAATTGGCTCATTTGTCCTCTTGCCAACAGCTACATCCCTCCGTCCCCTGCAGCCTTTCCCGGCGGTGACCACTCTAGTCAGCCTGCATTCTCGTTCCCAAGGGTGGAGGAGAAGCCGGCATTTTCCGTGCCGCCGGGGCGGTGATCAGAGCAGCGGCCAAGAAGCCAGGGTCAGTCCTTAGAAGGAGCGAGGGATGGGGACTCTCCCCCGAGGAGACAGCACCTCTAAATTCCTTTACGATAGAAACACTGTTGCTAAACGGGCTCTGAAAACTCCTAAGCCCCCTATGATAGACTGATCATAGTGCACCCCCATTTCAAACTGCAGGAAAATGTCTTAAAGCTTGCCATGAACGGCCCTTAAATGATGTGCTTTTGATCGTGGATGTGTCTGCATTTTGCTTCCCTTCCGTGCTGACGGGCTTCTCGTGGCTTGCGCTCTCGATTCGTGTCAGGTGGAATCTGCAGGAGGTCATCCTCCACCTCAAGGACGGCCAGCGCGTTCCCGTGTACCAGGCGGGGGTGGAAAAGGAGGCCGGGGGGAAAAGCCTTTGAGCCCCCCGACGCGTGACGGACTCCGTGATGAGCGGCGTCCTCTTCAAAGAGCCAGCAGGCAAGGCTCACTTCAGTGGAGTGGATCCGTTTCCAGCCTTCTGGTCTCCCTTCCAGGGGAAGGCTTTGGAGGGATTTGGATTGGACTGAACCCTGAGCTTCCGGTATGCCTTTTTGATGCCATTGTTTAATCAGGAGTCTTCCCTGAAGTTATATTAAATTGTGAATATATAAAATCCCTTCCTGACTTCCCATGCCCCTCTGTTCGTTCATTCATCCAACCATATTTTTTGAGTTCTTACTGTGTGCAGAGCACTGTACTAAGCACTTGGGAGAGTTCAGTACAGCCGTAAACAGACACATTCCCTGTCCACCGTGAGCTTACATGATGATGATGATGATGATGGCATTTATTAAGCGCTTACTATGTGCAAAGCACTGTTCTAAGCGCTGGAGAGTTTACAAGGTGATCAGGTTGTCCCACGTGGGGCTCACACTCTTAATCCTCATTTTCCAGATGAGGGAACTGAGACACAGAGAAGTGAAGTGACTTGCCCGAAGTCACACAGCTGACAAGTGGCAGAGCGGAATTCGAACCCATGACCTCGGACTCCAAAGCCCGGGCTCTATCCACTGAGCCACACTGCTCCAACTCCCACCTCCCGGTTTGTCAATACGTGAGAAAGGAGCCGAGAGCGCTTACCTAGACCGAATGTGGGGTTTCTGTTTTCAAGTTACTGGCTTTGCCAGATGGAGGAAAAAAAACCAGCGGGCCCCCAGTACCAGTCCCTTAACTTTGGCCACATGATTCCTTCGTATATCTGCCTATTTCTATCAGCTCTACCGTTCCTTTAGGGTTCAATTTTGGCCCAAAATGTAGCTTAGTTATTGCATTTTTGAAACGTGTGGAGAAGGTGCAGGAACAGAAAATGTGGGAGGTGGTTCCAGAGGGCCTTCACAAAGCAGAACAGCTCTCTCTTCCTTGGGGCTGTTGATCATCATCATCATCATCAATCGTATTTATTGAGCGCTATGTGCAGAGCACTGTACTAAGCGCTTGGGAAGTACAAATTGGCAACATATAGAGACAGTCCCTACCCAACAGTGGGCTCACGGTCTAAAAGGGGGAGACAGAGAACAAAACCAAACATACTCACAAAATAAAATAAATAGAATAGATACGTACAAGTAAAATAAATAAATATTTATTGATCCACCTGATTGCTGCCGTGACAACCTTCCTGCCTTCTGAGCACACTGGGTCACAGTGGGGTTGGCTAGCCAGGGATTTTCAGTCTCGTCTGGAAACTGTGATTCTGGAGTCTCACTGCCTCACCTGAAATATCTTCCCTCCTCCTTCTGTGCTCCTCATTTGCCTCCTATGGGTATCTTCCCTCCCTGTGAGTCCTCTGTGGGACATGGACTGTGTGTCTTCCCTCCCTCTCTCCCTCCCTGTGAGCGCTCTGTGGGACGTGGACTGTGTCCGACCTAATTTGTATCTCCTCCGGTGGTTAAAGCAGTGCCTGGCCTACAGTAAGTACTGAACAAATACCATAAAAAAAGAGGTGGATCAAAGGAATCAATCAGTAGTGTCTATTGAGAGCACTGCACTTAGCAGTTGGGGAGAGTACAATGGATGCCCTTATCACTGCCTCCCAAACTGGGTCACCCTGTTCTGGGGGTGCCACACCTGAGACTCTGTTCCTCCAATTTCATACCCTCTCTTGAGAGCCCCAGGCAATCTGGTCTCAGGAGCTCCAAGCTAATTCTTTTGAGCCTGTCACCCGGTTGAAACCACCTGGCACCTCTGCTCTCGGTGTTTCCGGGGGTGTGGGACGTGGCCCCCGTTTTGGATGGAAAAATCAACTTTCCAAGCTCAAGCCTAAACTTGTCCCAGAACCTTGCTGGAACAACAGGAGGCTTTGTTCTAGGGTAAATCATACCTTAGACTGCAGGATTTCTTTAGGATGTATGTGGGCTACTTCGCCCCCCCCCCCCCCCCGGATTTCCTTGCCATCTTCGGGACAGTGGCAAAAATGAGTTGAGAGGAGGGGAGGGGAGAGGTGTGGACTAATAATAATGAGGATGGCGTTTGTTAAGTGCTTACTATGTGCAAAGCACTGTTCTAAGCGCTGGGGGGGATACAAGGTGGTCAGGTTGTCCCTCGTGGGGCTCACAGTCTTAAATCCCCATTTTACAGATGAGGTAACTGAGGCTCAGAGAAGTTAAGTGACTTACCCAAGGTCACACAGCTATGTGGTGGAGCTGGGATTCGAATCCATGACCTCTGGCTCCAAAGCCCGGGCTCTTTCCACTGAGCCACGCTGCTTCTCTATAGCCACGCTGCTAGAGACTTGAGATCAATCAGTTAGTGAATGCTTGTGTGCAGAGCACTGTACTAAACACTTGGGTGAGTACAGTGCTTGGCACATAGTAAGCGCTTAACAAATACCATCATCATCATTATTATTATTATTATTATTACAATACAACAAAGATGGTAGATATGTTCCCTGCCCATTAGGAGCACCCTTCCTTTCTTCTGAGCAACCCTAGGATCCCGTACACCGTATATCTACATCATGTGACTGTATATGTTGCCAATTTGTACTTCCCAAGTGCTTCGTACAGTGCTCTGCACATAGAAAGCGCTCAGTAAATACGATTGATGATGATGATGATGTGTCTCATGCAATGTTTTGTCTATCGAGGTAGAGGGGTTGGGGGTATCTGACCAATTGCTTCCCCGGCCCGTCCCACCACTGGGAAAGCAAGGCCTTGGTCCTTGCTTTCTTTCCCTTCAACTCGGAACGGCCGTCCTACTCAAATCCAAGGGGTACTTGAGTTTTTCTTTTTGTATCGCCAGTCAGAACTCTTCTTCCTGGCATGGCCTTAGTCTCAAGCCAAGTTCCTCCGCTGCTGAGGGGAAAGGAAGCCTCAAGAGATGAGAATGCCGCTGACGGGAAGTGAAACTCCGAGCTCGCTTGCTGTTTCTTCACTGCAGGAGTGTTCTCCGAGTGTAGAGGAGGAAGGAGTCCGTGAGTGCCAAAGCCACTTTTTCTCCAGAGTGTGTGGCCCCTGCTTAATAACCCCTTCACTGTGACGTCGGCATTGGTGCCCACTTGCCCATGTCGCATGACGCTCAGGAGCGAGGTGGGCGGCAAGCACCCCTCCTTTCCATGCCCCCCATGCCAGGGTGGCTTAGGATACTGACCCTGGGGGAGCCTTTGAAATTCTGGGGGAGCCCCAAACACGGGGAGAGGAAGGATTTGCTACCATCGCAAAGTTGAGCGCGTTTTCTTGCAGGTAACACATGCTATTAGAGGTGGCTGGGGAAAGGGCAGAGTTTAGCCTTCTCTTCCCCCTTTGGAAAAGCAGCATGGCCTCATCATCATCATCATAAATCGTATTTATTGAGCGCTTACTGTGTGCAGAGCACTGTACTAAGCGCTTGGGAAGTACAATTTGGCAACATATAGAGACAGTCCCTACCCAACAGTGGGCTCACAGTCTAAAAGACTCATGGAAAGCTTATAGGCCTGGGACTCAGGAGACATTGGTTCTAATCCTAATTTTACCACTCGCCTGATGCGTAACCTTGCGCAAGTCATGTAATCTTGCTGTGCCTCAGTTTCTTCAACAGGAAAGTGGAGATTAAATGCCTCTTTTCCCTCCCCTTTGGCTGGGAGCCCTATGTGGGACAGGGACTGTATGTATCTCATCATTTAGCCCAGTGCACGGCACACAGTAAGTGCTTTACAAATACTACAAATCTAATTTTGGCATTATTATTGCTCCCCAACACACACCTCTCCCTCTCTATTCCCTTCCCCTTATAAAATACTCCATGGAGAAAATGGCTTGGAGATGCCACAAGGCCACCCTGCTTTTGAAGGTCACAGCAGAAGCGGGTGCCTTGGGGCTCGCCCTACTGCAGGAAGCAAGAATCTCAGAAGCAGCACCAGCTTGGGAGTCAGAAGGACCTGGGTTCTAATCCCAGCACCACCACTTGTCTGGTATGTGACTTTGGGCAAGCCATTTCACTTCTTAGTGCCTCAGTTACCTCATCTGGAAAATGGGGAATAAACACTGTGAGCCCCATGTGGGACAGAGACCATGTCCAACCTGATAACTGTTATCTACTTCAGCACGTAGTACAGTGCCTGGCATGTAGTAAGCGCTTAACAAAGGCTATAAAGCCACACTTTTTCCAGTCAACAGGAACAGGCCTGAGTTCTGTTGCACTAAAAGGAGGGGGAGGTGAGTTATTGCTTCTGTGGGTGAGGCAGGCTTTTATCCTGGTGCTGCAGCTTATGTGATGCTGACCCTCATTAATGGTAATAATAACAATTACTGTATTTGTTAATTGCTTACTATCAAGCACTTTACTATTAGGGTGCGTACAAGTTCCACATGGGGCTCACGTTCTGAAAAGGAGGGAGAACAAATAGTGGATCCCCATTTTGCAGACTAGGGAACCGAGGCACAGAGAAGTGAAGTGGCTTGCCCAACGTCACCCAGCAGGTATGTGGCGAAGCTGGGATCAGAACCAGGCCTGGTACTCTTTCCGGTAGACCACACTGCTTCTATTTCCTATCACTCATTACCTTTGAGTGCCGACGTGGCTCTTGTGAGGCATTTCCCCATCTAGAAGACTGGAAGCCGGCGGCTGTAGATTTGGTCCTCACCACTACCATCGACCCCGCTGCTTCAGAGAAGAAGCGTGAGGCGGCAGTGGAGGCAGTCCAAGTCAGTAAGACAAGGCGAATCCACGCTGCTGCCCGGACCTCAGCTCTCCATCATTCGTTTGTGGTTTTTTGAGCCACGAGCTCGTTCCCCATCTCAACGAACAAAATCTTCAACTTCGCAGTGAAAGACCACCCTGCGTCTCTGTCTTGCAACTCCAAGAAAAATCCAAAATTAGAGGTAAGCATCCTCTATACTGTGTCTCAAGTCCAGCCACAGTCTTTTTCAGTAACTGCATTTTTTTCAAACCACCTCTCCCACTGACTGCTTTCCAGGATCCATTCCTAATCGACTCCCTCCCTCCGCCAGATTCCCAGTGGATATTGTTGAACTCTCTTCTCTCGCCGTTCTTTTTGCGCGTGGACCTCGGTTACTCTGGAAATCAGCAGGTGAAAGCAGTGACACAGGTGAATGTTCCAGGTGATTTTTTTTTAATGGTATTTGTTAATCGCTTTACTTCCATGCCAAACGCTATACTAAGCTCTGGAGCAGATACAAGCTAATCAGGTTGGATACAGGGCTCTGTCTTCATCCGCATTGTATAGGTGAAGTAACAGGCACAGAGAAGGTAAGTGACTTGCCCAAGGTAACACAACAGACAAGAGGCAGAGATGGGATTCCCAAGCCTGTGCTTTAGCCACTGAGCTATCACGCTTTATTAGTTCAATTTGGCTACAGGAACAGCCTGCCTCTGTGGGGTGCATCTTCTCAACTGTTTTACCAGCCTCATGGGAGTCCCATTCTCACGTAAATTGAACTTTTCAAAACAGATGAGACACTAAGGACAAGCGTTTGATGTTCAGGTGAGGGCTATTATGGAAAGAAACACAATGTGGATTCTGAACAGGGTGATGCAAAGTGTTACACCATCTCCTCTTTCACAAGAGAATGTGATTCAGGATTGTAGGGCATTACTCAGGCTCCCGAGCCTTCTGGTTCTAGATATCAGCTTTTCTTTCACTGGTGCTGCCCTGCTTAAGAGCAGTCGTACAAAGAGGGCTCTAGACTGAAAGATTCTGCTGGTCTGCCAATTTTATTGTACTGTCCCAAGCGCTTAATACAGTGCTCGGTAAACAAATATCATTGGTTGAGGAACGCGCTAGTTTCTGGCCCCTGGTTAAGGCTGGGGATGGTTGAGTCCTTCCTGGAGAATGGGGATCACATGGGGCTAAGATGGGTGTCATACACGGACTTCTTAGATGCGAGAGCACTGTAGTTGGGGAATTCTGTGGAATTCTGTTATTGCCTTTGTTTCTGGGAATAAATCCGGTAGGCCCATCTTCTCTCTGCCACCTTGTTAAAGCAGCAATATGGAAAAACCAGGACCAGGCCAGCAAGGGTTTGAAGTTTCTCCGAGTGTTTTGTCTCTATTCATTCCACTCATTCTCTAATTAAATCAGGACTGGTGAAAATCGTGTCGTGCTCTTTCAAGATGTAGGTTGGAAGGCTTTCATGGAATCTTTGAAAGATCTATTACCACTCCAGTTTCTCTGGGAAGGTCTTGGCAGGATGGGAATTTTAATTTGAGACATTTTGAATAAGATTTCCTGCATCTACCAACTTGAATAGTGCCCATTGGAAGGGGTGGCATGTCCTTTACAAGGGGACTGGGGGATCAGGTGCCAAGTTTTGCAGGAGGCTACCACCCCAACTGCTAACAGCTGGCTTGCTCCCTGTCTGTTTTTACTCCTGGGGAAGAGTAAGGCCAGGTAAAAATCCCTGCTGAGGCTCTGCCTAAATGAATCCTAGAATTCCAAACAGCAGATAAAAAGTGTTAGTGTGGTGTACATTTCATTCAAGCTTGGGGCAATGATTTAACTCCCAATGAGGAAAGGTTATTATTCTCCAGTTGTGCAATCTTTCCCTTGGAGGGAAAAACTGTACCTTTAATTGATTACATCTTCCATGTTCACCAAACCAAGAGAAGCAGCATGGCTCAGTGGAAAGAGCATGGGCTTGGGAAGCAGAGGTCATGGGTTCTAATCCTGTCACCGCCACACGTCCTGCCATGAAGTAGAAGTTTTCACTTTTCTGGGTCCATTGTAAAGAGACGTACCAAGCTCTGCTTATAAGTTACGAACCAAGAGACTTTAATATAACTCTACAAGTTCAGAATGATTTGTAAATCACTGTATAAACCAAACTTTAAGGCACAAAAAAGTTGACAAAGATGTAGCACAATGCAAAGCAGCCAATTGAAAGGAAGTTGGCGTTGTAACATAACATGATAAATTCATGAGCGTTCACAATTTTCAAAATTTGCTATTATACATTAGGACCTAAACAAGGGAGAAAACTCTGAATGCTGCCCCGAAGGTGCCACTCAACTATAATACTGAAAAACTTTACAGACAAGAGCCGCTCATCAGCGTAAAAGCAGGTGCCGGCAAAGCGTGACTACACAGTGACTGACGTGGTCTTCGTTGCGTACTCCTGTGAACGTGCTCTCTGGCTTGGTAGGATTTAGGGGAGGATTGTTCGCACTAAGTACTGCACCGATTTACCCCCTTAGATCCACTGCTGGGACCTGGCTGTTAAGGGACTTGACGTCAATTACAAAAAAAAAAAAAAATCAGTGGAAGTACCACCTAGGCATTAACACTACAGAACCTGGGAAACCACAATCAAAGCAGCCTTAATAGAAACCTCCTCCCTGCCAATCCAAACCACTGCTGTCTGCCACATGGTGGACGGGATACAAGTCCCCCTTTAGTAGCTTAGAAAACTCTAAAGCAGAAACAGCTCCACCCTGAGAAAGCTACTTCACTGAGAGATGGTGATTGTTCCCTTTCAGCTTTTCACGTGAATGGATTATTGACCTGTCATCTGTTTAAATGAAAAAACACCACCTGAAAAAAGTGCTCTTGGAGATGAAACACTACCCCGCAAGGTGATCGGTACTAAGCTCGCAAGACTGACGTGTCTCTTCCCTGACCATGATGATCAGATCACACGGACACCCACCCTTAACAGTAAGTACCAAGTTCTGTTTTCCGGACAGACATTTCCTTGAAGCTGAGTTGTCAGGCCTGGCCCGAAGCCCTAATATTTAAAAGCAGGGTTTTTTTTTTTGCTAAGTTGTAACATAGCAGGTACTCTTCCTCTAAGTGCAGAACCCCTTTTCAGTATGCTAATGGGGATTCTGATGGAGGTAGAGGAAACTTCACCTACCAGGGTTTGTTGCTGCTGGGGTAAAGAAGAAAATTGGAGCTGCAGGAGCTAGCCTAAAACACTCAGCTTAACATTGTCCCATTTCCTATAAAACAGTTATTTAAGAACTTATACCATTAATTTAAATTGAAGCCTAGCATAACGAACTGAATATGAGAATCAAGCCAGTAGGCAGGTGTGTGTAATGTAGACACATGCCTAAGGCTAAATACATCCAGAAAGAATATATTTTCCTGTATGCCCCAACATTTTTTCCATTGACCCTCTTTAAGCAAGGAATCCAATTTAGTTTTCCACAAAAACACGTATTTTGAAGAAATTCAGAGCAGGAAGGAGTATTAAAGCAGAGGGGCAAACGTTTCCTCTATAAAAGAGCTGTTTTTACCAGTCATACTCTCTATCGAGTTGGCAATTTTCTATCCTGATTGGGAATTTGGCACAATTTTCTTAGTCTTCCCCAAATTGTCCATTAGGCCTAGAAAACTGGTTATACGTTGTGTGCTCGTCACTTGGCTAAAAGTCCATAAATAAAAATTGGTGTTTTCCTCATAGAAACCTTAAATAAGTCCCCAAGTCCCAAACAAAGTCATCAGTAGATGAATTCTCCTGGTATCTCTTGCAGCAGAGGTTCTTCAAATTTAAAACGTTTGGAAATAGCTTTCTGCTCTGTTTTCTCCTTCTCGGACTGCCTGCACTGTCCCAAGGTATATGACGTCACTACAATTAACTCTTCAGTGACTATTGATTCCCCCCTTTCTGGATTCTCAGAACCTGCAGGACTTGTAGCGATCAACTCTTCCTCTTCTTCGAGGGCTTTTGTCTCTCTCCCAACAATCTTTGTCCCGAGAGAAGGCTCTGGAATCATGCCTTGAGTTAGCCATGGGTGTTGCAGACATTCTTCGGCTGTTGCCCTATTCCTGTGGAAAACATATTGCACCTGAGGTGAGGATACACAGGAAAACTGGCAGAAATACCCGTTCCTCCTCAACCCCCCAGGTTCACTGCTTGTCATTTTTCTTTGGCTGTCTCTCCATTATGTTTTGATTTCCTTATTGGTTTCTTCATCTGGGTGACCTCACCAGTCTCTCTCCTCCCGCTAAGTTTTTGTTTGCTCCATTTCCCACTTTCAGTGTCTCTGCTCTGCTCCCTGGTTTGCTCCCTGCCTCACTTGTTTTCTAGTCAGCCCATATGTACTCTGTACTGCCTCCCTTATCACCCCCCTACATGCTTTGCTGCTAATTCCCTTGACAAAGTAACCCCCAAAATTAGCTGGTGAAATTACATAGCCATTGGTTCACACACAGTGCTGACTTTCCTCCAACAAATATAAAGGCCTCCGTATGACCCCCCTCAATTTCAACATTTGTCACAGGTTTAGATCTAGAGGAAATGCATGAGGAAAAAAAACACGTGTTGGTTTCCCTCCTTTGAGAATCTTTCGTTTCCCTCCTTTGAGAATCTTTCTATGGAGACCAAAATGCACTCCCAGCTTTAAGTCTGATTTACCAGGCATAGATGTATGCACATTCCTCTTGGAATAAATATACACGGCTGCTCTAATATTTAAACTGTAATATTCAAACCATAAATTTTACTTACTCAGGTTTCTTAACTAAAAGTGCTTTGATGAAATCAACGGCCAGATCTGATACAACGTCAAATTCTTCCTCAGTGTAACTTAAGTTCATCTGAGAGATATTTAAGAATGTTTCTTGTTTGTCATCTCCTAAGAAAGGAGAAGTCCCCGTAAGCATGACGTACGTTAATACTCCAATGCTCCTAAATTTGGAACAAAAGTAAAATTACTTTAAGTGAAGAAAACACAAAATACACTGAAGTATCTAGTACATGCTATAACCAACACTTACCACATATCTGTTGCTGTGCTGATTGGATCGTAACTAAGAATTTCAGGTGCTACAATACAAATAAAAAGCTTTTTTAATGTTTGTTTTTTGGCAAGGCAAACTCATGAAAGGCATTTGAAATTTGAGTCCCACATAGCACAGTGTTTCTGCTCTGCTCCCTGGCTTGCTCCCTCCCTGCCTCATTTGTTTTCAAATCTTCTAGTCAGCCCATCTGTACTCTGTACTGCCTCCCTTATCACCCCCCTACGTGCTTTGCTGCTAATTCCCTGGACAAAGTAACCCCCAAAATTAGCTGGTGAAATTACATAGCCATGGGTTCACACACAGTGCAGACTTTCCTCCAATAAATATAAAGGCCTCCGTATGACCACCCCCCCCTCAATTTCAACATTTGTCACAGGTTTAGATCTAGAGGAAACACATGAGGAAAACACTTACTACTTACTTTTGTGTCCAGTAGAGGAAAAAAACAAAAAGCACCCTCAAATCCCTAAAGGAATCATGGCCACAATCATCAGAGGTTATTAAACTGTCCCCGGGCATTAGGTGTCTGCTCATCCTGGGTCTCTGATAAGATCGGACAGTTTAAGTCCGAAAATGGTTTCTTCCCCTAAACTCTCTGTTCCCCTTTCACCCCCATACATGGGACCCAAGCACTTCTGACCTGTCAGCTCCTGGCTGCAAAGAATTCAGTGGCTACCCAAGTCCCACATGACTCCCCTGCTCCCCGCCACCTTCCGCACAGGGAAGCAGCATGACTTAGTGGATAGAGCCCAGGATTCGGGTTCTAATCCCAGCTCTGCCATTTGTCTGCACCTCAGCTGCCGCATCTGTGAAATGGGATTAAAACTGAGCCCAACCTGATTAGCTTGTGTCTAGAATAGTGCTTGCCACACAGTAAGCGCTTAAATACCATCATCATCATTCTTATCTCTCCCTGTATGTCTGGTCTCTACATCTAACAGTGGTTTCCTTGACTGAAAGATTGTCGCGATTTGCTGTGAACAGAGAGCATACACACACTTTGGGCCGCAGAAAGCCAAATAACTTATTTATGAAGTCCAAAGAAGCACAGGACAGTGAAAACAAGACTGGTTTATCTTGATCTAGCATGGCTGATTGCAAACACTGATCTTGTGCTCAGGACCCCCAAAAGGAGTTCCACCCCAAGACTCCCTCACCGTTTTGACATTTTTGAATAGCAGCCTGTGTTTTAAAAAGCGTCTTCTGTAGTATCTAGTCACTGGGCTTGGGTGGGATGGTCGAACTTTCTTTGGGCAGCAGGAAAGTGATATGTCAAACATTAAAGTGAGGATAGGTATCCCACTCTTCTCACTCCTCCCAGCACCACTTTATCTGGAAGCCACTACCGCACTCCTCCTCCTCCTCCTCCACTACTCTACTAAGTAGTTTCATTTGATCTCAGGCCCACTCACCTCCCATCTCCTAATGACTTTAGAGCTGGAGCTCCCCTCATAGCCCCGAAGGAACGGCGGGCTTCTACCACCCTCCTATAAATACCAAGAATGCAGAAGAGGTACAGCATCTGCCAGCCAGCTCCCAGCCAATTAAGCTTTCTTGCTCTCCCCACAAAGCACATGATGTGAACAGGATGCTATACTTTGCGGACTTGAATCTCCCAGCCCATTTCAGCTTTTATCTCCTAATTAAAAGAGCTGTTTCAGACTGTAGAAAGGACTTTTAAAGAATTCCTTCTAAATCACAGGGCTCCCCGCTCTCCTAACACAATTGCAACATACCATTCGATTTGCTGATCTTCCTTTAGGGGCAAGGGCTATGAGCAAATGAGGAAGGAAGTGACGGGAGATGGACAAAAGGGCAAAGCCGTAACTAGCCCTGTGACAGGCCTGGGGCCCTTGGGAAATAGCTCTGTGCCATTGTGGGGGGCTGAATCGGAGTGCTTCCCCAAGGACCCTGTCAGCCCCCCTCCCCCAGGCTATAGAAGCAGTAGGGAAATGGTTTTGCTCTGCCTCCGCAACAGCCACAAGGCTATTTCACAAGCGGGTAAAGAATTCCCACGATTTCAAAGCCGCAGTCTAAACATCTGCTATTAAGCCTCTCTTTTGAAGATGATCTTCTTGGTCTCTTGCTTCCTAGCTGGGCTCCAATTTTTAAAATAACTCTAACACTTTAGGAAAAGTGTTGCTGCTAAAAATAACCCAAACCATCATCAATGGCATTTACTGAGCACCAACTGTGTGCAGAGTATTTTACTAAACACTGGGAAAGTACTTAGAAATAGATGATTTAGAGGAGCGTTCGAGCACATCATAGAATTCAAGGTCCTCGTCTCCATCGAAACAAGCTTAGGGTTGCTTTTTGAAAAAATACTTTCTGTATCTATCCCAGAAACTCAACTCAGACCCCTCCCCACTTCCCCCAAAACGCAGATCAACGAATACTTACCCACATATTCAGGTGTCCCCATAATTTCCCGAAGTTCTTCGCTGCCCTTCATAATTCTTGAAAGACCAAAATCAACGATCTTAATGTCACCCCATGGAGATTTGCTAGTCAGCAGAATATTCTGGGGCTGAAAAACAAGTGCCATGGAACAATGGTAAAGCTTATAAAGTATCAAGCCCTCAGTCACCTAACCCCATTTCCTTTAGTACTGCACTGGAGGCTTTTCAAATGTACAAAATTTAGTGATTGGGCACGGCTTATGGGCTGATCAAAAAGGCAACTCCTTATCAAAAGTTGTGGCTCCAGCAAAATGTATCTCTCAAGTGCAAGACAGTCACCCGGAGTGGAAAATAAAGAAGAAAAAAACACTTGTTTAGGACATGTTACAAATGAAGAAGCTTATTATTATCATTATTGCATGGCTTAGTGGATAGAGCAAGGGCCTGGGAGATAGAAGGTCATGGGTTCGAATCCCAGCTCTGCCACATGTCTGCTGTGTGACCTTAGGCAAGTCACTTCACTTCTCTGAGCCTGTTACTTGAACAGTGCTTAGCACATAAGCGCTTAACTAGTATTCTAGACTGTGAGCTCATTATGGGCAGGGAATGTGACTGTTTCCAAACACTTAGTACAGTGCTCTGCATACAGTAAGCGCTTAATATGACTGACTGAATGAACAAATACTATTAATATTAGTTAAGAGCAAGAAACTCCTGGCCAAGAGTTGCCAAAAATGATAGGACAATTAGACTGTCATTCAAGTTATAATTTATTAGTAGTATCAATAATAATTGTATATAGCACTTACTGTGTGCCCAGCACTGTACTTGGGTTAGATAATCAGGTCTGACACACATCCCTGTCCCACATGGAACTTACAAAAAGGGAGTCTAAGTAATTTTATTTTCAGTTACCTTCTGGGGAAAAATCCTTTTATTTTTTACTCCGCAGTCATTTAAGGGATAAAGTTTGCCCATTTACCTACTCAGAAAATCCCTATCAAGCCTGGAAATGCAACAATAGCATTTCGAGTTGCATTTCATTTGGAAATGCATAATCTTCAGAAGCAGCTACAGAAGTGTAGTTTTAAAAAATGAGATGTATTTGGATAAAACACCCTAGTGCAAAACAGCAATCCAAGCAGAGAATAATGGGGCTTAAAATTCAAACTTAAATACTGTTGACCTATGAACCATTCGTTTTCCAAATTATTCTGGGTTTTAAATTTTGATATGGTACTTCTGACAGCTTCACACTTTGGAGAAGGACAGTATTAATTTTTAAAATCAGTCAATTTACACAGATGGGAGTGGTAATGAATTTAATTTCATCTTTCATTTAATTTCACCTTCTACAATACAGGAGCCAACTGTTAAATGGTCGCGGTAATGGGGTCGAGACCCAGAGGGGAAGCTGGGAGGGCTAACTGCACTTCTCAGATCATCTCAAAACGGCCACTTGGACCTCCTCCCCATCTAAGCCTTTTCAGCAGAGATGCATAGAAGGAGCAGGAGCAATACCGGCTGGTTTCAGTTTCTGCTTCTTTTATTTCCTGTGCTCACAGGTGGAGGTGTAAATGCGAGCTAACCAGAAGTGGAGAAACCAGGAGGAAGAGAAACAAAAGATCTGGATAATCTGATAATTAGGAGCTGATTGGACGGGGACTGAAATCATCTAACCTTGCATGCCTGGACTCCTGGCTATGAAGAAAATGCCATTTTTTAGACTTTCCTTGTCTGGTTGATACGGGCTTTTACGCAAAGTAGTTTAGTGTACATGTCAGGTACGTAGGAAAAAAAACACGGAAGCTCTTGAATAAAAGAACAGATCACGGCAGAGTCAATTCTGTGGTAACAAAATGGACCCTGAAGGTAAAAGCTTGTCTGGTTCTTTAAATAAAGTACACAAGTACAGAGTGCCTGTAATACAGTTCAGTCACTTTGATTCACCATCTCCTTATAACAGACACCATACCAGGAAGTAGAACTGAATTCTGAACTTGCTTGGTTCCCTTACTTTCTGGATGGACAGGACCTTGAAGCAAATAAAGTGGATGGACGGCCTTGAAGGGGAAAACCATGGAGTGTCACCCTGCCTGATTCTCACCTCTGGGACCACTGCACTCCTTCCCAGTGCCTCGCTGGTCTCCGCAGAGAAGGGTGCAGAGGAGGCAGGGCTGAAGGAGGAGTACCTTAGTTGTCAAGAATAAGTGGTGCAGGCCCAGAGAGGAAAAACTGGCTGGGTGGGGATGGAAGTTGGTAACTCACTCACCTTCTCCCCACCCCTCTGTGTAGGCAGGAGTGAATGGTGCAACCTCAAAGGGTCAGGCCAGCTCTAAAAATGGCACCAGAGATAATGGCATCACACCCCATTTCACCTCCCCTATGCCAGAGAGAGGAGATGGGCATGAGTTTGCCACTGGAACCACTTCGATAGCCGGTCAGGACCTCAGGAGCAAGGGGCCACCCCAAGTGGAGGGGATTGATTCCCAACCAGCCACACCGTACGCCTGTGGCAGGACCTCAGGTAGTGGTCTGTCAAAGTTTCATTATCCCAGATATCAAACGGCATTGGAGCTATATGAGCCCCAGCCTAAACTCCGCTTTTCCTCAGCTCCCCCTCCTCTCCGCATCACCCCACTCACTCCCTGTGCCCTACTCCCACCTCCCTGCCCACAGCACTTGTGAATATATGTAAATATCTATAATTCTATTTATATTGATGCCTGTTTACTTGCTTTGATGTCTGTCTCCCCGCTTCTAGGCTGTAAGCACGGTGTGGGCAGGGATTGTCTCTATTGTTGAACTCCACTTTCCAAGCGCTTAGTACAGTGCTCTGCCCACAGTAAGCACTCAGTAAATAAGAGTGAATGAATGAATGAGGCTAGAAAGAGGACTAACTACGCCTGTGAGACTTCCTTGTTCTATTAGTCTCCCAAATGGAATGCACATTTGGGAGAACCTCCACGATCCTTTCACTCGACAGTTGTTTCAAAATCTGAAATTACGCATGTATTGAACGTGCTTTCTAAAAAGACAGACTGGCAAACTATACACATTGAGGTTTTCTGTGGCTTTCAGCTCTCGTCTAAAATTTCCTGCTTTCTCTTTTCCAAGATGCCTCTGTGTCAATCTCGGCCAGTCGTTCTAAATTTCTGCCCTAGTTTCCTATTCTCCCACTCCCCTTTGCGTCGCCCCAACTTGCTCACTGGATTCATCCCCCCTCCCAGCACCACAGCACTTATGTACGCATCTGTAATTTTACTTATTTATAATGTCTGTCTTCCCCTCTAGACTGTAAACTCATTATGGACAGGGAATGTGAATGTCATATGGTACTCTCCCAAGGGCTAAGTACAGTGCTTTGCACACAGTAAGCGCTCAATAAATACAGTTGATTGACTGGTACCTGCAGCTCCTCCCTGTCACTGCTGGCCTCGTTCGGGACCCGCAGTTCATTCATTCAATTGTATTTATTGAGCACTTACTGTGATTTTATTGAGCGATTGGGAGAGCACAGTATAACATCAGACACATTTCTTACCCACAACAAGCTCACAGTCTAGAGGGGGAGACTACCTATGGCCCTCAGCAACCTTCGCAGTGACTCTAAGAGGTTTGTGTACAAGCAGTGTTAGCACTGAGCGTGAACAATGCATCAAAATTACTACTTGTGGATCTTTCGTTTGCTGGAATTACTCCCCGACATTCCCGAGCCAATTTCTCTTTGGCCCAAGTAGTCAGAAATTGACTCCTGCCTACAAGTTTCTGACACCAACCATCATCCCCACAGCACAAATGAAAAACAGGAACACCGCTGAGCCCATTATAGATTTACAAGCACCACATAACATTAGAACCAAAACTGCATTCACATTGTAAGTAAATCAAGTCCTACCTTCAAATCAAGATGAACCACATTGTGCGAATGTAAAAAGGACACGCCTTCTAAAATCTGTCTCATCAGCCGCTGAACATCTTTTTCTTTAAAGGCCTCTTCTCTGTCGGCTACACACTGGTCAAAGATTTCGCCTCCCGCCGCACTGAGGAAGGAAAGTCATGTTTGTGATAATGTAGATACAGTCCTCAATTAGTTTCCGCAGGAACATACAATAGAAACAACAGTATCTCAGCCACCCTGGGTGAGGAACAATTCAGATGTTTAAATCTAGAGAGACAGGAAGGGTAGAGGTTTGAGGAATGGAGAAGCTTGGGCTTTTCCAGGCATCCTCTCCAACTATTAGCTTCTGAATGAGGAACAGCCCAGAGGGAGGGAGAGGGGAAGCATTAATATCACTTAACAATTAAAACTGGGACAATGACCAATGGTCCCATAATAACAGTGGTATTTGTTAAGTGCTTACTATGTGCCAGGTACTGTACTAAGCGCTGGAGTGGATACAGTACAGTCCCTGTCCCACGTAGGGCTCTCAATCCCCATTTGACAGATAAGGTAACTCAGGCCCAGAGAAGTTGATTGACTTGCCCAAGGTCACACAGAGGACAAGTGGCAAAGCCGGGATTAGAACCCATGATCTTCTGACCAACTCCCAGGCCTGGACTCTAGCCACTAAGCCATGCTGCTCCTTGTG
The DNA here is from genome assembly GCF_015852505.1 of Tachyglossus aculeatus. Taxonomy (NCBI): domain Eukaryota; kingdom Metazoa; phylum Chordata; class Mammalia; order Monotremata; family Tachyglossidae; genus Tachyglossus; species Tachyglossus aculeatus. Next base: position 11,593,320 of record NC_052083.1, on the reverse strand, counting down.
AGCTCACCATAAGATCCAGAGATCTAGGGCCGGACAGTTGAGATTTTGCTAATTTTTTCCTGCTCAAATTTAGTATTTTTAAAAGAAAAGGACATTAGATTATGCGATTAAGCATCTTAGCAGTCTAAAATTAAGCATATCCCAAATTTCCACTAGACTTCAAACAACTTCCCACTTTCCCTCAGTTGCCACCTTGACCATCCATTCCATTTAGGGCCTTCTAGTCCCTGTAAGCGCTGCTGTAATTTATGTGTGCTTTCCCACTAGACTGTAAGGTCCTTGAGGACAGGGATTGTGTCTTCTAACTTCTGTTCTCTCCCTAGCTTTTAGCACAATGCTCTGCGCAGGGCAGATGTTCAATAAATCTTCACTTCAAGCCAGGGGACATGAAATCTGACAACGTTCCAAGGTTTACAAAGCACTTTCACCATTAAGAGGCATCATGACCTAGTGAAGAGAGCGCAGGTACCCAGCTCTGCCATTTGCCTGTTGTGGCATCTTGGGCAAATCACTTCATTTCTCTGTGCCTCAGTTACCCCATCTGTAAAATGGGGATTAAGACTCTGAGCCCCCTGTGGGGCAAGGACTGTGTCTAACCTGATTAGCTTGTACCTACCCAGCATTTAGCATAGTGCCTGACACATAGTAAGTGCTTAGCCAATGCCATTAAAAAAAAAAAAATGAGCTTCTTAGAAAGTCTCAGGTTGCAGTGACAGGAACCACACTTTCCTCCCACTATCCCACCCTCCCCTCACTGTCAACTACACCCAAGGCTGCTGTAACCTTTAAGCATTCTGATAATTAACCCAGCCCCACAAAACTTATGTAAATACCCATGCACTCTACTACCTTATTTTAATGTCTGTCTTCCCCTGTAGACTGTAGGCTCCTTGTGGGCAGGGATTTGTGTCTAACAACTCTACTGTATCGTACTCTCCCAAGCGTTTAGAACTGTACTCTGCATACAGTAAGCGCTCCGCAAATACCAATGATTTGTCGGTGTGATTTTTTTCTTCCACAAAAGCAAAGCAATATTTTGTCTAAGGAAAGGAGCACTTACTATTCCAGAACCAAGATCATTTCTGAAGTAGTCTCATACACCTCATGTAAATTAATGACCCACAGGTTACACTGGGCCAGCTCCAGGACAGCAATTTCATGAATTATTTCCATCCGACAATCTTGGCCTTTTCTTCTTTTCCTCATGAACTTGGCTGCAAATTCTTTGTCGGTGTCTTTCTTCACACATTTCTTCACCACAGCAAATTTCCCTCTGAAAGTAGAGAGTCACATCATGTCAGAATGGTCCAACGGATTTGTCGAGAAAAAAATGTTAAGTTTAATACAATGCGTTAATACAATCTAAAATGTCCAAATCATTTTAACTAAAATCACATCTCCCCCAACAAGTGCTCCCTGACTAACCCTTCGTTTCTCCTTCTGGCCCTCCCCTCTGCATCGCCTAGTTCCTTGGCTGTGTACCCCTTAATGATAATAATAATAATACAAGGGCATTTACTGAGCGCTTACTATAGAGCAAAGGACTGTTCTAAGCACTGGGGAGGTTACAAGGTGATGAGGTTGTCCCACGGGGGGCTCACAGTCTTAATCCCCATTTAACATGAGCTGAGGCACAGAGAAGTTAAGTGACTTGCCCAAAGTCACACAGCTGGCAACTGGCAGATCCTGGATTTGAACTCATGACCTCTGACTCCAAAGCCCGTGCTCTTTCCACTGAGCCACGCTGCCACTTGGATACATCACCCAGCCCCATACCACTTACGTAGACTGTGAGCCTTTTAGACTGTGAGCCCAGTGTTGGGTAGGGACTGTCTCTATGTGTTGCCAATTTGTACTTCCCAAGCGCTTAGTACAGTGCTCTGCACATAGTAAGCGCTCAATAAATACGATTGATTGATTGATTGATTACGTACTTACGTTACGCTCTGCTGCTCATATCTATAATTTATTTTCATGTCTGTCTTCCCCTATAAGACTTCCAGCTCCTTGTGGGCTGGGACTGTGTCTTCCAACTCTATTTTATTGTACTTTCCCAAATACTTAGTATAGTGCTTTGCACATAGTAAGTGCTCAACAAATACCACTGATTGGCAGGAGCCGAGAGTACAAGCTGGGCGGTAGTGAGAGAAGAGAGTAGACAGGAAAAGCAGCGGGCAGTTGAATGTGAAGAGAACTGGGTAAGCCATAGGGAGGCTTCTGAGGAGAGGAGTGCTTTGTGTTTTGGAAGTTTGTTGGGTGATTCATGTAGCTGTAGAAAAGGTCGACCGGAGAGGGCATAAGTCCTGAGGGACACCTACAGTAATCCACGAAGGGACGTCATGAGAGCTTGGAGGAGGGTGACGAAGAAGGGGTGGCTCCTTGAAGGGTCACCGAGGAAAACCAACATGACATACGTAACAAGGGTCCCGGATCAACACATTCCCTTGGCACAAGATGCCCAACTGGTTCGCTGCCAGGTCACAACTAATTAGAGGTTATAAATACCACACTCGGCTTGCCACATCCCCAGGTACACGGGCAGGACGATGGGTGAGCGGAAAAGATGCTTGTGGGAATATCTCCGGCCACTTTACGACGTTCTGTTCATGGCAGGCCTGGTTACAAGTAGCAATCGGTTCTCCAACAATGTCTAAAAGGACAAGCAGCGGTGCTAGTGCATAAAGAATGGGCCTGGGAGTAACAAGGACCTGAATGCTAATCCCAGCTCCACGACTTGTCTGCTGTGTGACCTTGGGCAAGTCGCTTAACTACTCTGTGCCTCAGTTACTTCATCTGTAAAATGGGGATTCAGACTGTGAGCCCCATGTGGGACACGGACTGGGTCCAAGCTGATTAACCTGTGTCTACCCTACTGCTTAGTACAGTGCCTGGCATAAAGTAAACACTTAACACGTACCATTAAAAAAATACAAAGCACCTTCTCAGAGGGCCTGCATTCTTGGCACCTCAGTGCCCTCCTGCCCACATCACAGACCACCGGCTCCTGGAAGCTGGGCTCCAAAACACCTGTCATCATCCCCACTCCGTTTCATTTGAGAAGATAACAGATTAACCTTTTGTCCCAGGTCCCATGAGAATCTTCTGAAAGCATTTACTTGGGTAGAAAAGAGCACAGATCGCCCTACTTATCACTTGGCAAGGCCAGGTGAGTTGATCCCGATGGGGCTTCTAAGCATTAAACACAATCTTTGCCCAACTTGTCTCTGCACTTGTACTCTCCCAAGCGCTTAGTAAAGTGCTCTGCACATCACAGGTGCTCGATAAAGACGATTGATTGCTCTTCCCCGCACCTTGTTTCTGCTAAATATGCTCTCACCCACTTCCATGCAGCCCAACCCCCTCCATGCTCACTCATTCCCACGCTTGCCCTCTCTACCAACTCCTGCCCAAGCCCTCGCCAACTCTTTTACCTACATTTTTTTTCAAATGGTATTTATGTGCTTACTAGGTGCCAGGCACTGTTCTACATGCTGGGGTAGATACAAAGTAATCAGGTTGGACGCAGTCCACGTCCCACACGGGGCTCCCAGACAATCCCCATTTTACAAACTAGGTAACTGAGGCACAGCAAAGTGAAGTGATGTGCCCAAGGTCACCCATTGGGCAGGCAGTGGGGCCGGGATTAGGGCCCAGGTCCTCCGGTTCCCAGGCCCGTGCTCTATCCACTTGGCCACATTGCTTCTCAATTCACCTATGCGTCTGAGCTAACTGCTCCCTGGATCTTGTCTTGTTTTATGCTGTCGAGTCGTCTCCGACCCATTACTGACTCCAAGGACACATCTTTCCCAGAACACCCCACCTACATCTTGCACTTGTTCTGGTTGTCTCCCTGGATCACTTTCCCTATTAATCCCTCCCTCTCCATAAGCTTTGCCTGGGCCCCTTCGGCTCAACACCTGCATCTCATTTTCAGATTAGCCTACTCTAGCCTTTGTTATGTCACAGTGACCCTGCAGACATCACCCTTGCTGGAGAAGTTCATTAAAAAAGTCACAGAGCAACAAGACCGTTCCCCAGTGTTTGTAGATGCCAGTGGCTTCGGGCAACTCTTCAAAAAAAAACTGGCCACCCCCAAAAAATATGTTATCAAGATCTTAAGGTTACTCCGTGATTATATGGCTGACCATGTCAGAATTAAAGGGCCTCTTTGTCTGATCCTTTCACCATTGCCAACAGGCTAAAGGGGGGTCTGTGAATTAAACCAGGACCTGTTTCATCTATTCTGTGCAACAATAGCCAACGGTGCCACAAAGAATCTGGAAACTGGGGACGAGGTATCATTCTGAAGCTCCAGGAGAGTCTTCCAACTCAGCACGTTAAGAGGAAGACCTTGAATTGAACTGAACTGAATTAAGCAATCACATTTATTGAGTGCTTACTCTGTGCAGAGCACCACATTAAGCGCTTTAGGAGAGTACAGGAGTTAATAAACTCACGGAGTTTACAATCTAGCAGGGAGTCAGGAATGATTTTGATTTTTTAGGATGAAGCACTGGGAACTCAATTAACTTCAGTCAACTGAGGTTCTATCCCCTTATGCCCCTGAAAGATCCTCTGTGCAGCCAAGGATAACTAGTGGCACTTTGATAAGCACTTCAACATTCACCCCACCTCCAGTTCCATAGTACTTATGTACGCATATTCTTACTCTGCCATTTCCACTATCTGTAATTCAATGTCTTTCTCCCCCACTAGACGTAAGCTCCTTGTGGGCAGGGATTCCAATGCATTGTACCCTCTCCAGCACTTAGTAAAACTTCTGCACAGTAAGTGCTCAGTATATATTTATATATATTTATATATATATAGTATATATATAGTATATATATTTATATATATATACTGAGCACAGTAAGTGCTCAGTAAAATAGTATTATTTTGTTAGTATGTTTGGTTTTGTTCTCTGTCTCCCCCTTTTAGACTGTGAGCCCACTGCTGGGTAGGGACTGTCTCTATATGTTGCCGATTTGTACTTCCCAAGCGCCTAGTACAGTGCTCTGCACATAGTAAGCGCTCAATAAATACGATTGATGATGATATATCACTGACTGATCGATCAAAGAAGTGAAAGCCATCAGTGAATTATGCTACCTGAACAGTACACATTCCAAAAGTGCAAGGATATACAAAGAAAACAGTCTCTGGAAGGCCCGCACATCTTCTGGAACCCTGACAAAATTATGTCAATACAGCATGGAGCTTCTGACCAAAGAGAAGGTCAAGAAACTTTAATACTGAACTCCTAAATGACTGCAAGACCTGGACCTACAATGAGTCTTCATCTGACCTCTAGAGCAGTTCCTGCAAGCCGTCTAGTTACCAAATAGGAAGATAAGATTACAGGGGGAGGGAGTCCTGGGATGCAGTCAGACCACTAACAGTCAAAGACTAGCAAAGTTCATCGTATCACACCTTTCCTCGATGAGACATGTGAGCAGCCTGGATAACAGCAGGGTACTCAGACAGTTACTGTGTGGGGTGAACTGAAGTGGTAAAACCAGAAACGAGATAAAAGAAGTGCTTTAGAGGTACGATGAAGAATAACCTCAGGTGGGGCAACATAGAAGACAGACCAGCTGAGCATAAAGCAATTGGAAATGGATTGACTCCCCAGAGCAGAGGTTTTGAGGGAACAGTGATACCAAAAGGGTGAAAAACAGGTGCCAAGCACCCAGAATTATATGTTTGATATAATAATAATAATGGCATTTACTAAGTGCTTACTATGTGCAAAGCACCGTTCTAAGCGCTGGGGAGGTTACAAGGTGATCAAGTTGTCCCACGTGGGGCTCACAGTCTTAATCCCCACTTCACAGATGAGGTAACAGGCACAGAGAAGTTAAGTGACTTGCCCAAAGTCACACAGCTGACAATTGGTAGAGCCGGGATTTGAACCCATGACCTCTGACTCCAAAGCCCATGCTCTTTCCACTGAGCCACAGTATCAGACTGAAAAGCCTTCAAGGGCAGGGATCACACCTATCACCTCTATTATAGTTTCCCAACTGCTCAGCACAGTGTTCTGCACTCAGTAAGCCCTCAGTTGAGACCACTGATTAATTTCCATCATGCCCCTACCCATCTCACACAGTGCCCGGCACACACATTCTGATGATGATAAAGTCTTATACAATAATAATTATGGTATTTGTTAAATGCTTACTATAAGTCAGGCACTGAACTAAGCACTGCGGTAGAAACAGGATAATCTTAAACCCCATTTTACAGATGAGGAAACTGAGGCACAGAGAAGTTAAGTGACTTGCCCAAGGTCACAGCAGACAATTGGCGGAGCCGAGATCAGAACCCAAGTCCTCTGGCTCCCAGGCCACGCTGCTTCAGTGATATAGTGGTTACAAGTAAGCATGTTCCTGTCCTCACCAGTTCCTGTACCCAAAGAGAAACACATTGTCCTCTGTAGAAGATTTTTGCATTCCAAATCTATCAAAACACAACATTAATTTATATTGAGTCAGATGTGAGCTATGGTTAAGGAGTGGAGGCCCCATAACTGTAGTTCACACACTACAGATTCCTATCAATTCCATGAAAGCCAGAATAGCCCTAATTACCCTGGAATCAATACAGTCCTTTAAGCGACTGGCTTTCTCTTGGTCAGACAGGGCTTGGGGTCATCCAAACTTCAAGCTAACATTTTGAAGGTGTTTCCTTTCGCAAAGCATGTTCAAAAAGACAATGAAATTTTGTGTAAGAGATCGCTCTCTCCCATGCAAAGCTCCTAAATTATACCCTTCACGGAGAAACTGCCTGTTAAAAAAAAAAGCACACACAGAAAAAACACTGAAATTCAAAGGCTGAAGGACTAGGAATGTACCCGGATTGGGCAAAGTCCAAAATCGGAACTGGAGTTGCAGACTCATGGACTCATGGGCCTGGACTCTTCTGCCATTATAATAATAATAATTGAGGTATTTATTAAACACTTACTTTGTACCAGGCTCTGTACTAAGCCTGGGAATGGATACAAGTAAATCAGGTTGGATGCAATCCCTGTCCCACGTGGGGCTCACAGTCTTAATCCCCATTTTACAGATGAAGTCACTGAGGCACGGAGGAAGTCATGTGACTCGCCCAAGGTCACCCAGCAGACAAGTGGCAGAGCTTGGATTAGAACCCAGGTCCTTCTGACTGCCCGGCTCTTGCTCTATCCACTAGGCCACGCTGCTTCCCATGGACACTTGAAGCTAAGAGTGGCTAAGAGTGGGTGGGCGAATGTCAGAAGATGGAGCTGCGGCACATTTTTCTAGCATCTAGAAGGCCAGAGAGCTTGGGTCTGGAGTCAAGGAACAGCCCCGCCGTGCTGGTGAGACCCCTAAATCCGCTCCTTCCGTGGTCACCTACAAATCACAGGTATTCAAAAGCACAAGGAATCTAACCGATGCCAAGCCCCAGTCAGAACCACTTTCTGACAGACCTTACTCTCAAAATGGAAAGCCCTAAAATTTCTCTTTAAAATGCCCAGGTTGAGAACAAGTAATCCGCTGGCCTGAAAACTGCAGGGCAGTAAAGCAAAGAGGGCTAAAGTGCTTAGAGAATGCAGTTAATTAAGGGAACACAATGGTGAAAACTCCCTCTGCTACCTTAAAATGCTTAAATTGAAACTCTATTAACTGACAAGGCCCCACATAAACCTCAGGGCCTTTAGCACGCTGCAAGCTGCTTCAGCAGCCGACTTGAGTTTTCTCCATTCCACTCCTTACTTCACTCCACTGCCCTGACCATCTTTTTAAACGAAGTATTCAGTCCACATCTCTTCACTCCCCAAGAACCTCAAGTGGTTCTCCATTCACCTCCGCTTTACACAAACTCCTTACCATAGGTTTTAACAACTCAGTCAGTTCACCCCCTCCTACCTTATCTTACTGATTTACTACTGTAACCCATCTACACACTTTGCTCCTCTAACACCAGCATACTCACTGAACCTCTATTTCACCAGTGGCCCCTTGCCCACATCCTCCTCCGGTGCTGGAACTCCTTTCTGCTTTGCATACTTCAGACCACCACTCTCCCCACCTTCAAAACCTTACAAAAGTCACATTTCCTGCAAGAGGCCTTCATTGCCTAAGCCCTCTTTCCCCCTACTCCCTCTCCCTTCTGCATCACCTATGCACTTGGATCTTTTGAAGCACTTGATGTTCACCCTTCCCTTAAGCCATACAGTACTTACGTCCATATCTGTCATTTATTTATATTAACGGCTGACTCCCCTCTAGACTGTAAACTCCTTGTGGGCAGGGAATGTGTCTACCAACTCTGTTGTACTGTACTCTCCCAAGCACTTAATATGGTGCCCCACACTCAATAAAATACCACTGATTGATTCTCCTGAAGAAAAATAATTTGAACACAGAAAACTGAGGCCTCCGCTAGATGTTTAGCCTCTTAGCTGATGAGGACTAGAGGTCAGATGTTATCAGATGGGATCACCCAATTCCCTAAATGGTTTTCTCCAAGGAGACTGAGAAGAATGAAGCTGAGAGACTGTAAGCAGCAAACCACAGTGTCACTCCAGAGGCCAGTGACCCAAGATCGGACGAGTCCAAGGACTTCTATCCTTTAGGTCAGATGCGCCACCCCCCATATCCACCGCCCAGCACCACTGGCATGACCACAGGAAGCTGTAAGAGGGACATGTCTCTGCCAGCCAACCCTACTTCCTTGATCAAGTAGTAACAGTATTTATCAAATGGGTGTGCACGAAGCACTATACTAAAAGAAAATACACAGATGAGAATTAAACATGATCCTGGTTTCTCATGGGGCTAACAATCGAGGCTTAAGGGGCTGCTGCAAAGAGCTGCTTCCCATGAGTTGGCAGGGATCAAGTCTTCCAACTCTCTGTTGTACTGTACTCTCCCCAGTGCTTAGTACAGTGCTCTGAGAAGCAGGGAGTCAGAGGACCTGGGTTCTAACGCCAGCTCTGCCTCTTGCCTGCTGTGTGACCCAGGACAAGTCACTTCCCTTCTCTGTGCCTCAGTTTCTTCACCTGCACACTGGGGATTCAATACGGATTCTTCCACCATCTTAGACTGTGAGCCCCTTGTGGGGCGGCATCTGACGTGATTGACTAAATCAGCAGCTTTTAGAAAGTGCTTGGCACATCACAATGGTACTTGAAGTGCACTGCAAGCATCTGGGTTTCTGGTAGCGGTGGAGGGAGGAAGGCACATCCTGCCAGCTGCTGCTACAGACTGAGGGGAAGAACATCTGCTGATGGGTGTGAGTACATGAGAAAAAAAGATGAATGGGAATCTCTTCCTCTTTCTGCCCTTTTCCTTCCCCCTAATCCTGAGCCACTGCCCTGCCCCCATAGAAGTCTCACCTACTAACAGTGAGTGTTAGCAATGATTAACAAAAATAGTTTTAGTAGTTTTGAGCCCCCACTTGCTGCAACGTGCTTTGAACTACGTGCTTAGCAAGTAGAGAATTCAGAAGTATGATGTTCCTTGTTCACAGGGAGCTAACTCCTTAACAGAGGGGACTATCCTGAAAATATTTATAACTAATAGTTAAAATAATTGAATGTACAGTTGAATAGGTATATGTACAAGAGTGTTGAGCATGGGTATAAGTAAGCTCATATAGTTAGCTGATGGATATGACTTTAGGGTGCTGAAAATTAATCAGGGAAGGCTTCTTGGTGGAAGTGGGGTTTTTTTAGGAGGGCTTTGGATGTGGGGAGAGCTGTGATCTGTTGGATTTAGGGAGGGAGTTCTAAGGCAGGAACCATGAGCTGGGGGGCGGGGGGAAGGGGCACAAAAGGCAGGCAGCAAAAAGAAACATGAAGACTATTGGTGGGGAGCCTTGAAGCCAAATGTGGGGAGTGTCTTTCTGCTGCAGAGACACAGGAAGCCAGTGGAGGATTTTGAGGAGAGGCGAAATGTGGGCCAAGCCACGGTTCAAGAAGATGATCCGTTCAGCAGTATGGAGTAGAGACTGAAGTCAGAAAGGCTGGAGAAGGGAGTCCAGCTGCAACATAAACAGAGCTTGTTCAAGGGTGGCCACTGAGTGCAGAGGAAGGGGAGGATCCCGGACACGCTGACAGACAGACAGCAGGGAGGAGACAGGTGACTCCGAGGTTGTGGCCTTCTGGGACACGGAAGGTGGTGTTATCAACTGAGATGGGAAAGTTAGGAGGATAAAGCGGATTTAAGGAGTTCTGCTTTAGACCTTCTCTTCACCTGTTTCCTTTTACTCTATTAAAGGACAACAATGTACTTGGCTGTAAATCACAGGATAAATGTATTGGCAAATTGCAACTTTTTAAAGGGGTAGTTGGTAGCTCTTATAGAGTACTGAGTCCGACAAAGCAGCCTTATGTAGTCAGTTGAGTTTTTGGCTCTGTGGTTCTTAAAAGAATGCCCTGGGGCCACACTGGGCCACAGCGACATCAAGTCAAACCCACTTGGACTTGGGTCTAGTTCAGGTGGCGTCTTGGTCCAAGCAGCTCTTCATTACAGGTAGGAGCTGAAACTGAGCAAGGCTAATGCAGATATTTGCTGCTTCCAGAGAGCACAAGTGGTCACAACCCCTGGAATTAATTCTGTGCCACTCCAATTTGGCCTGGCTTCTTACTGTTCAAGGATGATAAGACCCCGGAAGAAGCCTTTGGATTTAGCTTTGAATATTATGTAAGTTAGGACTCCCTGTGACCAGGATTTGACAGTTGTAAGGCATTGAAGAATGAATCCCAGTCCCACGGCCAGTATCCGAGCCTCGTGGGCTAGTACAGGCTGATCTGGGGCCAGCAATTTCTGCTCTGTGAAAGGCTCTATGTTGGCAATTTAAAAACCTCAATGATGATGATGATGATGATGGTATTTGTTTATGTGCTTCCTACGTGCCAAGCACCAGCCCTCCTCTTCACCATGAGAAAGCCAAAATGGAAGCCAATGAATCCTGCTGAATGTGACTCAGATGGCTGGGGTGCCAACTCACTCTTCAGTGTGAGTACAGGGTAAAACCTGGGTAGCATGTTGAGGAAGTAGGATGCTCGGTGGGAGGTGAGGGGGAGGCTTTCCCCAGGGAAACCTCTCTCTATTGCTGAATTATTTTCCAAGCGCTTAGTACAGTGCTCTGCACACAATAAGTGCTCAATAAATGATTGAATGAATTGCTCAATCACCCCACACCATCCAATGGACTTCAATCTAGCTATTCCCAGCCCAAATGCCAAGGGATCAAGGGGAATGGGTAGGGACCACCTCTTTATGTTGCCAACTGATACTTCCCAAGCGCTTAGTACAGTGCTCTGCACACAGTAACAGCTCAATAAATACGATTGAATGAACCAGACCAGACCCATGGCCACGTCGTCCGCTCCCTAGGGCCATTTCCTGGTGATGCAACAACGGTCTTTCATGTTAAGCTAATGCTCGCCATTGCTCCATAAGGAAACATACCGTACTTGTTGGTCACACCATGGCTAGTCTCCGATCATTTAGCCCCATTTTGAATTTGCCAGCAAATGCTCTCCTTGCAGGTGGTCTACTGAGAGTATTTCTGCATTTCTGCCATCCGTTTTGATTTTCCAGACACCAAAGCCACCCGACATTCCTTGAAGGTGAAGCCTGCTAAACCTAACCTCTCAAACCAGGTTATGGGGCCATCAGATACTCTTCCAAGCGATTGGCATATAGTAAGCGCTCAATCCTTCTAGACTGTGAGCCCGTTGTTGGGTAGGGACCATCTCTATATGTTGCTGACTTGTACTTCCCAAGCGCTTAGTACAGTGCTCTATAAATACGATTGAATGAATACAACTGATTGATTGGCATTGGAATTTTGTGACATACTTCAGGTTGTTGGTTTTGTGACTCAAAAGGGCACTGCACCTTTTCTCATTTTGAGAAGATCAAAAGGTGCAACAGCTGGGAAAAGGCAGGTTTGGTAAAAGTCCTCAGATTACGTTTGAACATACATGGTAGTATCTAGGGTCAGGGTAGTGTCTGGCTGTGATTCATTTAAATTGCCCTCAAAATGAATCGGCACCAAAAAGGCAATTGTTATTGGGACCACACCTACAAATTCAAAATGATGAATGGTGCTGATTTTAAAAGCCTCGTATAAAAAGGACAGGAAGCAAGTACTTCAAGTCTAGCCTGAAAGTGCATTTTTGACAGAGAGAAGGGAGATGAAGCAATCTAGTTCTGGGAGAACCGGATTCATACTTCAGTGCCTTACAACTGTCAAATCCTGGTCACAGGGAGTCCTAACTTACATAACATTCAGGGCTAAATCCAAAGGCTTCTTCCAGGGTCTTATCATCCTTGATCTGTCTGCCGCTTGATCACTCACTCGCCTACAGACTTTTGAAAGTCGGCTTACATAGTTTCCCTCCTCTATAAATGACTATTCCCTCTGCCATCATCTCATCTGGCTCCTCTTTGGGTTTTTGGAGACACCTCTGTAAGTTCAGCCTCAGTCATCTCTTTCCAGAGCCTCACAAATTTTTCAGGGCCACCATCTTCATCTCAACTGGGCATCTTTCCAGAATCCACCACAATTTCTCTCTTCCTCCCTCCCCCGTTCCCTCCACAGTGACCTCTGACGATTAGGGGGTTCTAAAGGGGAGAGTGACAGGGCAAGAAGTTGGAAAAAATAACTAGTTAAAGGGGCTAGGGGAGGAGTTGGGCTGAGCAACTACCAGGGATTTGCTGGGCCAGAGTGTGCTGCCTGCCAATGTATCTTGCATGGGAAAAAGACCATTGCATGCACTTTGCATTGCGACGTACCCCTACTCGCCGACTTTCTCGGCATGTCCTGTTCCCCGGCATGAAGAAGATACCGGTGGCCCTGGATCAACCACTATCCGATTCTCAATTCCTTCATCTCTGGGACTAGACTTCTTCCCTGTTCTCAGTGGGTGACTGCGGGAGGTTCCCTGAGGCTTTAAAACCAGCTCTGTGATCACTGTCTCCCAGGACAAAGGTGAGAGAGCTGAGTGCTGGAAGTACTGAGCTGCCTCCCTGATTTCAATTTCCAAGGACACTCCAGCAAGACTCGGCCGGGGTGGCCCCTTGACTTCAGGGCCAGGGTCTCAGAGACCTCCTCTGCTTTCTGTAGCGGGCTAGCCCGAACAGTTCGCAGGCAAAACATTTTGATTGTTTATTTATTTTCCTCATCCTGGCTTTCCTCCTTCCCATGCTTGCCCGACCCACTGGCTGTTCCAGTCCTGCACCTGAAAAAAAAAAAAGACTCTCTCCCTCCACCCACCCCCATCTCTGCTATATGCTCCCCCTCCAAAGCACACTGTGCGGACCTCCACATAGGGATGGAGCTGGGAGGGTGTGACCACGCACTTCCTCCCATCACTAGACTGTGTGGTCCCTTAAAGGACAGGGCCAGAAGGACCACTTTTTTTTTAAAGAGAGGTTGGAGGGGGGTTGGAGGCAGAGGAGAAAGAGGAAGCTGGGAAATGCTGTCCAATTCACCAAACTGCACTTCCCACAAAATAGGCAAAAATCATCCTAGAGGCCTCCAGGATGATGGCCCTGGCCCCCAATGAACCCTGATGCCATTCTGCAATGCATCTGGAGGATTTTTAGATTGTAAGCCCTCCCCCCTTGCAACAGGGACGGGGACCAAATCAAATCCCCATCTTTGTATTCTCTCCCAGTGCTTGGAACAGAGCTCTGCATACAGTAAGCACTTAATAAATACCATGACTCTTACAACAACACTGACCCGAGAAGTAGAGGCCGCCAACCACTTCTGACTTGACAGTGAACCTGATTTAAGATGACTAAAGTCATGTGCTCCCCATCCCAGCTACACCAGAAATACCACTCACAAAACCCAATATTGTTATTAGCAACACGGAGTGTGGTGCGGTCACCACCGATGCATGATTAAACAAAGAAGGGGAAAATAGATTCCGGAACACTTGAACAATGTATCTATAGAGAGGTTGGTGCAATTTGGTGACAACAGGGTACAAGACATCACACCGAAAGGAAATGTCCAAGATGCTATAGTAAGGGTCAACCCTTCACACAAATAATCTTTTTTCCTATAAAAAAAAAAGGCACCTCAAGGAAGGGAGATCTTTCTGTCCAACCAAAACAGAGATCACCCTTCTCCATCACAAGTGAAGATAATTAACCCCTTAGCCCACTGAGGGGCTAAGCTGGGAGGAAACTGACATAACTATTTGGTTTATGTTTCATCTACTGGAGCAAAAGCAGTATTGACCTGCTGCTGTTGGCATTTACTCTGCCTGAGGCATGAGGGCTGAGCTTCCAGCCACAGCACAGAGAAGCCATTTAAAAGAGGCTAGGCATCATAAATGTTGGCCCTATTCCTGCCAAGGTTTTTTGGTTTTTGTTTTTTCCTGAGGTCTAAGGGGGCAAATCCTAAATTGGTTCAAGGTCTGTCAAACTAGAAACTGGATTTGTTTGGGCGCCCTTCTGCCCTTCCACCAGCCCCAGATTTCTACCAGCTGCATGGGGACACTTCTCTTCCTATTAATTATTGTTACGTGCTTACTACAGGCCAAGCACTGTACTAAGCCCTGGGGCAGTTACAAGATAATCAGGTCAGACCCAGTCCCTGTTCCACATGGAGCTCATGGTCTAAGAACAAGGGAGCGCAGATTTTTAATCCCCACTTTACAGATGAGGAAACAGAGCAGCTAAATGACTTGCTCAAGGTCTCACATATAGATAAATGGTGGAGCTGGGATTAGAACCCAGGCCCTCTGACTGCTAGGTTTGTGCTCATTCCACGAAGCCACTCTCCTCTTTCCTGCTTCAAGTGGACCGTTTTAAGATTTCAAAAATGCAAAACAACATTTTAAGAACATGGGGAACGTAGACATTTTCCTCTAGGGGGAAGCTATGTTGTTTATGATTTCAAAATGAGACTGATTAAACTGTTTTCATCAGGCTTACCTGAATTTATTTGGTAATGAACTAGAGACACTTAATATCTGAGTTTTTTTTAAAAACAAGCATAGGACAAAATTTTAGTGCAGCAATCATTAAAGCGATTTACATTGGCACTAGTCCCTGTCCCCCACACCCCTCCCTACCAAAAGAACAAAAAGAAACCCAAAAACAACAACAAAAAAACCACTCAAGAGCAAGCCAAGTGGGAAGTGAGATAGGGCAGAAAAGGTTTTACATGATGTGCTTACACCCAATTACACTGCATGGATACCATTAAATAACAGGAAAGAAACTGACATTTCTTAAATTGTTCTGTCATTATTCTGGGTGCAATACTGACCAAAGCTTGCTACAACACTTCCTGAGTCTGAGCTTTTGAAGGAGCAGAGCAGTTCCAGTTCTGAGTAACTAGTTTCTGGGTTTTGCAAATCAAACTCTTCAGTCTCAGTTCCAACTAGGGCCACTTCTGCTTTAACAAATGAACCATGACAAAGGGCCAAAACAAAAACTGGTCTAAAGAAGTACATTTCATTGCCAATTCTAAGGATTGAAAAAACCCTGCCCTCACCAGGTATCCCTAGCCCTGTCAGTTTGAAGCTGAGATTGTAAACTGAGGCCAGGGATTATGTCTACTAACTCCACGATAGTCTCCTAAGCACTCAGTACAGTCTTTGCCACACCAAAAGCGCTCGATAACTGCCACTGATGGACCGAGGCACCTTTATTCACCTCACTGAACTTATGTACTATCCATAAATTTATTTATACTAATGACTGTACGCTCCTTGTGGGCAGGGAATGTGTCTACCACCTCTGTTGTACCGTACTCTCCCACAAAGCAAGCGCTCAATAATATGATTGATTCCAAGGGATAAAGCTTATTCCCGCATCCATTTTTAGCGGTGATAAAGTATCACAATCACTGGCATCACCTTCAAACCCCAAGGACAACTATTTCATACATGCATAGCAAATATACACACCCATAAATTCAATTTATATCAAAGCTACTGACGTGCTTACAAAACGCAGTCAACCTGAGAGACCGTGGGCGAGCTTTCAACTTTAGCTTAGTATGGCTAGGGAGTCAACCTACACCGCAGTAGCAGTCCTTGAAGGGGACTGATATCACAAGTAGAGAGGATCACAAAATACTCAAAGGGTTTGTGTGCTACCCACAGTCCCGCCCTGTCCTCCCCCTCCACCCCCTACATGCCTTTCTTTCCTTTTCAGTCTCCTCATCCCAGTTATTACTCAGTCTCCCATTTTCTCCTTACGTTCTCCCCCTACTCCTTTGCCCCATGGCTCCTAGCTTCCCTGTGTTTACGTCTTCTCTCGGAGCCTCCGTACCTCTCTTTCTGTATAACTCATGTCATTGTGCATAAATCCCCGTGTGTGCCCCTATAAATGTGTATTATTGTGAGGACTGCCGACAGATCTGTATTTATGCGACAATCAACTGCATGTTTTGATCACACTATGTGCAGAGTACTGCACTGAGCACTGGGGAGAGTACAATATAAAACAGTTGGTAGACACGTTCCCTATCCACAAGGAGTTTACAGTTTAAAGGGAAAGAAAGGCATTAATATAAATTATGGATATGTAAGTGCTGTGGGGCTGAGGGTGGGGTGAATAAAGAGCACAAATCCAAGTGCAAGGGCAACACAGAAGGGAGTGGGAAAAGAGGAAATGAGGGCTTAGTCGGGGAAGGCCTTTAGGAGGAGATGTGTTTTTAATAAGGCTTTAAAAGAGGAGTCATCCTCTGTCGATATGAAGGGGAAGGGAGTTTCAGGCCAGAGGCCTTTATGCCCGGGTTTTTTTCCATGTGTCTGTTGATCCTTTACCATACAGGTTCCCTGGATAGATTCACGCACGTTTGTGCATATGGGATGGTGACAGTGACCAAGAGGTATCCAGGCTCCTGCTTCTCCCTAATACGGGAGCTAAAATCTTCCAGTCAGAGCTATCCTGCTGTATCTTACTTTTCAGTAAGGGGGTGATATTAGCTTTAGTACTTTAAAAGAAAAAAATGGCAAAGATTAAAGTACTGAATTCATTTCTTAAATGACTTTTTTTTGGGGGGGGGGCTTGTCATGAAATGTCTAAAAATAGTACCTGTTTCCCTGCTTTGTCAATTTTTTTGCACAAAGAAACATTTTAAGAGACTACGTTTAAAAAGAACAATCCTTATGAGAGTAATTTAACTTGACAATAGAACATTAAAAACGAGAATAAGAACATGCCAGGAGCTGTGTGATTTATGAAACTATGGCGCTAAATCACTTTCACATATGAAATAATCCATTATGACCACACGATGATTTCCACGCATAAAATTCTAAAATATCACCTTTAAATCTACAAGGCAGAACATGCCAACTGAGAGCATTTTCCTTATATAAGTGAATTCCCTCTTAGAAATGAAGCAAATAACATAATTTGATGCACAGAACTTTGAATATTTCAGGTCACTTAACATCCCTAACAAGACTGTAAAATCTTTAAGGGCTGGGTTCCTATCTTATCAACTCCATTGTAATGTACTCTCCCAAGCACTTAGCACAGTGCTCTGTACACAGTAAGCACTCAAATACAATTGACTGATTCAGAATTCCATCAGAACGAGATCTGACTCAGTAGAAGAGTATGCAGTCTTTTACAAGTGGGAGTGTTGCAAAAATTAGTGCCTAAAATAAGTACGTTGTAAGCTCCTTGAGGGATACCGTCTGCTATATTGTACTCTCCTAAATGCTTATTCAGTGCTCAAATACCCTTGATTAAACCCATGAACTTTTATCGTTACTTTTTTTTTTTACTGAAAGGTGAGAGTATTCATACTTTATTAAGGAGCCATTAAATGTTTATAAAAACTTCAAACCAAAAGCTCGAACTACTAAATAAGCTTGTGAAATATTTTAAGAGCAGCTACGCATTTTACACTGTTTTCACTCCACGGCTTCTAGCCACAGCCTAGGGAGAACATTTGAAGAACGGCACGACAATCATGGCTAGCAAGGCACTTGGCCTATTACAAGGCAGTAATGAGAAATGAAATGAAAATGAAAAACAAGTTTCCAACTGTAAGGGACAGAGGAAACCCTGAAACCCCAAAGCCCTGTAAACATTTCATTAACTTGAGATCTGAGAACAATGATTTAATGTGTAATTTAAAGAGAAATCAGGCATGGAAGCCAATTAAGCAATACTTTTTACTTTCCCTTCCATTCCTTGACTGCTAAGGAAAAAAAATGATCTTTAGGCTGTCAGGTTCCCTTTGGGTCAGGAAAAGGTTGAAGTGGAGAGAAGTGGGAAGTAAGTAAGGGGGAGTAAGCTCTGGACTCTAAGATCGTTGTGGGCAGGGAAAGTGTCTACCAACTGTTACACTGAACTCTCCCAAGTGCTTACTACAGTGCTCCGTGCACAATAAACCTCAATAAATATGACTGACGGAACATAATAAAATTAAAGAATTATGAAGGTCGCTGCGTAAGCCAGGAAGATCATAAAAGGCTTGTCAGAAAAATGACAGCAGTCTCGGGAAAATGTCCGAACCATTTCAGAATATACGTATTCAACTTGAAAGAAAATAAAAGGTTAAGAGGACTAGAGGAAGAAAAAGCATACACGCACATACACGTGTGTATCTGCGTCCAAACGATGGCTATCTATAGGTAGATAGTCAGCCTCTGTCTACAAGGACTGAAGGTGAAAGTCTATCCTTGTTTCTATCTGGGAGAATCCCTTTTATCCAGTTCTCTTAAGACCGTAGTAGGGCACCCTGGCTAACTGCTGCCCAAAGCATCCTCAAATACGACTCCAGACGAATCCACTCCAAAAGTAAGTGTCAAATGAAACTGCAACTCCTCCATCCCCAAGAGACAGGAAAGGAGATACCTTCAATACTTAGGACCTTCAGGGTTGGGGGGAGGGGAATAGTATATCTCCTAAGGCAACGAGAAGGATTACGGTCATTTTGAACATTTGAGTGTAATAGTCGTACTTCAGAAACAAACAACTTTAAGCTGTCTTTGGGGATCTTCAGGACTCTAAGAAAATGTAACAGTGTGTGAAATTTCATTCAACTGCACCTGACTTAGTCCTTTCCAGACCTAAACAAAAGATTCATTCATTCATTCAATCGCATTTATTGAGCGCTTACTGTGTGCAGAGCACTGTACTAAGCGCTTGGGAAGTACAACTCGGCAACATATAGAGACGGTCCCTACCCAACAGTGGGCTCGCAGTCTAGAAGATATTCTGGCTTCTTAAAGCTCTAATGCAAAAAACAAAGACGGCCAGTTCTTCATGCGTACTACACTTCAGGGTTATAGAAAATTAAAGTTGGAAGAAAAGAAACAACTCGGAAACTTTCATCCGTTCTTGGAGGATAGAACCGTGTGGCTATTACTGAGAGCAGTCAGAGACTGGTCCGACCGGATCCTTTGCTTTTTCCACTTTCTAGGGGATTATTATTCTAGTTCCTTTTCCTCTTTGCAAAGCTCTCTCCTGACATTCTTTTAAATTAAAAAGAAAAGCTCTCAGCACAAACCCTCATGGCTCGAGAGGCTGAAGGGGCTTGGCAATCCGAGCTTCCGTGCAGCAGCCAGCTCTGCCTCGTCATAAAATGTCTTATCGGCCCCGGCAATGTTGTCTTCAAGTATGAAAAATTGCCAAACACGACGGCCAAATTAAAGTGCAGAGGAGGAAGGCTTCTGAGTATTTTTTTCCCCCCTAACTCAGGGAAACATCTGGGTGAAAGGCCCCAGCCCAAATACTTTAGATAAGAGGGAGCTTTCTACCAGGACAATGCGCCCTTTCCTTGGCGTCGGAACCGCAAATGCAAGGTGTTTGATCAATCCACTGTACTTACTGAGCACTCACTGTGTGCAGAGCACTGTACTAAGCGCCTGGGAGAGCACAACTCCCTTCCCCCAGCTCCTCAGCTCACCTTGAAGGCATCTATTCCCTGGAGAAGGTGAAGTGGGGTGAGGCAGCCTGGCTTGGGCTGCGAGTCGGGAGGCAGTGCTTTGCACATAGTAAGTAAGCACTTAATAAATGACATTATTATTATTATTATTATTATTATTATTATTATTATCCAATCCCGACTTTGTCACTTGCCTGCTGGGCGACCCTGGGCAAGTCACTTAGCTTCTCTGTGCCTTAATCATTCAACGCTACCTCCTGAGCACTCGCTTTGCGTTAAGCAAAACAAAACATGTAGACAGGTGCCAATACCATCGGAATAAATACGATTATTTACAATACAATAAGACTGTGAGCCCTACGTGCGACCACCTGATTACCGTGGATCTACCGCAGCGCTTAGAACAGTGTTTGGCACAAAGTAAGCACTTAAATACCATCATTATTGTTATAATAACCAATAAATAATTGGGGAAGCAGCATGGCTCAGTGGAAAGAGCACGGGCTTGGGAGTCAGAGGTCGTGGGTTCTAATCCAGACTCTGCCACTTGTCAGCTGTGTGTGACTGTGGACAAGTCACTTCACTGGGCCTCAGTTAACCTCATCTGTAAAATGGGGATTAAGACTGTGAGCCCCGCCCCCCCCCCCCCCCCCCCCACGTGGGACCTGATTACCTTGTCTCTACCCCAGCTCTTAGAACAGTCCTTGGCACGTAGTAAGCGCCTAACGGATAGCATGATGATCATGATGATGATGATAGAACAGTGCTGGGCATTTATTATTATATAGTTATCGCTACCCACACATTCCAGCGCTTAGAACAGTGCTAGGCACATAGTAAGCGCCTTAACGGATAGCATGATGAGCATGATGATGATGACAGAACAGTGCTCGGCATCTATTATTATATAGTTATCGCACCTACACAGTCCAGCGCTTAGAACGGTGCTTGGCACGTAGTAAGCGCTTAATAAATGCCATTATTATTATTATTAGTAGTAGTAGCATTACAAGCACATTCCGGTGCTTAGAACGTAGTAGGCGCTTACCAAATACCATTATTATTATATAATTATAGACACCCTCACATTCCAGCGCTTAGAACAGTGCTTGGCACATAGTAAACGCTTAATAAATACCATTATTATTATTATTGTTATTACACGCTCACTCCGGCGCTTAGAACATAGTAAGCGCTTAACATTTGTTATTATATAATTATAGCTACCCACACATTCCAGCGCTTAGAACAGTGCTGGGCACGTAGTAAGCGCCTAACGGATAGCAGGATGATCATGATGATGATGATAGAACAGTGCTCGGCATCTATTATTATATAGTTATAGCTACCCACACAGTCCAGCGCTTACAACAGTGCTGGGCACGTAGTAAGCGCCTAACCGATAGCATGATGAGCATGATGATGATGATAGAACAGTGCTCGGCATTTATTATTATATAGTTATAGCTACCCACACAGTCCAGCGCTTAGAACAGTGCTGGGCACGTAGTAAGCGCCTAACGGATAGCAGGATGAGCATGGTGATGATGACAGAACAGTGCTCGGCATCTATTATTATATAGTTATCGCTACCCACACATTCCAGCGCTTAGAACAGTGCTGGGCACCTAGTAAGCGCCTAACGGATAGCAGGATGAGCACGATGATGATGATAGAACAGTGCTCGGCATCTATTATTATATAGTTATCGCTACCCACACAGTCCAGCGCTTAGAACGGTGCTTGGCACGTAGTAAGTGCTTAATAAATGCCATTATTATTATTAGTAGTAGTAGTATTACAAGCACATTCCGGCGATTAGAACACAGTAAGCGCTTAACAAATACCATTATTATTATATAATTATAGATACGCTCACATTCCAGCGCCTAGAACGGTGCTTGGCACATAGTAAGCGTTTAATAAATGCCATTATTATTATTACATTCTCACTCCGGCGCTTAGAACATAGTAAGCGCTTAACAATTGTTATTATATAATTATAGGTACCCACACAGTCCAGCGCTTAGAACAGTGCTGGGCACGTAGTAAGCGCCTAACGGATAGCGGGATGATCATGATGATGATGATAGAACAGTGCTCGGCATCTCTTATTATATAGTTATCGCTACCCACACAGTCCAGCGCTTAGAACAGTGCTGGGCACGTAGTAAGCGCCTAACAGATAGCAGGATGAGCATGATGATGATGATAGAGCAGTGCTCGGCATCTATTATTATATAGTTATCACTACCCACACAGTCCAGCGCTTAGAACAGTGCTGGGCACGTAGTAAACGCCTAACAGATAGCATGATGCGCATGATGATGATGATGATAGAACAGTGCTCGACATTTATTATTATATAGTTATAGTTACCCACACATTCCAGCGCTTACAACAGTGCTGGGCACGTAGTAAGCGCCTAACGGATAGCAGGATGAGCACGATGATGATGATAGAACAGTTCTCGGCATCTATTATTATATAGTTATCGCTACCCACACAGTCCAGCGCTTAGAACGGTGCTTGGCACGTAGTAAGCGCTTAATAAATGCCATTATTATTATTATTAGTAGTAGTACCATTACAAGCACATTCCGGCGCTTAGAATGTAGTAGGCGCTTACCAAATACCATTATTATTATATAATTATAGACACCCTCACATTCCAGCGCTTAGAACGGTGCTTGGCACATAGTAAGCGCTTAATAAATACCATTATTATTATTATTGTTATTACACGCTCACTCCGGCGCTTAGAACACAGTAAGCACTTAACATTTGTTATTATATAATTATAGCTACCCACACATTCCAGCGCTTAGAACAGTGCTGGGCACGTAGTAAGCGCCTAACGGATAGCAGGATGATCATGATGATGATGATAGAACAGTGCTCGACATCTATTATTATATAGTTATAGCTACCCACACAGTCCAGCGCTTAGAACAGTGCTTGGCACCTAGTAAGCGTCTAACGGATAGCAGGATGATCATGATGATGATGACAGAACAGTGCTCAGCATCTATTATTATATAGTTATCGCTACCCACACAGTCCAGCGCTTACAACAGTGCTGGGCACGTAGTAAGCGCCTAACGGATAGCATGATGAGCATGATGATGATGACAGAACAGTGCTCGGCATCTATTATTATATAGTTATCGCACCTACACAGTCCAGCGCTTAGAACAGTGCTGGGCACCTAGTAAGCGCCTAACGGATAGCAGGATGAGCATGATGATGATGATAGAACAGTGCTCGGCATCTAGTATTATACAGTTATAGCTACCCACACATTCCAGTGCTTAGAACAGTGCTGGGCACGTAGTAAGTGCCTAACCGATAGCATGATGAGCATGATGATGATGATACAACAGTGCTGGGCATCTAGTATTATATAGTTATCGCTACCCACACAGTCCAGCGCTCAGAACAGTGCTGGGCACCTAGTAAGCGCCTAACGGATAGCAGGATGAGCATGGATATGGTGACAGAACAGTGCTCGGCATCTAGTATTATATAGTTATCGCTACCCACACAGTCCAGCGCTTAGAACGGTGCTTGGCACGTACTAAGCGCTTAATAAATGCCATTATTATTATTATTAGTAGTAGTATTACAAGCACATTCCGGCGATTAGAACACAGTAAGCGCTTAACAAATACTATTATTATTATATAATTATAGATACCCTCACATTCCAGCGCCTAGAACGGTGCTTGGCACATAGTAAGCGTTTAATAAATGCCATTATTATTATTATTATTACATGCTCACTCCGGCGCTTAGAACATAGTAAGCGCTTAACATTTGTTATTATATAGTTATCCCTACCCACACATTCCAGCGCTTAGAACAGTGCTGGGCACGTAGTAAGCGCCTAACGGATAGCAGAATGATCATGATGATGATGATAGAACAGTGCTCGGCATTCATTATTATATAGTTATAGCTACCCACACAGTCCAGCGCTTAGAACAGTGCTGGGCACGTAGTAAGTGCCTAACCGATAGCATGATGAGCATGATGATGATGATAGAACAGTGCTCGGCATCTATCATTATATAGTTATCGCTACCCACACAGTCCAGCGCTTAGAACAGTGCTGGGCACGTAGTAAGCGCCTAACGGATAGCAGGATGAGCATGATGATGAGGATAGAACAGTGCTCGGCATCTATTATTATATAGTTATCGCTACCCACACATTCCAGCGCTTACAACAGTGCTGGGCACGTAGTAAACGCCTAACCGATAGCATGACGAGCATGATGATGATGATAGAACAGTGCTCGGCATCTATTATTATATAGTTATAGCTACTCACACATTCCAGCGCTTAGAACAGTGCTGGGCACGTAGTAAGTGCCTAACCGATAGCATGATGATGATGATACAACAGTGCTGGGCATCTAGTATTATATAGTTATCGCTACCCACACAGTCCAGCGCTCAGAACAGTGCTGGGCACCTAGTAAGCGCCTAACGGATAGCAGGATGAGCATGGTGATGGTGACAGAACAGTGCTCGGCATCTAGTATTATATAGTTATCGCTACCCACACAGTCCAGCGCTTAGAACGGTGCTTGGCACGTACTAAGCGCTTAATAAATGCCATTATTATTATTATTAGTAGTAGTATTACAAGCACATTCCGGCGATTAGAACACAGTAAGCGCTTAACAAATACTATTATTATTATATAATTATAGATACCCTCACATTCCAGCGCCTAGAACGGTGCTTGGCACATAGTAAGCGTTTAATAAATGCCATTATTATTATTATTATTACATGCTCACTCCGGCGCTTAGAACATAGTAAGCGCTTAACATTTGTTATTATATAGTTATCCCTACCCACACATTCCAGCGCTTAGAACAGTGCTGGGCACGTAGTAAGCGCCTAACGGATAGCAGAATGATCATGATGATGATGATAGAACAGTGCTCGGCATTCATTATTATATAGTTATAGCTACCCACACAGTCCAGCGCTTAGAACAGTGCTGGGCACGTAGTAAGTGCCTAACCGATAGCATGATGAGCATGATGATGATGATAGAACAGTGCTCGGCATCTATCATTATATAGTTATCGCTACCCACACAGTCCAGCGCTTAGAACAGTGCTGGGCACGTAGTAAGCGCCTAACGGATAGCAGGATGAGCATGATGATGAGGATAGAACAGTGCTCGGCATCTATTATTATATAGTTATCGC
Organism: Tachyglossus aculeatus; assembly: GCF_015852505.1. Classification (NCBI taxonomy): domain Eukaryota; kingdom Metazoa; phylum Chordata; class Mammalia; order Monotremata; family Tachyglossidae; genus Tachyglossus; species Tachyglossus aculeatus. Next base: position 11,568,230 of record NC_052083.1, on the reverse strand, counting down.
TACCCACACATTCCAGCGCTTACAACAGTGCTGGGCACGTAGTAAACGCCTAACCGATAGCATGACGAGCATGATGATGATGATAGAACAGTGCTCGGCATCTATTATTATATAGTTATAGCTACTCACACATTCCAGCGCTTAGAACAGTGCTGGGCACGTAGTAAGTGCCTAACCGATAGCATGATGATGATGATACAACAGTGCTGGGCATCTAGTATTATATAGTTATCGCTACCCACACAGTCCAGCGCTCAGAACAGTGCTGGGCACCTAGTAAGCGCCTAACGGATAGCAGGATGAGCATGGTGATGGTGACAGAACAGTGCTCGGCATCTAGTATTATATAGTTATCGCTACCCACACAGTCCAGCGCTTAGAACGGTGCTTGGCACGTACTAAGCGCTTAATAAATGCCATTATTATTATTAGTAGTAGTAGTATTACAAGCACATTCCGGCGATTAGAACACAGTAAGCGCTTACCAAATACCATTATTATTATATAATTATAGATACCCTCACATTCCAGCGCCTAGAACGGTGCTTGGCACATAGTAAGCGTTTAATAAATGCCATTATTATTATTATTATTACATGCTCACTCCGGCGCTTAGAACATAGTAAGCGCTTAACATTTGTTATTATATAGTTATCCCTACCCACACATTCCAGCGCTTAGAACAGTGCTGGGCACGTAGTAAGCGCCTAACGGATAGCAGAATGATCATGATGATGATGATAGAACAGTGCTCGGCATTCATTATTATATAGTTATAGCTACCCACACATTCCAGCGCTTACAACAGTGCTGGGCACGTAGTAAGCGCCTAACGGATAGCAGGATGAGCAAGATGATGATGATAGAACAGTGCTCGGCATCTATTAGTATATAGTTATCGCTACCCACACATTCCAGCGCTTAGAACAGTGCTGGGCACGTAGTAAGCGCCTAACGGATAGCAGGATGAGCATGATGATGATGATAGAACAGTGCTCGGCATCTATTATTATATAGTTATAGTCACCCACACATTCCAGCGCTTAGAACAGTGCTGGGCACGTAGTAAGCGCCTAACGGATAGCAGGATGAGCATGATGACGATGATAGAACAGTGCTCGGCATCTAGTATTATATATAGTCACCCACACATTCCAGCGCTTAGAACAGTGCTGGGCACGTGGTAAGCGCCTAACGGATAGCAGGATGAGCATGGTGATGATGACAGAACAGTGCTCGGCAACTATTATTATATAGTTATCGCTACCCACACAGTCCAGCGCTTAGAACAGTGCTGGGCACGTAGTAAGTGCCTAACCGATAGCATGATGAGCATGATGATGATGATAGAACAGTGCTCGGCATCTATCATTATATAGTTATCGCTACCCACACAGTCCAGCGCTTAGAACAGTGCTGGGCACGTAGTAAGCGCCTAACGGATAGCAGGATGAGCATGATGATGAGGATAGAACAGTGCTCGGCATCTATTATTATATAGTTATCGCTACCCACACAGTCCAGCGCTTAGAACAGTGCTGGGCACGTAGTAAGTGCCTAACCGATAGCATGATGAGCATGATGATGATGATACAACAGTGCTGGGCATCTAGTATTATATAGTTATCGCTACCCACACAGTCCAGCACTCAGAACAGTGCTGGGCACCTAGTAAGCGCCTAACGGATAGCAGGATGAGCATGGTGATGGTGACAGAACAGTGCTCGGCATCTAGTATTATATAGTTATCGCTACCCACACAGTCCAGCGCTTAGAACGGTGCTTGGCACGTACTAAGCGCTTAATAAATGCCATTATTATTATTAGTAGTAGTAGTATTACAAGCACATTCCGGCGATTAGAACACAGTAAGCGCTTACCAAATACCATTATTATTATATAATTATAGATACCCTCACATTCCAGCGCCTAGAACGGCGCTTGGCACATAGTAAGCGTTTAATAAATGCCATTATTATTATTATTATTACATGCTCACTCCGGCGCTTAGAACATAGTAAGCGCTTAACATTTGTTATTATATAGTTATCCCTACCCACACATTCCAGCGCTTAGAACAGTGCTGGGCACGTAGTAAGCGCCTAACGGATAGCAGAATGATCATGATGATGATGATAGAACAGTGCTCGGCATTCATTATTATATAGTTATAGCTACCCACACATTCCAGCGCTTACAACAGTGCTGGGCACGTAGTAAGCGCCTAACGGATAGCAGGATGAGCAAGATGATGATGATAGAACAGTGCTCGGCATCTATTAGTATATAGTTATCGCTACCCACACATTCCAGCGCTTAGAACAGTGCTGGGCACGTAGTAAGCGCCTAACGGATAGCAGGATGAGCATGATGATGATGATAGAACAGTGCTCGGTATCTATTATTATATAGTTATAGTCACCCACACATTCCAGCGCTTAGAACAGTGCTGGGCACGTAGTAAGCGCCTAACGGATAGCAGGATGAGCATGATGACGATGATAGAACAGTGCTCGGCATCTAGTATTATATATAGTCACCCACACATTCCAGCGCTTAGAACAGTGCTGGGCACGTGGTAAGCGCCTAACGGATAGCAGGATGAGCATGGTGATGATGATAGAACAGTGCTCGGCATCTATTATTATATAGTTATCGCTACCCACACAGTCCAGCGCTTAGAACAGTGCTGGGCACGTAGTAAGCGCCTAACCGATAGCATGATGATGATGACAGAACAGTGCTCGGCATTCATTATTATACAGTTATAGCTACCCACACAGTCCAGCGCTTACAACAGTGCTGGGCACGTAGTAAGCGCCTAACGGATAGCAGGATGAGCATGGTGATGATGACCGAACAGTGCTCGGCATCTAGTATTATATATAGTCACCCACACAGTCCAGCGCTTAGAACAGTGTTGGCACCTAGTAAGCGCCTAACGGATAGCAGGATGGTGATGACGGAACAGTGCTCGGCATTTATTATTATATATATAGTTACCCACACATTCCAGCGCTTAGAACAGTGCTGGGCACGTAGTAAGCGCCTAACGGATAGCAGGATGAGCATGATGACGATGATAGAGCAGTGGTCGGCATCTAGTATTATATCGTTATAGGCACCCACACATTCCAGCGCTTACAACAGTGCTGGGCACGTAGTAAGCGCCTAACGGATAGCAGGACGGTGACGAGGAGGAAGAGGAGGAGGAGGAGGAGGAGATAAGGGTGTCGAGAGAGCGCCGACCTTCCGAGGTCCCTGCCGGGGCTGAGGGTGTAGCGGTCCTGGAAGGGTCCGGTCTGGATGGGGGTGTGGATGTGGGGGAGGAGACCCCGGGTAGGCGGCGGCGGCGGCGGGGCAGGCGGGCCGTGCAGCGCGGAGGCCGGCCTGCGCCACGACGACGACGACGACGACGACGAGGCTCCGGGCTTCTCTGAGGGAATCATACTGCGCGCGGGCGGACGGACGCGCCGCACGACGACCCTCACCTCACGCCGCTCCCCGCGCTCTGCCGGGAAGCCCGGCCCCGCTCGCGCAGCCGCACAACCGCCCGGCCCTGGCCACGCCCCCCATCCCCGATGGACCAATCACAGGCTCTAGGCCCCTCCGGGCCAATCACAAGCGCTCGCCCTGGACGCACCCCTCTCACCGACGGACCAATCACAACCGCTCGGGACTTGCCCCGCCCCCATCCCCGATGGACCAATCACGACCGCTCGGCTCTAGGCCCCGCCGGGCCAATCACAACCTCCAGGACCTGGCCCCGCCCCTCCCTGATGGACCAATCACAACCGCTCAGCTCCGGCCCCCCTCCCCCAGCCCCCGACGGACCAATCACAACCGCTCAGCCCCGCCCCCCCCATGGACCAATCACAACTACGCGGCTCTGTTTTTTTTTTGTTGTTCCCCCCCAGCCCTCAGCCCCGCCGGACCGATCACAACAACCCAGCCCTGGCCCCGCCCCCCATGGACCAATCACAACCGCCCGGCCATGGCCCCGCCCCCCTCACCGACGGACCAATCACAAGCACGCGGCTCTGGGGTTTTGTTTTTTTTCTCCCCCCCCGCCCCACCGGACCGATCGCAACCGCTCGGATCTGGCCACGCCCCCCCGATGGACCAATCACAAGCACCCGGTTCTGGTTTGTTTTTTTTTTTCCCCGCCCCCCACCCCCGCCGGACCTATCACAACCACCCGGGTCTAGCCCCCGCCCCATCCCCAACGGACCAATCACAACCTCCCATTCCTGGCCCCGCCCCCCCAGCCCGGCGGACCAATCACAACCGCCCATCCCTATCCCCGCCCCTCCCCGACGGACCAATCACAAGCGCCCAGCTCTGGTCCACCCCCCCCCCCCAATCAAAAGCGCCTGGTCTCCACGCATGCGCGTTGGCCCCCGCGCGGCTGTCCCCTCAAAAGAGGCTCGCGGCGCCACCTTTCGGCCGTAGCGGGCAACTGCGGGTCCTGCTCCAGAGCACCAACCCTGCGTGTTATAATAATAATAATAATAATAATAATAATAATGATGGCATTTATTAAGCGCTTACTATGTGCCAAGCACTGTTCTAAGCACTGGGGAGGTTACAAGGTAATGAGGGTGTCCCACGGGGGACTCACAGTCTTCATCCCCATTTTACAGATGAGGGAGCTGAGGCCCAGATGATAATAATAATAATAATATTGGTTAAGCACTTACTATGTGCAAAGCACTGTTCTAAGCGCTGGGGAGGTTACAAGGCGATCAGGTTGTCCCACGGGGGGCTCACAGTCTTAATCCCCATTTGACAGATGAGATGACTGAGGCCCAGAGAAGTGAAGTGACTTGCCCAAAGTCACACAGCTGACAATTGGCAGAGCCGGGATTTGAACCCATGACCTCGGACTCCAAAGCCCGGGCTCTTTCCACTGAGCCATGCTGCTTCTCAACAATAATAATGATGATGGCATTTGTTAAGCGCTTACTGTGTGCCAAACACTGTTCTAAGCGCTGGGGTAGATACAATAATCAATAATAATGATGATGGAATTTGTTAAGCACTTACTATGTGCCAAGCACTGTTCTAAACACTGGGGTAGGTACAATACTAATAATAATAATGATGGAATTTGTTAAGTGCTTACTATGTGCCAAGCACTGTTCTAAGCTCTGGGGTAATAATAATAATAATAATGTTGGTATTTGTTAAGCACTTACTATGTGCAAAGCACTGTTCTAAGCGCTGGGGTAATAATAATAATAATGTTGGTATTTGTTAAGCGCTTACTATGTGCAAAGCACTGTTCTAAACGCTGGGGTAGATACAAGGTAATCAGGCTGTCCCACGTGGGGCTCACAGTCTTCATCCCCATTTTACAGATGAGGGAACTGAGGCCCAGAGAAGTGAAGTGACTTGCCCAAAGTCACACAGCTGACAAGTGGTGGAGGCGGGATTAGAACCCACGACCTCTGACTCCCAAGCCCGGGCTCTTAAATGCAAGGCGGTGCCAATTCCCGCTCCTTCCGAGTCTGCAACTGAGAAGCTGGGGCAGAAGCGGCGTGGTTTAGTGGAAAGAGCCCGGGCTTAGGAGTCAGAGGTCATGGGTTCAAATCCCGCCTCTGCCACATGTCAGTTGTGTGACTTTGGGCAAGTCACTTCACTTCCTTTTAGACTGTGAGCCCACTGTTGGGTAGGGACCGTCTCTATATGTTGCCAACTTGTACTTCCCAAGCGCTTAGTACAGGGCTCTGCACACAGTAAGCGCTCAATAAATACGATTGATTCCTCTGGGCCTCAGTGACCTCATCTGTAAAATGGGGATTAGGACTGTGAGCCTCCCTCTGCCCTCCCTCTGCCCATCCGCCAAGCTAGCTCTCTTCCTCCCTTCAAGGCCCTGCTGAGAGCTCACCTCCTCCAGGAGGCCTTCCCAGACTGAGCCCCTTCCTTCCTCTCCCCCTCATCCCCCTCTCCATCCCCCCCATCTTACCTCCTTCCCTTCCCCACAGCACCTGTATATATGTTCGTACATATTTATTACTCTATTTATTTATTTTACTTGTACTTATCTATCCTATTTATTTTATTTTGTTAGTATGTTTGGTTTTGTTCTCTGTCTCCCCCTTTTAGGCTGTGAGCCCGCTGTTGGGTAGGGACTGTCTCTATATGTTGCCAATTTGTACTTCCCAAGCGCTTAGTACAGTGCTCTACATATAGTAAGCGCTCAATAAATACGATTGATGATGCTGGTGAGCCTCACGTGGGACAACCTGATCACCTTGTATCTACCCCAGCGCTTAGAACAGTTTTGCTTGGCAATCAATCAATCAATCAATCGTATTTATTGAGCGCTTACTGTGTGCAGAGCCCTGTACTAAGCGCTTGGGAAGTACAAGTTGGCACATAGTAAGTGCTTAGCAAAAACCACCATCATCACTATTATTAAGAAGCAGATGGCGGGGAGGAAAGAAAGGATAGGGGGGAATAGGCAATAATGTACGCTTTCTTGCCAGACACAAAGTCGCTTTTTCCTTCCTCTGCCTCTGTCTTCCCCTTCTAGACTGTGAGCCCACTGTTGGGTGGGGACCATCTCTATATGTTGCCAACTTGTACTTCCCAAGCGCTTAGTACAGTGCTCTGCACACAGTAAGCGCTCAATAAATACGATTGATTGATTGAAGTGGGGAGATCTTCATGGTTCACTGGGGACCTGTGAAGCGGCGTGGCTCAGTGGAAAGAGCCCGGGCTTTGGAGTCAGAGGTCATGGGTTCAAGTCCCCGCTCCGCCAATTGTCAGCTGTGTGACTTTGGGCAAGTCACTTCACTTCTCTGGGCCTCAGTTCCCTCATCTGTAAAATGGGGATGAAGACTGTGAGCCCCCCACCGTGGTACAATCTGATCACCTTGTAACCTCCCCAGCGCTTAGAACAGTGCTTTGCACATAGTAAGCACTTAAGAAATGGCATTATCATCATCATCATCATCATCATCAATCGTATTTATTGAGCGCTTACTATGTGCAGAGCACTGGACTAAGCGCTTGGGAAGTACAAGTTGGCAACACATAGAGACGGTCCCTACCCAACAGTGGGCTCACAGTCTAAAAGGGGGAGACAGAGAACAAAACCAAACATACTAACAAAATAAAATAAATAGAATAGATATGTACAAATAAAATAAATAAATTAATAAATAGAGTAAAAAAATATGTACAAACATATATACGTATATACAGGTGCTGTGGGGAAGGGAAGGAGGTAAGATGGGGGGATGGAGAGGGGGACGAGGGGGAGAGGATCAGATCATCATCATCATCATCATCATCATCAATCGTATTTATTGAGCGCTTACTATGTGCAGAGCACTGTATTAAGCGCTTGGGAAGTACAAATTGGCAACATATAGAGACAGTCCCTACCCAACAGTGGGCTCACAGTCTAAAAGGGGGAGACAGAGAACAAAACCAAACAAACTAACAAAATAAAATAAATAGAATAGATATGTACAAATAAAATAAATAAATAAATAAATAGAGTAAAAATCATCACCTGAGCTGACTAATGGGAGGCCCCTGAAGGTCTCTCCTTCCTGGAGAACAGGTGTCCACACTGCAAAGCGTAGTGGGTTAGGATCTAGCGACAGCTGTGGATTATTTGACGGAATGCTAAGAAGTTCCTTCTCTAGCCGCAATTCATCGTATTTAGCCCTTGGGAAAGTACAATTCAACAGAGTTGGCAGACGCATTTCCTGCCCACACTGAGCTTCCAGTCTAGAGGGGAAGACAGACATTAACAGAAAATCCGTTGCAGTAAGTGCTGCGACGCTGAGCCCGGGGGGGGCGAATAAAGGGTGCAGATCCCAGTGCGAGGGTGATGCACAAGGGATCGCGGGAGCGGGAAATGAGAGCCTAATCAGGGAAGGCCTCTTGGAGGAGGTGTGCCTTCAATAAGGTTTGGAAGGTGGGGAGAGTGATTGTGCGTTGGTTATGAAGACGGCGGGCCTTCCCCCTTCCTGCAGACGTGGGACTGTAATCCTATTCACTTGCTCACTCCTGGAGACACACTTATTTTACCTAAACAGTCTTGGCGTGGTGTGGCAGCTGCGGAAGAAATCAGCTACCCTCTGCCTCTGATGACTCCCAGAATCCCTGCCTGCCCTGGCTCCATAGACTGTAAGCTCGTTGTGGGGCAGGGAATGTGTCTGTTATATCGTTGTACTGTAATAATAAAAATAATGGCATCTATTAAGTGAGAAAGAGGCTCTCCAGATTTTCACGCGGCATTCTTTCAAGGATGACAAGCGGCACTTGCATAAATCTCCTGTGGTACTTTTTCTCTGACACTCATCCCGTTTCTTCTCCGTTCTGATGGCGCTGACCCCTAGGTGGTTTGGAACTCAGAATCAGCTCTAAATTTGGCTGACTGTGGGAGGGGGGTTCAGGATCTTTAATGAGAAATGGGTGTACAGGCCTAAATTAGTCATGCCATCCAGAAAAAGTTAACCCTACCTACTTCCCTTCTATCGCTCACATTTCCTTTGTGTGAAGCAACGAATTGATCAATTTATCATATTTATTGAGCATTCATTGTGTACTATGCGCTTGGGAGAGTACGATATAGTGGAGTTGGCAGACACGTTCCCTTTCTATAAGGGTCGTGGTCATGGGTTCAAATCCCGGCTCCACCACTTGTCAGCTGTGCGACTTTGGGCAAGTCACTTCCCTTCTCTGTGCCTCAGTTCCCTCATCTGGAAAATGGGGATTAAGACCGTGAGCCCCACATGGGACAACTTCACCTCATCACCTTGGGCAAGTCACTTCCCTTCTCTGTGCCTCAGTTCCCTCATCTGGAAAATGGGGATTAAGACTGTGAGCCCCACATGGGACAACTTCACCTCATCACCTTGTATCCTTCCCAGCGCTTAGAACAGTGCTTTGCACGTAGTAAGTGCTTAACAAATGCCATTATTATTATTATTACTCTGTGCAAAGCACTGTTCTAAGCGCCGGGGAGTTCACAAGATGATCAGGTTGTCCCACGGGGGGTTCACAGTCTTCACCCCCATTTCCCAGATGAGGGAACCGAGGCACAGAGAAGTTGAGTGACTTGCCCAAAGTCACACATCTGACAAGTGGCGGAGCCGGGATTTGAACCGATGACCCCCGACTCCAAAGCCCAGGCTCTTTCCACTGAGCCACGCTGCTTCCCCAAACACTTAATACAGTGCTCTGCACACAGTAAGCGCTCAATAAATTCAACCGACTGACCGACTTTGCACTCCGGGATCGAGCCAGGCAGCGGTAGAGGCCGTCCTTGGCTTCGTGGTTGTGTCTCCCTCTGTAGCTCTATTTTTTTCCTATAACACACGTCCACTTCTGTCACATTAATGTCCAACCTACTTTTCTGGTAGCATAAACTTTTAAACTGACCTGCTGAATAAGCACAGCTCAAGGGCAATAGCCATTCTATTGATGGGGCAATCCTACATCACCCTAATCACTCACTTCTAGGCCCGAAGTTCTGTCTAATCTTCCTTGTCCACAAGACCAAAGTGAATTATTTAAGAACAAGTATGTGCCTGGGGGGGTGAAAAACCAATTTTCTGTGGCAGACAAGCAAGGGAGGAGGCACATTCCATACTCAGACCGCGAGCCCCATCATATAAACCTGTATCTAGCAGCGCTTAGAACAGTGCTTTGCACATAGTAAGCGCTTAACAAATACCGTCATTATTATTATTATCTGATCCAGTGCTTAGAACAGTTGCTTGGCACATAGAAAGTACTAATCAAATCCTATAAAAAAGGAGAGAGAAATGCACAGGATTTCCACGCAGTAAGCGCTTAACAAATACCATCATTATTATTATTATCTGATCCAGTGCTTAGAACAGTTGCTTGGCATATAGAAAGTACTAATGAAATCCTATAAAAAAGGAGAGAGAAATGCACAGGATTTCCACACAGTAAGCGCTTAACAAATACCATCATTATTATTGTTATCTGATCCAGTGCTCAGAACGGTTGCTTGACACATAGTAAGTGCTAATCAAATCCTATAAAAAAGGAGAGAGAAATGCACAGGATTTCCACACAGTAAGCGCTTAACAAATACCGTCATTATTAGTATTATCTGATCCAGTGCTTAGTACAGTTGTTTGGCACATAGAAAGTACATAATCAAATCCTATAAAAAAGGAGAGAGAAATGCACAGGATTTCCACAAAGTAAGCGCTTAACAAATACCGTCATTATTATTATTATCTGATCCAGTGCTTAGAACAGTTGCTTGGCACATAGAAAGTACTAATCAAATCCTATAAAAAAGGAGAGAGAAATGCACAGGATTTCCACGCAGTAAGCGCTTAACAAATACCGTCATTATTATTATTATCTGATCCAGTGTTTAGAACAGTTGCTTGACACATAGTAAGTGCTAATCAAATACTATAAAAAAGGAGAGAGAAATGCACAGGATTTCCACACAGTAAGCGCTTAACAAATACCGTCATTATTAGTATTATCTGATCCAGTGCTTAGAACAGTTGCTTGATACATAGTAAGAGCTAATCAAATCCTATAAAAAAGGAGAGAGAAATGCACAGGATTTCCACACAGTAAGGGCTTAACAAATACCGTCATTATTATTATTATCTGATCCAGTGCTTAGAACAGTTGCTTGACACATAGTAAGTGCTAATCAAATCCTATAAAAAAGGAGAGAGAAATGCACAGGATTTCCTAGTTCCTTGGATTCGCCTCAGTGTGGGTTACCCTACTCGAGGCTCAGTCCAAACACTCCCTCCCCCCGCATAATTGACTGACGCTGGGAAAATAATCACAAAAAGCCATCTCATTGCATAAATACCACTCTTGCTGACTCCCAACTACACACTCTCTGAAACAGATAAGATAGATTAGACAAATAGGAAAATGCCTGTCCTGGAGAGAACCATTTGGCAGGTACTAATAAGTACTGGAAACAGAGAGGCATGTGGATGTTATCTCAGGTATTTACTTCTGTCAGAAGTTAGTATTTATTCTGAATCCTTAGAGGTTACTAGTCCGGTGTTCTGCACACCGTAAGCACCAAAGTCACACAGCTGACAAGTGGCAGAGCCGGGATTTGAACCCATGACCTCTGACTTCAAAGCCCGGGCTCTTTCCACTGAGCCACACTGCTTCCCTCATGAGGCACACTGGGTAGGTTATCTGAAGAACGGGGAACAAGTTGGGATATAGTGAGAGAAGACAGTGAATAAGCAGGAGGGAGGAAGCTGATTGAGGAGTACGGACTGGAAACAGGGAGAAGAGAGACCAGAGAGTAAACAAGCCGGGATACGATAATAATAATAATAATAATAATAATAATAATAATAATAATAATGGTATCTATTAAGTGCTTACTATGTGCAAAACACTGTTCTAAACACTGGGGAGGTTACAAGGTGATCAGGTTGTCCCACGGGGGGCTCACAGTCTGCATCCCCATTTTACATATGAGGGAACTGAAGCACAGAGAATAATAATAATAATGGCATTTATTAAGCGCCTACTATCAATCAATCAATCAATCGTATTTATTGAGCACTTACTGTGTGCAGAGCATTGGACTAAGCACTTGGGAAGTACAAGTTGGCAAAGCACTGTTCTAAGCACTAGGGAGGTTACAAGGTGATTGGGTTGTCCCATGGGGTGCTCACAGTCTTCATCCCCATTTTACAAGATGAGGGAACTGAGGCACAGAAAATAATAATAATAATAACAGTATCTATTAAGCGCTTACTATGCGAAAAACACCATTCTAAGCGCTGGGGAGGATACAAGGTGATCAGGTTGTCCCACGGGGGGCTCACAGTCTTCATCCCCATTTTACAGATGAGGGAACTGAGGCCCAGAAAAGTCAAGCAACTTGCCCAAAGTCACACAGCTGACAACTGGCGGGGAGCCGGGATTTGAACCCATGACCTCTGACTCCAAAATCCGTGCTCTTTTCCACTGAGCCACGCTGCTTCTCTGCTTCCAAGCGCTTAGTACAGTGCTGTGCACACAGTAAGCTCTCAATAAACACAATTGAATGAATGAATGAAAGAATGGTATTTTTTGAGGGCTTGCTCTGTGCCGAGGGCTGTACTGAGCGGTTGGGCGAGTACAATCAATCAATCAATCGTATTTATTGAGCGCTTACTGTGTGCAGAGCACTGTACTAAGCGCTTGGGAAGTACAAGTTGGCAACATATAGGGACGGTCCCTACCCAACAGTGGGCTCACAGTCTAAAAGAGTACAGTCCAACAGAGTTAGCAGACACGTTCCCCTGCCCACAGAGAGCTCATGAACTGATTCCCCCTTCTAGACTGGGAGCCCGTCGTTGGGTAGGGACCGTCTCTATCTGTTGCCGCATTGTCCTTTCCAAGCGCTTAGTACAGTGCTCTGCACACAGTAAGCGCTCAATAGATCCGATTGAGTGAGTGATAACTGCTTGGACCAGTGTGGTGACTGCTTGGATGGAGAGGAAAGGGCAGAGGCTGGACAAAAGGCAGTTAAATCTTGCCGCACGATATCTCTTGCAAACACAACCTAACTGTAGAAGGAAGCTCAGTGCCTCATAACAAGGAGAGGGCTGCTTAATTTAATCCCCAGACCAAGAAACGCAGGCACTCTCACCTAATACCCACTGTTGGGTAGGGACTGTCTCTTTATGTTGCCAACTTGTACTTCTCAAGCGCTTAGTACAGTGCTCTGCACACAGGAAGTGCTCAATAAATACGATTGATGATGATGACACCAGCAAAGCAAGAGGGAAGCGTGGACCAAGGAGTTGATTCATTCAGTCATTCGTTCAATCGTATTTATTGAGCGCTTACTGGGTGCAGAGCACTGTACTAAGCGCTTGGGAAGTACAAGTTGGCAACGTAGAGAGACGGTCCCTACCCAACAGTGGGCTCACAGTCTAGAAGCGTGGGGCCGGGAGGCGAGAGGTCCAGGCTCAAATCACCACTCTGCCTGCTGGATGATACTGGGCAACCTCATTTATTCTCATTTTACAGATGAGGGAATGGAGATCCAGAGCCGTTTAGATAATAATAATAATAATAATGGTATTTGTTAAGCGCTCATTATGTGCAAAGCACTGTTCAAAGCGCTGATCAGGTTATCCCACCGGGGGGGGGGGGCTCTCACAATTTTAATCCCCATTTTACAGATGAGGGAACTGAGGCACAGAGAGGTTAAGCGACTTGCCAAAGTCACACAGCTGACAAGCGGCGGGGCGGGGATTTGAACCCATGACCCCTGACTCCAAAGCCCAGGCTCTTTCCACTGAGCCACGCTGCTACACACCAGACGAAGCGCTCAGTCAAACCCATAACTAGTCCATCGGCTGGTGATGAAATGGTGTCGTTGGTCAGGGGTGGTGGGGAAAGCAATGTCAAAAAATGCCATCCTCAGTCCTGACTTTGTGGCCCATTTGTACGTCTCACATGACCTAAACCTACCTAATAGTGAACGTGGTCAAAATATACCCGTGGTTTACAGAGGCTGAAGGCCCGTGGACCCAATAAACTGAGAGACGAGTAAAACCATCTTGTCAGAAGGGAAGATCTGGAGTGCTTAGTACAATGCTCTACTCACACTAAACTGCCCAATAAATAATAATAATAATAATAATAATAATAATTGGCATTTGTTAAGCGCTTACTATGTGCAAAGCACTGTTCTAAGCACCTGGGGAGGATACAGGGTGATCAGGTTGTCCCACGTGGGGCTCACAGTCTTAATCCCCAGTTTACAGATGAGGTAACTGAGGCCCAGAGAAGTTAAGTGACTTCATTCATTCAATCGTATTTATTGAGCGCTTACTGTGTGCAGAGCACTGTACTAAGCGCTTGGGAAGTACAAGTCGGCAACATATAGAGACGGTCCCTACCCAACAGCGGGCTCACAGTCTAGAAGGGGGAGACAGACAACAAAACAAAACATATTAACAAAATAAAATGAAGTAGGGAGACTGGCGGTCTGGCATAGGCGGAGGGGGAGAGAGTTCCAGGCTAGGGGGAGGTCGTGGGAAAGGGGCCGGCAGTGAGATAGACGAGACTGGGGCACAGCGAGTAAGCTGGGGCTAGAGGAGCGGAGTTTGCAGGCTAGGCTGTAGAGGAGATCAGTGAAGTTAGGAAGGAGGTGCCCAAGATCACACAGCAGACATGTGGTGGAGTCAGAATTAGAACCCAAGACCTCTGACTCCAAAGCCTGGGCTCTTTCCACTGAGCCACGCTGCTTCTCTAAATACCGCTGGGTAGGGACCATCTCTATACGTTGCCAACTTGTACTTCCCAAGCGCTTAGTACAGTGCTCTGCACACAGTAAGCGCTCAATAAATACGATGGAATGCATGAATGAACGAATGAATGAGGCAAATGAGGCTATTTCCCTTCATAATAATAATAATAATAATAATGGCATTTATTAAGCGCTTACTATGTGCAAAGCACTGTTCTAAGCGCTGGGGAGGTTACCAGGTGATCAGGTTGTCCCACGGGGGGCTCACAGTCTTCATCCCCATTTTCCAGATGAGGGAACTGAGGCCCAGAGAAGTGAAGTGACTTGCCCAAAGTCACCCAGCTGACAAGTGGCGGAACCGGCCATGTATCTTAGCCTTAAAATGAAGCCCAAAGTGGGGTTCATTTCAATTCATTTCAGCATGTTGAGAAGACGGAACCGAACCCATTACCTTTGTTCCGAAGACCCTGGACCCGGATGAGAAATCCTTCTGCCTGGATCACGCTTGGAGGAACTCCAATTCAAGTGGAAGCCACAACTGTCAGCAGTTTAGGCATTTTCCACTCTTCGTCACTTTGCCTGCTCAGAGTACAGCTGATAATAATAATAGCAATAATAACAACAATAATAACAACACTGTGGTATTTGTCTCCCCCTTTTAGACTGTGAGCCCACTGTTGGGTAGGGACTGTCTCTATATGTTGCCAACTTGTACTTCCCAAGCACTTAGTACAGTGCTCTGCACAAAGTAAGCGCTCAATAAATACGATTGATTGATTTGTTAAGGGTTTACTATGTGCCGAGCACTCTATTAAGTGTTGGGTTTGGTGCAAGATAACCAGAACGGACCCATTCCCTGCCCCATATAGGGCTCACAGTCTGAGTGTGGTGGGGAAGAACGGATATCTTATCCCCACTATACTGTGGTATTTGTTAAGTGTTTACTATGTGCCGAGCACTCTATTAAGTGTTGGGTTTGGTGCAAGATAACCAGAACGGACCCACTCCCTGCCCCATATAGGGCTCACAGTCTGAGGGTGGTGGGGAAGAACAGATATCTTATCCCCCCTTTTTATATGTGTTTTTATCCCCACTTTTTATATATGTTGCCGACTTGTACTTCCCAAGCGCTTAGTCCAGTGCTCCGCACACAGGAAGCGCTCAATAAATACGATTGATTGATTGATTATAAATGAGGAAACCGAGGCAAGTGGAAGTTAAATGACTCGCCCAAGGTCACACGCCAGGCCAGGATTAGAATCTCGACCTCCTGATTCCCAGGCCAATGGTCTCCCCGCTAGACCGCACCGCTTCTCTGCTGCTTCCAGCATCAGACTCCAAGCCCGGGAGCCAACAAGTTACCCAAGAATGGGGACCGTTCCTCCGCAATAAGAAAATCACGCCATGGCATAACAAAGTGATTTTATTGACATTCCTCTACGGTGATAGGATTGAAGAGAAAGCGCAGCCTGAGTATTATGGGATATCTTCTCCGTCAGTAAATGCAAAATCAGCCCGATAACCAGGACCTTTCCTGCCACTGACTCCTATGGAGCCTTTTTACAAAACCATAATATAGATTTTTCGTTTGGATAAATTGTAAGCTGCAGGGAACTAGGCTAATGGCACAATACCTACGCTACTTATGTACATCTACGGGGATCTGTTTCTCTACCAGAACAAAGGACTATGTGACTTACTAACACCAAAGGAACAAGTTTTCTCTTTTGGATCTTGTGACAGCTGGGAAACCTCTCCCAGCTCTTTGACACAATATTGCAATTTAATAATGAACACTGAGGTACAAGTAATAATATCAGTAACAAGAACAACAATAATTTAAAAAGCACCGCATTTGTTATACAAAGGTTCTTTCACTTGAAAGTGTTACATCTTGACCGGGAAAAGTCTACTTGTGACATTTATAGGGAGAGGATGAACATCACGGGTGGGACAAAGACATTCTTATGTCTACTTTGCATATTTGAAATCAGCTGAAATTATTACTTAAGCCTTATCCCTGTCTGCTCTCTTTCCCCTTCCCCCCAAAGGGTGCCTTAGTTTCGATTATGAAGATGCCAACCTGTACAGGTGCCAACAGATAAAAGATAATGCTTGAGATTATTGACAATGGATAAATACGAACTTGGAAGATAAAACATGTGCATTAAGGTCGGGCTGCCTTAGATCAAGGGAACTCATTTTTAATCTTGGAGTGTCATCAAAGAATTTCAGGACCAATTATTCAGGTGCACTTAATTTTTTTTTTTTTTTTTTACCAATTTTCCCACTCTCCATCTTACTTGTTTGCCCTCTTAGAGTTTGAGCCCTGTGTGGGATAGGGACTAGGTCTAACGTGACTAGTTCGTATCTACCCCAGCGCTTACTACAGTGTTTGGCACCTAGTAAGCACTTAATAAATGTTATTATTATTCTTAATAATATAATATATTATATAATATATATTCTTAATAACGACCTTTTCTGTCCTCATTTTCCCCTCCTTTTTAACGACCTTTCCTGTCCTCAGTAAAGGCAGAACTAAGGAAACCTTTGGTTTTAATTCTGGGTTACCACTGGTGATTTTGTGGTGTTATCAGTCAATTTCACAGTTTTGTCCCCCTGGTAAAACGTTCCCCCTTTTCACAGAAAGGTTGTTTACAAACGAATCTGCTATTATCCATCAGCATTCTGGGGCAGATGAATGTTTGAGTTTGGACAACACTAAAGTTTCTCTCACTTCTATGCCCAGACAATTCAACCACAAGGAGATATTCATGAAAAAATATAGGGATTCAAGTGATGAGAAAAATGGATTCCCACATGAAAAGCGTTGAACTTTTATTAAGTCACTGTTTACCTGAGGAAGGAAAATTTCCTGTGTAGGAATAAGATTTTATTGATGTTTGAAATTCTAAAAGAAACACTATCTGCCTTTAGACGGCCTTAGGTGACAGATCTTCAAGGAGGAATGTTCTTAATAATAAGGTGTTGATGATTAGATCCCCCAGATTTCAATGATGTGGCAATCTCTATGGGAGACTTCTGGGAGGAGGAAAGCAGGCATGAGCAAATAAGCAATGGAGAGTCACGTTAAAGGCGCTTTCTTGCTTCCAGACTTAACATTTTAGCAAACTAATCTCCCCCACTGGATTGAAAGCTCCTTAATCAAGCAATGTACTAAGCACTTGAGAGAGTACAACATAATAGAATTAGCAGACACGTTCCCTGCCCATAACGAGTTTACAGTCTAGAGAAGGTAGGGATTATGTCTACAAGACTTCACTGTAGTACGTTCCCAAGCACTTAGGACGGCTCTCTCCACCTAGTAAGCGTGCAATAAATACCACTGATTAATTAACCTCAGAGGAAACAGAGAGCCAAGGAGCCCCACGCTTTCATTTTATATCCTAGAACACGCAAGGAACAAAACCCTGACTGCATCAAACTCTTCTGTGAAACAAATCTTATTTTGCATCTGCACTAGCGACTCCCTAAATCGTGGGGAGAAGAACGGGGAAAAACACCAAGACCACAGGGCCGAGTACAGAAGTGGAGAACCGTCAACTCTCCAGATAGTTCTGGCCAATGAATTTTCAACTGAAATACCTAGATATCAGTACTTTTTCATTATAAATTACTCAGGTCATTTGCAAGGGTAGGCGTGGCCTATGTTCCTTGGGTGAGACAAGAATCACCAAAGTCAAATTTGACTGCATTAGGGGGTGACAGCTGGGTGCAGATTTGGGGGGCTGCCTCAGGCTTTTTCTCACCCCCAGATGCTGTCCGAATTCACCACCCATTCTGAAGGAGGAATTCAGGCAGCAATCTTTTCCAATTCCATCCTCTGGCTAGATGCCACCTCCACGGATACAAATCTTTCATTTTACTACAAAAAATAGTTTTCAAAATTTTATAAAATAGAGTTTTAAATACCTTAAAAAATTCTAATTCTACAGGTAAAGAGTTCGCAAAAGTTTGGAGATTTTTCTTATCCCTCCGTTCCTTTCTTTTAATCGATGAGATGACTCTTGGTGTTTTCTTATCTTTGGCCAAGCTGAGACCAACTAGTTGGATACACGTCTATTTTTGTTTGGTTTGAGGGTAGAAACTCTTGGGGTAGTTCTCAGTGAAGGCTCCTGGCCCCTACTCGCCCAGTAAGGGAGGGACAAAGGGTGACCGGCTTTCATCCAAACAGTGCCACATGCCTCGCCCTCCCCTCTCACCCCCCACCATGGAGGTTTTCGCCTCCGCTTCGGTTTCACAATAGCCTTCCTCAATGCTTTTCCCATTCCCCGCTGGCCCGTGTGGTATCACAAATACTTCCTGTCAGGAGTCCGCGGAGGCATCGATGGAATCGGCACCCTGATTCAGCTGCTTTGGGGCTGCTTCTGGAAGACATCTGGGATGATGCAACAACTCTTGTGGACTGAAATCAAACTTGATTTAGGGTCCAGTTAACGCGCCCTGGAAAAACTAATGGAACAACTGTGATAAACAGCGATTAAGGATTGGGCTGTTTTCATCCCTTCCCCAATGAGTTGGGTTTTTTCCCCTCCTTGGTCCAAGCCAAGGGAGGCTGGAGGGGAGAATGTTGTTGTAACAAGTGACTGCTCATAGGCTTTTCCCACCCAGAAGTAAGGATCCCAGGCCTCGGGAGCGGGGCATATGTCTGCATACATTTCCCCATAGATACACGTGTACATATGCCCCTCTCTAAATAGGTATATACAGATATAGGTATATTTATAGTGATCCATACAAACGCTTGAAATGAGGGACACAAGGGAGGAGGAAATAGGGTGAATGAAATATTAGACCTTAAATATGTACAGTTGGTGAGGCTTTTTAAACAGAAGTTCAGAATCAGAGTCAATTGCTATACACATTTCCCGGTTTCCAACATGATGGAAGGAAATTCCATGTGCCAGAAGCACATCCTTTTTTGAGGCCGAGATACGGACTGAATCCTCCAAACCCTAAAATGTGAATCACAAGAAAACATACACTTTTTTTCTATTTCCACAAATCTAGCCTGTTGGCAGGTGGGCCACTTTAAACATTCTTTTCCCAGTGAAGAGGAACACTTTCAGTGGTGACATGTCTCAAGAAAT
This sequence comes from Tachyglossus aculeatus, assembly GCF_015852505.1. Lineage (NCBI taxonomy): Eukaryota > Metazoa > Chordata > Mammalia > Monotremata > Tachyglossidae > Tachyglossus > Tachyglossus aculeatus. The sequence continues at coordinate 11,548,865 of NC_052083.1, read as the reverse complement.
GGGAAAAAATAAGGCTGGAGAAATTGGGCCTATCCATTATGGTTGGATTGCTTCAAGAGCCACAGAAAAATCCATCCCCCAAAAACCTATTACTGAGAGAGCTTTGCTCTGCATCAGATCCAGCAATCGTCTTCCGGACATCACAGAGTGAAAGGAGCCTGGATTCTGATGAGATCCAAAAGGCAACTGGATCTTCAGATCTTCAATGGGATGGGACTTTCTGTGTCTCCCAGATGTTCAGGCCTGGTACCAGGAGGAACTGATATGACTATTAAACTAAGGTGTCGGGGTGGGGGGACGACTCTAAGCCCTAAATCCCCTTTAAGCCCTAACAAGCACCATCATTCTCTGCAGCTTCCCAGTTAATACGGTCCCTCGGCAAGGTGCCTATCCAATTTTGACATCGAGGAGGTTTGCTTTCAATGGGAAAAGGAAAACTGAGGGGAGAAGAGGAAACAAGTGATTCCAGCTCGATGAGGAATACCTGGCTTCAGAAATCTAGGTCATGGGATTGTCTCCAGACTTCGCATTTCTGAGGGAACACTGGATAAAAGCAATCAAAAAAATACAATACAAACATATTAAAATGAGAATAAGACATTCTTCCTCGTTACATACTCCACAATATCAGGTCAGGGGATGGGAGCTTTATCTTTTATGCTACAATGAGAGACATCTTTCAGGGGAGGGGCACAAGTTTGTGCTTGTTGCAGGATCACATGAAAATAGAGCTATCCCTCTCTGCTCCCGTCTCCTTCCTCTCCCTCCTGGGTTCCCTCAATAACTCCGAAGTGTGAGTTCTTTTCAGTACCAGCAGGTCACAGCCATCTGGGTTGCTTTGCACTGCGTCGACAGGCGTGTTCTGTTGTCATCGGTTTGAAAATGACTTTGGCACCACGTGTCCGCGCCCAATCCAGCGACGAGGTTGATGCACAGAGGGTCATGAGTCTGATGTATAAAAATTTCAGTTTCACCAACGCACGCACCTCGGGTGAGCAAGACACCCAGGGAGAAAGAGAGTGGGAGAAAGGAACTGTTTGCCAACTCTCAGTCCTGGGGTCGGTTGTTAGAAATGATGGGAGAATGTGGCTCTGCTCAGAAGACGTGGACGTATAAAAGCTTGGAATGCTTGATGTTAGTCGGACCTTTACTTGGTTCAGGTGGAAGTAAACATTCATTAACGTTTGGTCAGGTGTAGCATAACTTGCATTCACATTTCATCGTTAATAATGGAGGTATGCGGATATACAGAGAGACCTTGAAACGGTCGTTTTCAATATTGCATACAGGCTAGCAGTCCTTGGAGGATGGAGGAGGAAAGCCCGGAGGTTAGATTTGGAGGAAGGCAGTTCTTCATGCACAGCTTTGTCAGTCCCGATTTGGTTGGAAAATAAAACTCATGGGAAACAAAAATCAGAGGACAGTTGAGAGGGGGAGGTGGTGCAGAGAGCAAAATATCATCAGCCAGGAAAATACCCAAAGGGGCTTAAGTTCCTCATTCCAGACCAAAGGTGCTCGTTTCCTCAACTGCTGTCAGCAGCTTTTCGTACAGCATGGAATACGATGGGTAAGGTGGCAGATCCAAGCGGTTGAAACACGTATGTGCCCTAAAAAGGGGGAAAGACAGATTTATGATTTCATGGTGGTTTTGTTACCTCACCAATTTGGGGGTGAGCAGGTTCGTTGAGATTCCTTGGATGTATACAGGATACTTTCAATGGAGAAAAGATCCAGAATGAACAGCCACCCTAAACACTGCCCACTTTAGTCACTCCTCCAAAATAGTGATATTTACTGAGTGCTCACTGTGTGCAGAGCACTGCTCTAAGGGCTTGGGAGAGTCCAGTACAACAGAGGGGGTAGATAGGTTCTTGTCCATCAATTATATTTACCGAGTGCTTACTGCATGCAAAGCACTGGAAGGGTACGATATGACAACATAGCAGTCACATTCCCTGACCGCAACCAGCTAACTGTCGACAAGAAGCTTAGTCTAAAGGGAGGAGCTTTTGGTAATTTCAGAGTAATAATAATGATAATAATAACTATGGTATTTGTTAAGTGCTTACTCTGTACCAGACACTGTTCTAAGCACTGGGGTAGATACAAGATAATTATGTTGGACTCAGTCCCTATCCCACATAAGGCTCACAGTCTTCATCCCCATCTTACAGGTGAGGGAACTGAGGCCCAGAGAAGTGAAGTGATTTGCCCAAGGTCACACAGTTGACAAGCGACAGAAGAGGGATTAGAACCCATGACCTTCTGACTGCCTCCGCACTAGGCCATGCTGCTTCTCGATATGAAATTATTATTAACGATCACACATGCTGTGCCCTAGTCAGCTCTGGAGCCACATTTACAGTCTGAGAGCCCATGATGCGTTATAGTGGCTGTCTAGGAAAACTCCTGTGAAGCTCTTGACTACAGGGAAAGCAGCAAGAGCCACTCCTGTTTCTAGGAAGGTTTCTTCTTGAGGACTGTGATAGTCATGTCACCTTAATCAATGGTATTTACTGAGCACTTGCTGTGCACAAAGCACAGTATTAAATGCTCTGGAATGCACAACAGAGTAGGGCGATGCAATTCCTGGCCATAAGGAGCTTATAGTCTATGTTGGGGAGACAAACTTTAAAATAAATCAGGGATAGGAAAAATAGTAATGACTCTTTATTGATGATGATACGGAAGCAGCATGGCCTAGTGGAAAGAACACAGGCCTGGCCATTTGCCTGCTATGTGACCTTGGGCAGGTCGCTTAACCTCTCTGTGCCTCAGTTTCCTCAGCTGCAAAATTGGGATTCATGACCTGTTCTCCCTCATACCACTACTGTGAGCCCCATGTGGGACAAGGCACTGCATCTCACCTGATTATCTCGACACAGTAAGTGCTTAACAAGTACCATAATTATTATGATGTTGATGACAATAATTCTTGTTTCTGGGTAGCAATCTTTATTTTAAGTTGGTGTTTCTGGCAATGATCTGCATTTGCACCTGTGAGCAGAGCTAAAAAAAGCCAATATCCCACCACCTACGTAACTAGGTTGTCCTTTACTGAGCAGTTCCTGGGGCTACTTGTGATGCTTCGTGCAACCTACAAACACCATTCTGGGACACACTCCTAGGAAGACTAAAGTAATCTTTCTCCCAAGCTACTGTTTCCATCGCTAAATCCTTTTACTCTCACTTTTGGAGCAAGCTGATACTTAAAATTGCCTCCCGAGAGGAGATAGGATGCTAAGCTGAATTCCATTTTGGGGTGCCCAATTGGCCTCTCATCTGTTCCTGTCCCTTCCTCTAGCCCCCCTGACATGGACAAAGAAATACCAATGATAACCTATGGATCATGTACATATTTGAAGAAATCAAAATATCCATAAACACCCCTATAAAAGAACAGTAGGAAGGCAGGGGAGGGAGGAAAAACGGTGACTGCGGGAAATGTAACCAGAATGGAAGTAGGGGGAATAACATGATGAGAAGGGGATGATTGGGAAAGGAAAGAAGGGATGTCAAAATCCGGGAGATGGATAAGAAAGCACCAAAAGCCCACAGGTATTTGATAGACTTTGGCTTGCTAACATTAAACTCCTCTTGTGCCAGCAGAATGATCCATCTAAACTATTTGCCTTACGCCTAACCCACTGAGTCTTGGTGACAAAGAGGAGCGTTTCTTGAAACTGTTTCTGAAAGACTAACTGCTTATGGGAATCGTACACTCTCTCTAATAAACTCAAACGAGGCCATAAAATGTTTAAATGGGTAGAAAATCATAAAGCAACAAATGCGTAATACATATGTCTCCCCCTCAAGGGTCTTTAAATCTAAGGAAACCATTATGTGTGAGACATGGTCTTCTATTACCTTACAACTTTTAGTCTCCCTTCCTGCAGAGTGACACCATTGGTCCAAAATGTGTTTTTGTGTGCGTAATGAATTCAGTAAAACTGTTGGCGTTATATGTGCGCAGGCTTAAATTCCAATTCACACAAAGTCCAGGTTTTCAACCACATCAGAATATGAAAGGCGAATAGCCTACTCTGCTTTGAGACTCAGAGCCAATAGTAACAATAATAATGACCATATTTTTTAAGTGCTTACTATGCGCCAAGCACCAAGTGCTGTGGTAAATACAAGATAAGCAGGTTGGAGACTGACGGATCCAGTCCTTTTTAATCTATCCCAAATTGCTAGAGAGTGCAACAAGGATTTTGGTACAGTTGCATTCTGTTTCCCACCCTTTGGAAAACTCTTTCAACTCAACAGATTATGAGCATCATTGAAAGACAAAGTTCCTGTCCCCCTTGGGACTCCCAGTCTAAGTAAGAGGGAGAACAGGTACTGAATCCCCATTCTACAGTTGAAGAAACCAAGGCTCAGAGATGTTAAGAGACTTGCCCCAAGGCAAGAACAGGGCTTAGCCACCGTGACTTGTGAGACAGATCTGGCTGCTCACAACAGCAGATGAGGCTCTTGAGTATAAGTGTCCACTTTGTGGATAGACAAGGTGTTCTGGGTGATGCCATTAGTTTTTCCCACACAGCTTTTGGGGCAAGAAGAAGCTTGCCCAGCCCATCCTGATCCTTTGACCTGGAAAAGGACTGAGCCAGAGTCCAGTTGGCAGCTCCATTCCTTGTCCTCTGCTGTCCGGAAGTGGTTCCACATAGTTGAGTGACTGATGGGAATTTTCATCATCTTCTCTCTCTAAACTCTCTAAACACCAACTCCATAAATTTCCCTTACCTCTAATTTATTTTCCCCTTTGTCTCCCTTGATGGGCTGAAAGCTCCTTGAGAGCAAAGATGGGTTCTACCAACCGTATTGTATTCTCCCAAGCATTTAGTACAGTGGTCTACACAAAGTAAGTGTTCAATAAGTACTACTGATTGATAGACTGATTAATAAATGGTTCATTCATTTGGCTTTTCATACGAAGGGAAAAGACTTCTGCCCTAAAATTACACAACAAAGAAGAATTGCAGTTGACTGAACTGCTTTGCAAATTTAGAACATCAGAAAGTCTGAAGAAAACCAAATAACCGTGGGTTCTCCTCAAACAATAGTTTTACTTGCATTAAGGAGAAATCCCTCCATACCGATGCCTTTTCCGTACTAGTGCAAAACTGTTTCTTCTGACACCACATCACGTTCTAATCTGAAGTGCCTTGTTGGGAAAACATTTTCTAATTTCTCGATCACACAGTCTTGCACATTGTGGTCTAAAGTCGAAAGCTAGGGGATAACTGCAGCAGACGGACTCGACTGGTGCATTGTAATCCAGGAAGGGAGGCCTCTTTTGTGAGCAGGAGCTCAGAGGGGATTGTGAGACTAAGAGGCAAAAGCGATAACAATGTCGGGTTCTGAAAATAGCACAGCGCCACGACAAATGTCAATATTTCTTGTGTGCAGGATAGAGTTGCCACTGCCAATCCTGCAATGCCCATCCACCTCCACACCAAACAGAAATCCTTACCAACTTTAAATCACTCAGCCAGCTTGGCCCCTCCTACCTCACCTTGCTATTTTTTTTTGATGGTATTTATTAAGCAGTTACTATGTGCCAAGCACTGTTCTAAGCACTGAATTCTACAACCAAGTCCACACACTTCGCTCCTCTAATGCTAACCTATCACTGGATCTCAATCTCATCTATCTCACCATCAACCCCTTGCTTAAAGTCTCCCTCTGGCTTGGAACTCCCTCCTCCTTGATATACAGACTATCACACTCCCTACCTTCAAAGTCTCATGAAATTCACATCTCTTCCAAGAGGGTTTCCTCAACTAAGCCTTCATTTCCCCTACACCCTCTCCCTTTTGAGTAACCTGGGTACTTGGCCCTATACCTTTTAAGCACTTGATGTTCACCCTACCCTCCACCCCATAGCACTTATAATTTATTCCCCTTTAGACTGTGGGCCGTCTACAAACTCTGTTGCGTTGTACTCTTCCAAGTGCTTCGAATAATACTCCACACACACAGTAAATGTTCAATAAATACCGGTGATTCATAGACATTGATTTCAGCAACAATCACAAACATATAGATCAATTTCACCATCAGTCACGACATCTTTAAATGTAAAAGACAATTGTATATTTAGTAAACCAGTCTATTGCGCTGACAGGTCACTTGGCCCCTTCTGACCCAAGTCAAGAGTGGCTTACTAAAGCACCTAAAAGTTACTTATTTAAAATTTCCATATGGAGGTTGAGTGTCTCATTCAAGGTTATTCTGCCAAGTAATTGCAGGGTTGGGATTTGAACTCACAGAGCCCAAGTCTCCCCTGGAATTTGCAGTCTTGATTTCCCCCGTACAGATGTGTATACCTGGAAAGTGTCTTAGTATTTATTGGATTGGGCAAACAGCATTTGGCAAACTGGCTTTGATTGGTAAGACCAACCTAAAAAGCTGCCTGGCTCCTGTAATCCTGGGGTGGCATGGAGGGGGTCGGGGGGAGGAAAAGAGAGAGAGAGAAACAGAGAGAGTATGCACACAAGTGTGTGTGCATGTGTTCTTTAATACTCATTCCTAAGAGTCTAAGGCCCCAATTCAGCTTTCACAGCCCGTCCAAGAACGGCTTCCAAAAGCCACAAGTTCCAGAAGTTATAACTTGGCTTGAACTGACTATGAGGAGCCAAGTTTATTGAAATTCTACCCAAACTTTTCTCCTCTCCACAGAGTTTGCAGGCCGTCTGGGTGGGAACGGGCTCCCCCATACCTGGGAAGGGATGTTATTTTCCCCCATTTCTCTATACAGAAGCGCCTCAGCCCATTGCTTCCTCGGAGTGCGGCAAAACCTTCATAGGGCACGCTCGATGTTCCCGTGACGAACTGAAGCAACCTCAGTCTCTGCTCGTTGTTGAACCTCTCCACAGCTGCCCAGAACCACCGGATCACAATATGACCATCATGGTAACCTGAGGGGGCAGGGAGAGGCAAGGAGAGGACAGGGAGATGAGGAAAGAAAGGGAATATGAGAGAATGAACTTATTACTAGAGCAAAGGGGAGCATGGGAGGAGCGCAGGGTGACAGCTGGACAGCAGCGGGAGAAGAGAGTGGCAGGAGGATAAAAGGGAGGGCTCTGTGAAGTGCTTTCAATTCACTAAACTAGACGCTTGGGAAAGTGCAATGGAGGCACAAGACACATTGTGTGCCCACAAGGCCTTTCCATTCTCGCTACAGCCCCTGCCGATCCGGTAGACAGTTCACTACTACTATTGTTATTATCATTATTATTAATGAGTAGTAGTATTATTGTTATTCTTGTATTATTATTATTGTATTTGTTAAAAGCAGCATGGCCCAGTAGAAAGAGCCCGGGCTTTGGAGTCAAAGGTCATGGGTTCAAACCCTGGCTCAGCCAGTTGTCAGCTGTGTGACTCTGGGCAAGTCACTTAACTTCTCTGTGCCTCAATCGCCTCATCTGCAAAATGGGGATTAAGACTGTGAGCCCCCCGAGGGACAACTTGATCACCTTGTAACCTCTCCAGTGCTTAGAACAGTGCTTTGCACATAGAAAGCGCTTAGTAAAAGCCATTATTATTATTATTATTTTATCAGATGTATATACAGGCTTCCCATTGAAATTTGATTCACAAAAAAAGTAGTACAATTTTTAACTCCTCTTTCTGCTAATTGATATTGTCAGAAGATACACCCGTTAGCAAATTTGTGTTTCGAAGGCAGTGTTTGCGTTTCTATTGATTCTTCTTTCTCATTTATCTTCTGCCAAGGTCACCCAGCAGACAAGCGGCAGAGCTGGGGTTAGAAAGCAGGTTCTTCCGACTCCGAGGCCCTTGCTCTATCCAGTCGGCCTTGGTGTGGAGCATATACTAGGCTCATGGGAATTACAGAACGATGAAGTGGCACAGTCACTTAGGGGATTAGGGGAGGCAAACTTAAAAATATTTACAACAGCAGCAGTCAAAGATAAAGAAAGGAAGTAGAGGACAGGTGGCCATGGTTCTTGCTGATAGATTACTCACCTCCTCGATACTCAGTGTTATTCCGCCAGTCATTGAGGTCTATTTCGGCAGTGCCGGCGATCACCAGCTCCAGCTCCCTGGCATCGAAGACGGAGACGAGCCTTGAATCCACGACCTGAAACACAAGTTACGATTGCAAATCCAGGAAGAAGCTCATGCACTGCCTACAAACAGGGACTCCTTCCTGGAAAAGTAAGTTTTCAGCTCTGTCAGGAGGCAGCTGGCTCCCACTCCCTTGCTGGACATTAGAGATGGTGCACGTTTTCATCGGTCGCCCCTTAGATACATTTCGTAAAAGCAATGGTGAAAGGCAAATAGCTCTTTGACTTGTTTTACTCTCACTGCGGGGGGCTGTGTGAACAACACGATTAAAAGCCTCAGAATGTTGTGACCAAATTCGATATCATCGTCATCATAATAATGGTATTTCTTAAGCACTTACTATGTGCCAAGCACTGTTCTATGTGCTGGGGTGGAAAATAATAGTAATAATAATGGCATTTATTAAGTGCTTACTATGTGCAAAGCACTGTTCTAAGCGCTGGGGAGGTTACCAGGTGATCAGGTTGTCCCACAGGAGGCTCACAGTCTTAATCCCCATTTTACTAACTGAGGCACAGAGAAGTGAAGTGACTTGCCCAAAGTCACACAGCTGACAATAGACGGAGCTGAGATTTGAACCCATGACCTCTGACTCCAAAGCCCGTGCTCTTTACATTGAGCCACGCTGCTTGGATACGAGTAAATCGGGTTGGACACAGTCCCTGTCCCACATGGGGCTCACAGTCTCAATCCCCATTTTACAGATGAGGTAACTGAGGCCCAGAGAAATTAAGGGAGTTGCCTGAGGTCACAGAGCAGACAAGAGGCAGAGCTGGAATTAGAACCCAGGTCCTTCTGATTCACGGTTCGTGCTCTATCTACTACACCACCCTGCTTCCTGTTCTGAGCCCGGGCTTGGTAGTCAGAGGACATGGGTTCTAAACCCAGCTCCACCACTTCTCTGCAGTGTGGCCTTGGGCAAGCCGCTTAACTTCTCTGTGCCTCAGTTACCTCATCTGTGTGGATTAAGGCTGTGAGCCCCACGCGGGGCAACCTGATGACCTAGTATCTACCCCGGTGCTTAGAACAGTGTTTGGCACATAGCAACACTTAGTACCATAATAATTATTATTCTCTGTAACCTTCCCAGATCCTCCCAGGCTATGGATTTGATAAAACATAAAAGCTCCCCACTATTTCGGTGCCTGTAATTGTTGGCCTTTGGCAATCAATCAATCAATCAATCGTATTTATTGAGCGCTTACTGTGTGCAGAGCACTGTACTAAGCGCTTGGGAAGTACAAGTCGGCAACACATAGAGATGGTCCCTATCCAACAGCGGGCTCACAGTCTAGAAGGGGGAGACAGACAACAAAACCAAACATACTAACAAAATAAAATAAATAGACCAGATATGTACAAGATAAATAAATAGAGTAATAAATATGTACAAACATATATACATATATACAGGTATATATGTATATATAGGCAGGTAGGGAATGTGCTGCTAATTCTGGTGTACTCTCCCAAGAGCTTAGAACAATGTGCTGCACATAGTGCTCATTAATCAATCAATCAATGTCGTATTTATTGAGCACTTACTGTGTGCAGAGCACTGTACTAAGCGCTTGGGAAGTACAAGTTGGCAACGATAAATGATTGGTACTCTACTCTTTCTCCCCCTACACAGACTGACCATGTGGATTGAGTTGGCTGAGAAGCCGGACAACCATCACCATCAATCGTATTTATTGGGTGCTTACTATGTGCAGAGCACTGTACTAAGCGCTTGGGAAGTACAAATTTGCAACATATAATTGGGATGCAGCGCTCATGGAAATAAAAAGTCGTCACTTCATCCCACACTTTAACATGCAATAATTTTGGTATTTGTTAAGCGGCTATATGTCCCAACCAGACGGCTGAGCCACTGAGCCTCTATGGCTTCCAGCCCCCGCCGCCACCCCTGACCTCCAGTTACTTACTTCATAGAAGCCTCGGACTAACGCTTCCGTCTGCTGCACCACGCCCCGCTCCACTCTCCACTTCACCATCCTCTCAATATACTCCTTTTTATTTTTTTCCGTCACCTGGGTGTTGGCTCCCCCAGATTTCAGCTCTCTTTCTGTTACCTGTCAGGAAAAAGAAACAGAAGCAATGACCCGTCTAGTATGCTAGCTTCAGGGTGGCTTGTATGGAGGGAAGCTGTGAGGCCTAGTGGAAAGCGCGCAAGCCTGGAAGTCGGAGGTCCCGGGTTCTAATCAATCATTCATTCATTCAATCGTATTTATTGAGCGCTTACTGTGTGCAGAGCACTGTACTAAGCGCTTGGGAAGTACAAGTTGGCAACATATAGAGATGGTCCCGACCCAACAGCGGGCTCACAGTCTAGAAGGGGGAGACAGACAACAGGACAAAACATATTAACAAAATAAATAGAATAAATATGTACAAATAAGAGTAATAAATACGTACAAACATATATACAGGTGCTGTGGGGAGGGGAAGGAGGTAAGGCGGGGGGGGGAGGGGGAGGAGGAGAGAGGAAGGAGGGGGCTCAGTCTGGGAAGGCCTCCTAATCCTCACTCCACCATTTACCAGCTTTGTGACCTTGGGCGTTGCACTTAACTTTTCTGTGTCTCAGTTTCCTCGTCTGCCAAATGGGGAATCAATGCCTGTTCTCCCTTCTACTTTGACTCTGAGCCCCATAGGGGACCCGATTATCTGGTATTCACTCCAGCACTTGGTATACTTTTTGGCACATATAGTCGCTTAACAAATACCAAAATTATTGCATGTTAAAGTGTGGGACTAAGTGACGACTTCTTATTTTCATGGGCGCTGCATCCCTAATGGGTTTGCTCCTTTCGCTTCTTCCTTGTTCCGTGGTGTTTAAAAACGTCTGAGATCATTTGTTCTATGCAGCATACACATCTCCACACACATATGTATGGTTCAGGCTTTTGTGGCTGGATTTACAAACTTCCTCCCTTTAGATTGCAACTCCCCGAGGGCAAGGCTCATGATTCCTACTTTTATTGTAGGCTCCCAAGCTCAGTGCACTGCTCTGCACACAGTAGTTGCTTAATACGTACAGGAATAGTTGAAGAAGCTTTGTGTCTTTGGGGTGTGCTACCTGAGGAATGCTTGGAAGCCACAACAACCTGACAACCCTGAATAACACAATGAAAAATGAAGTCTGTATGCATAAGTATCTACACACACGTTTATCTATCCTTTGAATTAAATATGACACTACCAAAGTAGCACCTTAATTATTCTAAATCTATATTCTCTCAGAGGAAACATGACTTACCTGAAGGTGTTTTACCTGTTAGACAATAAAATAAAAGTTCTATCTTTTCTGGAAGTGGATTCTTAAGCAACAATTGTCACGCAAAGGACATGATAGTCACTTGTTCTGCTCTCTAAGATCTCCAGGGGGAATAATCAAATGGGTGAATATTAGTGCTCAGACAGGTGAGCATTATCTGTAATAATAATAATGATGGCAGTTATTAAGCACTTACTATGTGCAAAGCACTGTTCTAAGCACTGGGGAGTTTACAAGGTGATCAGGTTATCCCACGGGGGGCTCACAGTCTTAATCCCCATTTTACAGAGGAGGTAACTGAGGCACAGAGAAGTTTGTGACTTGCTCAAAGTAACACAGCTGACAATTGGCAGAGCTGGGATTTGAACCCATGACCTCTGACTCCAAAGCCCGTGCTCTTTCCACTGAGCCACGCTGCTTCTAATCATGGTATTTGTTAAGTGCTTACTATGTGCCAAGCACTGTACTAAGCACTGTTGGGAGGTGGATAGAAGCAAATCGGGTTGGACACAGTCCCTGTCCCACATGGGGCTCACAGTCTCAGACCCCCTGTTACAGATGAGGGAACTGAGGCCCAGAGAAGTGAAGTGACTTGCTCAAGGTCACACAGCAGACAAGTGGGGGAGCCGGGATTAGAACCCAGCTCCTTCTGACTCCTAGGCCTGTGTTCTATCCACTAGATCATGCTGCTTCTCAGTAGGATATCCTTAGTAGGCTATCCAATAATAATAATAATAATAATAACGACATTTATTAAGTGCTTACTATGTGCAAAGCACTGTTCTAAGCGCTGAGGAGGTTACAAGGTGATCAGATTGTTCCACGGGGGGCTCACAGTCTTAATCCCCATTTTACAGATGAGGTAACTGAGGCACAGAGAAGTGTGACTTGCCCAAAGTCACACAGCTGACAATTGGCGGAGCTGGGATTCGAACCCATGACCTCTGACTCCAAAGCCCAGGCTCCTTCCACTGAGCCATGCTGCTTTTCTAGGGATGGACAGGGGAAGTACAAAACAGAAACAAAAAGGCCCACATAGTTTTTGAAAGACTGACAGAGAGAATTTGGTGGCAGTAGGGAATTGTGCCTCACACCAAATTGATTGAAAATTTAAAAAGCCGAAGAGGGGCCTGATTCCCTTCTGTATGGCTGTGAGACCTGAATACAGTCCAGAAGAAACCTGTAACTTTTAAAGCAGTTTCACTGGCACCACCAATCAATCAATCGTATTTATTGAGAGCTTACTTTGTGCAGAGCACTGTACTAAACGCTTGGGAAGTACAAGTTGGCAACATATAGAGATGGTCCCTACCCAACAGTGGGCTCACAGTCTAGAAGGGGGAGGCATAGTGAGCCATACTTAATGTCATGTGGCAGGACAAGATTACCAACAGTGAGGATACTGGATATAATCAGCTCACAAGCACTGATACAATGTTCACACTAACACAGCTTTTCTGGGAGGGGAAATGAGAGGGGAATGGATACCAGCAGGCTACCCAAGCAGCCGGAGTTTGGAAATCGAAAGCGGGCATAAGCAAGCAGAAACAGCAGAACAGACTTTGGAAAGAAAGAGTGAAGCAAAATCTGAAATGTTACAATTTAACAGTGGACTGGAGGGAGTCCATTGAAACAGACGGGCCAACTTGGAGTGCAGCTGTCATCGCTGCGGAGAAAATCATCATCATCATCAATCGTATTTATTGAGCGCTTACTATGTGCAGAGCACTGTACTAAGTGCTTGGGAAGTACAAATTGGCAACATATAGAGAAAGTCCCTACCCAACAGTGGGCTCACAGTCTAAAAGAAAATCACTGTGTAACCACCACCTTCCCTCCCGCGTCGAAAAGGTTCCCATTCCGGGCCGGGGGTCAAAGCTGCTCCCACACTCTGGTAAAATCCTCCACCCCCACTGAAACTTTGAAAGCCTATTTTGTGTATTTTGTTTGTGTTGTGAATTAATGTACAAATGCAACAGTGCAAGTATTAGGGAACTGAAATGCATTGCTGTTCTACTTCTACATTGTTCCTTCCCCTACCTGTAATTTGTTTTGATGTCTATCTCCCCCAGCTAGATTATAAACTCCTTGAGGGCAGGGACTGCATCTACCAACTCTCCCAAGCACTAAGTACAAGGCTCTACACACCATAAGCACTCAATAAACACCACTGATCGAATGATTTAGGAAGAACTAAAAGAAAGATGAAGAGTTAAAACATTTTCTTCTGGATGATACTGTATCCCAAAACAGTGATACTTTAGTCCTTATTCATTGAAAATAAGATGCAACCCAGATTATGGGAGTTTTTTCAGGGTATTAGCAGGTTGTGGTAGCTTATTAAGTACATTGCTCTAACAAAAGTGGAATTTTTATAGAAGGGGAACTGTTTATGCTGTCTAAAATGAGGTGTGAGAGAAAATAGAGAACTGAAAATTAGAGGGGAAAAAAGAACAAGAGTATTTAAATTTAAGGGAGATTCCTAAGATTATCTGTGAAAGCAATGAGGTCCACTGTCCTTCCTCTGGGAGGTATGATCCAGGTTTCAGTCTCCACAACAGCCCCACCGACCTGTCCAAACACTTCTTCATTCACTGTGAAAGTGAGATCTAAGATATCCGTGATGTTATTGTCCTTCATCCACTGTAGGCTTTGGTGGAATTCTTCATCCAGATACTCTAGGTCGCTCAGATCACAGGGCCTAGTTGAGCCAAAAAAGCAGAATGGTCATTAATAATAATAATAATAACAATAGGAGTTAAGCACTTAATACTTGTCAAGCACTGTGCTAAGTGTTGGGGTGGATAGAATATGAGAAGGCTGGATAGAGTCCCTGTCTCTCCTGGGACTCACAGTCTAAGTGGAAGGCATAACAGGTATCTTATTCCCATTTTATAGATGAGGAGACTGAGGCACAGAGAAGTTAAGAGACTTGTCCTAGGCCCCACAGCAGGCAAATGTCAGAGTTGGGATTAGAACTCAGGTCTCCTGTCTCTCAGTCCTATGCTGTTTTCACTAGGCATTGCTGGGTTTTTCTTTTTTTTTTTTTTAATTCAAACAGTAGCAGACCTGAAAGTTTTCAGAACTTTATTGAGGGAGGCAAGGAGCGGGTTTGAGCCCGTTGTTGGGTAGGGACCATCTCCGTATGTTGCCAGCTTGTACGTCCCAAGCGCTTAGTACAGTGCTTTGCACACAGTAAGCGTTCAATAAATACAACTGAATGAATGAATGAAAAGGGACAGATGAGCAGTGGCAGACGTGAAAAGGAGCAAGAGACAGGTGACACCAGAGATGGAAAAGCATGGCATGGCATGGCATGGGAAGACGTTTTCAGCCACTGACAGCTGAAAACAATCTTGCTGTAGATGATTATTTCATGAATAATTGAGCCTCTTCCTCATCCTCCTCTGAAAACTAGTGAATAACTCTTTGTAAATAACCATACTCATTATTCAAAACTGCCGCTTCTGGGAGAGGCCTCTGCAGAAAATAGTTGCTTAGCTTTCGGTGAGGTCCTGTTAGGGCTAGAATAAGAGAGGAGGATACAGGGAGAAATTCATTCATTCATTCAATCGTATTTATTGAGCGCTTACTGTGTGCAGAGCACTGTGCTAAGCACAAGTTGGCAACATATAGAGACGGTCCCTACCCAACAACGGGTTCACAGTCTAGAAGGGGGAGACAGACAACAAAACAAAACAAGTGGTCAGGTGTCAAGTCGTCAGAATAAATAGAAGTAAAGCTAGATGCACATCATTGACTTTTAGACTGTGAGCCCACTGTTGGGTAGGGACTGTCTCTATATGTTGCCAATTTGTACTTCCCAAGCGCTTAGTACAGTGCTCTGCACACAGTAAGCGCTCAATAAATACGATTGATGATGATGATCATTGACAAAATAAATAGAAGAGTAAATATGTACAAGTAAAACAAATAGAGTAATAGATCTGTACGAACATACATACAGGTGCTGTGGGGAGGGGAAGGAGGATCTTCCGAACCTTCAGCCTACACACTGGGCACAACTGGCACATTCTCCCTCTTTGCCCTGTGGATCAGTCTGGCCACCAGAAATTAATTGGGAAGGGGGTGATCACACACAGCCCTGGGATGTACTTACAGTCTCAGCAGGGCCTTGTAGAACGGCCTCGTGAAGAAAGCGTCCAGGAGGTACTGGTGGATCAGAGCAAGTCCCAGGATGCGACCACTAAATCTGAACCTGTAAAACATCCAAAGACAAGGGAAATCAAGGGCAAACCGAGAACCCCAGTCACTAAGGTCGTCGTCCTTCTTCGGATTCCTCAGGCTTTTCACTTTTGCCACCTAATAATGGTACTTGTTAAGAGCTTACTATGTGCCAAGCACTGCTGTAAGCGCTGGAGGAGATACAAGTTAATCAGGTTGGACCCAGTCCCGGAGAAGCAGCGTGTGGCTCAGTGGAAAGAGCCCGGGCTTGGGAGTCAGAGGTTGTGGCTTCTAATCCTGGCTCTGCCACTTGTCAGCTGTGTGACTTTGGGCAAGTGACTTCACTTCTCTGTGCCTCAGTTCCCTCATCTGTAAAATGGGGATTAAGACTGTGAGCCCCACGTGGGACAACCTTGATTACCTTGTATCCCCCCCAGCACTTAGAACAACGCTTGGCACACAGTAAGTGTTTAACAACTACCAACATTACTATTATTATTATTATCACATGGGGCTCACACACTTAATCCCCATTTTACAGAGGAGCCGAGACCCAGAGAAGTGAAGTGACTTGTCCAAGGTCACACAACAGACACGGGACAGAACCAGGATTATAACCCAGATCCTTCTTGCTCCCAGGCCCATGCTCTACCCACTACGCCACACTGCTTGACATTCTCTGTAACCCTCCTGTAACCCTCACAGGCTGTGCATCTGATAAAACATAAAACACCCCATTCCTTCAGTACACTTCTCCCCCACCTTTTTTTAAATGGTATTTGTTAAGTGCTTACTACATGCTAGTCACTGTACTAAGTGCTGGGGCCGAGCCAAGCTAATCAGGTTGGATACAATCCCTGTCCCAAATGGGGCTCACAGTCTTAATCCCCATTAATCGGGTGAGGGAACTGAGGCCAGAGAAGTTAAGTGACTTGGCCAAGGTCACACAGGAGGCAAGTGACAGTGGGGTGATTAGAACCTGGGTTCTCTGTCTCCCACACCTCAGCTCTTTCCACTAGGCCATCCTGCTTTCTGGAATGAAGGAAGCTGCTGGTGAGGAATAATAATAATAATAATGTTGGTATTTGTTAAGCACTATGTGCCAAGCACTGTTCTAAGCACTGGGGGGATACAAAGTAATCAAGGTTGTCCCACGTGGGGCTCAGTCTTAATCCCCATTTCACAGATGGGGGAACTGAGGCACAGAGAAGTTAAGTGACTTGCCCAAAGTCACCCGGCTGACAAGTGGCGGAGTCGGGATTAGAACCCATGACCTCCGACTCCCAAGCCCGTGCTCTTTCCACTGAGCCACGCTGCTGGGAGAAGGATCCCGTGGGATGACTTGTAATAACTTGAGTTATGAAGCCCCCAAAATGAGCAGGATCCACAGATAAGAAATCAACTAGTCCACAACAGGGAATATTTTCGCACTCTCATCAGCTAGGAAGGCGCGTGACCTGCCTAGGCCAATGCAACTTCCTTCAGTGAGACTCAATAAATACCCCCATTACTACTACCATCACTATGACTACCCCCACCATTACCATTACTACTACTACTAATATTACTACCAGTACTGAGGGAGGTATTCTGATGAGAAAAAAGAGCACTAAAAATATTTGTGCAGCTCTTTGTCCAAAGGCACTAGCGCACAGTTATTTCATTTAGTGTTCAAAGGAACACTAAAAATATTTGTACAGCTCTTTTCCCAAAGGCACTAGCGCACAGTTATTTCATTTTATCTTCAAAACATCCTTGATAGGTCCAAAGAAGTTGATACTCTTATCCTTATTTAGAAGATGAGGAAACTGGCCCAGAGAGGTTAAGTGATTTGCCCAAGGTCACACAGTGGGTTAAGATCAGAATTGGGATTAAATCTTTCTCCATTAAAAGCCTCTTGCCATTAGTCCCTGCTGTCAGTCAGTCAGTCAATCAATCATATTTATTGAATGCTTATTGTGTGCAGAGTGCTGTATTAAGTGCTTGGAAGAGTACAATATAACAATCCTGTCTTGTCTTATGCTGTCGAGTCGTCTCCGACCAATGGCGATGCCATGGACACATCTCTCTCAGAACGCCCCACTTCCATCTGCAATTGTTCTGGAAGTGTATCCGCAGACTTTTGTTGGTAAAAATCCAGAATTGGTTTATCACTGCCTCCTTCCGTGCAGTAATAATAATAATGGTGGTATTTGTTAAGCGCTTACTATGTGCCAAGCACTGTTCTAAGTGCTGGGGGAGATACAAGGTAATCAGGTTGTCCCGCGTGGGGTTCACAGTCTTTCATTCAGTCATATTTATTGAGCGCTTACTGTGTGCAGAACACTGTACTAAGCGCTTGGGAAGTACAAGTTGGCAACATATAGAGATGGTCCCTACCCAACAGTGGGCTCACAGTCTAGAAGGGGGAGACAGACAACAAAACAAAACATATTAACAAAATAAAATAAATAGAATAAATATGTACAAATAAAATAGAGTAATAAATACGTACAAACATATATACAGGTGCTGCGGGGAGGGGAAGGAGGGGAGTCTTCATCCCCACTTTACAGATGAGGGAACTGAGGCCCACAGAAGTGAAGTGACATGCCCAAGGTCACATAGCTGACAAGTGGCGGAGCCAGGATTAGAACCCAGGACCTCTGACTATGAAGCCTGTGCTTTTTCCACTAAGCCACGCTGCTTCCCAGCGTAAACTTCCCAGCGAAAACTTGAGCCTCGGCCCTCGACTGTCTCCCATGTCGCTACGGCCCAGCAGAGCGGAGTTTTGACCTGTAGAAGATTGCCTCCCACTCGCTAGCCACTGGCCAAGCTAGGAATAAACAGACACATTCCCTGCCCACAATGAGTTTACAGTCTAGAGGGGAGACCAGGAGACTATTCTTGATTAAGTACTGAATCCAAGTACATCCTAAACCCCTTGAAGACCAGCACTTTCCCCCGCAATTATTACATCTAATTAATTAGCTTCGTCTCCATAGGAGCTAGGACATTCCACCGCAATAGGCGGGGGGCTCAGATGGCATCGGATGAGCGATTCTGAGGACTCCGCAGCTGTTTCTGCAGAAGCCACAAAAGGCAGCTGGTTTAGAAACTGTTGGGCAGCACTTCCAGCAGAAAGAAGGAAGGGCGAAGGGAGCAAGGCAGGGTACTAACACAGTTCCTTGAATGGGGACGTGAAAAAAAGTCTCTGGAGAGTAGTCCCAGAATCTTTCGCTTTGAAACACCCTTCCAGGTGACTATGCCCATTTTTCTGGTGATTGATCTCCGCCTCAAGTTGCAAACAGCTGTTGTAAACAACCACACCAATAGAAAGGGCATGTCATCTAGTAACCATTGACATTTCAGTTAATGTTCTATTATATGAATTGCCCCTGCAGCTGTTCAAGCAAAGGGCCTGCTTCTAAACATGCCAAAAATGTATAAACAACATCAAGGGCTGAGCTTAAAATGAAGCTTTATTGTCATATCCTAGTCGCGGGACAAGCTCTGACTGCACAATTTTACGTATGGGCTCCGACTGCAGCGCCTTCCCCACTGAACCAGGGTTTCTTCTAATACGTCTAAAGTAGGTTCAAATGACAGGCAGGAGACCTAAACAGCTGTGACTGAAAACAGGTTTTAAAATGACAAAACCAAGGAGCATCTTCAAACTTCTATATCTTTCCTGGAAGCTAAGCTCCACTTCTTTGAAACACTTTTCTTGTCGAGACCGAGACTGAGGATTCTTGAAGCCCAATTACACCCGACACTAACCAGTAAATTTCAACAGCATGGCATGATTGTGAAGGAAAATGTACAGTATGGCTGGCAGTCAATCAGTGGTATTTATTGAGCACTGACTGTGTGCAGACCACAGTCCTCATCCCTGGAGTAGATACAAGATGACCTTCTAACCCAGTCCCTTTCCCACCTAGGGTTCATAGTTTAAGTAGGAAACAGGTATTGAATCTCCATTTTAAAGATGAGGAAACCGAGGCCCAGAATAGTTTTTCATTTTTTTAGGGTATTTCTTAAGCACTTACTATGTGACAGGCACTGCACTAAGCAGTGGGGTAGAGACAAGATAATCAGGTAGGACAGTCTGTGTCCCACATGGGGCTCACAGTCTCAGTCCTGGTTTTACAGATGAGATAACTGAGGCACAGAGAAGTGAAGTGACATACCCAAGGTCATAGAGCAGAAAAGTGACTGAACTGGGATTAATAATAATAATAATAATAATAATAATAATAATAATAATAATGGCATTTATTAAGTACTTACTATATGCAAAGCACTGTTCTAAGCACTGGGGAGGTTACAAGGTGATCAGGTTGTCCCATGGGGGCTCACACTCTTAATCCCCATTTTCAGATGAGGTAACTGAGGCACAGAGAAGTTAAGTGACTTGCCCAAAGTCACACAGCTGACAATTGGCAGAGCTGGGATTTGAGCCCATGATCTCTGACTCCAAAGCCCGGGCTCTTTCCACTGAGCCATGCTGCTTCTCTAGAACCCAGGTCCTTGTGACTCCCAAGAACACATGCTGCATCTCTATGTCCAAGTTAAGGAACCTTCCCAAGATCAGCAGGGAAGTGGCAGTGTTGGGATTAGAACCCAGATCCCTTGACTCCCAAGCCCTTGATCTTTCCAGTAGTCAACACTGCTAATGCTGATGCTGCCACAGCTGCTGAGATAGGCCTCACTCATTCCCATCTTTTGAAGTTCTCCCAGATGTGCTTGCATGCCTGGTTAAAAAAAAAAAAAACCTCCGGGTAAATGTTCCAAGATGGCACGGGTGCTGGGAAAAATCTGGCCTTCAGATTCCTTTCCAAACTTAACTTAATATAAACAATCCACTGGCTTGAAGAGTCAATCACATTCATTAGCAAGATCGGGGGAAATGAGGGGAAGAGGAAAAGGAAAAAAAGTATCCTTTCATCACAGAAAAGTCTGCCTGACAGATGGTTGTCTGGATAAAGGATTGCTGAAAAGGACGAGAATGGAATAATAGGATGCTGCTTTCTATCAACCTATTCTTCACCTCTCTCGCTTATTGGGACTAATGCCAACTGTTGGGATTATGTGAGCATAGTTGTCCTTCCTCCTCTAAAATGATGACACTGCAGGTGAAGGTACATGAGTGACTCACAGCCCCTAAAGAGATTAAATAAAATATAAACACTTTTTTTTCTCTTAGAAAATCAAGTTCAATTCTCCAAGAGACTACAATGTGTTTTTCCTGCTGAAAAGGTTTGTGGCTTGGCAGAGGGCACTGAATAGGCTGTTTCTCACAGGCAGTCGAGGTGTACTTAAAGAACAAACAGGGTGAGGTAAATCCTTTCTGCAGGGTGAATGACCAAGTCAAACCTGCCTTAAGTTTCTCTATATAAGTAGGTCTCAATTGTTGACTGGAAATGAGAATTTCTTCTGCAGAATGGCGGGCTGGAGGGAGGTTCCTCAGGGAGGGTGAGGGAATCAATTTTGTCCTTTTCTTCTAAAACGTTGTGGAGGAAAGTGGCTGTGAAAGTTCCAAAGAGAAAAAGGAGATGCGAGGAGGAGAGAGTCTTATAGTCAGAAAACTGAATTGTTTTGAATTATCATGATCTGACTTGTCCCTTTAGGATAGGACTGTCACAGATTTTTGGCGTTCAATTCCCACCCAAAAGGAAATGGATCCATCAGGGTTCCATTTTTTTATTTGTAGGGTATTTGTTAAGGGTTTACTGTGTGTGAAACACTGTTCTAAGCACTGGGGTAGGTACAAGTTAATTAGGTCAGACACAGTTCTTATCCCGCACTGGACTCACAGTCTAAGTAGGAGGGAGAACAGGGGTCCTGATTTTGCAGTTGAGGAAATTGAAGCACAGAGAAATGAAGCGACTTTCCCAAGGTCACAGAGCAAGCAATTGGCAGAGCTGGAATTAAACCCAGGTTTCTTCTGACTCCCAAACTCGTTCTCTCTTCACTAGGCCATGTTGTTTCTGTTTCCAGCGAGGGTGGTGAGAAGAGACCTGATATCTACAGTCACGGAGTAGTAGCAGGGGTGAGGAGGAATGGAGGAAAGGTAACCTTTTTCCTTCCTCTTTCTTTTCAGTGTCAGCAGCAGCTGCTTGTCTCTGCTGCAATCAGAGCAGAGTGGTCCTTTCTTTTTCTTTTTTTTCCAGTGGTATTTGTTAAGCATTCACTAAGTGCCAGACGCTGTTCTAAGCACTCAGGTAGATACAAACTAATCAAGTTGGACATAGTCCATGTCCCCATGGGGCTCAGTCTTAATCCCCATTTTACAGATGAGGGAACTGAGGCACAGAGAAATTAATTGACTTGCCCGAGGTCACACAACAGGCAAGTGACAGAGCCGGGATTAGATCCTAGGTCCCTCTGACTTCCAAACCACGCTCTTTCCACTAGGACACACGGTATCTAGAGCCAGAAAATGTGGACATTTTAGGCTGAGAGGAGCAACTGGTGAACCCCAAGTTTCAAATCACCCCTCTGATCTACCTTCCAGATGAGTGCTCACATTTACCACCCAACTTCAATTGCAGGGCCAGGGTGAAACTGGCAGCTTAGGCAAAGGGAGCCAAAAGAACAAGTGGAGGCCAGAAAATGGGACTCAGGTGGCAATTTCAAAAGGGCCAACAGCAAGCCTAGGGCCAGCCCTCCCCCCTCCTTTTTCCACAGTGAAGACCAGCTCCTCCAGGTGCTCTTATTTTGTGAGTCCAAAGGTATTTGGCTCTCCATCTGGCGAGGTCCCAAGCCTCAGGCTGCTGCCATTCCAGGGTTTAGTCCTCTTTCAGCTTCCCAGGAATTCTACCTGACTCGATGCCTAGAAGCAGGGAACATTTTGTTTTCCAGGCCTGGCAGGCTGCCTGGGACAAGTCCCCCTCAGCTTTTCATTTTGTCCTTCCAGAGCTGATCCCGCCTCCCTCACCAGGTGGCTATAAAGGAATGGATTTGAAATGTTGGAAAGGGTGGAACCTGAAATTTCAAACAAATTCGGCCACTGGAAATCGTAGCTGTCCTTGCAGTTTGATGATGATGTTAGTATTATTGGTCGTGAGATTCTTTTCAGTGTGAGCAAGGGCCCTGGGTAAGATTGATAGAGATCAGGCGATATCTTCCACATCTTGTGTCTGCAAAGATTGCCCTTTGCTGTCCTACTGCAGTTTAGATTGGACTCTCCCAAGCATGTAGTACAGTGTTCTGCAAAGAGTGAATAAATATAATTGATTTATTGGTACCTAGAGTCTGGCAGTGTTCTCTTTTCTCCTTTGCATTATGGTCTTTTTGAAGTGTCTGCTCTAAGAAATTCACTTCATTTCCAATCGTTCTGCACCAGGTTGATCCACTGCTATTTCCTCTCTGTCTACAGCTTTGCTGCACTCTTGGAGGTGTTTGCTTCCTTGTATCTTTAAAGGATGTCTTTGGCCCAATCTTTTTATGGTTAGCCAAGTTCTGCTTACCATGGAGTTGTTGTCTGGATGTCTTCCTGGGATCATGTGCCTTTTATATCTTGCTCAATGAAGGTATGTTGAGATGAGCATTGCTTAGAAGCTGATGGGTAGATTTTAGTCCAAGATCTCATGATCTGTGATCCTATCTTGGGGCTGTGCACAGGTCTCTGGTTTGATTTCTACCTACAGAACTGTTTCTCTCTTCAGCCTTGGCTTTGTCAGGAGAGTTCTTCTGCTGGCTTTTGGGGCTGTGAAGTAGACTTTGGGGAGCCATCCCCTTTGTCCAAATTCTGAGGTCCTAAAAGATGCAGTGCTTCCCTCTAAACTGTAAGCTCATTTTGGGCAGTCAGTCAATAGTATTTATTGAGCACTTACTGTGTGCAGGGCACTGTATGAAGCACATGAGAGAGTACAAGAAGAATACAACAGACACATTCCCTGCCCACATTGAGCTTACAGTCTAGAGGAGGTTCGCTCTGCCCACAGTCATGAGCTTAATTCATGCCCTGACCCAGACCCAGGGTGTTAGAAACAGGATGAGCTCAGGCAGCCTGATTCCTCTTAACCTTTGCTCCAGCTCACTTCTAAGAAATGGTCATTAGTAGTAATTGCATTTATTGAGCATCCAAAGGGTGCAATGCATAGTGCAACTGAAGCAAGAGATATATTCCCTGCAGACAACGAGCTCACTAATGGGGGGAAGGAGGGAGACACATAGACATAACAAATACTGATGAATAGAGGGATCATTCATTCATTCATTCAATCATATTTATTGAGTGTTTACTGTGTGCAGAGCACTGTACTAAGAGCCTGGGAAATACAAATTGGCAACATATAGAGATGGTCCCTACCCAACAACGGGCTCACAGTCTAGCAGAATGAATAATGTGATATAAAGAGGCATACAATTGAATATACATCTATACCCACAACGCAAGTGTTGTGGATCAATAAAAAGTGCTGGAGTTGGCTGCAGGGTGGTGGAGAGTTCATCGGGGAAGGCGGGATTTTTGGAGGTTTGAACACAGGGAAGACTGTGGTGGGTTGGATTGGAGATCAGAAAGGCTGGAGGTAGGGAGACAAATGCGGGATCGTGGGGGGTAATAATAACAATAATGATGGCATTTGTTAAGCGCTTACTATATGCAAAGTACTGTTCTAAGCACTGGGGGGGGGGGTACAAGGTGATCTGGGTGTCCCACGTGGGGCTCACAGTCTTAATCCCCATTTTACAGATGAGGTAACTGAGGCCCAGAGAAGTGAAGTGGCTTGCCCAAAGTCACACAGCTGACAAGTGGCAGAGCTAGGATTAGAACCCATGACCTTTGGCTCCCAAGCCCGGGCTCTTTCCACTGAGCCACGCTGCCTCTCTAAGGGGTAGGGGACAACACAACAGTCTAGCCGCAATCTGACTGTCCAGTGATAGCTGGTTCACAGGCACGCATACATGCACAAACACACATGACACAGGGCAGAATACAAAGGAAAATAGGTATTCATGGAAATACGTGGACACATATAAATACGGTTATTATACATGGGGAGTCAAACAAAGGGACACATATACACACAGACACATCCACGCACAATAATACTGACAAGTAATAGTCAGAGAGAGAGATAGAGAGTTTCTATACACAGACTTGGAAACAGGACATCAGACAAGAGAAGAAGACCTGCACAGAAAGTGTAGGAGAGCAAGGAAAAGGCAGTGAAGACAAGGGAGAAGTTGAGACTTTAGAGGAAAGCTGTGAAGGGGGGGCAAAAAGGAAGAGTTTTTGTTCTCATACAGTTCATAATATCATATTAACAATCACACTAATGCCTTATAGTTATACAGAAAACAAGCCTCTGACCAACTAGTACGTTAATATTCATGATATACTCATAAACAGTAGGTCAGGAAATCCTGCTCTATCTGAGATTTTCCAGTTGAGTACAAGTTCAAGCAAAGAAAGGCTAATTGCTAATCACCCTTCATTGGACTGAAAGTCAAGCTGGCAAAACAGATTTGATTGATTGATTCCCTGATCACCACAAGGACATTATAAAGCAAGAGGTATCTGCTCAGACGCTTTGTCAAAATACCAGTTTGTTAACAGTGAACAAGATGCAAACATCATGTTTGAAGTAAAACTAAGGTTGTTCCATTCAAGGCCTCCACTGAGTTGTTTGATCCAAACAGATTAAATTTCAAAAATATTTAGTATTGCCTTTGTTTTGCTTGCAAGAAGTTGACAAACTTTACTACAGGTAAATAGCAATCAAACTGCCTATCCAAATGAAATCAGAAGTTTGGCAAAAAGGACAGTCAGTTCAGGATAAGGGATACTACTGGAGGGGAATTTCAAGCTATAAGAAAGGGATCAGTACCAGAAGAAAGCAAGCAATCCAGAATAAATCCAGGCTTGAATAAAATAGCCTTTGAAAAGTTGTCCTAAACACGGCTAAGTATATTTCCTAAAGACAAGCAGGTGCTGAAATAATACAGGGTCAGCTTTAGCCATCGTTCTTGTCAGTTTGCAAGACATGTGCCATTTTGGTAACAGTTTCAAATCAATTTGCGGTTCCATAGAAGGTAACCTGCTCAGAGCAAGGGTAGAATCTTAAAAAAAAGTTGGAAATAAGATTTAGAAATACAAAATTCATCTGTCACTGCTACCTGGTTGGGACCCAGTTATTGACTTTAGCTTTGTTTCATGTTTCCTAGTTTTGAGCAAGAAAAAACAAGTTACAAGGGACAGGAATGAATTTAAACTATTTGGCCCATTTTAGCACATGGCTAAATTGATTTTTCTAGTATGAAACACAGGAAAAAAGCTGAGTTTTGCACCTTTGCACCACAGTGCTGAATGCAAGTCCAGGCACCTGGCTGTGTCATAAACATGTCAGGTCTCACTCACACTAGACTGAGGCCACGGAGCTAAATCGATGCCCCAGAGGGAAAGGACTCTGGAGAACTGGATCAATGGGTTAAATTTTAAGGAAACCACCTGGGTAGTGTTAAAAAGGCCTTATTAAAAGTTGGAACACAGTGGAGCTGCTTCTACAAGCCAATGAACAGAATTTTTTTGAGATATCAAATATTTGAAATATCAGATATAGTTGAGATACCAGGTTTCATCTGAAATCTCAAACGATGGTATTTCTCGACAGCTTACTCAGTGCAGAATACTGAACTAAGCTCTTGGTAAAATACCATACAAGAGAGTTGGCAGTCACGATCTCTGCCTTACATATTTGAGATATCAATTATCACTTGAGGACTTAGTTGGAGAGATTAATTACAACTGATTTCCAAAGTCAGATGCACAAAAAAGAGGACGATGTCTAAACAAAGAGATGGCTACAGATTCTCAGAGAAGTCGGACTTAGTCCACAGATATAGGTCCACCTGAACTCAGAATTCTGATTTACATCTCACCTAAACTTTCCCTATCAGGTTGGAAACTCAGGCTCTCCCCTACCTCCCTGTCTCTCACAGGCTTTGGAAATGTGTTTCGGCAGAACTCACTGGACCATCATCACACAACACATTTCCAACTGGCATTAAAATTTTTTAAAAAATATTTAGCGTAGTGGCAAAAATGTCATAGAAAAATCACTGAGTCAAACCACTTTTCCAACCCCAAAGATGATGGAAGTGGTAGCTGGCATCCATATTTACAAAATCCAAGGGTTTTATAGGTACTGAGCAGAATATTTTAAAATAAATTGCTCAATAGTTTGGTTGTCCTTCGGTTCAAAGACAATGCTACACTGGGGAGACTGCACCCAGAAGTGAGAATGTCTTTGAGAGAGAATCTTTGCCCACCTTGTCCATGAAAATACTGCCGAGCATTTTTCTGGCCCCTGCCCTTCAAGTGGACATCGCTCAGGTACCCATGGTTAAGAATGGAAAAGAATTTATAAGACTCTGCCTCTAATCTGCTAGGACAAGCCCTTGAGTTGTTTTCACTGCAATTGTGACGGTTTTGGTTCATGAGGAGGAAAGGGATACCTGAGACCTTCTCGTAACTCAGGCTGAACAAAAAACAGTCAGTGATTTGGGCATTTTTCACCTTAAAAAGATATAAATTATTCCTGATCCCAAACCTCTTACAACTTAACAGAAACAATGCGTGCACACATACGCGAAGCTGAAACAGCATTGTTGTGGAGTTTTATTACCCCACCTTCATAGTCCACCCTCTTTCCTTGTCTTCCAGTCACTTTCTCCCTCTCCCTCTTGGCATTTGAATCTATGCCTCTCAATTCTTCTGTTGGTTTATTATTTACCCTTCCTCCTTCGATTACGTGTCTTTACTCATTTGTTCCTTTCTCTTCCCCTGCACTTTTATCTTTCCCTCTGTCCCTCTCCTCTTCAGTTCTCATTACCCGGCAGCCTCTTTCCAATAACTTTCCCTTTCAACTATGTCTGTCTTTCTAGGTCCCCCTGCCTCAGAAGGCATGTAGTTAAATAGACCTGCTAATATTTACATGTAGCCTAGGGGAAAACAATCTGGGAGAAACTGGAAGCTCGAGGCAGATTTTGTTTTGCCATTTCTAAGAACAGCACAGAGAGATGCTTTATCATGTGAGGCTCTGGGAGAATTCATTTAGGGTTTTTCCTCCTGCCTTGACCTTTGGCCCTGATGTTTCTGGAGAGTATCTCCCAGATACCCCGAGTTGACAGCCCTGTTGGGGAAGATTCCTGCAGTCAGGGCTTCCAAGGACCAATTCCCTGGATGACAAGCATTTACGGAGAAATGTTCAATCTGCAGGATTTACTGACTGCAAAGCACAATCCCCAGAACCTTGGCAATGTACTGAACTGTACTTTGCTCTCACGGATGGAATAATTCCTATTTTCATTCTGGTGCTGAGAGAATGGGATCATCAAACTGCAAACTCTAGACTGTAAGCTCGATCTGGGCAGGGAATACATCTGTTAGTGCTGAGTGCACTCAGTAAGCACTCAATAAATGCAACTGAGTGACCAACTGCAGCATGGCCTAGTGAAAAGAGCACAGGCCTGGAGTCAGAAGGACCTGGGTTCTAATCCCAGTTCCACCAAATCAATCAATCAATCAATCGTATTTATTGAGCGCTTACTGTGTGCAGAGCACTGTACTAAGCGCTTGGGAAGTACAAATTGGCGACATATAGAGACAGTCCCTACCCAACAGTGGGCTCACAGTCTAAAAGACTAAATGTACCAGTCTAAATGTCTGGTACGTGAGCTTGGGCAAGACGCTAAATTTCTCTGTGTCTCAGGTACGTCATCTGTAAAATGGGGATTGAGACTGTGAGTTCCAGATGGGACATGGACTGTGTCCAACCTGATTAGCTTGTATCTATCCCAGAGCTAAGTACAGCGTGAGGATCACAATAAGCACTTAACAAATACCATAAAAAATGTGTGCAAACTTTCCTGGCCTTTTCTTTCAATTACCCAGTGAAGAAGCACAGCTACAAAAAAGACAACGAGGTGAGATTTTTCCCTATCTGTCCTTTATTTTAACGTCTCTCTCCCCCTCCAGACTGTAATATTCTTCTGGGGATCATGTCCACCAACTCTACCGTATTATACTCATCCAATGCTTAGTACGATGCACTATACACAGTAAGAGCTCAGTAAATACCATTTCCTGTGGGCAGGAAATGTCACTGTTTATTGTTATATTGTACTCTCACAAATGCTTTGTACAGTGTTTCACACACGGTAAGTGCTCAATAAATACGATGGAATGAATGATTAAGATTGTTGGTCCACAGACAAAATTGGACGATGGAAGTTTTGGAGGGTAATGGGGGGATGGGAAAAGGAGAGGGCAGAAAGGGTAGATAAAATGGATCCAGAAATTCAGGACCCAATGAATCCT